>NC_140506.1:43330114-43930114 GCF_964339955.1 Pipistrellus hanaki | reverse complement strand
CTTAGAACAACATGTATTTATATATTTATAGAAAATCCACACACAAAATAATTTATGAGTACTATGTGGTGGTGTCATTTCATAGATCATGAATCTAACGATTCTAATGCATGTGCTTGTTATTTATTGTCAGTGGTGCTTGTTTCCAAGTTTGGATTGCAAAGCCCATAAAATGGGGCTAACAATTAAAACTCAATTTACTTCGGATAAAGCATGTGCTCCATGAAGCAAGTGTTTATGAAAATGCTGGTTCCCCTGCTGGATTATGAGGCTGACTAAGTCACAGATTGTGTCCTGCTTAGATATGCATGTCCTGGTGAACAGCAGAGTTCTCGAACATAGCAGAATGAGTGAACATTTGTGGAGTTAAAGTGGAATCTGTGGTGGCAACATGGCAGTTATTCGACAATTCCCTGTAACAAACATACCTGATAAATAGACAAATCTAGCATCAAATGGATTAAAGAAAGTGAGTTCATATCTTTAAAAAAAAAAAAAAAAATATATATATATATATATATATATATATATATATATATATAATTGATTTTTTTTAGAGAGGGAGAGGAATAGAAAGTTAGAAACACCAATGAGAAAGAAACATCAATGAGAAAGAAACATTGATGAGCTGCCTCCTGCACACCCCCAACTGAGGATGTGCCCGCAACCAGGGTACATGCCTTTGACCGGAATTGAATCTGGGGCCCCTCAGTCCGCAGGCCGATGCTCTAGCCACTAAGCCAAACCAGTTAGGGCGAGTTCATACCTTTATGTTAAGAGGTAATATTTTTTTTTCCACTTTGCATTTTCAGATATCTGTGTACTTTCAATGATCATAGCCCTTCTAGTGATAATAAAATTGTCATCCTTTGGATGTCACCCTGTCCGAGGCACTATGTTTGATATTTTATACACATTATTTTACTTCTTGTTACACCAACACTTTGAAATAATTATGTTTTTAATGAGGAGGCCAAAATCTAGGAAGATGTTGAATGACCATTCACAGTGTGTAGTTCAATACAAATGGCCCCCCAAAAGGTACCATGACCTAATTTTAGAATCTGTGAATGGTACCTTATATGGCAAAATAACATAAAAGGATATTTACAGAGATGATGTGGTTGAGTTAAGGATGTTGAGATGGGGGAAATCATTCTTTATTATCAAGATGGGACCTAAATACAATGACATGTAGCCTTAAAAAGGGAGACAGAAGACGACTTTATACAAGAGGGAGAAGAAGAAGGAAAAAGAGGCAATGGGCAAGTAAAGATCGAGGCAGAGATTGGAATGATGCAGCCACAAGCCAAGGAATGCCAACAGCCACAGGAAGGTGTAAGAGATAGGGGAAAGATTCCCATAGAGCCTCCAAAGTATTACAGTCCTAGTGACAGGTTGATTTTGGCCCAGCAATACTGGTATCAGAGTTTAGGCCTCCAAATCAGTCAAAAATTAAGTCTCTACAATGCTAAGTCCAGCAGCCTTGAGCAACTAATACATAGTCACAGCATTTTGATAGTAACGATATTAGAATCTAAGCAAAGTACATTAGTATTCCACCACTGAGTTACAAATTGCCACAGATGTAGCAGCTTAAAACATCACCTGCTTATTATCTCTGAGTTCTATAAGTCAGACATTCAGGGGGGCTCAACTGGGATGTTTTGCTTAGGATCTCATCAGGAGGAAGTCAGCATATTGGCCACACTGGAATCTTACCTAGAGGTTCTGGGGGGGATCGCCTGGATACATTTGGTCCACCTGGATAATCTCCCCATTTAAAGGTCACCTCATTAGCAACCTTTGCCATGGAACGTAGTCACCAGGAAGTGATACTGAGACAGAGGTCATGGATGCCCACTCAAGCGGGTCTCATGACTCTGAAGCCCAGGCTCTTTTTATCTGTCATACTGCACTGCCTTCCACAGCACTGTGTCTCCAGAGGACTTGGGAGAACACCCACAAAAGCTCACTAATGAATATAATGTTTGTGTGAGAAACCTGTCATTGGAGCCAAAATCCCCTTGCACATGTTTCTAAGTACAGTAGTCATGGTAACTTGCAGCACTAGTTCATGTCTTATCAATCCATGAAATCTTTCCCACTTTCCTGACTGAAAGTCTACACAAGCAATAGAGTGACTCTTTGGAGGAACAGCCAGGAGGAGAGTGGAAGGGGTGGAAGATAGGATTGAGGGAGGTAGTTGAGCATTTGCCAAGTCACCCACAAAAGTAAGATAGATAGTGGCCCCCAGTTGATAGCCTGGTCAGATTCCTTGATCTTCTTTACCCAGGATGTGTGCTCCACCCTTTGCACATGTTGCTTGTACCATTTCTCAGAGGATTTATCTGGGGTTACTGGAGCCACTTTACTTATGTGGGGAGCTGCCTGGAAGTGCCCAGGATTTTGTCTCCCTGGAGTGACTCACAGAGTGTCCATAAAGTGACACAAAACCCAGCTGCCTTGAGACATGACAAACTAGCTTTCTGTTCACGCTGTACAGCTTTTCCTGGAATCTGGCTGAGCCTGGAATTTCACCTGATAGTGCCTCTTTTCTGATTTCTCCTCCTTCCCCATTCTGAACTCCATTAACAGTGTCTCCTGGGAGCACCGCCTTCATAAATCACTTGCACTCGAATCTCTGGCTCAGGATTTCCTTCTGGGATGTCCTAACCTAAGACATGAAATGCATTTGGAGCACTTTTCTGGAGTCAGAAGCATGATGGGCTGGCCACTATAAAAGTCTCTACCTGGCAGGAGTGGAAATGGTCCAGGCTGCTCTGTACAGGCAGTGAATACAGCCTGGTCATTAATTGGCAGCCAGATTTTCTGTTGTCAACTGGATGACTCTCCCTAGAGTGAGAATGGATGCTCAACACACAGGCTATTTGGCCTTTCTTAGCAAGTGCTATTGCAAATCTTCCCTTGAAGAGTAGAACTCAAAGACTTCCCTGGCACCACTGGGGGAAAACAAACAAACAAACAAAGCACACACACACACACAAAACAAAACACCACCTTTGTCCTTGACTGGCCACTTTTTGAATCACATTGCCTACATCTTCTGGCTCAAACTTGCTATTTCCCAAAATGTATATATTTAGTGAGTGATTAATTTTAAGTGTCCAAGGAAACTACAATAGTGAGTACATAAATCCAAGGCTAAATGAGTTTATGAGAAGTGTTTTCAACATTATCCTAGTTACTTCAAATCTGCAGTTGATTCGTGAATGTGAGTACAGAATACAAAATGATTATCCAAAGGTGGATCCACTGAGTATTCTTAAGTGCACATTCAGGGACAAGGAGAATCAGGATTCAAGATGAGAGCTAGTGTAGAGGGGAGCAGGATGTGTAAAATAATAATGGGGCTTCTCTGGTTAGACTACACAGAGGGATTGTAGTTACTATAGCATAAGGGAGGACCCATCAGCTATATTTGGTGTGGGTTTCAAGATTTTCATCCTGGCACCCTTGTCCCTTACATTAAAAACAAAAGCAAAGAAAAGCTTTTTACATGGCAAGAGGGATTTTGCGGATGTAATTAAGGTTTCTAATCAGTTGACCTTAAATTTAGGGGATTATGCTAATAGAACTAACTTAATCCTATGATCCCCTTTAAAATGTCCCAGATATCTACAGCCTGCTCATCTGGGACCAGCGATTCCTGAGCACAAGAAAGCTGCTCTACAGCTTCCAAGGCCATTCTTTGTGACCAGCTCATTTCCACAGAATGAGTTTATTACCTGAGGAGTAATATTTTATCACTGTGTGGCCCAGAGTAGGTTATCATTGTATAATGCTTAATTGAATGAAAGAATGGGCTATATATTCATCTACATTTTCAATAATTGTTTTTTGGGGTTTTTTTTGCATAAAATGTCACCCACTGAAGAGTGCTGGGGGAAGCCCACTAAGCACAAGATGGGCAAAAAGAACAGCGAATTCTATTTAGTGAATACCTGGAAATACCATACTCTGTTGGCAACTTGTGAACGTCCTATGATAGAGTTCACTGCAGGTTACCAAGGCAATCTCGTGATGGGAACCTCTCCTTTGTGGAGGGTGGGGAATATGAGAACACTGACATCATTCTAGAAATCTCAGGAAGGTCCAGAAATGTGCCACACTACAGCTCATATTTGCAATTTTTTTTTATGTCACACCTTCCAGTAAAATGTACAAAACTGCAAAAAAAAAAAAAGTTATAAAATGGCATTTTTTATAAAATCAATGAACTAAATCATAATCAAATTACCAGAATTATAGTGTGTTAATTATTAAATAGTATTAAATAAATTTTTGACTAAATCTTCCTAGTACTTATCATCATAAAGATTTAAATTTTCTGTACTACATCATCATTTGAATGCTAGGCAAGGAATACTCTCAGAGTTCAAAGTTTACAATTTGGTTTTAATGAACTTAACCAGATCTGATAGTAAATGTAATTTAATGGAATAGGCTCTGACTAGGAGTCAATCTATCTGCACAGGCCCTTTACTTACCCTTAGGCTTAGTTGAGTAATTTTAATAATTTATTTCAATTTATTCATATTAAAATTATGCTAGTGTATGGGCTTATCTTTAAAATATCTTCATTTTATATAATTTTTAACTTTTATCTTGTAGTGCTACATTGCAGTGGAATACTAGAAAAGCCATGTTTGTCAGACATTAAATTTTAGTGGTATGATTGTATTTCCACGCTATTTTTGCAATCTATTCATTTAATTAATTATTTCATTGGTTTAGTTTGTTTCTCCCTTTTGTCGCTACCACCTTATGTAGATCTGCTTGTTTGTATGTAAACTTTCTAAATGCCTATTATTTATATGCCTGTATTATTAATTTATATAAGTTGAACTGTATTTCACCTTTATTGTGTATATGGTTTTTAGGTTCAGCACTATTTTTATGACCCCTCTACCTTGCTAATTGTTCATTTAGTCAGCTATTTATAACAGCTGCATAGTACTCCATAGTATGTGTCTGTCACACTTTGCATACATCCACTCCCCTGTGATGGATACCTAGATGTCACTAACTATGATAAAAAACAGTGCTGCAATCAACATCTTCAGAAATGTCCCTGTGACCATTTGCTTGGAGGATAAGCCCAGCAGCATACTTACTGGATCCTATTATAGTTGTATATTTAATTTGACTAAGTGCTGCCAGATTGCATTCCAGAATGGCTGTGCCAGTCTACAGACTGAGGGTCCTGGATTCCTCTATCCCCACCAGTGCTTGGCATTATCCAGCATTTTAATTTTTACCAGTCATATATATATAATTTCAATTTATTTGATTACTAGTGAGATGAGGATATTTTATATATTTTTAACCTTTTAGGTTTTGTTTTTTTTTTTTTTTTTTGTAAATTGTCTATTTTCATCCTGTGCCCACTTTTCCTTTGAGGTCTCTCTCTTTTCCTTGGTGATTTTTAGAGTCCCTGAATAATCTTCGTAATAGTAATTGCTGGACTGTTTTTAAAAGTACAGTTATTTTGGACCCTTCTTGTAATGTGTCTTGATTTTGTTCAAGGTATTTTCCAGCTGAACAAAACTTTATTTTGATGTATATAATCAATATAGCCTATTTTTTTCTTTAAGGTATGTGGTTTTAAAGTTTTATTTAAGAAGTCCTATGATGTTACTATAAAGCAAAGGCTTTATAATAATAATTCTTCTATTAACTTTATAGTTTTATCTTGCATATATCATCTTGAATCTGCTATCTTTATACACTACATCTAATATAGAGTAAAATATTTTATGCAGGTTTATACTGATTTTGTGATATATTATTTTTTTCAAAATAAAAGTTAAATACACCTATTACTTGTATTAGAAAAGTTTTTAATAATTTGCAGCAGTTTTGTGCTATTCTGCAGCATAATTTACCTGTGATGTTTAATGGTAATAACTTTTAACTCATAATTCTCTAATTTTCTTTTTGCCCTATTCTTGCTTCATTACTATGTCCTGAAAGTCAATCATCCTTTAGGAATATGCATCTATCCCCTAGGTGCTTTCCTTGTAGCCTTACCCGCCTTATGCCTAAAACACTGTAAAAGATTCCTGACAGGCCACTAAACCCGATTTTTAAGGATCCTCTCCAGCAGCTTTCTCTTTAACTGTGTTTACCTCCCAGCCCCAGCTTACAGTATTTGAGTTTCTATTGACATAAGTAGAGGTCATCTAGGGATACCTTTTCACACACTTATTTATTCTCTTATATATTTTTCTTTGCATATCTTACATATTTTTACTTTGCATTCTTGTACAAAACATAAACTTTTGTGTTGCATATCTATAAGGATAGGCTATTTGAAAGTCAATAGTTCCAAGATTCTATAAATTAGACTTTAGTTTTCTAAAACCATAAACTCAAGTAAAGATTATTTATTTTAGGTAAGAATCATTCCTAATACAAAGCAAGGAATGCCTGACTGAGTGATGAAGAGCTAGGGTCACAAGGAATACTTGGCTAGTCGGTGAGCAGAGGCAGGAAAACGGGCCTCTTTTGCTCTTAGCTCAAGGCACCCCTGCATCACGTTCCTTCTGAGTAATAGTCACCATCCCCTCAGCCAGCTGTCTTCTGAGTCAGGCCCTGGCAGGGAAACTAGACTGCTAGGTAGGACAATTAAAAGTATCAACCAAAGGACTTGTGTGCATACATATGGACCTAGCCAGTGGCCGTGGACAATGGGGGTTGGGGGAGGGGCAAATCTAGGGAGGGGTTTGGGATGGGAATGGGGGAATAAGGACAATTAGGTGAGACCATAATCAATCAATCAATCAATCAATCAATAAATAAATAAAATAAAAGTTCTAGTAGCATTTTAAGACTAATTATGATAGCTCTCATTCCTTGGTTTAATTTCTTTCATCTCCTACTATATTGTAGATCAGAAATTTTCAACTTTTTTCATCTCCTGACACACATAAATTAATTCTGCAGTATATAAAAAATATATATATTTTTTTGCTGATCTGACAAAAACAGGTATTTTCATTCATTCACACAGACAGCTATCATTGTGTTGCCTATTGTCGTTTTTTTATTAGACGATCTAAGAGAAAAGAGGTCAGTGGTCCTGACTAAATAGGCATTACATGTTTCAAAAACTCTTACAGAATACCAGTATCTCTTGCAGCACACCAACTGAAAATTGCTGTTGTAGATAATGTTCTTTCTCTATCCAGTCAATTAATTTGCTTTTTCTTACATGAGTCATTTCTTTTTTTCTGAAACCTTTATACTTCCCATTTTTTCTTTGGCTTCCTCTCTCCTTTCTTCCTTTCACTTTTTCTTCTTTCGTTTATTACATATCAATTGCACTTTTGTATTGATGAGTACTGCTAGGATCAAGTGGGTAAAAGCAAAGGACACTACTAAACATTCTATGAAGCGCAAGACAACCCCTACAACAAGGAATTGTTCAGCTGAAAAGGTCAATACCAAGATTGAGAAATCTAATTCAGTCTTTTTAGGTTATGTAATTAAATTTCCTTTTTTTTAAAACCAGCTTTTTTTATTTTTAAGATAACTTTAGATGAGTCAAATATGAAGAACAGAGATATTAATGATATGGCTCCTTCCTTCTCAAAGAAACTTGTAGTCAAATACTCTAGTTAGACTTTATTTATAGTTTAAATCAGCATCACCAACTTTTTTTTTTAAATTTAAATAGCCAGATCACACACACACACAAAAATCAGGCTTTCCATGCCAATTTCTCAACTCCATGTACTCAAAAGCATAAATAGACAAAATGTAAATGAATGGACATGACTGTATTCCACAAAAAATTATTTAAAAACACAAATTGGTAGGTCAGATTTGACTAGGACATAGTTTGCCAACCTCCAGTTTGAAGATACATTTAAATAACATGTGAAGTAATATAAGAGATATAAAGAAAGGGATATTGGAATCAAGAAGCTTCTTTCCCTTTCTATCAATTCATTATCTATCACTTTATTGATGACCTTTGCTATATTTACTTTAGACATGATATTTTCCTAATGTAATTATTTCTTTGTTGATATTTTATATTATTTACATATAATTAGTGAAGAGTCCTTCCACTAGATTATGAAATTGGGTTGAACCATCTTAATGGCATATAATGAGCCATATATTGGACTTAGATTTTTTTTTTTGCCATAGCCTTCACTATAAATAGATTTAATACTATATCATCATTTTTCTTAGAGAATTAGAACATTTTCCTACTCAGCTAAAAACATTGGGAATCTAAAATCAGGTACTGTGAACATTTCAACCTTAATTATAGAAGACACTGTCTGAGAGAACATGGAAACAAATTAACCAGTATGCTAAGGTATGGAGAGTTAATGCAAAGATATATTCAAAAGAAAAAAATATGCCTATTATTCTTTTATATATATGAATTTAATATTTCTTGACATTTTTTTTATGAGGAAAGTGCATTAGGGAGAGACTCTAATCATATTACTATTAAGGTAAAAGATCAATAGTAATAGCAGCATAATGGTTTTCAACTGGGGTGTGTTTTTACCCCTTAAGGGGACATTTGGCAATGGCTGGACACATTTTTGATTGTCACAAATAAGGGTAGTACTACTAGGATCTAGTGGGTAAATGCAAAGGACACTACTAAACATTCTGTAAGGTACAAGACAGCCACCACAGCAAGGAATGATAATTCCACTTTTGTCTTTTTAGGTTATGTGTTAAGTTCCTTTCTCTTTTTTTTTAAACCAACTTATTTTGAGATAACTTAGATTTAGTACATACAGTTGTAAGTATAGATATAATATAATAACTATATACCCTTTACCCAGTTGCCACTCTCTGGTCATCAGTGCATGAGCTACCTTAGCATAACATTAGCAAATTTATGCTTTGATTGGTTGAACAGACAACCAGACCACCAGACACTTAGCATATTAAGCTTTTATTATATAGGATTTCAGTTATCTGTTTTATCTCTGATGAGTTTTGAGCATTCTATTCAAATATCAGATAAATGCTTTTCAAGTAACTGTTCCACTTAATTGAGATTAGCAAATTAAGTACATAGGGCTGTTTTTAGTATTTCCTTATTTTTAATATAATAATATAATTATTATTATGAATAGTCATAGAGAATAATACAGTATCTGTAGTTATAGCCTATCTTCATTTCTAATAATCATGTAGAAATCTTATTTTTCTTGATCAGTCTGTTCAAGATCTGTCAATTTTATTGATCTAAAGAACAAGTATAGAGTCTCATTAACTTTCTATATTGTTTCATGCTTTCAATTTCATTTATTTCTGCTTT
Source organism: Pipistrellus hanaki (assembly GCF_964339955.1). Lineage (NCBI taxonomy): Eukaryota > Metazoa > Chordata > Mammalia > Chiroptera > Vespertilionidae > Pipistrellus > Pipistrellus hanaki. Next base: position 43,920,792 of record NC_140506.1, on the reverse strand, counting down.
TATATTTATTATTTCTATCATTAATTTTTTATTCTTTTTTTTTGAAGTTAATTTTGTTCCTTTTTTTAAATTTCTTTAGTCAGAAACTTGGGGTATTTTCTGGGGTATTTCTTTTATCATTTCTATTTTATCACTTAAATATGCCACCAAGCACTGTTTGAGCTACTTAGTATAAATTTTGAAATGCAATATTTTCATTTTTATTTGGATCAAAATAGTTTCTTATTTGACTTAAGACCTCTTTGACATGTGGATTATTTAGAAGTATTATTTAATGTCTAGGTGTTTGAATATTTTCCATTTATTCCTAATTTAATTTCATTATGTTGAGATAACATACTTTGTGTGATTTAATTCCTTTTAAAAGGGTTGACGTTTATTTTATGTCATAAGGTGGTTTATTCAAGTGAGTGGTCAGGTGTTAAGAAGAACGTGTGCTCTTCTATTGTAGAATAGACTGTTCTATAAATGTATATTAGACCCAACTGATTATGATGTGTCTAGACCTATATATTTTTTATGTTTCCCTGTTTGATGCTTACTGAATTTATTAAAGCTATAGATTTCTATCTTTCACCAAATTTGAAAAGTGTTAGCCATTATTTTTTCAAATATTTTTCCTCACCACATTATTTTTCTTCTCCTTAAAGGGACTCTAATGTCATGAATAAAACTTTTGGTATTGTTCCTAGGATCCCTAGGGTTATAATTTTTTTTTAAAAAATTATTTTCTCTTTATACATGAAACGTGTAATTTCTAATGATATCACCAAATTTATTGATAGGTTCTTTTGTCATTCTTATTCTATTTTAAAACCCATCCAGTGAGCTTTGTTATCCCTGATAGTTTTAGTACTAAAGTTGCTATTTGGTGGTTGTTTGGAATTTCTATTGCTTTGCTGATATATTCTATCTTTACATTCATTTTAAGAGTGTATGCCCTTCCCTCTAGCATCATTTTCATAATAGCTGGTTCAAAGGCATTGTCAAATAATTCTGGCTTCTATGTCATCTGTTTGTTGGTGTCTGCTGATTTTCTTCTTCTATGACATTTAAAAATTTTTCTGGTTCTTCCTAAGCTGAGAAATTCTGTAATCTGTTCTGAATATTTTAAATATTATGTTATGATAGTCTGGCTCTTTGTTAAATCCTTAGGCGAATGTTAATATTTTGTTTAGCCAGGCAATCAACTCAGTTGGATTCAGGCCACAAGTTCTGACTAGCCTTTTGAGGGTTGTGGTTTTACTGTCAGTTCCATTTTCAAAGCCTTTGAAATGCTATTTATATCTGTCCTGTGTTTGCTACACCCAGTGGCCAGTCTGAGATTGGTGGTAGTCTATGTCTTATTTCAGGTCCCTGAGATCTTAGTATCATGTTTAGGGTCAGCCCCATGTATATAAAGCTCAGGAGTGAGCTTAAGGGCAAAAACAATTTCAAGGATCTCTCTAACTTCCTCCCTCTCCATTGATATCCACAGGACCCTCTGGCCAGGAAGCTGGGGATTTATTGATCCTTCTCTTTTGTGCACATTATGTTACCGTGCCTCATGCAGGGCCAAGGAGCAGGAGGACAGAGAGAGGAAAACTAAACAAGACTTTGTCCAACACACAGATCCCAGGGCAAGAGAGGAAGGTTATCCTCCCTCAGCATAGTAGAGGTGTGGGCCTCCCCTCCACTGTGACTCTGCTGCTAATAGGACACTCCCTTTCTACCCCTCAAGCCTGAGCTAGATGTTTGCTTTTAGAGCTCTCTGTGATCATGCTGACGCCCACTTCCAAGTTTTAGGATGCATTGAGTCCAAACCTGGAGTGACTGGAAATGGGAGGGGAGGAGGGAGAGAGAGGGAGGAGAGAAACAAACTTGCTGCCAGTTTGGTTATACTTCAAAATCTGGTCTTCTACAATTGTCTGCTATTTACTCTTCATAGTCCTCAGATGGCTGCTCAATGCTTTTTTTGCTAGGATTTATGACTACATTTAGAGATAAATGGTTAAGTGTGCTTACTGTCTAATCTAACATAAAAAACATGCACAAATTTCATGCACCAGGCCTCTAGTAAAAAATATAATTACACTCAGTTCCAACTCAGTCATTCAATTCAAGAAATATTTATAGCAAAGTTACTGCAAGCCAGGCAGTTGAGTAGGTACTACGAGGTTCAATACTATTTCATATGGTGTCAGAGATAAATCAGTTGTATGCCAGTGCAGAAGCCAAGGTACAATAGATTCCTGGTTGTTAGCATGAAAATTGCTTTACTTGGAAAGATCCAACCATATTCATCATCTTACCTAATTATAGACTTGTATTCTTAACTCAGCAGTTTTGTTTATAATATTTATGAAAAAATTATTATTTTGACAGACTGATAAGCTATTTTTTTAAAACTCTGTTAGGCCTATTTTTTTTCATCAAATTATTGAAAAGTATCTGTATTTCCCCTCTCTAGTCCATAGCTCTCTTATGGTTTCAATTATATATTCAGTAGCTTTCTTCTCCAGGAGTGAGTAATTGAGACACTCTTTTGTCATATCAATAAATATTATATTCTTGAAGTACTTTTAATATTATTAATTGGTTTATTTACTATTTTTTGTGAGAAACATTATCAAATTCAACATGTGAACAGGCTTTATTAGTTGAGTTAATTTTAGCAGGCTCACATTAGATATGAGTTGAGACTATTTTGATATTGGGGAACACCTATAAAAACCAGACTGAAGATAAACAAAAGCCTTAAGAACACTTTTTTTTTTTTTTTTAAATTTAAATTGCTTGGTCCTTTTATTTATTTATTTTATTTATTTTTTATTTATTTTTTATTTATTTTTTATTTTTTTTGTGTGTGTTTATTTATTTATTTATTTATTTTTTATTAAATTATTATCTGTGTACATATTTTAACATTGCCCCCCCTCTCCCATACATACCCTCCCTCCCCAGAGTTTTGTGTCCATTGGTTGTACTTATATGCATGTATACAAGTCCTTCGGTTGATCTCTTATCTCCCCCAGATCTCCCTACTCTCCCTGCTGTAATTTTACAGTCTGCTTATTGCTTTACTGTCTTTATATCTGACTTTTGGTTTGTCAGTTTATAATGTTCTTTAATATCCATAAATGAGTGAGGCCATGTGGTATTTCTCTTTCATTGACTGGCTTATTTCACTCAGCATGATGTTCTCTAGTTCTATCCAGGTTGCTGCAAATGATGAGAATTCCTTCTTTTTTTATGGCAGCATAGTATTCCATTGTGTAGAAACACCAATCAGAAAGAACACTTTTTATGGGAAGCAACAAAGATTTCCTTTCGTATCAGTACTAGTATGTTTAAAGATGATGATTACGTTTTTTAATGGAAAGAATTCATATAATTCATACTAGCAATTGATGAATTGGAGAAACACAGTAATATTAAATAACTGGGTGTTGTTGCTAAGTTTGGCAGCATTAAAATGGCTCTGCCCAGAGTAAGTATATCAGAATATGCTAAAACAAAAGTCTAGGCATGCTTTAAAAATAAAATATACATGCCTTTAACTAAGTAGCTCATTGAAGTGACAAATGCCATTCACCATAAATAAAAGGTGAAACTTTCCCCAAACTCTTCTCTGGAGTGAAAAGACACTAGAGTCAGATGGTTCACAATAAAATTCTGGCTCGTACTCATTCTGTCTTTGGAATTTTGGCAAGTTACATTGTTCTCTAAATTTTTTTTTCTGTCTATAAGTGGGGATAATAATATAATTTACTTTATAAAGTTACTATGAGGGTAGAATAACACAAGAGGACGATGTATTGAGTAGCGCAAAATACTTGGTAAATGACTGCTATAATTATCACTAATGGAGTTATCCAGTAGAACTCAGTATTTTTTGTCAAAAAAAGGATAATAAATCTTGAAGGGGCAAAGACATCCTCTGGGGGATATTTCAGTCACCTATCTGTGTTTTATTTTTCTATTTTTAAAAAACATCTTTCTCATCCTCATGGAGTAAGATCTGTGTGGATTTGAGGTTTTCATAATTCCCTCAATTAGAAGATATGCCATCCCAGTGAAGTTTGTCTTTGTCCATTCATTCTACTCCGGTAATGCATGTTTATCCCATTTTTTCACTCATTTATTCAATTGACATTAATTGAGGCTACCAAATGCCAGGCACTATGCAGGGCACTGTGAATTAAAGAGATAATAACAGCACCTGTCTTTGAAGGGCACCCAATCATTAGCAGAAATATAAACATTGACATTAAAATTTCAGGGGTGTGCTGAAGTCATCTTGTTTCAGCTCATGAGAAACAACTACTAAAATTCCAGGAATTTTGCATGCTGGTCATTAAGCACTGACATGACTAAAATTTAAATGATATAAATTAACAGTTCAATAAATTAAAATGCAGGTAATAAATAATCAAAACTCACCACTTTATCATTATTTTACTGCATTTACTATTATATATTATACTACAGGCTTGTGGCACACACACGGGTAGGGTCCCTAGGCCTGGCTGGCGATCAGGGCCGACTGGGCCTTCCAGCTGCCAGCTAGGGCCTTCCTTTGTTCTGTGCCTTCCCCTGGTGGTCTGCACATCATAGCAAGCAATCAAACTCCCAGTCTTCTGGTCAAAGTCTCAAGGGAACACTTTGCATATTAGCCTTCATATATATATATATATATATATATATATATATATATATATATATATATATATATCTTTTTATATTATGGAAATTAACATATTGCGCTACCACCCATCTTTTCCCAATTCCATGCTTCATGATTACTGCTTTGGCCACTTAAAATGAGCCATAGTAGAGTATTTACACCATGGAAATTGGCAAACATTACAAATTGGGACTTTTCCCTCTAGATCTATTGTATGTTTCTCAAACAGTTATCAGCATAGCAATTCATTTAACTGTGACACACTGTGATATATTCATCATCAGAGAGATATGGATAAGATGCTCTAGCAATACATATGAATTGATCAATGAATCCTTGATTTTAATTAACTAGATATGAGTTGAGACTATTTTGATATTGGGGAACAAGTAAGAAATTAGTCCAGGGCTCAAATTTTCTTTCACTTTCAGAAGAAGCTTCCTGAGAACAGAAGGAAAACTGTCTTCTAATTCCTTTGGTTTCTTGATTGCTTCCATCCTTCAGTTCACTTTGCATGTGAATACATAGTTTTATAGCAGAACTCCACAAAAATTTAGAAATCTTTAGGGTTACTGATGGAATTATTCTGTGTTACTATATTCTCTCAATCACAAATTGGATTCCCACCTTGGGAACACAACTGCCAAGGATAATTTTATGCAATTGACCTGAGAAACAATGCAATAACCTGCCAGAAAGGCATCCTAGTGTATCCATGTATTCCAATGTGTTCGCAAGAATATTTACCCGCCCTGACTGGTTTGACTCAGTGGATAGAGCGTCAGCCTGCGGACTGAAAGGTCCCAAGTTCTATTCCAGTCAAGGACATGTAACTGGGTTGCGGGCACATCCTCAGCAGGAGGTGTGCAGGAGGCAGCTGATCGATGTTTCTCTCTCATTGATGTTTCTAACTCTCTATCCCTCTCCCTTCCTCTGTGTAAAAAATCAATAAATTATATATATATATATATATATATATATATATATATATATATATATATATATATATTAACCCATAATATGATCAAAATCCAGACTTTTCTCCAAGCAAGAATTCACTTCATGGTGGTCTTTTTCTGGTCTTTAGGAACACTAAAGCACTTAGAGAACTTAGAGGGAGTACTGTAGGAAAAGCATGACTAATAGAAAAATTAGAACCTAATGTACTTATCCAGAGAGTAAATCCTCTTGTTAACCAGTTTCTTCACTTTGGTTTAGCTTTTCTTAGCATTTCCATTGCTTCCCTTCTCGGCAAACGTCTTGATTTCTCATATCACCCCTCATTTACATAGGGTAAAATCTCATGATTATCTGATGTTTGGTGAAATGAAGAATAAACAAACAAAAAAGAGTTTTTATCAATGGCTTTTTCTTTTAGATGAAAATATGTTTTAAATAGGACCAATCTCTATTTTTGAGGTTTGCCACCTAATAATGAAGAATAGTTAGCTGAGATTTTACTTATATTAGTACTAGAATTCACTCATTGAACTTTCTTGAATAAAAAATAAAATCATAGAATTAGGAATTATGCTCAAGAAAGAGAATTCTATAAATGATGAAGCAACTTATCCTTATGATTACATTCAATTATGGGCCTTTGGTTTAAAAAAATGGCCTTTATTATTCTGTTTTGGAAATTGATATAGTAGAATATGCTATTTTCTTTTATTTCTTTATAAGCCCACATCTTTCTCAATCATATATATATATATATATATATATATGTGTGTGTGTGTGTGTGTGTGTGTGTGTGTGTGTGTGTGTGTTTCTGTGTGTGTGTGTGTGTGTGTATATATATATATATATATATATATATATATATATGAAAGTACACTTTATTTTTTATTCAATTGTTACTTTAGCAATGTCTGCAATTAAGAACCAGCTCACTAAATGAACTGTAATTATTGCAAATTGTGGTAAGCACCAGTAATTAAAATGTTGCAGTAATGCTGGCCAGCTTTGCTAGATGCCCTTTGAGAGTAGCATAAAATGATATTATGTCTTTAACTGGTGTTTGTATTACAGATGAGAAAACCTGGAAATGCATGCCTTTAGAATCTTTTGGCTAAGTCTTTAGAGCATAATGTAAAGTGGGGATTAGCAGTTATCCAGTGAATTCAAACTGGGAAGATAGTCAATTTGGTTAATTCCATAGTGAATGTGGCTTTTTCTTTTAAATGTGCAATCTTTAGGACATAAACATACATGGCTTCCCCATGAGGGGGAAATGAACAATAAACTTTAATCTTTTCTTTGTGTTTGCGGGATACTAATGGTGAGCCTTCTGGGTACAAAAGCAAGACAGAACTCCTTCAATACCCACCCATCTTTTGAGGATCCTTACCCAGCTGCTACCCCCAGTGAACTCTCCAGCTGTGCAGTCATTTGGCAGAGTGCACTGTTATGCATAACTTAAACTGTGTGTGTGTGACTCCAATACAACTGGTGAATACAGATTGTCCACCAAAAAACTCCCTATTTCCAAGTGAAAAACAATGGAATCAATGATTTAATAGTTATGAAAAAAGACCTAAATTCAGTTTTGCATTGACTGAGTCCATCCATCAATATATTAATTTTCTTTTTCTTTTTTTCTTAACTTTGCTCAAGGTGATCCAAAAAAAATACTATCTGATTTACCAAAGTTTGTGACTTAGAGAAAGTTATAGCAATGTAGGTGAAAATGTAAAGAAATACATGTATGTAACTTTGCATAAATCGCACTAACAAATAGGTTCTATGTTCCATAAGATTTAAGTACAATGAAGCTCCCTAAGGTCCTCAGAGAATTATAGAGGACTGGATTAGAGGAAAGTGTGGCCATGTAACAAGGTGAAGGACAGACATTTGCTACTCTAACATGCTGAAAATAATCTGCTCTCCAAAAACACTTCCCTTGCAAAATCCATGGGCAGTACATCTAGTCCTGGCTATGACAGATTATTGGATATTGGAATAATCCTTCTACTATAAACAACTGTAAATCTATGCACAAAACAAAAACCAGACTGTACAACAGACTGTGTAAGGGTTTGATCCTTCAGAAAAGGAAACCAAGCAAAGCTAGCTTTGCATTCACCCCAGCAATCTGCCCCGGCGCTATTTTTTCAAAATGTACCACAGGGAACTAGAGCCCAAATTTAGAGCCCTGGTCTCCCTAAGCAGAGGAAAGAGAGATGGGGGACAGGGCTGCTGAGTGGCCAGAAGTGAAAGAGTGGGGTAGCAGAAAGCAGGGAGCAGCATAGAGAAGGAACCCCAGACATCTGCATAGGGTTCTGTTTTTGTCTTTGGCAGAAGAGTAAGCTGTGCATACACAGGGTAAAATGAGACCCGGAAAACCGTAATAAGGGACTGGGAGATGAATGGAAACTGTAGAGGGTACCTAGTGCTGGAAGACTTGGGAGTTTCAACCAGTCAGAGTGGAGACATGGGTCTGAAAATTTTAGTCATTTAGTTGAAACCATAGAAAGGCCATAGCTTAAAAAATAGGACAAGCTTAGGACCATTTTAACAAAGTCTAAAACTGAGCCTCAACAGAATTAGTTTGAGCTACCAGCAATTTAATGCCTGCTAGAATAAATTTTTAAATACATTTTTAAAAGACAGCATAATTTAGACTTTAAATAATATAATGGTCACAGTGCCCAAAATTCAATCAAACTTTATTGGATATAGAAGGAAGAATTTTAAAATGTGATTTATAACTAGAAGAATGAGTGAACAGAAACAAACCCAGATGTGACACAGATGTTGGAATTAGCACAAAGTGACTTTAAAATGGTTATTGTAAACATATTCATGGATTTCAAGGTAAAGGTTATGTGTGAAAAGATAAAAAATCTCAACAGAGAAATATAAATTATGAAAAATAGAAATTTTTTTAAACTTAAAATAATATAATTGAAATAAACATCCTAAATGCATAAGGTTAAAAGTAGATCAGGCATTTAAAAGCTGTTAATAAAAACTATCCAAATTGAAGCACAGAGAGAAAAATCACTGAAACTGACTTACAGCACAGTCTCAGGTGGTCACATGCATATGATAGGACAGGAGAGAGCAAACAGCAGAAGAACCCTATGGAGAAAATAGCTGGGCAGTGGTCCCTCTGTGTGGGAAGATTGACAGGGCAGGGTCATGAGGGAACTTTTGGGGAAGATAGAAAAGTCCTATATTTTGATAAGTATGTGGGTCAGAGTTGTATCTGTCACATCTCATTACATTAAGCTCTTATGGTCTGTACTTTTCATTGTTTCTAAATTATATTTCAATAAAAAGGGGGGAAATCCAATGATCAGCCAGTATGATTAAGCACCAAAATACTGGCAATCATGCCATAATTTTCGAAATCTTATTTATCATTAGCTGTCAGTGTGACCCATTATTAGTTTCACCCTCTCTTTTCCTCTCCCCCCTCTCCTCCTGTCTCCTCCCCTCCCCTCTCTTCCACTCCCTCCTTTCCCCTCCCCTCCTCTCCTCTCTCTTTCCTTCCCCTCCCCTCCTGTCTCCTCCCCTCCCTTCTCTTCCACTCCCTTCCCCTCCCCTCCCCTCCTCTCCCCTCTCTTCCCCTCCCTCCCCCCTCTCTCCATTTCTCTCTCTCTCTCCCACTTTTTCTCCTTTTTTGAGTCATATATATATATATATATATATATATATATATATATATAATTGATTTTTCAGAGAGAGGAAGAGAGAGGGATAGAGAGTTAGCAACATCGATGAGAGAAACATTGCTAATATCTATATATGCTTTGTTACTCCTAAATTTAATACCCATAAGTTTAGATACACTTTTTGACATATTCAATCACATCTCTAACTTAATATCTTTTTTAAAATATATTTTATTGATATTTTTACAGAGAGGAAGAGAGAGGGATAGAGAGTTAGAAACATCGATGAGAGAGAATCATCAATCAACTGCCTCTTGCACATCCCCTACTGGGGATATGCCTGCAACCAAGGTACATGCCCTTGACTGGAATCGAACCCGGGACCTTTCAGTCCGCAGGCTGACACTCTATCCACTGAGCCAAACCAGTTTTGGCTCTACCTTAATATCTTATTCTATAGTTATATAAAAACATTTTCTATTCATCTCTCTTACTGTATGTCTTTGCATAAGTAATTCATTAATATCCTATCTCTTCCCACTCTCCACCTCAATATCTTCTTGAAAAATTCTCCTTATTCAGTCTTCATAGCTGCTTAAGAGATTTCTTGACATTTTCTTGACCACTTTGACAGAGTTAAAGTTTTCTTCAAGTTTCTCTTCAACAATCCCCTGGTTACTTGTGTATACATTTTTATCTGTAAACTATAAACAGAACATACTGTGGACACATAAGAAAGGATATAGTTAAAAATTAGAGGTCTAATACCAAATGAGGCACTGGTTTTCAAAAAGATTCTATTCAGAAGGGAGAAGACAGAAGAGTAAGATGTATAAAAATAGAAGTGCAACCCAATGTTCAGTAATAAAATTGCCAGGGACAATTATCAGCTATCAAATCCATAGCCATCAGACTGGACTCCATTCACACCCAGATCCCACAAGCAATTGTATCTTTCTGGGGCTATGTGTAGTTTAAAATGGGTTGTCAACCAATAGCCGGCTAACCAAAATTTACACAGAGATAGTTAACGACTTAAAATATAGGAACTGGAGTACACTTTTGACCTCAAAACACACACAAAATTGTCCTGGCTGGTGTGGATTAGTTGGTTGAAGCATTGTCCCAGACACAGGTCAGGGCATATACCCAGATTGTGGGTTTTATCCTTGGTTGGGTTACATACAGGAGGCACTCAATCAATGCTTTTTCCTCATATCAAAGTTCCTCTCTTTCTCTCCTCCTCTCCCTTCCTCTCCCTAAAATCAATAAGAACATATCCTTGAGTGAGGATTAAAACAAACACCCCCCCCCCACACACACACACACTATGACAAATTTGAATTCTCTTCAATCCTTAGAAGACTAGAATAATACTGTTTCAATTTAATCAACTGCATGATACAGGCAGCTAATGTGGGCTGGTTTAGGAGCATAGACAGATACCTTCTCTAAAAAAGGTGCTTGTTATATTTGTTATAAGTCTGTTTCTCCTTTTAGGCAGTGAAGTCCTCAAAGGCCATGCTAAATTCTTTTCTGTATCTACTATTATGCATGGCCGATTGTAGGCACTGAAAATTATCTTTTAATAATAAATTAACAGTTTTCAGTGAGTAGAGCAGTATTCACACAAAGCATTCTTTAATTCTTAAGCATGCTTTCTTTGTTTGGGATTGTGATGGATTTTGTTGCCATGAGAACATTTTGCCAATTAAAATTTTGTGAAGAAAATAATCTAAAGATGTCACATCCAATATCAAATAGATCAGCTTAAAATGAAAAAAATAAATTTTGTATTGCATAGATAAATAATCATTTATTCTATATTTTTCATTTCATAACTGATTGCTTCAATATCATTTATAATTGTTATCTAAGAGTATAAAGCGGTTCTTTGCCCTTGATCAGTAGAATGAACTTCCAAGATATAATATTTCAAGGCATTTTGTTCACGCTCTTCTGTGGAACACTGATTGAAGTGGACATTAACAGATGCACCATAAAAGAATATGTACAGGTTTTAGAGGCACAGCCATCCTAGAAGATTCACAATACATATTAATATATTAACATAGTCTTAGAGGGCGAGAAGGGGGAATTTTTAACACACAGATCATCAGACAGTTTATCACAAAACATTTAGGAAAAATTAATAACCTTTGGGGCTGCGCTTCCTGAGTGTAAACATTTAAGAGGGTTTTTTTTTCTTTTTCTTTTTTCTAAAGAATAACAATTGTCTTCTTTAGAAAGACATGGAACCAAATTTAGTAAAAGCCTGATAGGTTTTGGGGTCAGAAGTCATAGATTCAAATCACCTAAACCAGTTAAGACTGTGGTTTTGGGAAAGTTCTTTAACCTCTCTGAAGTTTACAAAGACTGTCTCACAGTTATAACAAGATGCTCAAAAATACTATTTTATTTTTCTTGCTTCACAGTCCCCTCCTTTATTCTGATGATGGTCTAAGTGCTGGACCGTGGGCCCAGCTAGGGTGATGACTCTTTAAACAAGTGTGCAGGCCTGGCTGGTAGCACCTGTGCTTCTGGGGGGCCAGGTGGGTAGTGATATTGAGACTAGGCAGAAGACAAGTGGGGAAGTGGTTGTTCCACCCACACATTCTCACGTGTTGCAAAGTGCAGCTGGTGTGTATTGTCCCAAGAGAAGGCCACTTGCATACCAATGAAAAGAACTCCTAGGTTGGATTGGCCCTTGTGCCTTCATTACTGACCCGAAGGCTAGGGAGGTCACCAAAGCGGAAGCTCCCTGCTTCCCTGTGAAACAATCATTAAACCTGCCAGGAGAGTTAAGGTCAATAATTTTCAAATATTATTCCTGGAGGTTTCTTTAGGCTAAAAACACAATATCATCTGTAACATTTTCCCCCCTGTAGTAAATTATCCAAGGACGCCCTAACTGGATTGGCTCAGTGGATAGAGTGTCAGCCTGCAGAGTGAAGGGTACCAGGTTCGATTCCGGTCAAGAGCATGCAACTTGGTTGTGGGCACTTAGTTTAAAAATACTTGGATAAATTTTTTTTTTTAAAATCACAGCAAATTCCATGCAACTTGGTTGTGGGCACTTCCCCATTGGGGGGTGTGCAGGAGGCAGCTCCAGCCCATGGCGGAGTATAAGCCAGAGCACATACCAGAGAAGTTGTTTTGCTTTAGGAAAAAATCCCCTTAGGGAACATGCCTCCCTAAGATCACAGCAAATTCCATGCAACTTGGTTGTGGGCACTTCCCCATTGGGGGGTGTGCAGGAGGCAGTTGATCCATGTTTCTCTCTCATTAATGTTTCTGACCCTCTATCCCTCTCTCTTCCTTTCTTTAAAAAAATCAATAATATATATATTTTTTAAAAATTATCCAAGTATTTTTGATAATTATCCCACCCAACCCCTGTGCCCCAGCTCCAGCCCATGGCGGAGTATAAGCCAGAGCACATACCAGGGAAGTTGTTTTGCTTTAGGAAAAAATCCCCTTAGTCAACTTTCCTTACAAATCGAACATGCCTCCCTAAGATCACAGCAAATTCCATGCAACTTGGTTGTGGGCACTTCCCCATTGGGGGGTGTGCAGGAGGCAGTTGATCCATGTTTCTCTCTCATTAATGTTTCTGGCCCTCTATCCCTCTCTCTTCCTTTCTTTAAAAAAATCAATAATATATAATTTAAAAAAATTATCCAAGTATTTTTGAATTTCATAAATTCATTAACAGATATGTTTTCACAAAATTTTTAAACAGGTGAAGTTTTAAACTAGGAGCCTTTTGTATCAGTTTTTCTATTTTGCTTTGTCTTAAAGAAATGACTAGCATGGAAAAGGGTGTCCTGATTAGAATGAAGCTTATTCCCCCAAGACTAAATACCAGCACATTGTAAGCCCTCTCCCCATCCCACCCAACCCCTGTGCCCCAGCTCCAGCCCATGGCTGAGTATAAGCCAGAGCACATACCAGGGAAGTTGTTTTGCTTTAGGAAAAAATCCCCTTAGTCAACTTTCCTTACAAATCGAACATGCCTCCCTAAGATCACAGCAAATTCCTCAATTTGCTGTGATCTTTATGAGGATCCTGCAGAAGACTGAAAATTAAATGTTTAATAATAACACCATGTTTTTCTCTTGAAAGTCTGGAGTAATGACATAACATATATTTCTAGGGAGCAATTCTGTAGTTAAACCCAATGTCAGATAATTGTGTCTAGTAGGATGTGATGGATGCCTGGACTGGGGAGGCACATAGCAAGCTCTACAAAAGGAAAGGTAAACCAACAACCTTGCTCAACACTTATCTTCCTCCTTCCCTTCCTTTTTCCCTCCCTCCCTCCCTCCCTCCCTCCCTCCCTCCCTCCCTCCCTTCCTTCCTTCCTTCTTTCCTTCCTTCCTTTTTCTTTTCTTTTTTCCCTTTGGGTAACGAGAATATGAAGTAGTTCCAGATGGTTAGCAAGTGGCCAGACTCAAACCAGTTGCTAAGCTTGCTGGCATCCAAGAACCTGCTTAGTGGTGACATCCAAGTACAGATCCCCACAGTCCTGCTTTCTGGTGAAACTGGGGAGAACAAACCAACAATAGAGAAATGAGTACTGTAATTTATCTTGGAGGCCACTTAGGTTGTTTATCCTAAACTACATTTTGATTCCAGTTACAGTTTAATTATGAGTATTTGTTCTCTAACAGAGACTAAACAAAGGGTAACTATTTTCTTTTATCTTTTTCTTTGTTATGAAAATTTCAGTTTCATGTTTGCCTCTCCTCTCTTTAAATAGTGTCTCATGCCCTGTAAACGTATTCAGCTCAGTTTCTTCCCATTCAGATGAAGTCTCAAACTAACAATAAGAGCAGAAGTTTTTACATATAAGGAATGTGTGATTCTATAACGCCTTGTGTATTTCTTTAACCTTTTATCTCATATATCTGACAAGTCCTTTCTGTTATAAGAGAGACACCACCAAGTCTCTTTGGGCATCAAACTCTTGGCATAATTTTCAGAGTAAAGAAAACTCACTGAGTCTAGATGTCCCTTTTCAGAAGTGACTGGCAAGCTGTTTTTGTTTTTGATCATGAAATGGGAAGTTATAAAGCCATAGCAGGAGTGTGGGTTACACTTGTTTTCTTCTGTGTTCCTCCCACAGCTCCTGTGCCAGGTCAGTGGTGACTGGGATTTGCTTTGTCTCAGCGCCCATACTCTATTTACAGAACATGTTCAGTGTCTGTTTTTTGCAATTGCTCAAAGCTTACTTTCATCACATAATTTTTATCAAATATACTGCTGAAGACATTTTCTTATACACTTTACACTGTGTTTGCTGTTACTTTCTGTAGTGGGAGATTGTTTTTCTGTATCTCTGCTATAGTTGAACACCCTTAATTATCTCTTGGTTCACCAAAATGTAGTAATAAAGAATGTTGGATAAGCACTCTTTTTTTGGCAAAAAAAAAAAAAAGACAATTTCAAATTGGATTGAAGCTGAAACTAAATTCTACATTGCTAAAAACAAAAATAACAATAATAATAAATTTTAAAGATATACACATCATTGTAAAAACTTAAACTCATTTATTATATGGATGTTTAATAATTTTAATATTTAACTCACTCTTCTTACCACAAGAGTAATACATTTTCATTGAGTCCATCTATTACTTGCATTATTGATCAGCTTTTTTTAAAATTAACCTTTATCTTTTTTTGAGTAAATGATTTGGTTTTCTCCTCATAGACTTTATTTCCATTGCAATCTGTATTTTGAAGTGTCTTGCTTTTTATTTTGTCACAAAAGGTTTTCATATTTCTGTTCAGATCAACTAGAGTTGACACATGATTTCAACAAAACTTTCAAGCACAGTTGATAAAAATTTATTGAATAAAAAAGAAATGAGCACAGTTTAAGCCTAGCAAGGATACTCTGCATTTCGTTCTACTTGGAATAGTCAATGTAGAGTGTAGTAAGTTGACTTTCAATAATTCATTTTTTGGGTAAAAGAGTCACCTTTGGTCTTCGAACAATGAATGATAGTTTAAAATATGTACATATTCAATGTTCAATTCCTAATGATCCAAATTCAACCTGTTCTGTCCATAGTTTACATATTGGACATAATACCACAGGTCATTAGGTAATAGGTTGAGGGCATTGACTTTGGATTTGCAAAATTCTCGAATCAAATCTTGATTTAGTCATTTATTGCCTGTGAGATTTTTACATCATTAAAGTGTTTTAGTCCCACTTTTCGAACTCTAAAATAGAATTAATAATAACTTATAGTTTTAGCATGAGTATTATAAAACATAAATTTATAAACACATATAATTTATAAATTAGGTATATTCAGAAAACATGTGAAGCATGATAATTGTGGTTATTATTAATATTATTTCCATGCAATAATTTGACACAGAAATTAAAACAAAATGTTCAATACATTTGAATATTAAAAACAGATTTTCTACAGAAATAAATTTGAAACTTAGCAAAAGATGTTATTCTACCAAGAAAGTGAACATCATACTTCGACACTGACTTCTTGAAAACTATATTTAAAGGAAGGCTTTTTGTTCTATGGTGACAGCTATAAAATATTAATATCATCATTAAAAGAAGAAGCTTTCTCATGATTTCTCAACTTGAAACATTTAAAGCACCACAGGACAAAGCTTTTAAAAGAAGTTACTGTTACAGATATCTAAGGGCTCCTATGTCCACATTTGAGACTTCATAGATATTGTCCACATTGAAAAAACAAAGCTGATTTCTTCTACAAAGTAATATAACTTGTAATTTGAAATGTAATTATATTTTTCCTCAAGAGATTTTAGGATTTAAAAAGAAAGATTGAGCCTACTTTGAGATTATAAGAAAAACAAACACTATTGAACAACTTTCTCAAAGCTTATCTTTTAATAAATTCCTTTGCATTTACTCAGTGTAGGTACATTCCACCCACATGGTCATGAGTTCTTATAGATTTAAAATTTTTTAGAGATTAAAAAATATTTTATTGCTTTTTTAGAGAGAGGAGAAGGAAGAGAAAGGGAGAAAAAAACAACACATCTATGTGAGAGTGAAACATCGATTGTCTGCCTCCTACACACCCCCTACTGAGGAAGGGCTTATAACCTGGGCATGTGCCTAACCAGGAATAGACCCAGAAACCTTTCTGTGCATGGAAACGCTGCCCAACCAACTGAGCCACATCACCAGGGCTTATGAGCTCATATATATTTAGAACTCTGCCATTAGATTTGCAATAGGTACTCACAGAAACACCCTCACTGATGCACCAGCAAGGCAAGGGGCCCCCTCTTGCAGTCAATACAAGTCAATACAGAAGGTCAAAATGAAGACCTGGCATTGGAGAATCTTAAATTCTGATTGCAAGGCAACTTAGTACTTAAATGGATCATATTTATTTGCTGTAAATAAATTTTATAGAAAAAGAGCTCATGATCTGGATCATCCGGTTCAAAAGTGAGTATTTGGTGACTCTAAGTACAGCAATCATTTATTAAATGCCAACTGGGAACTAGGCAAGGTACTGGCGACTGAACGATGAGGAGAATATAGATACCTGTCCTTATTGACATCACCGTCTCTAGAGACAGATGCATAGTAAATATTTGGAACACACAAATTGTTACCATGGAGAATGTACATGTCGATGGAGACACAGGGGAGACTATGCACCCCAGACCCTCCTAAAGTGTTCTATTGGAAAGCTCTTGGAGGAGGAGATAAGATCAGGAGTGATATGTGGGCAATGAAGGTACAAGGCCACAACTTGCTAACTGAAGGATAAAGGTTGCTTTAGTGATGAGTTTCTTTATACTTTCTATGAGAAATAGAGATCAAAATTTAAATAATGTTGACTTGAACATGGCAGGTAAGTGACTGAGCCAATTGGATTTAGATAAAACTGAAAGGAAAATCTCAAGTGGATACTAGGTTACCTTTACTTTTCCAGATTATGCTTTTGCTGCTTTTCCAACATGGGTTTGAAAACAGATTTTTGAAGCGTTAATCTGTTCAGTAGCTCTTGGTTTATCTCACACTTTGAGCTAAGGGATTTTGTAAAAAGTTCACATGTTTCTTCTGCTTCTAATTCCTTGCCTCAGTCTATTGCACCTAGAAACTCTCTTCTTTTTTTTTTCATATGTAATGAATGAAACACATTGATCATTTATAAATAAAATGATCTCTGATGAAATTTATGTATTTTAAAATGTATCTTAGTGGGAAGGCATTTGAAGGCATTATTGTTCCCAAAGAACTATAATGGTAGCAATTCGACTACATATAGAACTCATTTTCTGCTGACAAACCCTTGCAGTCTCCTCAAATTGTCAACAGGAAGTGGGAGTTCCTTGACCACAAAATCTTTAGAATTGTTAGTATTTTGAGAATACAGTGAATGGGATATCCTAATGTCTCTTCTCAAAGTTTGGTAACTGGGGTGGTGACCAGATAATTCTTAATGCTGAGCCCTCAGGACTGGATCATTTTCTGTTCACTATTCTATTGACTGGTGTTGGTAGTTTTAAAGTTCTTATACAAACAACATCTGCTAAAACTGTTTTTACCAATTGAAAATATTTCTTACTGACTGTTAAGGTGGGCTTTATTGATGAGATAATGTTAATGTTTGTTATTCTTGGATCATGCTATTTCGATCTCAATATTTGTTTAATGTACTCATTTTCTTGACTGAATGCAAAATAATCATGAAATGTATTAATTAGTATTAGCCATACACTCCGACAAATAGACTGCTGTAATTGTGGACAACTAAGCAGGTACATAAAAACTAAATCAGTTTGGGTCCTCTAGAAGAATTTATGGAGACAGAATAATAATTACAGGCAATTTGTTGAGGGAAATGCCTATGAAAGATAAAGGGGAGAATGAGCAGAAAGGCATGGATGGCTTTTAGAGTGTGAGGAAGGTAGGACACCTATAAAAGAAGAAGGGGGCAAATAGCAGGCTTGAGTAAAATGATCCTCAAACCACTGACCAACTCAAAGTTTTAGCGGGGACAATGGGTACCCTAGAATAAAATTTAACCATTTGAGGGGGCTGCCTTGGGCAAACAAGACTGTAGTCATTGTTGAATATGTTAAAGATTTTAATGGTTATTTATAAAAATAGGAAAAATGTTCAATACTTGTCTTTATCACACCTTGTGTCATTATCTTGGTGATTTCTGGTTCAACTGGACATGGGAGCCCATAAACCAGTTGTTTTTATTGTTGTTAACCTCCTCAAGTTCAAATCCCTACATCACCTAGCAGTTCAGATGTGCAGCCACATCTTTGACAAAATCATCTTCAGAAGTGTTGCACTTTTGAAATATTCAATTTTTATCTGTCACTTTTTCAGGACAGTCTCCAGTATTCAGAAATAAAAAAGGGCTTAGGAAAAAATCAGATTCATATATGTCTTAACACTCTTAAAAGCTATGAGAAAGAATAGATAAATTACTTACAAAGAAATGACAATTAAACTGACAGCATCAATAGACACCAGAAACAAATGGAATAGTGTTTTCAAAGTGCTAGGGGAAAATGATTGTCAAATTATACTCCCATGCTCAGAATTAATGAGTGGAGGTGAAATAATGATACTTTTAGACATACAAAGCCTGAGAGTTATTCTGCTCATAAACCCTTACTAAATGAACTACCATATATCACTGGATTTAAGAGGTCATCAGTTGTATATGCACTGTAAAAGAAAAATGCTGTTAATTAAACTACAATATGCCCTCAGTTGTAAAGTGCATCTTAATTACAGAGATGTTAACAATATGAAAACCTGTATCTTAGAAAGAATTACATGAAAATGAATACTGCATCAAAAAGAAAGGAACCCAGAAGGTAGGGATAAGATGAAGAAAAAAATATTGAGCAAAGAAACTAGTACACACATTTATAAACACAAGTAAAACCTGGCAATAGCTAATAATAACTAATGGCATGTCTTCAAAACAAGATTGAGTTAAAATGCCAATCAACATAAAATGAAAGACAGGCAAAACCTCGTGTAATGATAGTCTACAGTCCTTATATTATTTTGGGGAAAGGTTAGCAACCCTTTTGGGCAGTGTTAAATATGTTGAACATTGTCATGGTTATCTATAAAAAGTAGGAAAAATGTTTAATATTCAAACAGGTAAAGCAAAAATATAAAAATCTTTATTCATATAACAGAATACAATAGGGCATTTAAAATTTATGACATTTTTTTTTATTTTTATAAATTTACTTGAGGCCTGGCGCATGCAATTTGTGCGTGGGTATGGTCCCTAGGCCTGGCCTGTGATCAGAGCCATCTTCCCTGGCTGCCTGCAGCTGGACCTGCCCCCTGAAGCCACCCACCTCCCAATTCCCTATTCGCCATTGGGTGATTGGAGCCTGCCAGCTGGAGAAAGGGACTGAGAGGTGGTCAGTGTGCCTCATAGTGACTGGTTGAGCGGTCATTCTGATCATTCCACTGTTAGCATTAATTTGCATATTACCCTTTTATTGTATAGGATGTAAATCTCAAAAAATAATGATGAATGAAAAAGCAAGCTGTAGTATAAAACTTATAGTATAAATCTAAAATTAAAAAGATTACAGTAATATTATAGATTATATATAAACTATATTTGTCTGCGTGTGTGTGTGTGTGTGTGTGTGTGTGTGTGTGTGTGTATTAAACATATGAAAACATTTAATGGAAGATATTCACCATATCTATAAATATGATGGCCTTCGAAGAGGGAGGGAGAAGAGAAACACTGGGAGACATGGGGAGAGGAAAGGAAGAGGGCTGAGTGAGGATGCAAATTTAAGACAGTAGCACCAAACTACCTTTATAACCATTATTTCCATTATGAAAGGCTGGAAATTTTAATGGATACACTTCCTTAATGGAAGAAAATTAGGATAAATGTTGATATACAAATGTATAAAGAGTTGGGGATTATATCATCATTGCATTCTTTGAAAGACTATACCAAGAACCAACTAACATATTTGTCATCTCTGATCAATTAATTTGATGAATACAGTTTGTATAATTCTGGTATAAAGATATCTGGATAAATAGTGTAGTTTCACTTGACAGGAATATTGAGGTTCCTAGGCTGTTTCAGTCTCATAAAAATGAGCAAAATGAATGATTAAGAAGTGAATAGAGCAGGCAAGTCACTTCTTTAGGATTATGAAGATCCAAATATAAATTTCTAGTGATGTTCCATTATGGAAATAACAATCCCATTGAAATATGAGTCAATAAACTTGTCCAGAATGTTACAGATTATTTATTTGACTGATGTGATGCTTCCTATCTGTGGGTTCTTACTACTAGTATTTGCTTAGTCAGGCAAGAAAAAAAAATTCAAGCATATTTAAGATTGGTAATCTGTGACAAATCAAAATACCCAGTGGCTTTTTTGCTCAGTGCAATATCTTATATTGGCATCTGGCTTTTAAAGAACAGCATGTGGCTCTCTTTCTGGAGAACAATCTAATAGTGGGGTCACTTGGGGATGAGAGAAAGTAGCTCTCTTCCTAATTTTCTCCACTTTCAAATTTTTAGCATAGCAAGTGTTTCTTTTTCTTTCATCTGGGCTTTTAAATGTGGATTTAAGACAAAATCCACAACTGGACAAAACAGTAAGTTGGGAAACTTCTAGGAGGAAATGATAAGTAATAAATGGTGAGGGGTTTTTTTTGTTTGTTTTTTGTTTTTACATCTGTTACCTATGTAGAAGCTATAATATTTTTGAGTGGTGATGAAAACTCTAATTTAGATGTTTCCATTTATATCCCAATGGCCACCTATGGACTTTTGTGGGAGAGGAGGAGCTGATAGAATGAAAATATGGTCTAAATATATATCAGTACAATAATTGCAAATGCCAACACAAAGTAACTTTCCATATTTTACCCTATTTACATATGTGTAAATGTATGAAAATAATTAAATTCATTATTTTTACATGCAAAATGTTTATCAGTTAGTAAATAGAGTAATATATATATATATTTTTAATGCCAGTCTTGTGGGATCACTTCTAGCATTCTGCCTTATAGGGAGAACACCTAAGTTGTAATTCTTTTATACATCAATGAATTAAACAACATGTATCTTACTTTGGATTTAGTTCTTGCTAAAACTAAATAATATTTTGTTATAATAGTATTTAATTTAATTTTTCTCCTATTTATTTCAGTAATTCTAGTTTTTCATTTAGGGTAATTACATATATTTTGTTATATATACTTGTAAGTGCACTTAAGTAAAAAAAAAGCAAGTTAATTTTTAAAAATATTGAAAGTTCTATTTTTTATATGAAAATGTCACAATTTTGGTAGAAGAATGTCTGAAATCTGGTACAACATTATAGTGAGTCTTAAATAACAATATAGGGTGGATTTAAAAGTAAATAAGTGGCTTCTATATCAACAAACAGAAGTGAAAAGTTATCCCCCAAACAATACCTGAACACTTGAGTTTTAATATCCTATAGTATAATTTTGTGCAGGGGTGTGCATGTGTGACTGTGAATGTGAGCGCGCGCGTGTGTGTGTGTGTGTGTGTGTGTGTGTGTGTGTGTGTGTTTTAGTTGCTGGCACTGGGCAAACTCCACGTTCTTCCATTTCCTTTGTGAGCTACGGTACTTTTTGCTTTATAGTCCCTAAGAAGTAGAAAATGTATGCTAATACATTTAACTGGGAGGGTGAGGATAAACACCTTCAGAGAACATGTACAAAGCCCATGGGCAGAGTAGGAGCAAGTATAAAGTGTATAAAGGAAAATTTGCAGAGGCAGTAAGAATCTGCTCCTCTCCTATTTGAAAAAGGACTCTGGTGCAGAGTTTCTTCTTTCATTGCTGGCTGGTTCCATTTAAAGGGCCCGTGTGTTTTTGGAATCTGAAACTCAGAGTAAGGTCAAACATGCTGTAATTAGGGTACTCATCTTTAGGAATGGACAAGGATTTGGGTAGGTTTTGAAAAGCATTCTGAATGATGAAGGAATCACAAGTTCATTATGTTAGTTGTTGTGGTAACCTTTGGACTGAACAATTTATAACAGCCCCAGTTCAAAATCAGTGAAATTCAGAATTATTCAAGCTTTCTACATAACAGGAACTCAGCTTGTGCCAATAATAAACAGACACACATGAAGGAAAATTCCACTGACCTTCTCTTTACCCCCACCTCAGAGGCCTAATTGCCATCAGAAGTAGTGTCAAAACAGAACACATACCTTTTAGTCTCTGCAGTTTAGAAGAGCAGAGAGGTGAATGTTTTGCTTTTAAGTAACCCAGAATATGATTAAAGTTAAATTATTGCATAATGATGAGCCAAATATTGTAAATAACATTTTTCTGTATGCAGAAAAATTAAACACAAGTGTTGGTGGAACAATAAATGTAGTTGTATACTTTGAATGGTGGTCAAGGTAGTCAATAGTAGTGAGATATATTGATCTATAGGGGGTTAGAAGAGAGAAAAGGAGATAGTTAAACTGATGGGAGTAGAGAAAAACAAACTCTTATTCACTATGTTTAAAAAAATTTAGCAATATTTATCAAAATTTAATTTTTTAAAATCTTACCCAAGGATATGTTTTTATTGATTTTAAAGAGAGAAGAAGAGGGAAGGAGGGGGAGAGAGATAGAAACATCAATCAGCTGCCTCTCATCCATGACCCAACTGGAGATCGAACCCACAACCAATTGCAACTTTTTGTGTATGATACAACACTCCAACCAGTTTGTGCACTCGGCCAGAGCATCTATCAAAATTTAAATTGCAGATGCCATCAAGCCCAGTTATATCACTTCTAATAATTTATACATAATGAAATATAGAGTAATATATGTATAAGAATGATTCTTAGAGCATTGTTTGTAATAATCACACACAGAAACACCTAGGAACAACTAGATACCCATTAATGACTGACTGGATAAACAAGCTATGGTTAGCCATTTCTTAACTACTATGCAACGGTAAAAACTAACAAAGAAAACGCCAAAAAAAATTGTAAGGTAAATACATATGTAAGCACATAGAAAAATTCCATGATATAACTTGTATCAATAAATGAGTAAAAAAATGTGTCTTTTAAACAAGCATAAAATTATGTTTATATACAGTTGACCCTTGAATAACACAGGCATTGGGGGAGCCAATTTCCCACATAGTTAAACATCACATGTAACTTTTGATTCCCCCAAAAACTTAACTACTAGTAATAGCCTAGAGTTGACAGGAAGCCTTACCAATAACATCAACAGTTGATGAATACATATTTTGTATGTTATATGTATTATATGCACTGTATTCTTACAATAAAGTAAGTTAGAGAAAATGAAATGTTATTAAGAAAATCGTAAGGGAAATGTAATACATTTATTGCTTTTATTGACAAAAATCCACCCATAAGTGGACCCATCCAATTTAAATATTTGCTGTTCATTGGTCAGTTATACATATATGTCTTTATCTTTATATATTTTTCTGCACTGCTTATATTTGAAAAATGTTAAATCATCTGGAATGCTATTCACCAAACAATTGGCATAAGTGAGAAGACACTCTCATGACTTGCTGGGCAGAGCTGCCTGTGGGAGTATGATAACAGAGCAGAACGTGGCAGGATGGTTTGTAGCTCTTGGGAGATATTCATGTAGATTTCAAGATACAATGGGTAAGACGTTTTAGATGCTAGAAATCCTGTGTCAGCAAAGGAGGAAGTAAATACCATGATGTTGGTATTGCTTAAATGTCACTACATGCAATATAATAAACCTAGAAAATTTAAGTTACCATTTTGTTTTTTAAATTCTTATTTTATTTTTCCATCACAATTTATTTCCTCTGTATTCTCTTCCACCTCCTCCAACCACCACCCCCTGGCAGTCACCACACTGTTGTCTATGTCCATGATTTCTCTCTCTCTCTCTCTCTCTCTCTCTCTCTCTCTCTCTCTCTCTCTCTCTCTCGCTCACTATGAAAAACAAAAACAGGTTGTTTTTTGTGTTTTTTTTTGTGTGTTTTTTTTTTGTTGTTGTTTTTTTTTTATTATTTACTGGTTTGATACCAAATAACAAATGAAAGAATTATATGAAAAGGTCTGTACAGAAGTGAAGTTTGAGAAATTATGTTCACCCACAGGACACTCAAATGTTAATAAGACTAATGCTAATAACAGGCATTTTTATAGTGCCAATGATTGACAAAATATGTTCACACAACAGTGTGTTGCTCATAGTCAAATGTCTTAAAATTAAATGGTTTATCTACGTCATTAGTATTACACCAAGTTAGATGCATCTCATGCATATATGGAAAGGAGAAAAATATGTATTTTATAATTTTGACTTGAAATGAGTGGACCAAAATACTGTAGCATGGGGTAACGTCAGGGAGGAATAGTTTAGTCATACATTAAGATTAAACACAAAAAATCTAAATGAATGAATGTGAGTTTTCTAACACAATGGTGATTCTGAAAAATATAAAGCACAGTTACACCCAAGTCCTCAAATGAAAATTACAGCAGATTTTTTACATATTCATAAGCCTGAATCTATACTATATTTTAAAGAATAAAACCACGTATCATTTCAAATGTAAACTAAGATTTTTCTAGATTGGGAGTTTTTATTGATTGATTGATTGATTGATATTTTACAGAGAGGAAGGGAGAGAGATAGAGAGCTAGAAACATGGATGAGAGAGAAACATTGACCAGCTGCCTCTTGCACACCCCCTACCGGGGATACCCGCAACCAATGTACATGTCCTTGACTGGAATCAAACCTGGGACCTTTCAGTCCACAGACCAATGCTCTACCACTGCGCCAAACTGGTTTCGGCTAGATTGGGAGTTTTAACTGTACTTCCAGGCCTTCATTGGGGGAAGGGAGGGCGGGGGAGGGAGCAACTGAAGACTCAGAAAAGTGTTTGAATTAATTTTCTTGTTTGAATCAGAAATCTGAAAACAAAAGACCCACTAGAGGAGGAAGTAAAAGGAAAGAGGAAGAGGAAAATAGGTGGGTGGTTGTTTTGAAGAATATCAAAGAACCATTTCAATATCTATTGTAAATGTTTATTTCAATTTGAAAGTGGTATAGAGAGGAAGTTTATAAAGAATTCGGGGGTAAGAATTCATTCAACCCATGAGTTTCTTTAGTCTACCAAATAGAATTTTATTCTTCTTCTTTTTGTTTGCATACAATGTTATTTTAGGAATTCTATTTTCTTTTTAAAAAACAAGAATTAAAAGCAATAGAATTAAAGGCGGTACTAACTTCTTAAGTTTCTCCTAATCCATATATGTTCTCTGTAGGGGAAAGGACTATTTATATGTAGTATCCGTTCAATATTTGTTTCTTAAGGAAAAGAGCTGTAATAACAACAGAAGTAAAACTGATTGTCAATTTTGTTAGAATGCTCCCAGCAAAATGAGCTTTGTGTCTATCTAGGTAACATTAAATCCACTGACAATTTAAGTAAATTCTAGTAACAAAACAAAGTATTTGTTCTATCAAATAACCAGGATTGAAGAAAGAAAATAATTGAATTAGTAGACATTTCACTCAAACCAATTGATTCAATAGTTTTATTTAGATGACCTGGTAATTTAGGTTCACCCTAATAAGAACACATTTTACTCTAGGCAGAATTAGAAAGTAAATAAAGTAAAAAAAAAAAAAAAAAAGTTCTCAGAAGCAAAAATAGTTCACTTGGGCCAAATCTTATTATACTGAATTTCTTGGGGGGCAGGGGGAGGGAGGTGTATAAATTACTTTGTAGAACAATAGTGAAACAGTATATTATATATTATTCTAAATGGGTCATCCATGTTTAGAAATGGATTTTCTAAATAGAAAATATGTGATTTTTTTTTTTTGGGGGGGGGGAGAACTTTTATCTAGAGCTTCAATTTTATGATTAGAAAATATGTTGCTAATGTGGCTTTCCCCCCTAATATAAACATAGGAAGTGAAGAAAGCCCTTATAGTCACTCGCTTTGCTCTTTAATTGATTCACTGATGGCTTGCTACATGATTCAAACACTCAATTACAATGCCTTTTAGGAATTTGTACCAAGGGAATAATATGTTTTAGCCTCATTCAGCATCTTCAATATCTTTCATTTAAATTCAGAGTAACAATATAATTTTTTCTTTCTGTACTTTTTGCTTGTTTTCACATAAAATAAAGATTTATTCAAATAGGTAAATATCTATAACTTATGTATGGTTCCTAGCACTTGAAACTCTGTAATATATCTCTTTGACACCATGACTTGATGAAGAAAGTGTTTAATAATTTTGTCTAAATCTAGGAAAAATGTTTGCAAGGCTTAAAAATAGCGCCATAATTTTCTTTCCTCACTATACTAATTATTTTATTTTTATTATTTATTTATTTTTGTTAATCCTCACTTGCGGATATTTTTCCATTGACTTATTGGGAGAGTGGAAGAGAGAGGGAAAGACAGAGGGAAATATAAATATGAGAGAAACACATCAATTGCTTGCCTCCTGCACAAGTCCCCACCAGGGTCTGGGCCTGGAAGGAGCCTGCAACCAAGGTACATGTGAATAGACTCCAGGACCCTTTGGCCTGTTGGCATTCTCTTTTTCCCCCCTTCCAAACTAATTATTTTAAACAATCCCTCAAAGAGTGCCTATTAACTTTTATAAATATTCTAGGTATAAGGAAGATGGAGATAAGAGGCGCAGTCTATGACCTCAAGGATCACACAGACTAGAGCAGACTGATGTAATGTAATATGAAATGATGCCGTGCTCCGTAGTGGACTAAGTGCTATGATAGAGACATGGTTCAGTGTCCAGAAGAGGGGCACCAAACTCTAGTGTTAGATGTAGAACATTATCAAAGAAAAGTCTATGTTTTTAAATGAAATCTAAACTGCTTCTTGAAGAGGAAGAAAGCCAGGCAGAGAAAGAGGAGATGTTATTCAAGGCCTAGAAATGTAAAATTGTAGAGAATGACAAATCATTTTATATTGTTAGAGGGGACATATTTAGAAGCTGTGGCAGGTACACTAAATAGGTAGCAAAAGTGAGATTATGTAGGGCCATCTCTACTGAGCTAAGGACATTTTATTTTATTCTAAAAATTATAGAGAATCTTCAGAGGCTTTAGGGGGTGACATGAGCAGCTGTGCATTTGGGGGAATGCACTATGGCAGAAGTGTGCAGGCTGCTACAGATGTGTTTGATGAGCAGCAAAAAAAATTAGGGGCCTCTTTGCAATAATTTAGATTTAGAAATAGACTAATGATGTTGAGAGAAGAGCAAGAAATAGATTTGAGATATTTAAGTAGTCTAGGCACCAAGGCTTAGTAATTGGATGTTGAGGGAAAGCTGGTGCAAAGGATTACACCCAGGTGTCTTGCTTGAGAGAATGGATGAAAGTGCTATAGCTTCCATTGCTTGCCATCATTATGTTTTCTATAAAGCTATCCCCCATCCATTTATTCTATTAATATCACACTCCCCTTACCCTCACCAATGAACTGCTGGAAAGATAAAGTGCCATGAGCTAGTCTCATTTCCAGCTATGTACTTTCCACTAATGTTTCACTGGTTACTATGTTGAGAGACTTTTTATTTACCTACCATCTTTAAATATATTAAAGATTCCCTACTGATATAAAAAACAACAAGGACAAAGTGTACTGTATGGACCTATCACAGTAAACATTTTATTATAACATAATGATAGATATAGCAGAAAATTGAGATAGTAAAGTACATTGTACAAATTTTCTAGAAATTCCAAATAAACAGATATCCAGATAACAAACTATACTTTTTTTTCTTCATTGATAAAATTAGAAATTTAGGACACATATTCTCTGATATACTTGTTAAATGTTGACTATTTCACACATATTTTAATTCCCTAAGGCTATGTACCAAGAAAAATTGTTATCCTGGTGCAAATACTAAAGGACACTCTTTTATTAGTAGAACTTCACTTTATTTTTTTAAACTCTTATCTAACAGTCTTCTATATGCTATATGCTATTCTATATGCTACATTATGCTATTCAATTCAATTCTATACTATTCTGTATAGTAGTGTGGCTATTGGTAAGAATATGATTATTGTAGTAGAGGTTATTAATTTCTCACATCCTTTCTACTGTTTTTTTTGTTGTTGTTGTTGTTGTTTTTGTAAAAGACTCTTCCTGAATAGTTACCCAACTATTTTCTCCATTACCTAGAATCCTTTTCAGCTACTGACATCTTATAATTACGTTGTTTTCAGTAGGATATGAGTACAAATATGTACAATTTTCAGGTCTTGTCCTTAAATATTTATTTAGACACTTATTTTTGTCATTTCTTTTTCTTCTCTCATTGGTTGGCAAAAGGCAAGAACGGGAAATTTGTTTGGACTTAGAGATAGAGGCTATGAGATAAAGCAATGTCAACCCACCAGCCTGGATACTGGATAACTATGTCCCGTCTTCCACACTGACCATTATCTCCTGCAGAATTATATGAAAGAAAGAAATACACACCTGCCCTTCTTTAAGGCGTTATATATTTTGTCTCTCTAATGAAGAACTTATTCTATATCCAGACTCATCCTAGTGATACTGACAACAAGGTTTTCAGTCCCAGTGTAACATAGCCAGTGATCTTCACACACAAGCAACTGTATCAACCATGTCATAACCTTTTATTTTTTCCCCCATGGAACTGGGCAGGGTTGAGGACAGAGGAATGAGGAATGTGCAGAAGATCATAGCAAAGTGATTCACCCAGACTGTAAAAATAATGATGAATCACTGTTCTTGTTCCAATTTTCCCCCACTGGCCACTCCCAAACGTTCTCTGACTCCAAGCTTACATTTAGGAATTGAGTATCTGTAAGATGGACCATCAAAACAATATTCTAACTGGAATTTGAGATTGGCTCAGGCCTCTTATTACATTGGCAATGACTCACCCTATGATTGATGAACCACTAAGTATGTATGTATCAAAAAAGACCACTAAACTGGCATGGCTTTCTTGCACTTAATGAAACCTACAAACAGATATGGCTGTCAGCAGCTTGATCGTTTGGACTTTTCTTTCAGAATGAGAAAAAGTTTTTACTCATTTTCACTTTTTGCCTCTTACCAATTACACTTGGATTTTACACCTTAGACTATGACATCTTCTAAAAACTAAAATGTAAAGGTTTGGGTGGTATTATTCATCAGTTTGCTTAAAGTGCATTTGAATTCATATTTATAGCATCATGCAAATATAAATATGAAGTAAGAATAAACACTGTGCCATAAAGTATTTCATTCCAAAAGTCTGTGGAAACCTTTAGAAGTGGGCAATAGAAAAATCGCACTGCCTGATTTTATTTATGACCTACTCCTTGAGGCGTGGGCAGACCAGAAATTTTGTGCATTTCTTCAGAAGTCCCCTTCATCTGGGAGTAGGACAAGGTGTGAAACTGAGAGTAAAGTCTCTCCATAATGTGGTTGACAGGGGAATGTGAACTAGTGCACCATAGATGATTTTTCCCTTAGCTCACAGAATCTTCAGAGCTACCAAACAACTCGCATCAGAAATCCTTCCAAGTGCCAGAATTAGACATCTCTGCAAAAGTTGAGTAGAACTGTGTGCCTTGGAAAGTTAATGTCAACTTTAACAAAGAAATTGTGGTATTGAGTAAAGCATGCAAAGAAAATTTGACTACTTCCAAAAGCAGAATGAGTTAATATATTTGGGGAATTCATCACTGGTTTTACTGAGACTTAAAAAAAGGTCTGTGAAAGAATATGACTTTTCATAGTGGAAGAAATAAGCACCGGTTGCTAATGCTTTAAAGACTTATTGATGACTTATCTATCAATGTCAAATAAGTATAAATATAAAAATATCCTTATCCACATACACAAAATATTCTTGCATCACTGAAGATTTATTTGAAGTGAATTCCTTTAGTTTCTCCATCGATGTTTTCCTTATTCTATTTTGGAGTGGCTTTCAAATATCATTGAGTAATTTACTTAGAATTCAGAATTTCACTAAAGTTAAAATTTATTTTTATACCTTTTATTCTGCAGTATAAGTGAGGTGGTGGGCTAAGGAGAGAAATATAGCATACTACTATATTTAGAAAATATCTTTTGAAAATTTTACTTTTTTTTCCAGAAAAAATATCTTTATTAAAGGGTCACCACATGAAATTATAGGGAAAGATCTACAGGGCAAAATACTTAATTAGTAGTAGGTGTAGTTTTATTGGTCCTAAATGACTACCAATTTTTTTACTTTCATTTGGTTTGAATCGAGTATCAGGAATTATAAATACAAAGCCCATTTGCCTAGGAGAACAGATAGCAAAATAAATTAATATATGCAGAAACTGAGTGATAAAAACTAATTCTTACCTACAGAACATTTTTACAAAAAAATCTAAGAATGTTTACAATGACCCTCTTTACTTGGAAATTTCTTCATCTAGATGACAAGAACTCAGCTTAAATATACAATATTGATGTTTCTTAATTATCCTTTATTGGCATGCAAACAAGAGACAGAAAAGAAAGAAGTGAAATATAACATGAAATACTATTATTTGGATTTTTTTCTTTTAGAAATATACAGATGTGTTAATACCAAATTTAAGAATAAAATATTCTTGAAACTTATTGAAAGACACATAAGTCATTCAGTGTAGTAAGCTAGGGTTAAAAAACATTAGGAAAGGCCCATAATAAATGAATGTTTTAACATTTCTCTAGGATTCCCTTGCCTGATAAATGAGCACAATATAACATCAATAAGAATTATTTCAATAAATACAAATATCTTAGTATGAGAGACACATTTATTATACTGTTACACTATATACAAGGATGGAAAAAAGTAGGTTTACAGTTGTGAGTATGCAAAATAGTTTATTTTTGTATTATTAATTTATTGCTTATTATAAACCTATTTTATTAATTATTTTAAATCTACTTTTGCCCTGAATAGTAGCAGTTCTCACTGTGTAGAATAGTCCCCTGTTGTATTGTTACTTTTCATCTGCCTCTCTCCTACATCTTCATCTCCCAGCATTCGGCCAATGAGAAGCATTTAAGAGGAAAACAAGTGGACAGGAGCAGAGCAGTTAGAGTATTTTTTCTTAGTCTTTTTCTATTTGGAAATCACATCTCTATTATAGTTTTATCCTCCTGTGACTATAGCTCCTGCTAGGAGATCAAATGGATTCCAGATGTTACTAATTTCTGTCCACTTTCTCTTTAACACTGGGTTTGTTGCATTAAACTCACTCACACTTTTGCAAGTTGTCCCTTCACTCAAAGAATCATTTTTTTCTGGAACCCTGATCGATATTCATATGTAAAGAGATTATTTTTAAAATTATTAAAAAAAAACATTTTTTGTTGATTTTTGAGAGGAAAGGAGAGGGAGAGAGAGATAGGAACATCAGTGATGTGAGAGAATCATTGATCGGCTGGCTGCCTCCCACACAGGGAATTGAACCCTGTCCTCCTGGTTCATAGGTCAACTTTCAACCACTGAGCTACGTGGGTGGGGCAGAAATTATTTTTAAATACTAATGCTCAGACCTCACTCCAGATCAGTAAAAGAGACCTTGGGTGTAAGTCTCAGGTAGAAGTACTTTATAAAAATTCTTCTTGGTAGATTATAGATAAAGTTCAAACATTTTATATCTCATTCAAGGCTATGTGTAATCTTATATCAATCAATCTCTTCAGACAAGCAAATGTTACAGAAGAAAATCCCCCACAATAAAATTTGGCTAAATAATAATTTTGTTAATTCACTAATTTAAAGAAATAGAAACAACTATAAATAAATAATACAAATAGGACCCACTGCTTACATACCAAAAAAAACAAAAAAAAAACAAAAAAAAAAAAAGGAAAAGAAAAATCTTCCCAAAAGGAACAATAATCAGAGTTAGGACAAATCATTGGCCAAAAACTTCTGAACAGAGGTGACTAATTTAGAGTTAATGATATATATTACAAGGGGAGGATCTTTCAAGGTATCTCATACCCTTGAAAGGTAAAGGCTCAAAACATTATTTACATAAATTTCAGTCCGATAAGTTTCTCTTTTCATATAATCAGTTATTAAAAAGTCTCACATTGGATTTTAGTATTCTTTCACTTGCCTTGATTACCATTGGTTTACATGCCAACAAGCAGAGAAATAACAGATGAACAAAATAGAACCAGAGTCATGTATACATGCCACAGATTGACAGATGCCAGAGGGGAGATGGGAGGGGAGAAAGGGAGGAAAGAAGGTGAAGAGAATAGCCAAAGAACATATATGCATAGCCCATGGACACAGACAACAAGGAGGTTAGGGCCAGAGGGAGGGGAGGGTATTGTCTGGATGGACGGGGTTAATTCGGGGAAAATGGGGGACATCTGTAATAATGTCAATAACAAAAACTTTTTGAAAAGAGAAATGGACCACTAAATTGGTTGCCAGGGTGAAAAGAAGAGACACCATCCCTCTTCAATTACACAGGAACTGATGTAATTGAAGTTTGGAGTGACATAATGGTTAGTATCTTCAGCCATTTACAGATCTAGAATTCTAGGATTCTTTCAAGTCTTGATTGTTTGATAAATAACTTCTTCCCTTCGTCTGTCATAAAGGCCTGTTTCAACTCTTCTGATCTCTGCTAGGTGGCCACTGTTAACTGCTGTTGGGGAGCATTATTAAATCAGCAGGTCAACCCAATCTTTTGAGGAAAGAGCCATTTATTCCATAGTCAGAGCACCAACCACAGGCAACCAGAGCAGCATAAATTTGATGTCTGGAGGTGGTCATTAAAACAGGGCTTTACTGGATGTGGTCTTTAGTTCAGTCAGTAACATCACTGGTACATGAAATGATAAATGTGCATTTGTGGCAGTTGTATAATTTATTTGCTCCAGATCTATATACAGAATAGTTGCTTGGGGATTGCATATTTGATTGCAATTTGTTCTGGCACTGTTGTCTCTATCTGTGTTTGGTTTAGGGTGGGGCAGAGACTAGGATGGGGGTGATGACAATTATGAATAACTATCTAGAGCCCAGCATCTACTATCACCATTGGTTTTTGTTGTTCACAGGTAGAGCAGATCTAGGGAGAAGAGCTCTGTGCTTTAATTTCAAGCCTGAAAGAGGCAAATGGATGTCAGTTTTAATTACAGGACTTGCCAGGAGAACTAAATTATTCCAGTTAGTGAGATATTTTTCAGAGAGGCCACATATTGCATAAAGGAGAACAAGATGGTCATGTTTGATTAATTAGGCCTGAAATTTTTAACCTTAGCCAGTTTGATCAAGTGTAAAAATGTAAAACACTTCTCAGGAAAAGAATTATTTTGATTCATAAAAAATCTTTCCTCTAACATGAAACTTGTAGTTTTCTATTCATCAGGATTATTAACTTGTCATCATCAGTACCCAATGGGGAGTCGGCCAGGGACTTTGAGGTGACTAAAATATTCTTTGATGATTTGGGTTCCTCTGGGTAGAACCAGATGTGGAAAAAAAAAAAAAAAAAAGCAAAACTATGTTCTCTCTCCAATTTGGACTTTCAAAATCCAAATCTAGTGCTTAAGGAAGGTTGTGTCCTGTGGAAAGATGCTGCTTCATGCTAGACTTACTGTTTAGTACACAGGAAGATTACAAAACCGTGTAAATGAGCAGTGAAAAAAAAAGCCTTTCTCAGTCAGTCAGAATGTATGTTTATCCTACAATCAAGACACTTGAGCCGCCTTAGAATGAAACACAATCTCAGCAGGTATTGTGGGTCTTGGAAGGGATTGTAGGACTATGTCATTAGAAAACCATATATATTTTTTCACTCTTTGAATTCTTTAACGACAATAACAACAAAAAGGACTTTTGGCAGAGAGAAGAATAGTGTGTCTTCTAAACACTAAAAAATTCTCTCAGAGGCCTTTCCAAGATGTTTTGGATGGCTCTCTGCCTTTTGCTCTCTGGCAGCACGTTCCTCCGTCAGTGTTTGTAGACGGTCAATAAAGCCCGTGCAGGCGGGCGCTGCGGCATGCATGTGTGAGAAAACCTGCCGTTGTTGCGGTAAATGCAGTGTCCACAAATTCATTAGGAATGCATTTGTTCCTGGAAGTGCTAGCTATTCCGGTAACTGGCTGCCGCCAATGTTTTTAACCATATTCTTTACTTTTATGTAGACGTTACAGGGCAGAAAACCAGTCTTCTGTTCTCACTGCCTGCATCAATTTGTAGTTCGTTACTTGATCGGCTCATTTTACCTTTCTTCTCGTGTAAAGGGCAGTCT
Organism: Pipistrellus hanaki; assembly: GCF_964339955.1. NCBI lineage: Eukaryota > Metazoa > Chordata > Mammalia > Chiroptera > Vespertilionidae > Pipistrellus > Pipistrellus hanaki. Next base: position 43,886,157 of record NC_140506.1, on the reverse strand, counting down.
GGGACACTGTAGTTATGTCTGGGCCTTCTGATTAGACTTTATGATGAAAAGGGGTTCTCTAGGGTAAGGAAAATTCTGAATCTACTTATTTGGCTCTAAAGGAAATAAGGGCTGTGAGAAAGAGCTGAAAAATTGTAGGCAGCGTGAAAATTGGGAGGAAAATAACAACTTCCACCTTCCACATTTTCTCAGACCCAACAGAAAAGATTGTATTTTGTGATTTCACTAACACGCTGATGTTTATTTTATTAAGGATCCTTTCTTTTCTCTCTGAGAGAATGACAAGAAGTTTTCATTCTTTCTAAGCAACACTTTTGTAAGTTAGCCCCTCTGAATGTCAATAATACTAATACTACCTAAAACCTATAAAGGGAACTTGGAATAGGCAACATGAAGTTGTGTGAAAATGGCGAGGGCTATACAGGCACACACACCAAACCAATATTGCTGCTTTGAACCTGATCTGACTTGCCAAGATGACAGGAAAAAACACACTCAATAAACACGGGATCACTGCCTTTTTCTTAGAAGACTGCTCTGGCTTTCTTGAAATAACGTCACCTCTAGGGGGTGACAGCCTTGAACCTCCTGTGATAACGGTATCTGACATAACATGACTTCAGCTTACTTGTAACTGGCATGTTAGAACTCACGAGAAGTGCGAGGCCCTTCCATCACGAATGAAACACATCTGTCCAGGAAATACACTTCACTGTGCCAAAATGCTTTTAGTGGATCTGCCCCCTGAGTGCCCTCTCAAACTACAATTCCCTGTCAGCAAGTACCTTGTAATTCCTTTCCTTTTATGTTGATGAAAGTCTTGATCTATTATGCCAATACTGCATACTTTCCACAGTCTCTCAGAAACTATTACTCAGTAATGTACATAGGAGATCGGACACTGTTACTTAGACAACCAGCCTCAGCTAAGAGCATCAGCCCTTGTAAAACACACACACACGCACAGGCACGCACGCACGCGCACACACACACACAAATAAATAAATAAATAAATAAATACTAGCAACAGTAGCTAGATGATCAGACTTTCTAACGTGCCTAAAGTTAGAAAAAAGAGGTGAAGGGGGGCCGGAAAGGAAAAGAGAGGAGGGGAGAGGGGGGGAAAGGAAGAGGAAGGGAAGGGAGGGGAGGAAAGGCCAATGGTGATATTAGACACTGAAAAAATAAAGCACTGCTTTTAGAGAGAGCCAAAAGAAGTCAAAGACGTATTTACCTTGCTTCATTCTCCAACCTAGTGGGTTTTTAACTGTATTGAATGAGTTCAGGTTAGGCTAATTCAGAACTGGATCCCCCCCCCACCCCCCCAGGCGTTCCACTTACATTAGCAGTGGCAACAGAGCCTAGAATGAAGCCTGGGTAAATCCCTACCCTCATGATTTCTTGAGAAAAATCTTAGGAGCTCAGGTTGTCTCTGTGCTTTAGGTTACTCGGGCATTAGGAAGTGCCTCATGTTCACAGTCCCTCTGAAGAGCAAAGTTCAGGAGTTTGGGGTTTGGCCCAAAAAAGGGTCACAGGAAAGGATCCAGGTTCAAACTGGCACTGATGTTCATCCAGACCATAAAATTAGAAAAAAAAATAAAGTAGATTCAGGAGATTAATATTTTGAAAATCATGTAACCCACCATAGTTTATTCTTTTGAGAATTTCTAGATGAATCAAGGTCTCATTAGCTGTTGAGAATGTATTGAGTGCTGTGTCAGCCACCATGTTCGGCACTGAGACTGCAGAATAACTAATAACCAACACATCACACATCAGATGCTGCTGACTTCTTGCCAGGCAATGTTCTAAATGCTTTAAAAATATTAACTCATTCAGTCTTCACAATGACCTTTGGAGAGAGGAATTACTGTTATACCAATTTTACAGGTGAGGAAACTGGTTCAGAGAGGTTGAACAATTTGTACCAGTGTATAGAACAATTAGGTGTCAGAGTAGTGACTCAAACCAGGCAGCCAGGCTCTGAATCCATGCCCCTAACTAACCTAACTGTGCTCACATTCCATGACCATTAAACACAAACAGAAGCACTATTGGTAAAAATGAGCACTAAGGTCACAGCACACTGATGATAAAAGCAAGAAGGCAGTCCATCTACTTCTGAATCCCTGACCACTTGTGGGTAGGCTTCTGAAACACAGCCAAAGGAGAGCTGAGAAATGTCCATCAGCTCTTCTACAGCCCAAGCTATCCTGGACAAAATCCAGCCCTTTGAATGTGGCTTTTTTTTTAGGTTAATTATTTAATCTTTTGTTCTCGAACTATTAGATGAAAGCAAAACAAATTCTCATGTTTCAAATTCCCTAAAATGATTTCTCAGATCCTATATTTTATATCCAGGACTTACTCAAAAGGAAGATGACATTTTTGAAGGCACCACTAAAGTTACATCAGCTTTTTTATTTTTATTTTCTTGTGAGATGGCACACTAAAGAAACTGGCCTCATTATACAAGTTCTCAAGAGTTGCAAAAGTTTCAAGTCATGGTCCTCAGTGGATATTTCTCAAAGAATAATACAGGATTTGCACTAGACCTTTTAGCCTACATATCCAAGGCATCATGAAAGGAGGATAATAAATCCCAGGGCATATGTATATTTCATATTTTAAACTACATATTTATATGACTGTTTAATATTTATTGATAAGCACTATTTGTTGGAGGCTCAAGATGGCCAAACAATTACAGTAATTTATCTCAGTAGAAGCTTTGATTTATAAATTAACTTGAAAAATGATTTGTAAGTGATGTTCTTAAGTGATCAGCAAGCCATCTAAGGAAATGTTGAAATTGGTATACTCTTTTAAAGAAGGAGAACACAAGTTCCCAATACAATCTCTTATATAAAAGGCCCATGGCCATCACGCCTTAATGTCCTCATGACCAAATGAGCAGTGGCTCTTGCTGTGGGCTGGGTGGGAGCTACTAGTGGTGGAGAGCTACAAATGGAGGAGGGCTACATGCTGTGGAGTGTGGGGCAGCGCGCAGTGGGTGGGCTGGCCAGCTGAGGCAAGTCCAAGTGAGCTACTTGACCATGATTTTGTGCATGCTGGGCCTCTAGTATATTATAAGACAAAGTTATAGTTGGAAAACATCCTTATTATTACCATTTGGGCAGATATAACAAATAGAAAAGCATTTCATTTAAAACATGTCACTGCAGGAGTGACTTAATTATTAATCTTGGTTTCTGAATCATGTGTTCAAGCTTTGTAACCTTTTGGTTTTTTAAAAAAGCTCTCATTTAATTGTAGTTTGAAGGCTGTTTTTAATATTTGGAAAAAGGAAGCCAAATAAGTCACCTCCTTCGTCATAAAGTAAGACATGCCCCATTTATTTTTGATGTAACTCTAATCCCTTTATTTAATTCAAATATGTATAAGTACATATGTAACTAGATACACAGTTATGTGATCTGTAGCGATACAGACAATTACAACCCAGGGTGCTCTTCTAAGCTCTACAGGTTGAATAAGGCATAGTATGAGAACTTTAGAAATTTATAGCTTAGCAGGAAAAATATACGATGTATAAGAGTAACAAAAAGAAGTGAGTGATAATTAATAGTTGATATTTTCAACTATGTATTTGGAGAATTCAAAAGAAGAATGGTCACATCTATTCTGAGACATTGAAAGGCTTCAGGGAGACAATGCACCTGAGAGGGGCTTTGAGCAGTGATGGTAGCAGTGCACTTGGGTAGAGGTTCCAGGAAGGAGGAAAATAGGTCAAGGCATGTACATGAGGAAGAAATAACCCAAAAGCCAAAAATTAATCATGGCATCAATAGGAAAAACAATAGAGAGACAAATTTAACTGGAGCATAGAGTTCCCTAAAAGGTTAAGGCAAAAAAAAAGGTCCATTAAACATCAAAATAAAGAGTTAGCTTGGATTTCACCTCAGGCCGTAGAAGATGTTTTGAAGATGGTCAATGAGTAATTGGAATTACCCTTTACGTGAGTATGTCAGACAGTGACTTGCAAGATAGATAAATTAGACGAAAGTGTAGAAATAGTAAACCAAGAATGTTTGGCGGGGGATGAACTGGGGTAATATGATGAACCCACAGAGCTTCGCAGGGCAACAGAATCAGGCAAGACAGGATTTGTGATTCATTGCTGAGGAAGAGTTTCTAGACTCTTATTATCTGATTACATTTTCAACATAGCTTAAGAACTTTAAATTCCTAAAACTTTTTTTAAGCCTTGATGAGTAGGAGGAACATCTCCAACAGAAGTATCAGTGCAAAAAAAGGAGAGCTTAATATTAAGCATCTATTTATCAGAGGCTACAGGCAGTTTAGCATGTGTGAGGCTGTTAAAAGAGAACTTCTCAACCCCCAAGCATGCTTACTAGGTAAATCTATAGCTTCAGATCCCCAGAGCAGATGCATTTTCTATAACCAGGATTCTTACTAAAAACATCCTCCAGGATTTTTGTGCTGTTTTTTATTTATTTATTTGTTTGTTTGTTTGTTTGTTTGTTTGTTCCAGGTGAAAGTGCTACTTGGGTAAATGTAAGCTTTTAAGTTGAAGATGCTACTGTTGTTACTTAGATGTGTTCTTTTTGTATGAGTCTTACTTCCTCTGGCATGAGTGTTCCCCTGATAACACTAGCACGTTCTGTACCCTCCCAGAGTTTGGGGAGAAGAGACTTAAAGCCAACACTGACAAGCTGATGGCTTTCCAAGTAAAGGCCAGAGAGTGTAGCATTATGTTGTGCCATTCTCATCAATAATCTCAACAGAGCAGACCACAGTGGTCACTTGCTGATGTCACTTCTGAGTGATTGGCATCTATATCACTCAGTTCTGTGCTCTGATGTCAGTGTTGTGAAGTACAAATGCAGGTGATTTTGTATCCAGGCTTGGACTTTAATTCCATTTTCATCATGTTGGTAACATACTCACTTAACCTAAGGTGGAATAATTTCTACTTTAAATATCTAGGGAGTTATTTGGTTATATAAACTTAATTTGAATTTTGGCAACTATCAAAATGGACTTTCAAAAGTAGAGCTACACCCTAGTCACCTTTCCTTCTTGCTCTTCATCCTAATAATTAATAATAGTTAATTTCCACAAACATATCACATTGGTAATAGATTTGATGTTTCATTGATTGATTAAAAATTATACTTGAGTATATCTTGAGTTCCAAGCAATATAGCCAGCTCTGATGACTCAGAAGAACTATAAAGAACAGATTTACCCTTAATTGTTTTGTTATCTAGACATATAAACAGAAAAGCATCCTCTTTTGGAGAATCTTTTTGTCCAAAACCTTGAGAAGATGCCTTATCTATTTAAGTTTTCAATGAAGTTTTAAGACAATATAGGTTACTTGGTAACATTAACTCATGGATGAACTTTCTAAATATTATTTATCTGAGCATTTTTGATAGCCTTTAGCCAGATTTGTAATGCTTTATTTATTTGCTGTTAGAAGTTCTCCTAAAATTGAAACATCCATTCCTGGGAAGTTGTTTGTGGATTTTTATGTTCTCATTGACATGTAGAAAGATAAATAGATATACAAACAAGAGACAAAGCTAGTCAGATATCATGTGTTTGAAAATATTTTCTGCTTTGGGCATGGAGTGAATTAATAGGGTGGTCACAATCTCTAATTATTTAATTAGAATGAAATAGAGAGCTTCAGGAGTAAAAAATTCTATTCACAACTGAAATTTTGACAAGGACTCAAGACAGGTCAGCAAAAGACTGGTCAGTATGCCAAGTATGAAATCAAAATTAAAATGGAGCTAGATCTCTACCTTAACCAAAAAAATCTACTTTTTGGGCCTTGTTCCTGTGGCACTTTGTCTAAACCTAGGGACTCAAGATATTACATTCAAAAATCTTATTTTTATTATTAATTATTTGTATGTAATGATTATCTTACAACTAATAGGTTTGGTTTAAGTAATTATAAAACATCCTTTTTTGACCTTTACTTTTTTTTGGTAAATAATTAGAGCTGAGAATATTAAATGGTTTAGGGGTACAATCGGGAAGTGACTTTATTGTTCTTTAGCCATTGCCTTTTAATATATCCTCATAAATCTACTTTCTGTGCTTCTTAACAACAACTTGGGAATTGCTTAGATTTCCAATCACACACATTATGATGGTAATGATGGCAATGATGTTGGAAAGAGATGATTGGTAGATAGATAGATGATAGATAGATAGATAGATAGATAGATATTGAACTTTTAATAGTCCAGCTTCTACTAATTAAAAGTATCAATCTCATGACTTTTTTCCTAACTCACTTAAGTATTAGATTTCCTGCAAAGATAATGATTAAACTTCAGGGCTCTGAACATTCAGAGACCCTTTATAAAGTTTGTACATATTTTATTTGTGATTCTGTATTCTAATTTTTCAAGAGGGTTCCCTGAATTACATAAGGCCCAAGAAAAACTAAATTACCCTATCCAGGTAAGTTAGACATGTTGGGAGGAGTGGGGAAGCTAGTCTCTATCACTCATTCCTCCAGACTTAGAGCAGTGAAGCAGGTGGCTTAAAAGAAGTAAACTCTTAATAGCAACTGTTGCTAGTTCATTCTTGGCTGTAGATGTCCTCTCTGAGATAATCATGTACACACTGGCCATTTGTTGGGTAGGCTTACCTGACATGGGCAATGCTCTCTCTACATGACCTCAGATGACTTTCTACAAATCATCTCTCCCCTAGTTCCTGGCCCCTAAAGTCCATACCATAGCCTCTTTCACACAACTGTCAGGCCAGCCAGCCATTTAGGTAAGGGACCTTTAGATAGATCAAGTCTGATCACCTGTATGGCACCTCCCTGACTCACAAAAATTCTCCATGGCCTTGCCTAATAGTGTCTGTATAGGATGTATGTATGGCTGTTGCCTTCCCTATCTTTGTCATCTCTCCAATTGTCCTCTCTATCTACTCAGATAACATCAGGGGCTGATCAGCCTGTATACTGTATAGGCAAAAAATACCCAATAAATGAAATGCCAGGCTTTCCCTCTTAGTCCCCTTTCTAATCTCTAAAATTAATTTATTTGGCACTCCTTTTACTTCACTGAGTGAGGAGAGAAAATGTAAATTGTCTCCAGGCTAAACACTTCTACTCTCACAAATTTTACTACTTTAACCCCTCTTCTTGAATATGTAGTCTTATCTTTATAAACCTGGTTGGAGTAATAGGGGTGAATGGGAAGGACAAAATTGACTGCTTTTTAGGGGGTCTTAGAGATGCTGTTTGGTAGCTACCTGTTTTATCTGTTAGACTATCATGTTGTTTACCATTTCTCAGTTTTGAGGTTTTAACTAAAATGCTGAGATGATAGGAAGAGTCTCATTCAAATGCTCATTATAAAAAGCCTTTAAAAGTAATTTTTTATTTAAAAGTTTATAAATCTTTAAAAACATATAACATAGGGGGCTCAGTTGGCAGCAGGCATGAGGACTCACTCAGCCACTTACTGATTAACATGTTATGGATGCCAATGAGTTCCTTCACTCTATCAGATACTCTGAGTAACACACATTTCTTTGTCCAACCACATGGGTCATCCAATTCCTCTGCTTGCCCAGTCTCACCTGCCCTCAGAAGGTAAAAGTATAGAAGGGATTCTGCTCAGTGAAATGTTGTGCTTTGCTGCCTGAATTGGTTTAAATTATGCTGGTCACTAAAACTAGAAATACAGAAAGAGCTATGGGTGAAGATGGAGAAGTGTCACTTGTACCATTGTTTTGATAATGACCAACACTCTCGTATAGAAAGATACACAAATATAATGTTTCATTCAGTCATTAAAAAATTAGTTTTCTAAACATTTCCTCTGTACCAGGTTCTATGCTCATATTATTCCTCAATAGCAATTTAAACCATTAGTTATGATTAATACTCACACAGGATTTCCAATACATAACAAATATCACACTTCTTATATAATCAATGGTGGGCATAAAGAGCAGAACTGAATAAGTTCTGTGTGCCTACTATCTGGGAGTTTCACAAAGTACAGCATTAGGAAACTGGAACAATACAATGAATAGCAAATATTTCAGATAACTCATTCTCTGTGATAATTGTGATAGAAATTTCTTCTATTGTTCCAACACCTCGCCATTCACATATATGACATTGACTTTATTTTCAGAAGCAATTTTGTTAGTGGCAGTTTCATTTAAAATTCTACTGCTAGCCATAAACAACAAGCAACCACTTTTTTGCCCTTTTACTTTATTGGGGCTGCACTCAAGTATAAAGCAAAATCCACTGAATATTCAAGGTGAAAGACTGAAATGTGTTTTAGGATTTAAAAAAATATTAATCAAGTTGCTGAATGTATTACTCAGTATTTGTTAACTTAGGGAGAAGAGGGGTAGTTCAAGGCAGTGTTATAGTGATGAAGGCAATAAAAAACTATGTTGACAAAAAGAGGACTTCCATGTGATGAAATCTGCTGACCTCAGTGAATACAGTGATAACACCATGGGCTTAAGATAGTTAAAAAGAAACTACAGAGTAATATTTTTGTAAATATAAAAGAATTAAGTAAATTACATTATCAGTAAATTAGAGGCCTGGTGCAGGAAATTCATGCATTGGGGGGTGGGAAGGTGTCCCTCAGCCCGGCCTGCACCCTCTCTAATCTAGGACCCCTCAGGGGATGTCCAACTACAGGTTTAGGCCCAACCCAGTCAGACATCCCTCTCGTAATCCAGGACCACTGGCTCCTAACTGTTCACCAGCCTGCTGGCCTGATCCCCCTAACTGCTCTCCCCTTCTGGCCTGATCCCCCTAATAGCCTCTGCCTCAGCCCCACCACATGGCTTTATCTGGAAAGATGTCTGGAAGGTCATGCGGAAGATGTCTGGTCTAATTAGTAAATTACCCTTTTATTAGTATATATAATTTTAGATTTTTTTTTTAAAGCTTTCCACATTTGAACTGACTCAAGGAGTTTACGAGGGAACAATGTTGTTTATCACTCTGTAGCGAGCCAAACACATTAAGCTGACTTTCTAATGTCATGTGCATATTTCCCTCCTCATGACAAGGATGATTTTGAAACCAAGAAACTTTAGTTTGTCCTCCAAGAAAAGTGATTTATAGATGTTGGTGTGAAGGGAAAAAAAGGAACCCTCCTTTACCCAAAAAGGAAAGGAAAACCTTGCCCAAGGCAGCATTGTGACATTGCCAATGTGAGAGGATTGTGAAATCCTGAGTGTATGTTTTTGTGGTGATGTCTGAAAGTACTGGTTACTGTACTGATGTCTCGCTATCATGCATCTCTATTTCTGGATCTACTTCCTTATAATTGCTAATAAAAGTGGGGCAATGAGCAGAGCAATGCATAAGTCTCTAATTATTCTGTAGTTTTCATTGATAGATGGCTCCTTCTGAAAGTTGCAAAATAATCCTCTTCCACTTTTAAGAAAGAAAATAAATAATTCTATCTAATTAAAGAAATACACTATGTTAGTTATGGTTATTTAGCTTTTTGTCCTATACTAGCATACTATCAATTACTTCATTCCTCTAACCCTGTGCATCCATTTGAACCAGTTCCTGACTATTCATGTGCATTTTGCAGATAATCAACAGGTTGAATCATAGTAACTGAGCAAAATCAGGGTAAGCCTAATGGTAGCCACACTTTAAAATAAAGCCAGAACATGCAACTCAGAATATAGTCCTAGTTCTTCATCTTATGGATGTTCCCAGCCGTTAGTCAGTGTGGGCTCTGAAACTAGTATATGGGGTTAGATGGTTAAAAATGTGGAGAGAGTGATAGGCTTTTTCCCCAAAAATACTCTTTCTATTACCTATATTACTTCATGTTTTACAGAATGCACAGAAAACTCTGCTCATTTCTTATTTGCCGTAATAGCAAGCTTTTAGTGAGCCTTAAATTAGAAACAGAATGGCCTCCCTCCTCTGATGGCATTTTAGGTTTACAAAACACATCTTAGAAAACAAGTGTCTGGCTTTAGTTACTTGCTAGCTAAGTGTCGTCACCTCATGAAACAAAATTTACCAATGATTTCTGTCATGGCACACCATGCAAGGACCAACCAGACAGTAAAAAACAGCTTCCCTGACCATGAAAGGGACATAGCAGAAATGCTGTCATGATATTTATATCCCACCTACTCAGAAGACCAATTGAGAAACTCCATATGGACTCCAGTTTCTCACTAGCCCACAAAATTGCAATTTCAAACTAAGAATTTTTGGAGAAATATAAAACTTTGCAGATATTTATTTTCATAATTCTAGACAGTTTATTCTCATATAGTTCTCCTCATCCTACCCATTCTCCTTTTGTTGACATATTAGGCAAAGGAAATATATTCTTAGAATTCCTTGAATGCCTTTAGAAGTCTAGAAGGCCAGGTATAAGAGTGCAGGGTGGTGGGTATCATGGGGAGAGGGGATAAAAGAATGCTGCCAAATAGCTCTAAGGTGCATTAATGAGAAAAAGAGTGTCTCTATAAGACAACAAGAAAAAGAAGCTAACCTGCATGGAGGTAGATTGGCTGATTTGAATCATAATAGATGACTGAAACCCCTTCCTCTCACTTCTCAACTTTGGCCAAATGACAGGTGGTACAAGTCCAGTTCCCCAGTAAGTTCCTGTAAACAAAACTACTTATTTATAGATAGCTTCTCAGTACTGTTTTCAGGAGCCCAGTCAGACTGCAACTCAGACCCACCTATCCACTGCAAAGAAAACAAAGACATAAAATTCTGTCTTCAAAAATCTGCTTTACAAATGAAGCCAGGTAATCTGATGCTCTATGTATTTAGACCATCAGACTCATGATTAAGAACTGATGTCAAACAAACAAACGGAAAACAAAGAAGCCCATGAACCTCTGCTTTGGAACAAAAAGAAAACTGGGCTGACATCATGGAAATTTGCCAACAGAGCTAAGCAAAACTTGATGTCTCTACTTCTCCTTTCTATTCTTTTTTCTTTCTATTGGGCATTCACAGGAACCAGCCTTGACAGAGAAATCTCTGAGTGTTAGTATATAGATATATCATAAAGTGGAGAATTGAGATTATTGAACTACTTTCAAGAAATACTTTGCCTTATATATTTATATGTTGATCAACTTAATAATAATTAAGACAAGGATGCCTTCTTTTTACATATATTGTTTTTTCAATGTATTTTCATTTATTCTTATAATTTAGTTATTATATGTGCAGATATGTACAGATTAACTCAGTATCTATTTCATAAGGTAAATTCTTCAGTTGTTTTAATCCAAACATATGGAAAATAGTAAGAAGAAGTATAACTGCTTAGAAGGATTAACACTATAGCAGTATTTAATGTAACGAGTAAATGAAATTATTTCACATATTCAATTTTTATACATCAACTGTCAAAATCAAGGCATCTTTTCTGTTTTGAAGTGGATACAATTGCAAAGGAACATAAATACAACCTTACTTTTTGGGAACTAAATTTCACCAAAGAAATATAATGCAAGTGCCATTAAAGCAGAGATATATTTAAGATACATTTTCTCATTGCTGGCACACAATAGGCACTTATTATGTATTGAATGAGTGAGTGTCTGAAATATAAAAATCAAATAATTCCAGAGTAATGCATGATTAAATGCTATGCAATTTCAGTGAAGAATCCATGGAGTTGTATGAACTGATGAGAATTTAAATTAGGAAATAGTTCGAAATGGGGAATCATTTGGTAGAAAGGAAGTCTCAAGCTGAGAAGAAAGAAAAGCTAGACCATTTTGGGAATGGGATAGAACATAGCATGCCAATAAATGACATCCAGGGGATCAATCCAGTATGAGAAGGTGGGAAAGTAATAAAAGAAAATAGACTAGAGACTGATTACAAAGGCCTTGGCTGTTATATTGCGGACTTCAGACCTTATTCTGGACCAATGGGCTCTAGGTCTCCCAGAGTGCTAAATGTGTTAGGATTTTTATAAATTAAATACATTAGATGATTTAGTCTTCTATATATCTAGATACATAAATACATTACATGTAGAAACATTTAAGTATTCTATAGATACTATACTTTTTAACAAAACATTACAAATATAATGAAATAATTATTTTATATTTTTTTAATACCAGGAGCCCAGTGCATGATTCAAAATTATGTGGTGCCACCCAACTTCAAGTGCCAGTCCAGTCCTGCCTCGTTCCCCAGACACCAGGCCCCACAGCAGCCACAGCTTTAGAAAATTAGCAACTTCCAGTCTAGCCCTGCCTCCCTCTCAGGCCCTTGAAGCAGCCATGGTCACTGCTGATCAGGGCCCCCACCCAGCACAGGCACATAGAGGCCTCTGCCGCCCTGCCCCTGAAGCTACATGCACAGCCTCCTCCTGTTTGGTTGACCCATTGTGGAGTCCTGGTTAATTAGCATATTTCTCTATAATATATACATATATAGATAGATAAGTCATCTATGTCCCCTGATAAATTAAGAACTCTAGAACAGCAGAAAAGTTGTCATTTTTGTTGTCTCTATATTACAAGTGACTAGCACAGCATTTGGCACAAAAGAAATGTTCATCAACTATTTGTTTGATGAAGGAATAAACTGAGCAGTTAGTTGATTGACTTGTCAAATTTATTTTGAAGTGTGAATACATTAATCTGGAATCATCAAACATCCTCCACATTTCCCACTAGAGATTGACCACCTATTTACTGTTTTCTTATGAACATAAACTTTTAATCTTGAAATTATCAATGATAGACTCCATATCTCAAGAAAAGGTGAAACAAGACTGTCTCATCTTGAAGTATAACTGAAACTTTCTTAATGTAATTCCACATTTCTATAACCGGAGAAAACTGCTGGTCTACCTTGGGCAGTGTTTGTTTCCTCCCCTCACCCCCACAGAAGATGGGTTGACAAAAGAATAAAGAATTTAAGTTTTCATTTCTTTATTTAAAAGTTTCTCAAAGTAGGTTCCTTAGAACCTAGATGTCCCCAGTAGAACCTTTAGTGTCTTTCATAGTATGAGACCTAGAAAGAGAAGTCAGACTTGGGGGACACACACTGCTACTTCAATCAGTCATCCCCGATTTTCTCTATGAGGAGCCGTTTGGAAAAAGATTCAGGAAATTAAAACAGTACTTTAAAAAAACACTTATTTAAAGTTGTTTAAATCCTGTAGAAGCCCAATAGTTCCAGTTATTTACTATGTAAAAATCCTGTGACTTAATGTCTTTTTAAAAAATATTGACTTGATCATATTATAGCACATCCACCCTTTCTTTGATGGTATTGCTGTTAACTCCAGAAGAGAATAAAATAAATAAATAAAACTAATACTTTACCCAAAGAGTAGTTTTACCCTTACTCATTTTGGGTGTTTTTTTTCTTTCTTTTTTTTCTTTTTTTTCCTGTTTGTCTTTTAGACACACTCCTCCTTTCTATTTTCTGTCTATCACCTGGAGTCCTTTATTGTTGGCTTCTGGTTGAGGTCAACCAAAGGAAGGCACTGGAGGGACATTAGAGTGTGGGAGGAGAAAGAGGTCATGGTTTACTTTCAACTCCCTGCCTGCCTTCGTGCTGCATCTCTGACAGGAGCTGTATCTCCCCATGCCTCCCATAGGCAGACCCTTCTCCACAGTTCCAGTTCTCTCTGAATTCTAGAAGCAGTTTCCTTCCCTTCAGCTCCAGAGGGCAACCACTTCCCACTGTTACTCGTCTCTGGGTCCTGGCCAGACTTTTTCTCCTTATTCCTTCATATCTCTGTAATTAATACCTTGTCTATTTATTTGAGCCATCTGGTGAATTATGTCTTCCACCATGACCTTAACTGACACAAAAGTTAAGCCTATTAAAATAGCAAGATCTAAAATACAGAAAATGAAATTCTGGTTATTAAAGTGTTATAATATTGACTTTTCTTCATTTATCATGTTTCCAATATATCATACCATATAATTTTGCCAAAACAATGGCTACCCTATTCTTATAGACTATGAGCAAATAAAAGTTACAGAAAAGTGATTTAAATGTAATGTCAATAAATTTCCAGTAAAAATTCTTCATTGAAAATGTAAGGTTTGGAACTTTCTACTTTCTGCCTTCATGCAAGACAATAGGTGATGAGGTCACATAATTAATTTCACATATCCAGGGAAGATTCAGGAAATGTCCCTGAAAAAATGCAAAGAGTAAAATTTATGCCTATGCACATTTTTTATACATTTTCTACACAAAAGCAGTCTATGGTATTGTCATATCCTAAGAGATGATTTAATGACTAGTAGTAACAATATATTTTTATCCAGGTATGTATCAGTTACTGCTTGAACTTCAATGAAAACCATAGCTGGTAAACACCTTGATAAACATAACTAGCATTTAATTGTAGAATGTATTGTCTCTAGAAACCTTGGGGGGGGAAATTGATGACATGAACATGAAGAAACTTTACCAAGACCAAATAAATAAAGAACATTACCATATATTTTGAACATATTCTTGAAAAGAGATCATAGAGAGAAAGTTTCCATAGAGCTTTTTTGAAAACACTGACTGGTTATTTTTATATAGCTATAAAAAAAAATAGTATGCCTCTTGACAAAGGAATAAAGAAAATATTGTGATGAGTTTTTAAAAAACACCTTGTTTTGAGAAAAATGTTCAATAAGTCACTCTATTACATTAGGCATCTTAAAGGAATATGTACAAAAGAAAATAGGTATTAAAAACAAAAAAATGATATTTAAATAAGTATGGGTAGTTAATAAATTATGGCACACCCATCTCTGAAATATGAATGAAGTCTCATCTAGGTTTATATTAGTGAATGTTCAGGACATCATCTCAAATCAAAGAATTAAAGAAAACTAGATTATTGGCTTTTGTCTACCTTGAATTTACAGAATCTATAGGAAAGAATACAAAGCATAACAAAAGAACACAAGTGTAAGGCAACTTTTGTTTCTGTCAAGTAGAATCACAGTACTAAAACAACAGAAAGTTCCTGTGGTTTCTTCAGTGATTCACGTGAAAGTTGGCTATGATTACAAAAAAATTATGAGAAATAGCAGTATCTCTCCCACAGTCTACCCACACCAAAGAGACAGAGCTGGGGTCAGAGATGAACTTGCTGCCCCCAAGTATGTATGGCATAATGTCCAGACCACCATGACTCTCTGGGTTGTGTTTGTAATATGAGATGGGTGACTGCTTATCCTACAGATGTCACCAAATTCAGAGAAGCAACAGTGGATAATCAGATTACATCATAAGTCAAATTTGCAATTTTGAGCACTAAGAAGACTGATAAAGAAAAGAAGAGCTCTTACATGAAAAACAAAATGCTTCTTAAAATAACATTATTTACAGAAATCTCCTGAGATATTAAAACCATGGTGCCATTTTGCAATCTGATACAGCTATGTTCTTCTAATCCTGCAGTAATATTTTTCATATATACGATAAATTCATTAAGGTCATCTATGTTACTTGTTAATTATAACATGACCCCTAGGTACTTTTAATCTGGCTTCTACCATCAGCAAGCAATTGAAAATTCCCAGAAAAGTCTTCAAATTTTCTTTATAATATTCAGCATGATTTACCACCACTTCCATCTTATAATGTTTCCTCCTTTGGGATTCATGACACAGAGGCTTTGGTTTTCCTCCTACCTCCCCAACTATACTTTTACTGACAACTTTCCTCTGCTCATCTCCCAGATGTCAAAACGCCTACAGAACAGACTTTTTAATTGGAGAGTCAAATCACATTTTGGGTGTTGAGACATGAGATGAAGTGCTTTGCTTTACGTTATCAGAACTCCATAGTCAAACAATTCCTCAACTTATCATTGAGATAATTTCCTCATATTAGACAAAGAAAAACATTGCTTATAATGTTCTTATTTGAGTAGTTTGCTTGTTTTGTTGTGGGGTGTGTGTTTGTGTGTGTGTGTGTGTGTGTGTTTGTAATAGTAATGACCAGCCATGGCCAATATGGCCTAATTGGTTGGAGTATAGTCCTATACAATGAAAGGAAGAACATTCATGAGTTCAGTTCCTGGTCAGGGCACATACCCAGGTTGCAGGTTCAATCCCCTGTCAAGGAAGGTGTGGAAGGCAACCAACTGATATTTTACTCCCACATGGATCTCTCCTCCTCTCCTCTCCTCTCCTCTCCTCTCCTCTCCTCTCCTCTCCTCTCCTCTCCTCTCCTCTCCTCTCCTCTCCTCTCCTCTCCTCTCCTCTCCTCTCCTCTCCTCTCTTCCTCTTTTATTCTCTTCTCTTTCTAAAGTCAGTAAAAATATGTCCTTGGATGAGGATTTTTTAAAAATTAAAATAGTAATGAGTAGACTCAAGCACACCAATCAGAGCCTTTCACTTCAGACTATGTCAATAATGCATAAATTCATGTACAGTTACAGATTAAGCAGTAACATGGGGATTTGTTGAATATGATAGGAATAATATTTACTCTCTAAGAGTTTTTAATTTCTGACCTAAAAAATCATTAAGTAACAGTATAAGATTAGTGAAATATTATGATTAGCAGAAGATGCCATCATTCTCAGGACACAGGCTTGTCTTGCTAAACTAGCTAGCATAGATTTTATGGATGACTTTGATATTGGTTCATGTAGATAATTTTTTTCATACCAAGAAGAAACACAAAATATTGCCCTAAGTTACTTTAACACCCAGTTATAGTTGTCACCAGCTACACGCTTGTCTATATGCTTTGAAAGTTACTATGAACACTGGTCCTGCATCTCCTGTTCTTCCTGGGGCTTTCCATTTATTCGGCCTCCACTGAATTCTAGTTCCTGAGTGAAGCCACTGAGTGTGTGCTGTTATATGAAATGCTATGTTATTAGAAGGAGCCAATTGATCATGAACACATGGGTCCCTAAGAGGTTCAGAAATTTGTTCAGTTCAGACAGGAAGTGAGAGAATCAACTGAAGCATTGCCTCCTGACAGACAACAGGTATAGTGTACCTTTATCCATCATGAACTATTAAGCTAAAAATGTTCAAAACTAAAGGCTTACACTAAATCAGATAATAGCTGCACTTTCATTGTTATATAAATAAGTAGTAGTAGCAACCAATATTTTAAGGAAAATTATCAAAGAAAACATTGAATTAGAAAAATATAATATCTATATTCCCCAATGGATTGGGAAAATACTAACTTTAATAGTAAAACATATTAATACAGCTTCAGAAAAAACTTTCTGGAAAGAAGCTTGGAAACTTAGATCACAGAGTAATAAAGCCATAGACTATAAAATATGGCACATGGCTTATACATTATTTATCCTAACCCTTTAATTTTTCAGATGTGAAAAATGAGACTCAGATAATTTAGGTGAATTTCCAGATTATATAACTAGATATAACAGAAACAGGACTCAAGAACATGGGTATTCTGATTCCTCATTCAGCAAAGTTTTCTTTACTCAGCAGTCTTTGCTGCCTTCTACTAACATGGATTTTTTTTTTTCTGAAAACATCCAAAAAGTATGAAATGAATTTCAGGTTTCATAGTAAAAAAAAAAAAAAAAAAATGAAGTTCTGAATTGTCTATACTAGATACTTGATTTACTGTCATATTTTTCTGGCTCTTAGCAATTGTCCCAATAAATTTTATTGAAAGGAAATAAAAAGTGTTGTTCAGTAATTACCTTTAAAATTCAGTGGCTTGAAATACTTTAGGATTTCACTAAAAATTACTTAAACAAAACTCTTTTAATAGCTTTCAAAAACACCATTTGAACAAATAATTCATTGAGCTATTATGTAACCTACATGCTAACAGTAAATATTTAGTATTCAAGAGGCAATAATTTAAGTTGAAATTATACATGTATTTTAGAAAATCTGATTCCTTGAGATTTGGTGTCCATTAATTTCACCATTCTTTGTTTGTTTCAAATACCCCAGAGTTAATGGTAGTATTCACAAACTTATTTACTTGCAGTTCTGCCTTTCCTTGAGGCATTTCTAAGTGCCCGAAACTATTAATAAGGATGAATAAATAGACACAAATGAGCTTCTTTTCAGTCATTTACAATTTAGTCCACTATGTGCTAATCCTGTGTCCTCCGTTAATCAACCCCAAAACACAAGTCTTCCACTGTGCTCAGTAGAGATGAGGCATGTGTGGTGGAATTCAGTCAAAATATTAATTTAGACATTTGAGAACCATCACCTTCTTGAGAAAACTATCAGGTAAAATACAGTGATTTTCAGCCAAGCTAAATTCCCATGTCCACGAATTGCACAACCCTGTTAAAGTCAGTAAGTGTCAAAGTCTTGAGCTATGGACTAGACAACATTGCCCAATAACCACAATTAGGGTTTCCAGCATTTGCTGTTCCTCTTTTACAAATCTGAATTCTTCTTCCTATGCTATCTCTCATATACATTATTCATGCTGATGTTGAAATAGTGACAATTTATGGGGAGACTTCAGGAGTTTGTGCAGCACTGAAAATCACTGCCCAAATAACAGAAGGAAAGCTTACCCCAGGAAATTATCTCATAAACATTCCTAAAACCCATTTTTTATAATGATGTGTTTTTTTTAATTATACAATAGTATTAAATCTTTGGTTTGTTCCAAACTCTAAAACTAGATTTTATCTCTCAGTATCACATTTTTTTCACTGACTTGCCTTAATTTTATTTTACTTTTTCCTTCACTCCTTTCATCAGTAGTCTACCAACACTGCAATCATATCTCCTACTTTTGGCCTTCATTCCCACTTACACTGGAAATAGTTTACCAGTTTTAAGAACTATTTCCTTTCCCCTCCCCCCATTTCACATAACTCTCAAGATAAAAATTTTTAATGTAATTGATATTTAAATCCAATGATTATTTCCACAAATCCACTCTATATTCTTCAGGAAAGTTAAGTCATTTTCCCCTTTGCCCTTCATAACAACAAGAGAGAGAGAGAGAGAGAGAGATTAAAGGTCATACAACATGTAAATTACCTGTACATATAGGTAACAGCCCTCAGGTCTCTAGCCTGAAAACAAAACAAAACATAAACAAACAAACAAACAACAACAAAAAATCCCCAGCAAGAATCAAAAAGTGGAACTGAAACAAAAGTCTTAATACATTTCTCTTTATTAAAAACATTTGTTTGGTTTTTATGGAAATCTGAGTTTTAATGAAACTCTAAATATTATGGTTTTGTGAAAAATGTCTTCTCTGATTTAGGAATCAAGTTCTTTGGTCACCAAGAATATTAGATGTGGAAAGGACCAATTTTGCAGGGCAAACTGAAGTGTGGAGCAAAACACTTTTTTTTTTTTTAA
This sequence comes from Pipistrellus hanaki, assembly GCF_964339955.1. NCBI lineage: Eukaryota > Metazoa > Chordata > Mammalia > Chiroptera > Vespertilionidae > Pipistrellus > Pipistrellus hanaki. The sequence goes on along the minus strand of NC_140506.1, from coordinate 43,866,810 downwards.
ATTAAGGAAAGATTATATAATTACTTGTTAGTATTATACATTCAATTAATATTTGCAAATATGCAAAACTTTTTTTGAAGAGATAAGTCCAGATTATCATTTTTTTGGTTAAGTACTGCATGTACAACTTTCATCATTCTTAAAAAAAAATGACAAATTGTCCTATGCATAATCCAAGATCCATGGCTGAACCAAAGGAATCTCCATAATGCATTTTCTTGTGGCTGGTAGCAAATGAACTTTTCCTTGAGGGAAAAGTTGACTTGTTGATTCACTGATTTATTACTAAATCTAACTCCCAGGGAATCTCTAAAAATATACTTAACATAAAGTTAGAAAAGTTTAGAAGGCATTCTAACGTTTTCATCCACTCCTTCTATGCAGACCACATTTGTTTTCTGCGTAATCCTTTTCCCCTCTTAACAACAGCTGAGGCACTGTTTAGCGCCCATTAGTCTAATGCTATTCTTAACTGAAATTACTAAATAGCTCTAAGGGAAGCACTGGAAAGGGCCAAAGAGTCCATCAGTGCAGGGCCTTCCATTGACCTGCCCAGCATCTTATTCATTCAGTGCTTACTAATCTATACATACTTAGAGGAATCAGATAATCAACCAACCTAAAAGCTCATTGATAATCTACTATATGTAAGGCATTGTAGTAGGCAGTATTTGGGGGATACCGAGAAATACGTTACTGACAGGATTTAACATGACTGCTTTGGCTACCCCCAAAGAATAGTCAATGACGCATAGCCATTTGTAATTTTGCTGAGGCATGAAATTGAATTACATGTGGCAAGATGCAGATCTCTAGTAGGAATCCTTTAACAAAAGTGAATTTGAATGACTGGCCCACATATCTTCTCACAGCGGTTTAGGTATTCTCTACTTGTGGTCAAGTTTTACTAAGTAGTAATCCTGAAGACATGATAAAAACCTATTTTCTTTGTGAATATTCTTCCTGAAAATAAAGTCAGCTGCTAGTTCTGGTGATGAAAGTAAAGTGGGAGCAAAACTATTCAATAAAGTGGTGGTTTTAATCCAGAAAACAGAGGTTTTATGGAGACAATTATATGATAAACTGATATTCATGAATTTGGGGCTGTGGTATCCCTCATGAATACTGAGGGCCTGCCATATAAAATAAAGTCCTTATCATCAAGGAACATTTAGAAAAGCATAAAATTCATTGCCATAGTTATCTTCTTACAAGCCATGTTGTCTTTAGATCATTGCAAATACAAATGCCGTTTTTTATTATATTTTAGAATAGGACATCCATGTTATTTATATCTTCCTAATATTGTGCACAAAATCAGCACAGTGTCTACGGTTCCACTACACAAGATTTGAGGTCTGACCAAAACTACAATTGTTATATTTTGTGGGGGGTTTTCGGTGTGTTTTATTTTTGTTTGTTTGGTTGGTTTTAGGTCCCAGCTAATATGGTAGCTTGGATTAAATTAAAACTAAGAATTGGGATTCCTATCCCAATTAATTGTAGCAACACGCAATATAGACTTGGGCTAAGACAATTCCATAGGAAAGTGGGATATGTGATATATTTTCTCAAGTTGGCTTAAACGTTTTTTTCTGGAAGGTAAGCCTAGAAACAGTTTTTGAAACCCAGGGCGTGGTGATATGATGTTGCACAATGGAAGCATAGGGGTATCTTGGCCACCTGTCCTTCGTGAAGATCAAGGCCCATCATTTCAGCTTTTGGCAGCTGTTGTTTTATACCCTCCTTTCTTCCTGCTGCTGGTTGTATATCTAGTCTCCCAGGGCCTACTACCCTTAGACTGCTCCTGTTTGTGTTCTTGCTATTTTCACTGTATGCAGGCTGTTTGTATCCTTTCTTTAACTTGTAAAAATAGGATTGAAAAATCCAGTGCTTGACTTCTTGAATGCAAAGCTTCCTCTTTCCCTGGACAAGCACACAATAGACTGGGGAGAAATGGGGTTAAAGGAAATAGGGGAGAAACAGATCATTTATCTCTTAAAGTTTGCAAAGTACTTTTTGAAAAAGAAAATTCTTTGTATTTTTAAAATTTTCCCCACCCATTAGCCGCAACACTACATTGCTGCTATACTTACACCTCGCTCGTTATGTATTTACTTTTTATATAACTAAGCAGCACCCTGTCATAAATGAAATATTCATGCAAAAAAAAAAAAACCTGCTCAAATGCATTTATAAAAAGAACATATAAAAACTACCATCTGCTCCCATTCCTCACAAGCCCTTAGATACCCAGTGTAAGCCCTCTGATTCCACAGAGAGGTAAGGCAACATGTCTATAATGTATTCCTGAAAGCCAAACCTTCAGACTTGACTTTGTATTAAGATGGATCTATGAGCTCTGGCCATCGAAATACTTAGATCAACATTGATGGGCTTAGATATTGCACATAATGAATTCATGTGCTAGCATATTGTAATGGGTAGCCAGACCCGGTCAGGTTGTGCTGATTTGAGCTGAAATTCTTCTGGGAAGTTGCAAAAGCATTTTGTAGTCAATTGATAACGTAGTGATTTGTGATATGCCTTCCTTTAAGGAAAGTTGTCCAGTTATCCCAGGACTCTAAGCTGATATGTGGGCACTTGAATACTTTTTTTTGTTTTTGATTCAGATAAGAAAGCTAGGACTACTTCTGATATACTCAGGACATTTTACTTTGTACCCTTGGAGTATCACTATCACTACACGTAAGACACATGGTTTTCTTAGTAGTTCAGTTTGTTCCAAGTGGTAAGTTGCACCTTTGTAAGTTCTCTGAGCACTAAAGAAATTCTCCCTTTCTGTACCCTTCCCTTCCCATCCAACACAATCCTCTTTTCCTCCATGTTCAGTGTGTCAACCTATGGTGGTTGATACCAATTCAGTGCCAACAGTAACCCTCAATTTGAGGTATGGTGAGAAAGGAAACTTTATTCAGTTCAAAAGAGTTCAATTGTGACACAGCAGGGCTATGAAAACAGCATGGCTGTATGGCAGTCCCAGGGCCAAGATGGCTAGACAGCTCTGCCCTGCTCCTCCCCAGTGTGCTCTGCTCTGCTCCCTGCCGGGCTGCTTTGCACTGTGCTGGTCTGCCTCTTTCTGCTCTGATCTACTCTGTTCTGTGCCAGTGTGCTCTAACCTACGCTGCCCTGCTGGGCTCTGGGAAGACATATGCAGTGTTTCCGCTCAGTCAGGGAAACACAGTCTTTGGTGGAAAGTGTGCTCCCAGAGCCAGAAGAAAGCTGGCTTCTGTGGACACAGATTCTAGCCCCTGGTCCCTGATTGCAAATAAGGACTCCAAATTGTCACAGTTCGATTCATCCAAAAGGCACTGTCCTGATTGGTCATAATAGAACTTCTCTGATTGGTTGGAGCTGTGCAACTCTGATTAGATGGGGAAAGCCTCAGTTCTATTGGTTGACATAGGATTCCTGGAACTTCTTTATAAAGGCTTGCTCAGCTGGCAGAAATACAGCTCAGGCAAACAGTTCAGTGTAGAGGCAGGTAGTTCAGCGCAAGCTTTTCCATGAAGTGCAGTTTATATGAGGCCCCTGTGTAGAAATGGCTGCTAGGCTCTGGGTATTTTTTTATTAATTTATTTAAGCCCAATTAGCCACAGGGAGCCCTTCTCAGTAGGTATCTTCTATCTCAGGATCCACAAGTTCTATCCACTGTTAATTCTAATTATGAAATTTTTATGTTTTTCCCTGAGTCAATTAGAATTCTTTTCCTGCAAGCAACCATATAGCAAAATAGCAATGGATTAACAAGAAAAACAATTATTTTTCTCTCATAGGGAAGCTATCAAGAGGCAGGCATTCTAGAAGTATCATAATGGTTCCAGAATTATCAGAAGACAGGGCTCCTCTTTGTTGCTGCTTCACTGCCCTTACTGCATTAATTTATGGTTAAAGATGATTCTGTTCATTTATTTCATTCACTCCACATATCAGGAAGTGAATTTTTTACACTTCTTACCATCATTTAGTCACATTGACAAATCTTGCTGCAAATTATGCTGGAAACATAGTCCTTTAGGTTGATAACATTGCCACCTGAAGTAGATTCGGGCTCTTGCACTCAGGAAGAGGGGAGAATTTATGTTGGGATAGAGAACCCATAGTCTCTGTGGGTTCAATCATAACTTGCTGTTATATGTCATTTGTTCAGGTTTAAATTTCTATTGTCTTAATTGGCTAAATAATCCAAGTGTTCATTATTCAATAATCAAATTATAGATAACATAAAAATAGATAGAAAGGAAGTCTGGGGTACTTCAATAAGGCACTTGGCTCATTGTTATACTTTGTTTTTGTGTAAAGAAGTTCTAAGACTATCTTGAAATAATTGACCATACTTAATTACTTAAATGAATATAGATTCAGGTCTATAGTTCCATAACCAAAACTCTTAATGCTTTTTTTCCTCATTAGTAGAATGACCATAAATTTTATGAACCAAATCAAACACTTTTCAGAGTGTGAAGTGGGGGGGAGTGACTGGATGTATGACCAGTCACCAACTCATCTTCCATACTGGATCCCTTCACAGTCCTTGTATAGATGTCAATTGAGGACAATATTAGTAATTACATCATGGCTGCTAGAATATTTATTAAGTTAATAGTATATTAAATGTGCTTAGAGTAGTACCTAACATATAGTGAAAGCTTTTTAGGAGTTTGCTATTTACAACCTATAGATGGATATAAAATATGAATCTTGTCTTTGTATGTAGACTGAATCAAACAAGTTCAAAACTGAAATCATCTTCTATAACAACATTTACTTTTTCATAACATCTCAGTCTTTAAGTATATAACTTTCTTCCATGTATCTGGCTTCTAAATACTCTACATTCTTCCTTCTCTTTTTCTTCTCCCTCACATTTGAAAATACTCAATTTTCCTTCCAAAATTCATTTACTTTTTTTCTCTTCCCACTACCATTTGCCTAACTCAGACTCTTTTTTCTTCTTGCCCAAATAATTCCAATAACTTTCCTAATTTGTCTTTGTACCTCCAGGCTTATCCCTTCAAAACCATTGTCATACAGTTTATGGAATATACGTGTGAAAATCCTACTATGAATCTTATTGCCCAAAATAATATCTAACCTACCCATCCTAACACTTAACAATTTTACAGTAAGGTTCCAGCCTACCATTTCATTCTCATCTTCCTGACCTCTCATGCCCCAGGAAAAACAACAACAGAGAATTAACTATGCATTTTTGCATCTTAATATTTCCTCCATGCTCTTCCAACTAAAAGGAATGTTCTCTGCTCTCCATTTTCTGAATATCAATAGGTTGCCTATTTTAAAGGTCTAGCAGAGATGCAAATTTCTGCATGAAACTTTTTCTGAGTTATAGTACTCTTTCCTTCCTTGGAGGTTGTGTGTCTTGTACATGTGTGATAGTTCACTACATTGCCCTCTAGGTTATAGTTTCTTATTCATACCTCCTCAAAGTCTTAATCCATGTGTCTTTCATCTTTGCACTTCTTGGTTGAGTCCTTCCTCTTATACACAGAGCACTCCTGGGCCATTTAATATGATTGTGAATTTTTTACACTATTCTAAAAAGTGGGCCTATGTTAGCTAAAATCTAGCCCATCCTCTGCCTGTCAAGCCATATGACACTGTCTGTGTCACTATAGAGAGAAGCCTTTTTCTAATCAATCAACCCAGAGCTGGCCAACAGAGCTGGCTCATTCTTTTACTCCCTCCAGTAGGCAAGCTCTGCACACTATCAGAGGATCACCTTTTTCTAACATATAAATAGGAGCAGTTTCAAACTAGCAGTATCCCTGGACACTCATAATAGTTCTTAAAAAAATCAAGATTGTCACAGACTTGTGACAGAAGATGTTAATAAAGCCATAGCATGAAACTAAACCTCCCAAATTCGAGTTCCTCTGCTGTGGACACCCTCCTTCAATAAGCAGATCACCCGGGATAGTGATGATTAACAAGAGGATGGCACGATCATGCAAGCAACTGCCTCTCATGGTTGTAAAGTGCCTGAGTTACTTGGGACAGGACCAGATATAGTAGCAAAAAGATCCAAGACTATAATGGCTCAACCATGAGTGAAGTTTATCTCCAACTCATATAATATTCCAAAGAGGGTGTTCTTGGTTGGCAGGCAGCTCTCCCCCACATGGTGATTCTGTGATAAATTTGCAAGGTAGATAAGGAAGGGCATTTTGTAGAAAGGCATAGCACATGAAAAATCATAGCAGGTTTACAGAATTGCAAATAGGTTCATCTGGCTAATGCACTAGTAGCACGAGGGAGTGTGGCAAAAGATGAAGCTAGCAAGATAGGCAGGGCCCAGAATGTGAATCTATTTGAAAGTCCTGGAATAAATTGGCCTTTGTCCTTCAAGAGATAGGAAGCCACTGGAATTTGTTTCTTGCTTTATTGTTGTTGTCATAATTGTTTTTTCATTATCAGGGTGGTTAATGTAATTTGGTAAGAATGTTAGTAAAGTGGCACTGTCAGGAGTATGGCAGCTGATTTGAATCACTGTGAACAGAAAGGCTGAATCACCCATGGCCAAAACAATATTCCAAAAAAGATGATGAAAGCTCATAATAAGGCCATAGCAGTGGTGATGGAGTGGAAGGGAGAAGCAAAAGAGCAAGTTAGGAAGTAGGTTAGAGTAGGCTTGGTGGTTGTTTAAAATTCAAGGGATTAGAAAGAAAAAGTTGAATATGCCCAGCTTTCTGGCTGAATTGAAGTCTGTGTCTGTGCCTACAAAAATCAAAAGTTATTCATTTCTACTTTAACACTGAATTTAGTTGTGCTATCTAATAAGCTTTTTTTTTTTTTTTTTTTTTTTTTTTTTTTTTGTCACTGGTGAACAAATTGAATGAGAATAAATGCCTTTTCTACTACTAATCCCCATGTGGATAAGACCCTTCAAGCTGGAATGTGAGAATCTGTCACATTGTCATACTAAAAGTGCCCCAGATTCCTGTTGGTTAAGTAAGAAAATAATTGGAAGAACTGACTATAACCTTTCAATAATGTTTGCTGACCTAAACATCACCAAAAAGAAACATACTGGAACCTCAAATTAAAGTTTCCTTTGCCTATTCTGTTGTTGCTATTCATTACTCATTGCCTGTCTTTGTTTTTTAAACTATTTGGAATCTGAAAATTTGCAGTCCTCAATAAAAATCAGCACATGTTAGATTACTTGCCCGTATGGCTGCTGAGCATTGTAAAGTGTAGGAACAACCATGCAGACTTGCACTTGCTTCTCTCTTTTCCCAGTTTGTTGAAAAGGCAGACTGGCCTCTTGAATCCATCTCCCAGGGATTAAAGAAAATTGGAAATGGTTTGACTCTTCACTGAATCTTCGCAGCGATATGAGGCTGGCTGAGGATGGCACTCTGAGTTGAATTGGCATTGCTCTGCAGCTTTAGGATAGTATTTTTGACAGGGTTGGATGGCATATGTATTGTTCTGGTGCTTCTTAAATCAAGTTGCCCAATTTAAGTCAAACAAATGTTCTCCGTTCTCCACTGTCCCTTCAGATCACACCAGTCCTTTGTTTGGTCAAATCATAATTCCCTGATCCTATTCTGCAAAATTTCCATGGTGCTGAAAACAGACTTTCATTTTAATACAGTAATACACTCAAGAATTCTTTAAATGATTTAATATTTTTATTTATTTTAATTTTATTATTCCTATGGTAACTGTTTACATTTTTAGTGTGTAAATGAGTAAAAGTTTATTGATCTGCATAAAATAAGTGAGAAAAATTTAAAAAACAACAATGGTTGGCCGAAACTGGTTTGGCTCAGTGGATAGAGCATCGGTCAGTGGACTGAAAGGTCCCGGGTTCATTTCCAGTCAAGGGCATGTACATTGGTTGAGGGCACATCCCCATTAGGGGGTGTGCAGGAGGCACCTGGTCAATGTTTCTCTCTCATCGATGTTTCTAGCTCTCTATCCCTCTCCCTCTCTGTTAGAAAAACAATTTTATATATATATATACACACACACACAATGGTTCTCAGATCTTATGTAAGTGTCTAGTTTGCTTTAATTTCTTGAAGGTAATTCACCCGCATTAAGTTGTATACAACATTTACTCAAATAATGTCTAACGGACTTGTGCAAAAGAAGAGAGTGGCTTGTAAAGAACATTGAGTGCTGGGCATCTCCTGCAGCATGATGAGCAGGCAAGATCTCCAATTATGTTTGGGCTGTTCTTTATTGGCATCAGACTTACAAATCTGAGGATGATTTCGATATGTTTGTGTTATAATTTTAATCTTTTATCTCATAAAGACACCCAACTATTGTCACTGCTTATCCAGATTATTTCTAAGATTTTCTACCAATCGCTCAAATGCAAGTCCATGGTCATGGGTGTTCCTGGACCTTCTCCTGTGTTCCTGGATCTCAGGCCCAAAGGCCTACCGGGAACATTTTTGGAAAGATTGGGCTCATGACTGATAATTCCCAGGGCAGCACAACAAGGGCAATAGCTGCATCTGGGTAGTGACCTGGAGTGACTGATCTAAATTACTGACATTTCACAATCTTACCAGATGGGTGGCATCTAAGGATACCTGAAGTCATACAGGGAGGCAGGACATATGACATAAATAATATCTGGGCATATAACATGTTCACACTGATAATCTAGATGTCTGTAGAGTTTCAAATTGGGGAGGAGTAAAGTTCTGATCAAGGAATGAAAACAATGAAATGGCTGAAGTTGATGTATGTAGTGAACGTTTGTGACCTTCCCTCAAATTTCTAACCCTTAATGTGATGGTATTAGAAGGTAGACCATTTGGGCAGTGATTAGGTCACATGGTGAAGCCCCCGTGTTGGGATTAGAAACCTTATAAAAGAGACCCCATAGAGCTCTCTCACCCCTTCTGCCGCGTGAGGACAGTGAGAAGACAGTTGTCTCAGAAGCAGGAATAGGGTCTTCATAGACACGGGATAGGCTAGAGCTTTGATCTTGTTCTTCCCAGCCTCCAAAACTGTGAGAGATATATGTTTGTGGTTTAATCCACCCAGCCTATGGTATTGTTATTATAGCAGCTTGAATGGACTAGGACAGATGGTGTTAACATCTCTAGGGATCTCTGGCTGGGTAACTCAGTTGTGTAGAGCATCATTCCAATACACCATGATTACATTGAAGGTTCCATCCCTGGTCAGGGCACATACAAGAATCAACCAATAGATCAACCAAAGATCTTATGTGCACACATATGAGCCTAACCAGTGGTCAAGGACAATAGAAGGGTGGGAGCGTTTCCATTATACAGGGGGAGTGGGGGATTAGAATGGGGGGTTGAGGACAAATACGTGATACCTTAATCAATAAAGAAATTAATTAAAAAAAGAATCAACCAATAAGTACATAAGTAAGTGAAACGACTTCTCTCTCTCTCTCTCTCTCTCTCTCTCTCTCTCTCTCTCTCTCTCTTTCTCTCTCTCTCTCTCCTTTCTCTCTTTCTCTCTCTTTATTTCCTCTCCCCTCTCTCTAAAATAAAGAAAAATAAAAACACTACAAAACAAAACCCTGAGAGACACTCTAACTGGAATCCCTTCCCTGGACATTCTGTTAGGTTTCCATTAGGAAACCCAAACTTCAGACTTCGAAGCCTTCAATTACTTTATATTTCCTGGTGCAGACCCACCCCCGCTGTCCCATCACACCACAGCTTTGTCAGAACCTTTAGGAATTGCTCTGCACATCTTGACCCAGTAGGAGCATGAGCTGTGCCTGTGTGCTATTTACATAGCCAAGCTCTGTCTTATCTTCCTGCTCCTGGCTGCTCTCTGGCCTCCAGCCCTTTGCTTCAGGTAATTCTGGATGTCACCTTCCTTTTCCAGGTCTCCCCCTGAGCCCTGACCCTTGGACGGTTCTGAGAGCATTAGCCTCCTTGCATCCTGTTTTAGTATGCGCACTCTTTCCAGCTTCTTAGGTCACCAAGAGAAGTAGGTGGGGGGAAGGAAGGGGCTTGTTTGTTTTTCATTCAGGCCCAGGTCTGGGCCTTTGGAAACAGATGAAAATTCTTCACAGTCACTGGATCAGCCCGTTTGGCCTCAGATAAACCTCCTTGGATCTGAGAAATAAGCCTTTTCTTCATTTTTAAAGTTTAGATTTCTTTTCTGTGGTCAGTGTTGTTTAGCTTCATTTTCCTCTCTTTATTCCTCTCTCGTTGCTTTTTCATTCCTTCTCCGCTGCTCTGCTGCCAGCCCCTGCCAAGTTTCTTTATCATCTGTCTCTACAGCCAGCATAACTTTCTGAGCCAACAGTGTCAGAGCAGAATGCATATGGGTACTGTCAATCTCACGTGGTGTGTCTTAGAAGTAATTTCTGATGCCTAGCAGATATTTAACCCATGAGCAGAGTAAAATCCTGGTGGCCCTGCAGTCTCTAAATTAAAGTGCTCGCTCCTTAACTCTCTATTCCCTCTCCTGCTATTTTCGCTCCCAGAGACCTCGGGGTCTGCCTGGAGGCAATGTGTGCCTGCCACCTTGTTCCCAGCTTGTTACCTCGCTTTCTTCTAGGTCTTGGGCCCATCTCTGCAATCCAGCCTCCCTTTTTTGTCAGCTCTTGTTAATCCCTTGCTTCCTATCCCCTCAGTTGCTCCTATTTGCTCTGGCCTGCTCTAAACCAGAGGCTATCTTCAAACCCAGAAACGGCAGTCGTGTCAGAAAACTCTCTAGCATTCCCTGTGCACAGCACCCTGGCACTTCTATCTCCTGGGACCCAACAAGAGCGTGGGCAATATTCCCTGGACACCTTGCCTTCCCCCTAGCCAGGAGCTCCAGCCTGTACCTAGTCTGTCCTTTGCCCTGGGAAATGAGATGGTGTGGTTCAAGCTCACTCCCCCCACAGATGACCCCATATTAATGCTTCAAGCCAAAGCCCCCAGGTTATATGTTATCCTTGCATCCCATGGAGATCCCATTTATTCTCTCTGCTGAATTCACTTTTCTTTAGATATGAGCTGGCAACCTGTTTATTTCTTCTTTGCTCTTAATATCTCTTTGAAATGCACCCTGCCAGCTCCCTTTGCCACACAGCACAATCCAGCTCAGTAGAGAAATATTGCAGAAACCTCTATTTCACCATTGTTGATTAACTTCACTATGACTTTGGAAGATGTTTTGTCTCCTCAGAGCTCAAACCAGACCTACTAGAAAGTACAGTTAGTATTTATTGACTACTCACTATTTGCTAAGCACCGGCCTCCATAATTCAGTACTTGTTTAACCTTTGCCACATCCCTATGAGGCAGATACCATTTTCACCCCACATAGACTTGGAGAGAGAAAATACTTTTCCTTGGGTCAGCCAGATAAGTGATAGAGTTGAGATGTGGACCCAGAGTTCTTGCTCTTATCCAGGATTACACACAGGACAGCCTTTTAAGCCCCATTTAGGTATCAGTTTCCCAGGAGATAATTATTTTACTTGTCCACCAAAGATCTTCTGAGCACTTGGTGACAATGACTGCACTAAGCCCTGGAGACATATGAATTAACTAAAGAGGAGGAGCCACTCAGAAATCGCTGTGCTCAGGTGTAGATGTGACTGTTCAAGTTTAAGAACCATCTGACCCCAAAGGAACTGATCACTGCCTGGAGAAAGGTTAGGCTCCTCCAAGGCAGGCCCAGATCACAGGTTGTCCTCTGTGGCTAGGGCATTCAACACAGTTTCTACATTGGTCATGAATGGGGCGTTTTAAGTTAACCCACTGAGAATATGAAATGACAGAACCAGAAAGAAAACTGAGATCATCTGGCTTAATGGTATTGCTTTAGAAATGAAAATAAATAAATAAATAAATAAATAAATAAATAGATAAAATGCTGAGAAGTTATCTTTTTCAAGGCGACATGGATGTGTAGTGAAAGGATCATTTCCTAAATACAGTTGTCCCAATTCCCCATCTGGTACGTTCACTCAGGTATCACAGAGTCTCCTGGGGAAAGGGTGGGGCGCTTGTTGAAGCCAAAACTTACCAGGGCTACAGGCAAGAATCTCAAGACTGCACATCAGTTTCTCAGAACAAAGCTCCTTCATTTAAGCCGTTGCCCATCAAACAGTTCTTCTAGAGTTTTTGTGTTTTTGTCTTTGTTTTTAAGTGTTATCTAACAACTGGGCAACTTTGTAGATTTGTTGGACTAGCACATGCTGCTACTGATTGTAGGGAATTGTGTGTGATCTTAGTACTGTCACCCGTTAGAAGTGGGAAAAAATAAAAAATAAAAATAGAGAATTCCATCTTTCCTATGGAGGCAGCTTCTTAATGAACTAGAGGCCCGATGCATGAGATTCATGTGAGAGTGGGCCTTCCTTCCCATAGCTTCCCCCTGGCACGTGGAACCGTGCTTCTCGCCTAGCCCGGCTTAACATCTGGAAGGTCGTCCGATCTAATTAGCATATTTTGCTTTTATTATTATAGATATACCACTGGTTTCTGTCTCTTTAGGAGACCCTTTCATCCTTTCCCATCTAGGCCACTTTCTTGGGTTTTCTTTGCCACTGAGGATATTAGGTCACTCATTTCCATATATTCGACACTTTCTCCTTCCATCAGTTTACCACTTTTGCAGTTTATCCTGATGTTTAAGAGTATAATCGTCTCCTTGCCTCTGCCACCCCACACCCCGTGGTGTGAAGTTGGTTGCTTTGTTTCTTCCTTCTGACACACTTGCATTGTGCTGTATTTAATTCCAGAACATTCGCAGGAATATCCAGCCGCACAGGTGAGGTTGCCTCTGTGCATTACTTCCACCGGGTACAGTAGGGGTTTATTCTGCTAATGCCTTTTGGGCATAAGGAAACAGATGCAAACACAATAAGAAAAGGACTGAAATTTCTCTCCACAGTATATTGAATACAAATCTTTATAAGGAGTTTATGTGCATGATTTTATTCTTTTGGGTTTTTGTTTTTTGTTGTTGTTTTTTTACCTACTTTTTGCCTTTGCTTACCTACTTTTTGCCTTTGCTTTTGGCTGGCACACAAAGCAACTTACAAAAAGAGAGGCTGACAAAATAAAAGAATATTCCCTTAAAAAGAACTTGCTCTTAACATAAAAAGAAACATAGGAGATCAGCAACATAGAGCATTTTTATAAGATTCCCAATTGCCTAGAACAATACTTAGTACATAGTGGATACTCAAAAAAAAGAAGAAAAAAGTTAATAATTAACCAGATATGATTTCTTCCCTCTGGCTGGGCTCCCTTTGGCTGGATAGGGATTTAACCTATGCTGAGAAAGGAAGGGCTGAGAGCCATAGAGAGAGTATAGATAGGCATTATGGTCTATTGATTTATTCGCCCAATTTCCTTTTTTCTTCCTTTTTAACTTTTCATCTATGAAATGTTCTCCCCCTCCTCCTCCTCCTCATTCTTCTCCTCTCTTAATATGTGTCTCTTATTTGAATTGTGTTTTTTTAAATTTATTTATTTAAGCACTTGGACCACAGTAGCATATTTTTTAACATTCAATAAATCACTGCCTCATTAGAATAACCATAACAAAAAGGTGTGTTGAAGGTTTGTTATCCAAATAAAAGAACAACTTTTTGTCATGGTTTAACTGTTTTTGTGAGAAAGGGACTCACAAAAAGCAATATTTTATTGCTTCTCAGCCTTTTGGCTAAGATCAAGTGAAAAAGCAATATTTCTTTGATTCTTGGGTGGTCAAAATTTATTTAATGAATATGTTAACTATGTAAGGTAGATTATAATTGTATTCAATGAATGATATGGGTGCTATTTGTGAGAGAGGGAGAATCACTCAAAAGTAAAAGGTCAGAAAAAGAGTAGAATGAGAGGAAAGTGGGCCTGAGACTGAAAAATGCATGGAAAGCTAGTGGCTCAAAAAAAAAGGCTCTTTATGGTACCTTCAAAGGTCTCTCTGAAGAAATGTTAGAGGGAGAGCAGGCCAAATGTAGAGAGTGGGGTTCCTCTCTGAGTCCCATCCATGAGAACACGGGGCTGTTCTCTTCATGCCCCAGATCCAATCTATGAATCTGATTTCATCCTCTTGGTCCTTCAGCTTCTTCAGACAAGAAGCCAACTAAAACTAGACCTAGGAGGTTTCTGGAATGATGTCGAAAGTTAAAGAGTTCTTGTAGAAGCATTTCTGTCTAATGTAATTGAAAGGTCGTTCAACTTAGAAAGAACCTATCCTCTACAGAAAAGTCCAGCTGGCATCAATAGTGTACATGTACAGTGACACAGAGCTGATGGCATTCTAACTGGTCAGTGCTTATGTTTCCTTTATAAATATTTGAGCTACCTTGGGGTAATAACTGAAAAGAATGAAGATATTATTTTAGATTGCATGTACCTCTAATTCTTTTAAAAACATTAGTATAAACAAGTTAGTTTCATTCATTCATCTATTCATTCAACCAATGTTTATTGAGTGCTTACAATTATCAGGCAATATGCTGAGCAATGGGAAATAATTTTTGAGAAAAACCGGCAGCCTGATCTAAGTGTACTTATTCCATTCTTTAAAAAATATATTTTGTTCTTTTTTTAATAGGGAGCAAGTGAAGAGTTTTAAAAAGGGAGTACTGTAGTCAGGTTTCTACTTAGAAATATCCCTCTGATACCCAGATATAGTTAAAGACTGGTCAAATGCTATGCAATCGTATAGGTAAGATTGATGATCACTAACCAAACCTGCAACAAAGACAGATACTAAAAAATGCAAATAATAGGACATGGGAACACTTTCAATGTTGAGAGTTAGATAAGAAGAGGGATATAGGATGATTTCTTAGGTTCCTGAATGGGATATGTGGAATATTTGGGCTTACTTCCGGAGGAGTGATCTTGTTAAGAAGGAGAGATGACCATGATAGGAAGGAGAAGGAGAAGAGTAGCATGCTGAAGGGAGAACTATGAGAAACAGAAAGAATAGAAGGAAGGCTGAAGAAGATATGCAGCAGAAGAAGCTGACGGGGTACGGTCAAAGGGTTAGGAGATCTGGGAAGCACATTGAAGTTTTGAGTGAGTCAAAGTGGAGACTGAAAAGAAGTGTAGACAGAAAGTGTAAACTCTATTTTTAAGACATTAAAATAGGAGATAATATGGTATGGTGGGAAATGGAAAGGATTTGGAGTCCAACTGATAGGAAATTACAACAGCTGTCAGTCACTTATTTGCTCTAAGATCTTGGGAAAGTTACTCATTCCCAGATTTTATTATTTTTTTTCTAATAAGTTGAGATGATATCTTGTACATACAATTGTTTTAAGTAGTAAAGCTTATGATGTGTTTAGTGTCTAGCACTCTGCCAGAAAAGCCCTTCACTGATTCCTTTCCCTTTAGCTTTACCCTCCTTTATTAAATATTTTAAACTTAGATAAACAAAGAATAATTTTAGGACAGCAGTTTTTTGGGAGTCTTGTGGTCAATTGCCTACTCCGAGGCTAGATTTAGATTTGAGGTGCAGTAGATCATTACTGTATTGACAATATCAAGGCTCTAAACTCACATTGCCCTAGAGATTTGTTCTCATCCTAAAGTTCTAATCCAGTCTGGAAATGTTATTAGTTTGAGAGGAAGAGAAGGCATAGTGTGGTAATTATGAACATGGATGCTGGAGTGGGACCACCTAGATTCAAACCTCTTTTGCTGGTCATTTCTAAGTGAATGGTCTGGGCTACTTACTTAACCCCTCCATTATTCAGCTTTTTCATTTATAAAACAGTGCTGACAGTAATGGGACAGATCTCCTAGAGATGTTATGAGAAATGAATGTGTTAATACAAATGAAAGGGATGAGTGAGTTAATACATAATGGTAAATTTTAGCATCTATGACTTGTGACTTCTTTTCAGGGTGTCAGTAGCTGAAGTTATACATGTCCATAGACTGCTTTGTGCATATACACAGTTAGCAGGAAAAGCACCATATGCCAACAGAATTTCATGATAGTTCCGAGGGAGATCCAGATCCTATATTTGCCCTGAAATCAACATGTGCTCCCCATCATCTTTCTGTCTGAGTTTCTTCTCCACCAAATGGTTCTTTCACAAGAAGCACGCAAGGAAGAATGAAGGCAGAGCAGCGCAATCTAGGGTGAGGCTTTGTTTTTAAACAAGGTATTTGAGAATAATAGATACTACTGATGCCAACCAACAAATATTGTTTAAATACCCACTATAATTGAGGCACTTTTTCAGGCGCAGTGAGGCCAATCCCTTTTATTCAAGGCTATTAAATGCCTTCTAAAACCATGGAGATGTCCCATGATTTTCTGCCTTAAAGGACCCTTATTCTAGAACAAAGGAAACTCTGAGTTTGTTTGTGTTTGTTTGTTTTTTAACCTGCCTTGTGCTTCTTTTTATTTATTAGTTCTAAAATAGCACTCTTACCAATGTTTGTAGGCACTACAGTGATAGCTGCTATATAAGTACAGGGATAGAGAACAAGAGAGGAGGTGGAGGTAATTAACTAATTTATATAGACTTTCTTTAAGAAGCAGAAGTTTTCCATAATTTTATTCCTATATCCAAAGAGACAGAAAAGGGTGTTCTGAGAGAGATGTCCTTACACTCAGTCCTAGAGCACAATGCTCATTTTAAGACAGAGACCACTAGATTTTTCCACCTGACTGTGCAAAGCAATCCAATTTCCCAACTGCTTTTCCCCTTCTATGTAAATAGCTTCTTTATAAATGGGAAAATGGAGAGCAAGCCTTTCAAACAGTTGTCATAAATTAGAATAAATTGCATTAATTAAAAATGTAAAACTAGGAGAGCCAGGAGAACATGCAACATATTTTCCTCAAATAACACTGTGAACAAGCACAAGTGTATACTTTGGGCATATGTATATCTTTCCTCTGACTGACAGCCTGAAGGATAGTCCATGTGATTTTTCTGTTGCTGAGGTGGAAACAATCTTTATTTGGATTGAATAGCAGAGTAAACAGGAATGAATAAGAGACACAAAAGTTGACAGTACAGATGGTTTTCTGATTCATTTTTAAAAAATATATGCCTTATCAATTAAAGGTGCATGTGGGCTTTTTGTTCTAATCAACTGTCCTAAAGTCTTTTCATGGTTGTATTACAAAAATATTAAAGGTGATCAGTACATTTTGCCCTGGGCTAAATAATGCCACACAAACTATATGTAGCATTAAAAGTTTATCTTCTCTATCTTTTGTCTATAGAAATTAACACATCTTGTGGCATAGTTACATAAGTCATTAAGAAAACTAAAAACCTCAGTGATAAAAATATTTTAAACAAGGATATACCCACACACACTCACACACATACCTACACTATGAGGGGAAAGGGAAAACGAGTTTGATGATTCAAGGAAAACACAAAATGGTGTGCCAAATCATCAAACTACAATTATGCGTACCTGTATGCAGCACACACCTGTGCACCTGAGTGCCTTCTTCCTAAAACTGGGAGAACGTTTTCCTTCCCACACAGTCTGGCTCTGCTATCTGAATGATCTGCCTAGAGTGCCATGAGGAAGGGACTACATAAATATCCATCTTCTATCAACAAGGCCCCCCTACCCAATTCAGGGAAGCCCGGGCTATTTTTGATAGAATTACCAAGTTTACAACAGTAATGTCAACATGTCAAATAAAACAGCACTGTCCATCTACTTACTCAGCATTTTTTATTTACTATAGTTATGACATTGAATCATGATTAGTCTTTTAATCTGTGTCCAGTAGTGCCTCTATCCCCAACGTTTTTTTGAACACAGAATGTGGGGCGGTTAAAAGGCCTAATTGAAGCCTCCTGAGAGATGAGTAGACAAACATGCAAGTTTGACTTTCAGGCTCGTCCTTGATTCTGCTGGCTCTTCTGCCTGCCTCAAAAGGGCCAGTTATGGCTCTCGAGGGTGCTCTAATCTGGAACAATTCCCACAAAACAATCAATGGTGTATCATCATTTCTTTCCCTTTCCCAGAGAACAGGATGCACAGAAAATAATGCACATGTAGTAAAGAGTTTGAAAGCCTAATGCACATAGGAAACGGGCCGCCTCTCCACATCAGCACATCAGGCCACCAGATACCAGTCTCAGGCAGGAGTTAGTCATCATTTTCTTACACGAGCCATGCACTTCTCCCAGGATTGATGCATCTTCTTTCCTTCTCCATAAAGAATTAGCTGAATAAAGTAAAACAAAGTGGACTCTGGGGCTGCAGATGGCTGACCAGCTGTTTCTGGGTGACTCCCCATGAATCAGTGCCTCATCTGAGCTTTAGTGCTTCCATGTTTTGGGGGCAAAATATTCTGCATTTTGGAAAACTAGTTCATGGAAAATAATACAGCAAACTAACATTTATAGAAAACCACAGTAATCTTGTAACAAATGTCCTAAATTATGTACTCAAAAGCAGATCCAATTTTACCCAAGGTTCTCTGTCTGCAGAGCCTATGGAACCCTTTTTGTTGTTTATAACTCTGGCTCCTCCCCACCCCCAACCCCAACCCTATGCCTCCTTTAAAACGTACACCACTTTTATATAATAGACCTCACAGAAGACAAAGACAGGGGGATTTAAACAACTTCACTCTTCAGTCCCCTTTGAAATTCATCATATATATTCCTGTAGTTTAATGACCAGATTCTTGCTGCTTTTGAAAGCCTCCTGATTACCTTTTGAACACTCTTCATTTGCCAGTGTTAAGTGCAATGTTGTTTGCATTGACACAATAAAAGTAGAATGGAACTTTAGATTTGGACCTCTCTCGCACTTCTTCAAGGCTGAAGTTTTAGCAAGACAAGAGTTTCATTGGCTGTCCCTTCAATTTTAGATGATCATTTGATGTAAATATATCTAAAGAGGATATATTTTGAAAAATGGAAGAGCAGGGATAGCTCCAATGCCTATCATGGGGGCGGGGGGAGAGGCATTTTACATGATGGGAGAGTAGGGAAGTTTCTGTGATCATTTTTATTCAACGAAAGCCATTCTTTTGGGTGGGAGAGTCAAATGCTATTAACCACACATGCTGCATGCATACCAGCACGAGCCAGAGGAATGCAGATTTCTGTATCTGAGAGCAGCTGCTAAGTGAAATGGAACATCCAACAGATGGTTACATTGTCATTGTTGGGGGAAGATGAGAGGGGAGCTATTTTGGTTGTTCTGGTGTGTGTGCATGTGTGTGTATGTGTGTGGGTGGGTGTGCGTGCGTGGGTGCTTAATAGGATGTGTTCCCTACTACCTGGATATCTCTGTTGTTACTAAGGGCTTTTATGCACTTTGAATCTTTGAACTAGAATAAGCCTCCAAGGTCATTTTGTCAGCTGACATGTAATGGAGAAAGAGAGAAGACGGAGGACACATTGCTTGCTAGAGCCAAGACCAGAGCTCTTTCTTTTAGTCCATACCACACAGAAGTCATGCATTCTGTTTACTTGAATATTGGGACTTAGCACCCATACCAAAGCTCAAGAAAAAGGAAACACTAAAGCAGTTGCAGTTTCATAGTTTGAAAAGTACACGTGTATTGTTTTCTTGAACGCCGTATGGTGGAAGAATTCTCATGTTGGAAGAAAGAACTAAGATATTTAAGCCAAGTCATACAGGGTCTGTATTCTGTGTCGTTATTAGATATTTGGAACAATAGGCCCAAATTTAAATAACATGCTATAAAATAAAAAGATTCTATAGTGGTTTCATATTCCAGAATAAGGAGTTAAATTTACAAGTCAAAGCTTTCAAAGGTCATGCGTGGTTAAGAGGCCAACAAGACAAGTTGTAGGGTCCCATCCTGCCCTGTCTGCAAAGGGTCATCATCCTCATTCTGACAGGGGTTTTGGGTCAGTTTTACAGTCACATGGCTCACCCATTGGTTAGTGTATTTTTTTCCCCTCCAGAAATAGAATCAATAGAGAACAGACAAACCCACAGTTGCCAGTTTGTACAGTCTTGTGGTTTCTGTCGGGGCTACAGGCTTGAGCAGGTCTACCCGATAATGCAGGCACACTATTTCAGTTCCTGTGGGTCCGGAGCGCCTCAGCAGAGTTCTGGTTTCAAACAAATGAATAACAAATTAAAAGGTACAGTAAAATAAGGGGGGTGGTTAAAATATATTAACTAAAATCAATGGAAGAGAAACGCAGTTAAAACC
The DNA here is from genome assembly GCF_964339955.1 of Pipistrellus hanaki. Classification (NCBI taxonomy): domain Eukaryota; kingdom Metazoa; phylum Chordata; class Mammalia; order Chiroptera; family Vespertilionidae; genus Pipistrellus; species Pipistrellus hanaki. Next base: position 43,846,659 of record NC_140506.1, on the reverse strand, counting down.
CGGCATTCTCAGCAATAGTCGGTGATGTATTTGGTTGCTCTCTTAAAATTTATGTTAAAAGCCTTTTAACAGAAAGTCAATATATTTGGGTGGGTGAGCAAGTGTATCATCCGGTCCTGGTGGTTGCATTAAATATGACGCAGAGGCTCCATCCCCTGTAGGAAATGAATGCAGGTCCATCCAATGGAAGTCCCACCTCAAGGAGACTAGACTTCTCCCCCAAAACAGCCTGTGGAAACAAGCTGAGAGCCATGCTCCCCTCCCCTGCCTAGGTTCCCCACTGACGTCAATGAGAGTCCTGGAAATGAAGCAGGATCAGAATACCAGAAGCATAGCCTAATAATAGAGCAAAAATGGAGAGCAGATGGAAAATAGAGCGTCTCGATAAAGTGTGACCTAATGGTATAAATTTGTTCAGGGAAACAAAACAACAACAGCAAAGCAACAAGGCCTGTAAGCAGACAGTGGTGCTAAAATTCAGGAATATGGATGACTGGGAAAAACACCTAAATACTTAGAAAACTTCCAGGAAAAAAAAGATTGAAAAAAACAAACAGGAGAACAAGCAAAATGAATCTTTGGATGAGTTTACTCCACCAGTAAATGTGCCTAGGAGTAAAAATGACACAAAACCAGAAGTAGGAAGCTAGAAACAGATAATGAGCAGTTTCTTTTACTTGTGATTTGTACGAACTTTTATCTCATCTATCTTCATCCCTGCTGGGCAATCTGCTGTCCGCCTGGATGAGGAGTGCTGCAGAACACAGGTACGGACACTGAGCATGGTGGCAAAAATGAGGTGAACTATGAGCCCAAAGTAAATGTTTTTGTATAGGAGCTCTGTCACACCCACAGCTCCAAAAAATGCTCTCACAGTATATTCATTGGTGTGTGTGTATGTGTGTGTGTGTGTGTCTGTGTGTGAGTCTGTGTGTGTACCTATGCATGTATGTAGTCAAGGCCACAAAGGCTACATTATCTCTTAGTATGGTTATGACCTCCTCTGATTTTTTGCTAACTCTGTATACATTTTGTCAGAAAAAAAATAAGATTTTTAGATCTACTGAATAGACTTATAAACATATATTATTTTTGATATGGATAAAGAAGTCTCAAAGTTGTTGAGATGGTGAGATGAAGAGAAACCTCTATTTCAGTCTCTACTTGTCCTATCTAGAAACCATCAAGCTGTCCTATTTGATAAACACCCTACATTTTCTAAGAATGGGCTATTGATTGGGGAAAACTAATGAGATAAAGTTTTAAAACAGAGCTACATTTTCACACTTTCTTTTTATTTTTGTTGTCCAACCACTGATTGAATTAAGAAAGAACGCCTTATTGTTGTTGTTGTTTTAATTTCCCTTTTTTGTCTTATCATTCTAATGGTTCTTGGGCTCTGTCTCTGACACAAAAGAAATCTCGTTTCTTTAGGTAACCCTCTAAGTTCTGCTCTCCTCAACCTCTTTGTCTAGTTATCATTTTTCTTTGAGTCTGAGTCTCACTCTGCCTCATCTTTTGAACTTGATATTTCAGACTCTGCCTCACTCCCAGGAGAGCCCCATCACCTTGGATTTCAACCTAAGACTTCCTCTGCTTCTCACCCTGTGGCTGAGGGTGAGCCCAGCCCAGGCTTCTAGATGCCCAGTCTGGCAGAGTCCTAGGCCTCCTGCCACCACCTACCACCCCCAGGAGAAAATATTGGACCCTATCTCTGCTTGACAGTCCCTCAACTGGATAGATCACAGGGAACTATTCTATAATAATACATGATACATGAATGCATGAGATGAGGAGCATAAGAATCACAGAATTTTAGACATAGAGGACATCTAGAAATCATTCATTTTATAGTAGAGGAAATGGGTATTCAAACCCAGTCAATAATCCAGAGTTCCTGTAAGTAGAGAGTGACATAATGTACATAAAATGCTCTATAAACTATATAGCACTATATTATGTGCATTAAAAAGTCAGTGTTTGTCTTCTAGGTAATATGTTTGAGAGTCATTCTAGAAATGCTGCCATTACTCAAAATGTTTTAAATCTCTTTTTTAAAAATGTCATTTCAGGCAGTTAAGATTGTCATTGTATAGTCACATCTCTCTTACCAGGAAAGGTATTATCCAGGACTCAGACATTCATCTCAGATTTGAGCTTCAATGTCTTTGAAGGCAGAACCCATGTCTGTCTTGCTCCTTGCTCCTAGTATACTGCCTGCCACTTAGCAAGCACCTGGTAATTATTTGTTCAATGAATTTTAAAAGAAATATCAAACCCACCCTCAGAGAACGATGATTTCCATGATTGATAGGCAAAGGCTCTAAAGACATTTTCAAAAGAGAATTTCCCAAATAAAATTATTTTTATCTATAACATAGCTTTTGGAATAAGTTCAAGGTTATTAATTGGAAGGGGACAACATTCCTTGTATCTACACATCTGTGTTCTGGCTGACCTGCTTACCCTGGTAGAATTTATTTTTATCTCACCTTTCAAAAAAAAAAAAAACCCACAAAAAATGAGGCAGATTGAAACAACAACAAAAAAGAAATTCATAATAACAATAATGTTAATAAGAAGCATATTACTATAATCATGTCTCAGATATGCACAGCAAAAAGCAGCCCACAGGGTGGGTTCCTTATGTGTGGTTAGCTAAGGAGTGACAGTAAGTAACAAGAAATAGAGAACAAATGAGACTCACCCAGTCTCAAGCACATGTCTGCCTGCCATCTGGCCCTTGTTCCCCGTTGAGTAAAAGAGTTACTTACAGCTAGTAAGAACGCAGTCATAAGGAAACATTCTGAGCAAACTGGGGTGACAAGATTCCCAGTTGATAATAAGTGCCCATGAAGAAAGGCATCTGCAGGTGCCATGATAACCAATCATCAGTGTTGTTAGCACTAACAGGTCGAGTCAATTTTGAAGATTCCATGTGACACATAAAAGTGAGAACATTTCCCTCTCCAGTGAACTGATATTTAAATGTGCTGAAAGAGGAAAAAAGGGAACAGAATACTGAGTGCAAGGCATATTCATCACAAGACAAAGGTCTCCATCTTTTTCGCATGAGAGCTACTCTCAGAAGTAATGCTAGAATTTTACAATTATTTTAAAATGAACTAGGCACATGCACAAAAATCCAATTCACACCACAAAAGTAATGAATTTTCTCCCATATTAACTAGTTCCAGTCTAAAGCATCCTGATCAGGTGACGGCTCAGGGCATGCATTAGTAATTGCTCAGTAAACGTATTTTTATGTTCTTTTTACTGCTCCCTGAAACATCAGATTAAGAAAATTCTTGTAAGTCCAGCTAAAAGCAAAGCAAATTGTGGTACTTCATAAAAATGAACCCAAGGAGTGCTCAGAAGAAGAAGTAGAAAATGGAGAATTTCTCAGCAGGCCACCACCAGCTTGCTCATTCAGGACCCACTCTGGTTTTGATGAGAACCAGAGTATGGATGTCATTGGTAATGTGGGGCATCCACAAGAACAAGTATTACTCTTTTTTTTTTTCTAGAAATCAGTGCCATAATTAAAATAAGGAAAGATTCCTTGAATTCTGAAGTGGCTGTAAATCTGAGCTGTGTCCCGTAGCTAAGGAGGTAATATCAAAGGCCACTTCTGTAGAGAATTCATGTTCTAGTATCACTCCCTGAAATCTCATCCCAAGCCCCAACCCCAAGGCAGGGTTCCAGTATAATCTCCATGGATCATGGAGAGTAAATTTCTGCAAATCTGATTCTATAACTACACAGGTTACTGAAGTCCAAATTGTAAGCTTAACTTGTGAAGATTGTCAAGGAACTGACTCTTTCCAACATTATCTTCTGAAGCCTTTCCAGTTACACACTAAGCTCCAGGAGTAAAGAATTAATTAAGATCCAGAATCCAGGATTTCAACATGTTCACTTATACCTCTAAGGAACATATACTTTCTTTCCTTGTTCCCTAGAAAACTGCTATTAATTCTTTAAGACACAGACTTTCATCTTCTTTTGAGGTCTTTTTTGCCATGATTCTCACTTTTACCCCCTACACATGGAGACTCAAGTACTTCTATATGCAATTCTAAAAAGCACAGTATATCCTCAACCATTTTGACTCTGCCATTTTGACTTTGAAAGCATTTTGATCCCACTGGTATAATAACCTTGAGTTTCCCTTCCAAAGGGACAGAGTGCATGAGTGTACATCGAACTAGTCTGCAGTATATGCCCATGGCTCTTTTCTACCCATCCCACAGGATAATCAGCTACTTGAAGAAGATTGTGTTTTAATCAGCATATTAGTTTGCTTGGGCTGCCATAACAAAATACTGCAGACTGGGTGGCTTAAACAACAGAAATGTATTTCCTCACAGTTCTGGAGATTAGAAGTCCATATGCAAGGTGCTAGATGATTTAGTTTCTGGAGAGGTTCTCTCCCTAGCATATAAACAGCTGCCTTCTTGCTTTGTCTTCACTTGGCCTTTCCTTAGTACCTGCATACCGAGGAGAGGGAGAGAGAGAAGAAAGAGAGAGATAAAAAGAGAGGGGGGGGGAGGGAGAAGGATGGGGAAGGGGAGTACTAGCTCTCTGGTATTTGTTTTTCTGGACACTAATCCTTTCATTTTAGGGTCCTACCCTTATGACCTCACTTAACTCTCATTACTTCCTTAGAGCCATGCTATAGGATAGGGGAGGACACAAACATTCAGTTTATAACAATGAATTTGGGGAGGATACAACATGTAGTTTATAACAATCACGTTGTGTTCCCAATTTCCAACGTAGTCCTTGTAATGTCTGTCAACATTTGTCACATGATAAAATGCTACACCATGTAAAGGGAGAATGAGTAAAACTGGTTAACTCAATCAAAAGTACTCATTTAGTGTGCACCATATGCAAATCTCTGTTATAAAACGTGCCAGTGTTCTTAAGAAATTCACAATCAAATGATCTAATTGAGAATTTAAACACAAATACAGGCCAAACAAGTGTTTTGGATCACAAGCAACCATAAAGTAGAGCAAAGAGCACTAGGTTTGGATTCAGGAAACATGGGTTAAAAATCCAGTGTTGCCACTTACCATCTCCATAAACTTAAAGCAAGCAGCCTTATTTCCCGAAGTTTCCGTGTTCTTTTCTACTACATGGTGACGTAATATCCAAAGGAAGAATGAAATGAGAGAGAGCACGCACATGCACTTTGAAAATGCTAACACCACATCACAAGGAGACAGAGATGTGGGCAAGCCCTCACAGAAGGCTGCTTTGGCAGGATTCTTGGTCCATTCCTCTTCCCCAGTGGGAAGGGCAGCTCTACTGCAGGGCAATGCCTCCCTATAAGGCTGCCGTAGCCACCCTTGAGCATGCTTAGTTATCACCACTCTCAGGACTCAGCGGGTTCTGCTGTTGCCCCACCAGAAAAGGAAGAACTCTGGCTTATTTTCTACATTTGCTTTCTTGCATAAAAGAGAACCAGAATGCTTCAATTCTGAATCATAGAGAAGTTGTGGTAAAAGCAAAATGAGAAATTCTTCACAAGCCAATGCCACATGGCTTCCTTCAAGGCTGTATGCACTCTCACTGAAGCCCTCAAGTACGAACATTTCAGTTAAGGCTGAAATGGCCAAGAGTGATAAACATGGAGGCTACCAGAAGGTGAAAGTTCTTATTAAAAATCCACAAAATATGTTATCATGTGCTATCAACAGAGAGAGAATTGTCTGTCAACGATGGAAGATTCACTTTGTTGCCAGTGCCAGGAGGGGAAATTGACCTTGACCAATAGCTAATTATTGCTTCACCTTCCAATCAGCAGCTATCAGTTCACATTCCTCCATCTTAAACAAGAGTGTGATATTTGCAGAGTTTGTAGAAGCAAATGGAGTCCAGGTGGAGCTGCAGAGGGAAAACGAGAAAAATGGCTCCTCACCAGAAACCAGAGATGAGCAGGGGAGGACAGATTCAGACACCCCAGGCTCCCAAACCCCCTGCTGAGAAGTAGCTTGTGTTTTGTGCACATGCACACACACACTCACACACACACTCTCTCCACAAGCACATTATTTATTTATTTTTTAAACAGCCTCAGTTCCTACTGATGCTTTCAATGCTCTTCATTTCCATTACATATTAAAGAAAAGAGTGGAGGGGTGGAAACTAAGGATTATAGGAAAGATTTCTTGATTCATTCAAAGCCAGGCTCCAGAATCGACTTTGTATTTATCCTTTATCATACATCAAAAGCAACAAAACACCACAGCTAAAGAAATAGACACTGAAAACTTAAAAATTGAAAACTGTAACTGAAGCATCCCAGAGTGACAAATATGTCTTTTAATGTGTAATTTATTTTCTTTATCAAGTGTAAAGGTGTCAATGCATATAAAGGCTCCTTATCAAGTGTAAAGGTGCCGATGCATATAAAAAATATTCGCTTGAGTTGCTAGCAAAACATTAAGGCAAAAGCATAAAGGAGCCCTCCCAGCTACAGGAAATGTAAGTCACTTGTCCATTCACTGAGCGGTCAGGGCATGCTTTACAAATCTCTCATGTATCTGCCTCCATCCTCTTCACAAAGTAGCTCACACAGACAGGCATTTTTTTCCCCCTTCTTAATCACATACCTTTTAAGATTCATAATTTGGGATGAGCAAAAGGCTCGGCAGGAGGTGGGAATGAATTAAAAACCATAAAATTGATGCTATCACTCTGATTGACATACCAGTAGTGCGGCACACATTTCCTGTTTGTCAGGAATGAAAGGTGTTCACATTCTGTAATAATACCTAATAATGTTTTGGAAAGACAAACTGCTGTCTGACTACATTTTAGCAAGATGGATTTTTTTTTCCTTTCTGTCAGCACTGAAATCAGAAGCTCGAGTATATATTACAACCCTCTATAAAGGATGACCTAGATATTTAATAGCTGCAGCTATTCCAGTCCACTACCTGGACCTCCCCAGGTCTCCGAGGCTATATTCTAGCTTGCCCCAAAATCACCATTACCCCTTCAGACTAATTCAAGAGAGTGTCCCGGGAGCTAGCTGTCCAGGACTAAGGGAAGAGAGTATCCTTTGCTACCTAGAGCTGTCTCATCACAAAATTGGTCAAACCTCCACCTAGAGGTTTGTCTAGTCTGACAATTAACATTTTGTGCAGGGTAGTAAAGAGAGTCGTGTACAGGGGGTCAGGAGGCCTGAATCCTTCTTGCTTCCATGTCAGTCTGTAACCATGAGCAAGCCATTTAACCAGTCCACATTTCAATGCCACCAAGTTAAAACAGAGGCACTTCCATTTTCCTCGACTACCCGAAGGAATTGTTGGAAACATAGAAGCAAAATAATAGTTTTGTTAACTGCCACATAGATTCTAAGTATGATTTTATGTTAATTAAGCAAAGGACTAGTGGAATGTTGAGATGCATTTATTTATGGGGTGCCCATTTAGCGAAAGGATGAGGAAGAATGGATAAAGTACTACTAGATCTTATATGACAGGACATCAGGGGGAAAAAAATCAGATATATTCACTCAAGAATTTAGCTTATGATAAACTTGGAGCCAAAGATGTAGTCCTCTCCTTACTGTCCTGCCACAGCATTTATATTCCTATGGAGTATCCATTATGGGCACTAATTACCTCAGGTTTTGAAAGTTAAAAATATCTGGAAGAAAGGAGAATAGAATAAAGAGATGAAACAAATTTCAGGAGGAAAACAGAACAGACATGTTTGTGTTAAATATTTCAGTGGCACGTTTTCGTATTTTAATCTCCTGGATTCTGCTATTTCTTCAGAAGTTTTCAAGAAAACAAAAATGTGAAATCAATGCTACCATCATTGCCTAATAATACCAAGTTGCAATAGTCAGGCACTAGAGTCTGAACAAGCCTTTGTCTCCAGAATTGTAAACACCAATTTGGATGCTTTGGGAAGCCCGTGGAAAACTAGCCCAAATGAAAAGGGGAGAGTGTGTTACGTAGACCCTGCTCTTGGTAATAATACTGTCACACGGGGATCAAAAGTGCTTTTGAATACAATTTATTGCTGTTGTTTTTTTGCTAAGTCAAATAAAGGCTTTAAACAAAAACAGGTTTCAAGCCTTCTGCTTATAATTGCACTTCATGTGACTTGACAATGCTGATTTCTATTGAATTTTTTAAATCCATGTTTGGTAAAAAGAAAAGGCTTTTCTATGAGTTCTTCAAAGTCACTGCTGGTAAACCCGGCTTGTTGGTACACAGGCTAATAGGCACAGTGCAAATGAAACTGGGAAAACTCAGCAAAGTCACTTTTGGTCCCTCCGAACCCTGCAGGAGTTAGGATGCAACTCTTCCAGGATCTGAGTGCATTTAAATCCTGGCTGAATTAATTTCATATTCACTAAAAGTAAAATTAAAGACAGAATGTATGGATCACGTCCTCATCCTCTGCAAGTGGCAGTTCCCAGACTGCTGTTTCTTCAGTCAGATTGACGAAAACTGAAACAAAGCATTAGCAAAAGGGATCAGGAGTGCTATCAGCTAAAATCTACCTAAATCCCCACAGCAAAATGTAATCTGGAAGGAACAGGAGGGTCCTTGAAGGTTAGGTTATGCAATCTCCATCCCTCTACTTGCTCAGTTCCCCAAATGTGCTGACAAAAAAATCATGTTAAGTATTCAGGCCAGAGATATTTATCAGAAGGGTGTGATTTATCTGGCCATCTACCTCAGGGCAAGCCTCACATGAAAATATAGGTACAAATATGCATACATTGTATTTATAAACGTCCTATAAAATGAGACTGGCATTAGTTAAATGGCAGAAAAAGCAATGCGAGTATTGTTTGGAGGGTAGCCTGCTCCAAGTTCTGATTATAACTCGCTTCCCAAAGAAGGAGCCGCCCACAAGCTTAGAAGACAGATGAGAAGATCATCAGCGCAGATTTGCTGTGAACAGCTCGGTTCAGCTCTGTCCCTGCCAGACTCGGGGCCACACACACCCTCCCAAGATGGCTAGAGATTTACAGAAAGAGCACCCACTTCTTGCTCCAGTTTCAGCAAAGACAGAGGGTGGCTTCCTCTCAGGGTAACTTGAGGCCTATCTGTAGAGCTGAGAACTGCCCTCAACAGCAAAATTGTCACTGTCCTTATTACACTTAACATTTGCATTATCTCATCTTGTCTTCGTAATAATCTCATGAAGTAAATACTTATAATTACCCATATTTCACAGAAGAGAAAACTGAGGCTAAAATGTGCCCTCAGGTGCAGAGATGGTGAGGGCCAGAGGTATATATATATATATATATATATATATATATATACACCATATATATATATATATATATACCAAATATATATATTTCGTATATATATATGCACCAAATATATATATTTGGTTAGCCCTTGCAGAGTGCCAGGGTGCCAAGAACTGTTTGAAGCATTAAGAATTCAGCAACAAACAAGACAAATTCTCTATCTGTATAGAGCTTATATTCAATATTCCATACACATAACTTCATTTATTCTTTAATATAAGCACACAAGTTTGGGGCCATTAACATCACCCAATTTTTAGATAATGGAGCCATTGTTCAGAGAAGGGAAGTAACTTACCCAAGGCCACAAGTTGATAAGTAGGAAAGCCAGGATTTGTCCCTGGAATTCTGACTGTTAATCCTATATTCTTTTCAAAATAAGCCACAGGGATGTAATGTACAGCAGCATAGGGAATATAGTCAATAATCTACTATGTATATAAAAGGCTAAGTGACCTTCCGACTGTCCAACTGGCCAGTAGGTATGATGGTACTGACCACCAGGGGGCAGACGCTCAACACAGAAGCTGCCAAGCTGGGGTGACTTGGCAGATGCAGTTCTCAGGTGACGCACCACGGAACCAGCCCGATTCTGGGATGCTTAACCAGAGAACTGCCTTCTTGCAATCGTGACCTCTTGGGGAATGTAGGAGAACTGGTTTCAGCCAAACCCCCCCCCATGCCAGACCAAGGGACCCCACTCACTCCACAGATGACCTTCAAGACACAGCACTGTCCCAGGTGCCGCTGGCTGGGGAGGGTCTGCAAGAGATTGGCTCCAGGACCCATCCAGTCTGTATTGCCCACTCCTGCCCACCAGTCACCTAGTCACCTTCTAATTAATTTTCTTTCAATGTGCATGAATTCATGCACTGGGGCACTAGTATCATTATAACTATGTATGGTGATGGTTACTAAATTTATTATGGTGATCACTTTATAAAGTGTATAAATGTTGAATCACTATGTTGTACCCCTGATGCTCATGTAGTCCTGTTACCCATCCCAAGATGGCTTTCAAAAGCTTGGGCAGAATGGTTGTACTGTCAGGATAGAAAATATGACCAAGTTGGCCCTCCCCTTCCTAATTTTTGCCTCTCTTCCTCACTTTTAAGTCCTTATTTCTTTCATGCATCAAGCATCACTGTCTTTTAGTTGTCCATAGTCTCCCTCACTCCCACCAAACCTGTTCTGCCCTCCCCTCCAGTGCCTTATATATCTCTCCATCTGTCCTTCACTTCCAAACCTCAGGGTCACTCTTAGCTCCCACTCTTCACTGCACAGAGTAGGCCTGACATGCTGTGAAAAATGATCCAAGTGGGAGTCCCTTCCTATCATTATATCAGAAAAACCTGTTCCTAGTAAGTCAAAAATTTTATTTCTCAGAATTTCTTGAGTGAGTTTTCCCATGGAAACAGGGGAGGACATTCTCCCATGTGGCAGTTATATTCTGTAGTATTTACTGCAGGTACATCTGGGCTAAATATGTTCGTAAAGGCTGGCCAGCAGAATTTAACAGTGGATAATATGCTTTGAATTCCAATCAACCCAACTACAAGTGACCTCTGGCAAAGATTTCCTCCATAACGCATTCCCTGTCTTCACTATCACTCACAATAAAAAATGGAGAGAAGTAAAAAAAAAAAAAAAAAAAAAAAAAAAAAAATTTAAATAAATGATTTGTTGGAATTAGAGAGATAGGGCCAAACAATATTAAACACAATAGAAAAATAAATAATTTAAATTTATGGCTGGCAATAGTAGAGGTTGCAGGAGGTAAAAGATAAATGTTTCTGGCTTTAGAGAATTTCAAACTGTGAATGCAAATGACATTCAAGAACCTCCTCAATCTGATCCTAATTTTTCCATTAGCTTTGAGTCCCATGAGAATAAAGAACACATGTGATTTTGCTCAACATTATATCAGCAGCACTTAGCACTGGGCCTGAGACATAGTAGGCATTTAATAGATGATTACTGAATGAGGGAGACAGCACCATCACCCCCCCCCACCACCACCACCTTTCTAAGCAGCAATGCTCTTGGTTGACTAGCATTCTCTAAATAAGGCTGAGTTTTCACATTAAGCTTTCCCCTCAAGCAGTAGCTTCTACCTCTATTGTCTCTCTTCTCCTCCAGACCTGTTGAAATGGAATTCTTTAAGACCTAGGCCAAAAATTCTATCTGTTGCCCTGACCCTGTGGCCCAGTTGGTTGGCATGTCATCCAATATACCAGTAGATGATGGTTCGATTCTGGTCAGGCATATACCCAAGTTGTCCCGAGTTGTGGGTTCAAAGCCCCCATTGGGATGCATATGGGAGGCAATAGTTCAATCTCTCTCTGAAGAATATGTTACAGACTGTGGGGAGTGTGGGGTGGAAAGAGATTATTATGCATATATGCATAGCCATGGACAAACAATAATGCAGGGAAGGCTTGAGGAGGGGATGGAAATGGAGTGGAAGGGGAAAATGGAGGTAAAAACGGGGACATCTGAAACACTGTCAAGATAATCCTATATAATAAAGAGGTAATATGCAAATTGACCATCACTCCAACACACAAGATGGCCGCCCCCTGTGGTCAAAGATGGCCACCCCCATGTGGACACAAGATGGTCACCACAAGATGGCCAGCAGAGGAGGGCATTTGGGAGGGACCAGGCCTGAAAGGGAGGGCAGTTGGGGGCAACCAGGCCAACAGGGGAGGACAATTAGGGGTGACCTGGCTGGCGGGGGAGGGCAGTCGGGGGTGACCAGGCCCACAGGGGAGGGCAGTAGAAGGTGATCAGGCCTGCAGGGGAGGGCAGTTGGGGGTGACCAGGCCTGCAGGGGAGGGCAGTTGGGGGTGACAAGGCCGGCAGGGGAGGGCAGTTAGGGGCAATCAAGCTGTCAGGGGAGTGGTTAGGGGGTGATCATACTGGCAGATAGAAGCAGTTAGGACAAGCAGGCAAGCAGTTGGGAGCCAGCAGTCCTGGATTGTAAGAGGGATGTCCAACTGCCATTTAGGTCCAATCCCTCCAGGCAGTCAGACATCCCTCAAGGGGTTCTAGATTATAGAGGATGCAGGCTGGGCTGAGGGACACACCCCACCCCTGCGTGAATTTCATGCACCAGGCCTCTAGTTTTTTAATAAATTATCTGTTATAATTCTCCTAACCTGTATCCCATGCCTGAATGCAGCATCTTTGTTGGGCGGGTGCTCAGCAGAGGTTGGGCAGAGGCTACTTGCCCACCTTAGACGCAGGTATTGAGCATTTTCCAACACAGAGGTTGTGATTCCACTAGCTGGTGGAAAAGGGAGATTAACACACTACCAGTCACACATTATCATTTCACTGTGGAAGCCTGACAATTAGTAGCTGGTCCTGGACCTGAGGAGGAAAGCATTTCGGTTTCCTTTAAGAACACTTTATAAGTTTCCCCATAATTTTTAAAGACTCTTAAGAAGAGAGGGGGCTTAGACTAGTCATCTTAGCCTCTGACTTTGCCCAAAGATTTACTGAATTGACTTGAGAGAGGGAAAGTAACATTTCATTTCACACAAAAGGTAGATAATCCCACGTCCAAATGCAGCTGGACAAATCAGAAATTGGACTATATAACACCAATTCCTTTTATCCCCCTGAGATTGACAGGCATCGTATTCAAGAAAAGGAATTTTACAACTTTATCATGCTACTGATAAATGCTTTTCTGCCAGGTTAATAGAAAGCCTTTAGTATCTAGATTTATAAACTCATTCTGGGATATTGTCTTCTGAGAAAGATTGGATACTGTTTAAATATAATGATGATCAAACCATTCATAGCCATTGTTACTATGTGCAAAGTATAAAAATAGCAGGTACTACTAAATGTTTATTTATCAATTTAACCTTCAACTTAGCCCTGCCCAAGACCACTGCAGATAGTTGCTTATCTACAGAGGTAGCTGAAATCCAGTCTTCACTCTGGTTGCCAAACCACATATTATGACATGGGGTTGGTGGTATCCAACCAGGGGAAGTGGCACCTTTTTTCCTAATTCTCATAGGATACCTTCTTGGTCCTGCCCCTTGTTCCACACATACCTCCTAAGTTGCATTGGCCCATCTGTAACTTCTTTTTCTTTCGCAGAGTCACCACTCTCCAACTGAACATCTCTTTCATTGCATAAAGATGCTGGAATAGAGGGAAAAGTCACACCATGTGATTTCCCAAGAGCCAGTATTTCCCAAGAGATGGTTCTGCCTACGGGGACACAAACATTCGAACTCCAACAGATATCCTGTCCAAATTCTCTTTTCATAACACAATGTAGCTGTAGTCAATATAAAACAAGTAGAGTGAGAATTGAAGGTGATATGCAGAGCAGAATTTTAGTCATGATACATGAGTTAAGCAAGAAAAGAATCAAAACCACCTTTTTTATTTTATTGTCAGCAGTTTTACCAAATACATCATTTATTTAAAAGGTGGCAACTCTTTGAAATGAGTTCTCAACTTCTGATAAAAGTTTAGATTTTCCCTACCTCTTAGTCAACTAATAGAGATTATTTTTATTGCTACAAGCCATCCACGTTGTTTTTACGAACATGCCATTAATCATGATTAAATTGTGTAACTGAAAAATCACTAGTAATTGCAATAGAAAAAAAAACAGCTGTAAAAAATGTTTTGCAAATAGAAAAAAAAAACTTGTGTGGATTTTCTATAGAACCAGCAATAGGAAATGATAAAATTTATATTTTTATCCTTACAAGAATCTACATAGGTTTACCTAAAAGTGAGGAATAAAGTCAATTACTTTACTATTTAAAATAGATTTTGCTTTTGACAAGTATACAGATCATAATGGAATTGTGCCTTTGAGCTCTTTAATTGTGACAACTCTGAGATACTACTTGGTAAAGCAGATCATGCTGCTCCCGTTATCTCTCCAATCTGTTCTCAAATGGAATCATGCTCATGTTTTCAAGGCAGAGAAACCACCAAGAGGTGAGCTTCTGTTAGCTCCTGTGATGGACTGAATTTTGCCCACCTCCCACCCCCAAATGATATGTAGAGGCCCACAATGTGACTGTATCTGGAAATAGAGCCTTAAGCAGGTGATTAGGGTTGAATTAAGGTCCTAGGGGTGGAGTACTGACCCAATAGAATTGGCACTATTTTAAGAGGAAGAGACATCAGAGTGCTTTGGCATCTGTAAGCCAGGAGTCATGAGAGCTTGACCATGATCTTGGATTTCCAGCCTCCAAAACTGTGAGAAAATACATTTCTGTTGTTTAAATCACCCAGCTTATGATATCTTGTTATAGCAGCCTGAGCTGACTAATACAGCTCTGTAAGCAACCTAACTAAAACTAATCATCATTATTAATTTTCTGGAAAAAAAATAGTAAAAATAAATGTTTTAGATGATTTTTTAAATTGTTGCAATTTTATACAAAAAATATGAGTGAAATAAACCCATCAGAGAAAGATGAGTACCATATGGTTTCACTCATATGTAGAATTTAATGAACAGACTGAACTAACATGGAAAATAGAGAGAGACTACAGCAGGTAGACAGCTCTAATGGGGGTGTATTAGGAATGGAGGTATAGGGATAGAGAAAAAAGAAAAAGAACTCATGGACATGAACAGCAATGTGTGATTGCAGGGAGGAGGGGTTGGGTGGAGGTGGAGGAGGGTATAGGAGGGACAAATGGTGATGGGGATTAAATTAATAAAAAATTGAGTTCTTTTTATTGATTTGTAATACATTTTCTAAGTAAATTTGGGGTTTTTTGCTATGCAACCATAGTTTCAAAAAAAAAAAAAAAAAAAAAAAAAAAAAAGGACTTTTGCTTATTCCTAACACATTGTTGCTATAAAATTCCTCTTATTTGGATATCCCAGAGCCACTACTGCTCAAGTCCCAACACAAATGCCACCCTTTTTCTTATACTTTCCTAATCTATCCTCCTTCTACTCTAGCACAGTACTTAAATTTAAAATGTCTATGTTATTATCATATCACCTTGTAATTCTGTGCCTTGTGCACATGCCTGTCTCCTCTACTAGAAGACAAACATACTAAGATAGGGTTCAGGCTATCCTTTTGGATTTCCCCAATGTTCATTACAATCATTTGCCAGTGGTGAGTATATATTCAGTAAATGTATGAAAGAATAAATAAACTATTGATGGGTGGATAAATGAATGAAGGAACAGACCAATAATTTATTAATAAATAAGTCTAAAAATTTACCATTTTGCTTCATCAATTTTCTATGGCATCCAGGAAAATTACCCTCCCACCATAATGCCCCCCCCCTTGATGCCACATTTCTGAAAGAAAGATAATTAATAAAAAGGGGAAAGGTAGTAGTCTTTAGTTGCAGTGCATTCTATTGGTTAGGCATAGTACCTTTGTACTCATTCCTTACTACTTTGGGAGTTAAGTTTTACTAATCCCATCTTTATGACAAGAAAACTGAGGCTCTGTGAGGTTAAGTAATGCTTCCATACCCATACAGCTAGTAAAAAAACAAAGCTACAATTGAAAACCAACACAAATTCAGGCTCAATCCCATATATAAAATTGTCTTTCTTTCTCTATGGCTTTCTCTTCACTTTTTGCTTTAGCTTTTTGTCAAAAAAGAGGTACTAGTAGTCCAAAGATATTTTCTGAAGCCATTTAATATGGTCATGTTCCTGGGCCCAGTTTGGAGGATGAGGTGAGGTATTCATTGTTTCCCAGCATTTTTCATTTTCCAGTTAGGTTCTGATATCTCAAGGGACTCCAGGGATGCAAACCAAAGGAGTCGGGTTCTTTCCAATATGATCTCATCCATATTGCTACTCCCCAAAGTATAAAACTTAGGGGAGAACATGTTATGTTATGTTCAGGCAAATTTGAGTTACAACCCAGTCCTGGCATTCATTAGCTATGGACTAGTATAGTTAAGTAATCTGTCTCAGTTTCCATATTAAATAATGTTCATGAACTCAGACATATCTAAACATATGGCCAAGGCTAGGAAGAGAGACCCATTGAGGATTAAGTTGCATGAGAGATGGAAAAAGATGTGGCCGACTGGCTAAAAACTCACCAATCCCATGTCTTCCTTTTGGGCACTCAGGAAACTACATGTCCCAGCATCCTTTGCAATTAAACTGGTGCCATGTCATGAAAGTAATGTTCAATACTTCCAGTCATGGACATAAATTGCATCATGTGATCTTCCTCTCTCTCTCTGCTGCTCCACCAACTAAATACAGATAGTATAGCAGTGGGTTCTGAAGAGCCCTTAGAAAGTGGGGCCACTGCATTGGGATTCCAGAATCATGGGATGCAAAGCTGTCTTCCACACAGAGTGTGATATTAGCCAAAATAAAAACATTTACTGGGTAAAGTCACTAAGACTCCAAGGTTGTGTGTTATAGCACCTGGCACTAGTTACCTGACTCATACAGTTTCTTAAGTTAGCAAATTTGAATTTAGGGTGAAAATGACGGGCCATCCAAAGAGAGAGAGAGAGAGAGAGAGAGAGAGAGAGAGAGAGAGAGAGAGAGAGAGAGAGAGAGAGAGAAAAGAAAGAAAAGGGATGATTTGTTATTCTGTGACTGATAAGCACTGCTCAGCATATTCTCTGGGCTGCTTCCCTTACCACCCTGTCCCTACTGTACCACACTTCAGCTGGGACTAAGGCCACGGGAGGGGCTCTCAGGAAGATCCTTCTCATTAGAATCTCCACAGGACACTGAAAATGCAAAGCGGTAATGCTTTGTGGTCTGTGTAACAGAAGGAAGATGGGGGATATATCCTCTCTTTGACTAGAAAATGGTTGGAGAGCAGAAGGGAGGAGCCTAACGTGTCAGAGGCAGAGAGTGTCACACTAGTTACCCAGGGAGCAAGCAGCCCGGTCCGAAGTGAGCGGAGACCACAGCCAATTGAAACCTCAAGAAAGGTTCAGCACCCCCAGACACCCGCATAGTTAGGTGTGGCAGAACTAAAATAAGAGAGCTCAGGTTTTAATACCCATTTTTCCCCCTTCCTTCTTTCCCTTTTATGCTCACTGCCCTCATTAAAAGCATCCCAACTTTCTGACTAATGCCTTTGAGTTGCACAATGATTTTACACTTCCTGTAAAGGAGAATATTGGAATTACACATGGAGTGAGGGACACGCTGAGAGCTGCTGCGCATCCTCCAGTGAACTGCAGGATAATCCCGTTAACCTTTCTAACAGGAGGTCATTAAACAATTCTGAAAGCTGTTTCCTTTCACATCAGAACTGCATGCGAAATCTGATCTAGTGTTTTTAATATAGCTGTTCAGCTGCACAGACAACCCTTCACATGTTTTAGATGGTCGTTTCTTATGCTTCCCTTATCTGCTGAGTGCTATTAGCCTTTCTCTCAGTTTATGTGTTATCCTAACTCCACCCCCTCCCCCCCCCCCCCCCCGCCACTGCCCCCGCCATGATTTCAACATCTAACACATTTCTTCCAATAGGATTGCCCCCGTTTTCTCATTCCTTTTGATGCTTTGTTTATCACTTGTGCCAATCCATGTTTCATTCATTTCAACATATCACCTTCCTGTGCATGTCTCCTAAAATTCATTGTAGTTGGTATTTTGTTCTTCGTGCTGCTTAGCTGTTTTCATGAAACTATCAATTTATATTAAACCTCATTTATTTCTTTATTTCTCTCACAGTCTCTCTTTTTTATCCCCAAAGACATTTTGCCATCCAATTTTCTTCTTCTCTTTTTTCCCCCAGTGAAGTATGCTAACAGCCACATGATATCAGAATTTGTGCCTGAATACATTTTCGAGAACAAGCATGTTTTCCATATTTATCTTCTTGATCATGTAGTCCTTCAATTCAGCTTGAAAGCCTAATTTCCTTTTGGATCTCAAGAAGCACTATTTTTTTTTTTTTTTTACCTTACGTGTAAAGTAAAAACTTACATTTTTAACCATATTTAAGAAAGTAGGTAACATTGAAATGTGCTTCTGGTGGTTTAAATAACACAAAATGGATTCCTCACCTCTGGAAAAGATTCCATAACAAAGCCCTATCATTGAATCAGAAATGCAAACATCAAGAAAGTCAGTTTCAGGACTGTCATGTCAGGGCACTTGACATGTTTAAGAAATCTCTTTGTAAACGGGGGCCTATTTATCATTGGATAAAGGACATGGATTTAATCCCCAGGGGTGACTGAACCCGGTGTCTGGGGTTCTTCCAAAGATTTAAAGTCATTTCCAAATGTTTTTGATGCGGCACCACCCCAAAAGGATTTTGGCAAGTGTGTTTTCCCTTCATTTTAAAACCCATGCGTATTACAAGGGAAATGCAATCCATATGTCTTTGATTCATTTACACTTAAATCATCTAAATGCCATTGTGCAAGAGCTATTTGATGTACAAGAAGCCTGTGAGCCTGTTGTATAAGCCTTTTTAAGCCTTATTTCTTTGAATCAGAGAGTCATGTTTTGCCGGCCCTAAACAGAGAACTTGAACTGGGAAAGGCTCAAGTTCACTTCTAAACTGAAAACCTGCAAAGTTTCGCGTGGCTTCTGTACTTAGCAATATGTTTCCCTTTGCCTAAAGCTCACAAACACCCAGCATTTCTCTTCTCTGTCTCACATGTAGTGAGAACAGGGTAAATCAATTTTTGAATCACATTTTACTTGTAAAATTCACATTTTGAACCTCAGTTATCTCCCAGGCACTGCCAGAAGTTAAAATAGCAACACTTGAAAATTAGGCTTTTGCTCTAAAAGGGCAAAACAGTCTATAAAGTACATAAATTACTGCTTCTGTACATTTATTTGTTTGACAGGTTTAAGATATAAGTGTGGCTTACATATGGATTTTCAGGATGCCAGATTGGATGCTCCATGAGCTACAGTCACAAATGTAACCTCTTTTTTTAAGACTTATGTTTGGGAGAATAGAATTGGAACAATCTTGCTGTTCTGCACAAATCTAATTGCCGTGTCAAAACAGCAATGGGATATGATGAACATTTGCATTTTTCTCATTTACTGGCCTTTTCTATGGCTTTAATCATATTCACATCCATGGTCAAGAAGAAAGTATGTTAAACTATTTGCTCCTCTGCTCCCTGACACTCTAAAAATTTCTCTTGAGTTATAAAGTAATACTTTTGGGACTAAAACTGTGAACCACTAATCAGGTGTTTGGAGAAACCCAAGTGATTAACACTGATTGCTATGGACATAGAAACATGTCTTGAGAATGGATAAATCTTTCTCAAGCAAAAGCACTAATTATCTTCAAATGTGTGATTCCTTTGTTTTTATTTAGACACAGCTTCGAGGTTGCATTTCAGTGAGAAGGAAGAAATAATGATGGTGTGATTGTCTTTTTAAATTTACATTTGAAGCTTAGGGAGTAGAGATGAATATAAAAAGAAAGAAATCCAGGTGAACCTAATTATTCCTTGTGTGTTCTCTATAGTTCACATATATGATAGACTATCATGTTTGTGTAATCAAAAGGATTTTAAAATTTAAGTTTGGGAAAAAAAAGGAATTGGGCACTAAACCTAGCAAACTCTTAATTATGCTGAGATAATTAGATAGCAGAAAGTGTTGGATTTAGTTCTTTTTCATAGTTTTCATTAACTACCAAGTCTTCATGATTCTCTGCAGGCAGAAATTATTAGCATTCTATTCTTAGAAGAATGGTACACAACTGACAAAAAATTAGAGTTTCAAAGAGTATGACAGAAAGCTTTATATTGAACTATCCACATATTTTCTTTAAAAAAATAGTTTTTTTTTCTATTATAAATTTTCTATTATAAAATTTTAAAATCTAAATTAAATTTAAAAATATGTAGTTTAAAAGTTTAGCAGACAATCATAATAAAACCATATTTTCTAGTATCAATTTAAAAAACAGAGCAAAGAACATATTTTTATGATTTTGTTGCCAAAATCGCTAAGAACTACAGGGTATTGATTATGATAGTGCAATAGGTAAATAACTCTGTTTTTGGTCAAAATGTGTTGTATTGTAAAATTCCCTGCCAGTATTTATGAGATTAAACTTGAGTTCAGGTGGATATTTAACCCTTTGCACTCCGCTGTCCCCTCTCAGGGGACATAGGAATTCTAGCATATCACTCGGATGTCCCCTCTCAGGGGGGACATTGCAGTTTATTAGTGATTACGGGGAATTGAGTTAATTCAAAGCACGTTTCCACCGCAAAGTAGCGTCGAGTAGCTGGTAGCCAATGTCCAGAATGGTTTGGAGTACAAAGGGTTAAAAATGTTAAGAACCAAAGTTCAGCAGTACTTCCTGCCCCTGACTTGCTATTCTCCACATTCATCTCTTCTTGCTCTAGAAAAATTCTCTTCCTCCTATAGACACAAAAGCCTTACCAACCCTCATGTGTTGCCTCAGCATGATTTACTGACTATCTTGGGAACCCATCTTATGTAAGACATTGTTGACCTTGCCTAGTGGGTGAGATTAGTCAGCTTACTGTTAATGCAATAGAAGTTTTAAACCTAAAGGAAACACAGCTAGCGGAGGTTGGAATATAGTGAGAACCCTAGCAGTTATAAGACACTAATCAGAGTAAATTCCAACTTTGAGAATTCTAGTTCTTATTTGAAATGGATCATAAAATATCTTTATAATGCCCCCTTGAACATCTTTACACCCTACAAACATACCCATATACATACATTTACACAAGTACAGTATATATATATAATATATATACATATATATACACATATATATACACACACACATGCAAACATATACCTTGCAAACCATATTTGTCTAAGCATGATTTTATAGCCAAATAAAATTTTGAGTCTCAAATATACCCAACTGTACATGTTAAAAGCTTGGTGGGTAGAATCCTTTCAAAGGCAACCCATAAGAATTTATGAAATATTTTGTACAAAAACATCAAATTGGTTCTTATTTTATCTAAATCTATTTACTCCTCACTTAAGCAGCCATACAGTCTGTTTTTTATATAACGATCAAGAGTCAATGACATAAAATGGGGCAGATAGTCCTGGGCAGTATCTTGAGATTCAGACTTAATCATTGGAAAATTTTAAACTCAAACTTTAAATGTTTGCTTGTGAGAAAAAAAATAATTAGTAATGTGTACCTTTATCCCCAAAGAGTTGGATCTTCAAGATTGTCATTCAATACTATCATAGACAGAATAATGGCCCCCCAAAGATTTGTGCATCCTGATTCCTGGAACCTATGAATATGTTAATTTATGTGGCAAAGGGAATTTTATAGATATTAGTAAGGATCTTGAGATGAATTATGCAGTGAGCCCAATATAAATAGAATAGTTCTTACTGGAGGGTCATGTAAAGAAAGATGTGAGAATGGAAGCAGAGATTGAAGTGATGCATTTTGAAGGGCCATGAACCAAAGATGCAGATTGCTTCATGAAGCTGGACAGGTCAAGGAAGTAAATTCACCCCTGGAGCTTCCAGAAGGAACACAGTTTTGCTAACTCCTTATTGTTACCCTGTGATACCTATTTTATATTTTTTACTTCCCGAACTATAAAACAATATATTAGTTTTGAGCCACTAAGTTTGTAATAATTTGTTACAGCAGCAATAGGAATGCACATTTATAATAACTATATTAGCACTTGATGTATTAATTTAAAACTTTGCCCTGTACTTTGCTTTAGACAAATATATACATAAACTTCATTGTGCAAAAGGATACTTCATAGGATTCCCAAAACTATAGTTCTCCCAATCCATATAAAAATCTACATAATTGATTATTCATAAAATATGATATATTGCAATACATAAATTTTCATGACAGTTTTCAAGAACATATCAATTTGGTTGAAGGATATTGTGCTAATTAAAATCCTTTCCCCCATAATGATCTTTCATTTTTCTAAGACTAAAGTTCAGACATCCCTATTTATCAGTTAGCATTATATTTTTCTTGGTTAAGTTGATTTAGTATTCATATTTTATAACACTGAATACCAAAAAGAAGTCCCTGTCTATTTCTACTCATCCTTTGTCCCTAAAGGCCTAGCATCAAAATAACTTGAACCTGAAGTTTGGAAGCTTGGGGTCAGTCAGTTATATCCATGACACCCATCCCTGTAATTGACTACCCTCACTCAAGCATTTTGCTCCATCCTCATTCCTTTGAAAAGTTCAAGGATTTGCAATTTGATCAAGAAAGAGGCAGTGCCATGAAAGGCAGTGCTACCTAAGCTCTGGTGGGTGATGTCTGGACAGAATTATATGAGGGGGACATCTTCCATTGAGAGATCTTCCAGAGTCAGTGACAGGAGTCCACCATCCAGAAAGAAGGAGAGTAAACAAGAAGCCTCCTGGAAGAGCAGGGGAAACCATAAAGGGGGCTTAAATGTCAACATGATGTCATACAGCAGCAAAGAGAGGAGTCTCTGGGTAGAGAGCTCCAAAGAGCAGAGCCGTTTTGGATTCTTTCTAGCTGCAGGGTCTGTCTTATTTATAGTTAGCAGACTTTGGGTGTAGTTTCACAGGATATGTAAAGTAGATTCTAAATGGCCAAGAACATGTTTATGTGGATTGTATTTAATGCAATCAGTTATGTAAGAATTTGAAGCTGGTGCTGGCAAGCTTTAGGCTAGTGTTCCTAATCTGCTCTAAGGCAATAAAGTGGAAACCACAGAGGTCATCTTTGGCCATTTATATGGTATCTGCTCTGTTCTTTCTTCTACCTTCCCAATTCCTCTTCTTCTTTTTTTAAAATATATTTTATTGATTTTTTACAGAGAGGAAGGGAGAGAGATAGAGATAGAGAAATGTCGATGAGAGAGAAACATTGACCAGCTGCCTCCTGCACACCCCCTACTGGAGATATGCCCACAACCAATGTACATGCCCTTGACCGGAATCGAACCCGGGACCTTTCAGTCCGCAGATCGACACTCTACCGCTGAGCCAAACCGGTTTCGGCTCCTCTTCTTTTTTTTTGAACTAATCTCAGGGCAAAACATACTACATCGTCAGCCTCTTTGCAGAACATAAAATGTTTCTTCCACCTCCTTGCTCCAATTCAGATAGATTTTTTTCCTCAATGACAGTACTATTCCTTCTGTACTTTTGAGTCAAGACATTTCATTCTCTTGCAACTCAGTATCATGAATCTGGAGGAGCTGCCTACACCCTCCTTCTTAGTTTGGCCCTTCTATCCAGAAAGTTCAGGTTTCTCCTAACAAAGCTTTTAATGCTTACACCCTAGATTTTCTTTTGTTAAAGTTTATCCTACCAAAGATCAGTTTACTTGTTCACAAAACATATCCTTCTTTTATGTCATCTGTTGGCCTCAAGGTTACAGACCCGTATTCACTGTTGTTGTCCCCTGAATCACAGCTTCTTTCTGCCTGAATGCTTGTTATTATCCTGAACAACTTCAATGGCAATGTGTAAGAACTCTCCAATACCCTTCCACATCCATCAATAATACCTTCAATGCCAGAAAGCTTGATCTCCACTGTGCTCTCCTAGCTCATTTTTATGTCTCCTCCTAGACCTTCTTGGGAACAAAAACATCTCACTTTAGAAAACAGAAATTATTCTCTTCTCCCTTTATGCTTCCCATCTAGAACCTTTCTACACTGTAGAATACTTTGAATAACTTGTGACTTTATGGTATTTCTTAATTTCCTCATTTACTTCCCTTCATAGATTCACAAACACTCTCAACTGGTTTAGAACTCTATGCTTTTGTCTTACATTTTAACTTTGGATCAGTCATATAAATTGTCCATCTTTGAACTCTGAGGCTGAGTTGGATTGAAAAAAAAATACAATTCTGTAGACTGGGATTGCTAAATGTTTATTACCTTCAACTATAGCTCATAAAGATTTTTTTATGTATCTTCTTTTAGTTTCTGCTCCCATTTCCCTCAATAGCAATTCAAAATATTTGTCAGTCTATTCAAAAGCCCTAACAAAACCCCTATTTTTATTCTCCATAGTAAATATCAACATTTTCTTCAGAGGAAAAAATTGGGGTCCCCAATTTAACGTCAAAATCTTCTTGCACTCCTGTCCTGTTGATCTCCTTTTGTGGTCACTCCTGTCCTGTTGATCTCCTTTTGTGGTCAATATCTTTAACTCTATTACCATCTATAAGCAAGCTATCACCATATATTTCTCTCTTTTTTTCCTTGAAATTTCTTCTTTTTTTATCATCTAAATATTTATTTTAGCCTGGCTGGTGTTGCTCAGTAGATTGAGAGTTGTTCCTTGGCCCAAGAGGTTCCTGGTTCGATTCCCAGTCAGGGCACATCCCCAGGTTGCAGGCTTAATCCCCAGGAGGGGGTGTGTAGAAGGCAGTCAATCAATGCTTCACTGATGTTTTTATCTCTCCCTCTCTATCTAAAAATCAATAAAAAACATACTTTAAATGTTTATTTTACTCTTTTGTATACCTCCCATGTTACTTCCAAGTAACTCTATGCTACTTTAAAACCTAATTTTCTCTTTCTTAAGCTTTGAAAATACCCTCTAATGGTACTAGATTAAATTTAAACCATTATTTATTCCACAGGATCAAACACCTTACACTGAGATTTAGAATGTTGGTGGACATTGCCCAGGTGTTGCATTTGGGGAAATGATCATTTCCAGGTAATTTATTAAAGAAAAATTGCACAGGGGTGAGGAAAAGTAGGTTCACAATTGTTCATAAGGGAAAAGACATGCAGGTTATGATTATTACAATAGCTTTATTAGCTCAAAAGAGTGTCACAATGGCACAGCACACTTAGGTACAATCTCATAAGTGCTCAAATTGCCAGCCTTCATTATTACACATTCTTTAGTCTACTTGCTAAATAAATCTGTTTTTGTGTACTCACAACTATAAACCTACTTTTGCCCTGTCCAATATGTGTCGTGCCTGCTCCTGAACTATAAAATCCCCACAAGATAGGGTCTGTGCCTAGCCCAACATTGTACCATAGTACCAGGTACTGAGCTAGTGTTTAGTAAATGTTGGTAGAGAGGGGAAGAAGAAAGGAAGCAGAGAATGATAGGATTTTACTACTTTAACTTTTCTCTTGTCAAATATTTCGAGGGTATCTTTTAAAATATTTTACTTACAAAAGATCTCCAGACTGTATTACTATTACCAAAGGGCAATGGTCAAATATACCATTTATGGAAATGAAGAATTAAAAGAGTTTTAATTGTTACGCCCAGACTTCGTGATCCCCAAGGACCACCAGGGAGCGGAGTCCAATGCAATAAACAAAAGAGCCTCTTCCATGCTAGCATGGGCTCTGTCCCACTCACGCCAGCAGCATGGAGGAAGAGAGCGAATTTCTCCAAGCCCCGGGGTTTTACTCCAGTGGTGATGTCACTGCTTTGGCTGACCCTGATTGGGCTAGGGTCCAGTTAATGGAGGATAACTCTGCCCTGCCCCACAGTGGAGTCAGGAGTTTATCCTCGCCCCGCCCTGCCCTCTCATTAATAGCAGTGCCATCAATTTCAGAGTGAAAAGAGTGAGAATGAGGCAGATTCATAATTAATTTACTCTATATTTATACCATAGTAGCTAAGATCTGTTAACTATATGTATATATACATTAGAATATATAAATATACATATACCATACATGTAATATATTGTATATGTATATACATATATATTTCTAACCTTATGCATAATGTGAAGAATAAAACACCTCCCCCATAAATAGGTAACAAAACAAGCCAGAAAAAAATGTATCTCCAAGTGATTAGCATACACTCTGACTTGCTTTATATATTATTAATTGATTTTTTAAAATTATGTATTCAAAGGTTAATAAACTGTGTATCCTGACCTCTAGGATCTAAATGCAGAGCAATAGAGATTAATGGTTATCACAGAATAAAGAGCAATGGAAAATTAGGGCAGAGGGAGAACTTATCTTCCTGGAAAGATTAGGAAACACTTCATTGAGGAGATGATACCTATGCTGGGAATTAAGGATAAGCAGGATCTGAATAAGGGAAAAAGAGAACAACAAGCAATAGTTCACAGGGGGACGATGCTGGAAATGGCTATTGATAACTGGTGCTCACTAGTGCTGTTCACTAATATCTGGCTTCTCCGTGTGCCACATGGTAGGTTTGCATTTCCTACTTACTGCCATGGTTAGTTGGAGCCAAATGATTAATTCTATTTCTGGCCAGTGGATTGTGACCTGAAGTGACATTTATTGTTTCTATGCCATAATATTTAATTGCCAGTATAAGGTCCTCTAAAGCTCTTTCTACTCTTTCCCATACAATGGAGACCAGCAACACTTAAGATAATGGCTACTGCCCAGCTGGTGTGCTCAGTGGATTGAATGTCGTCCCATATACCAAGTGGTTATCTGTTTGATTCCTGGTCAGGGCACGTGCCCAGATTACAGGCTCATTCCCCAGTAGGGAGCAGCTGATTGATGTCTCTCTGACCCATGTTTCTATCTCTCCCTCTCTCTCTAAAAAATTAATACAAAACATATTTTAAAATAATTGGTGGATACTATCTTAGAGTGGGTCTTTGAGTAACAGCAATAAACAACATTCTTACTGACTTGAAATGACTATATAATGTGTGAAAAATAAATGTTTGTTAATTTAAAACACTGAAATTTTTGAGTATTTTGTTACCACATTTTAACCTAGACTACACATACAATTACAGAAATGAGATTTCATTTGATAGGCACACGTAGCATATTAAATTGAAAAGTGATAAATAACTTGATTTGTGAGGAAACATGAATTCCAGTTTAGGTAGCTTGGACTTTATTTTATAAAGTAGAGCTGTTAAAAGCTTTCAAACAAGAAAATGTTCTGAACAGAATTGTGTTTTAGAAAATTTAATCAAGCAGGATAGACGATATCTAGAAAGCAGAAAGACACTTAGAAGCAGGGAAATAAGTTATATTATCGTGAAAAGCCTAGAAGTCATGGGGTTTAAACTAGGGTAGTGGCAGTGGGAACCAATTTGGCAGGATGAATAGAACAGTAATTTGCTGGTCCTGGCAACTGACAAGGCCCAAGAGACTTATACATCATTCTAAGAGTTTGAGCCTGAGTGATTGCCATTGCCACTAAAATAGTGAGTAAGCAGAGAAACAAACACATTTGAGAGAAAAAGGTACAAATTTGGGTTAAGCATGAAACCCAGCAGGCAATGCCCAGCAGACAACTGGAAAACAAACCGAATATATATTTGACACTCATTTGTGAAGCCATATAGGAATAAAATTGTCAAGGGAGAGGGAAAAAGAACCAAGAGTAGACTTTTGGGGAACACCTATATTTAGACAACAAAAAGAAAATAAAGCAAATATATCAAGAAAGGTATATTTTCACAAAGTCCGGATGAGGGAATTTTAAAGAAAATGGATTATTTACAGCACTACATATAAGGAAAGATTAATAATAACTTTAAAACTATTAAGTTGGTTAGTTTTAAGGGAATGGTTATAGGTGATAACTGAAGAAGAAGATAATTTCAAAAGATTGAGAATTAAGTATATATGTTATTCGTAAAACACATACAAACATACAATTAAGGATAGTAGTTACACCTGTGGAAAGTGGAAGAAAGGATGGGGAAGACTGAGAAGTACCATTTCACACAAAAAGAGAAGCAAATAAAAAGATGTAAAAAAAAAAAAGTAGCTTGTTTTGAACATGATAAATAGTGACAAAAAAAGAGAAACAGGTAGTAGCTTGAGAAAAAAAAGTAATACAATGTAAATGTATACATTTGTCTTTTCAATATACTGGGAACCTAGAGAATATTTGTAAGATGATGCCCTGTACCTGTTAGAAACATGAAGATGAAAGCAAGATGTCAGACATCAGAATCCAGAAAGAGATCGAATGAAAAATCAGATGTGTAAAGGTTAGGCATTGGGGAGGAGAGCAATGCTTTTCAGCTAACTTCATTTGCCTTTATTATCCTCTAGTTTTTGTTCCACCAATTGGGGCTTTTCACTGTCCCAGTAAGCCTACTTTTCTCACCCCTTTGCCTTCTAATGCCCATCTCTATAAAGTCAGCTAGGTCAAGTATGCCATCAATCCTAATTATCTTGTCATAGTTGCACTTTTCTAACACTTTAGCTTTTTTTTTCTGGCTCTTTCCACAACGAGTTATTATTGTTTATTTTTTTCTAGCTCTGTACATGGCTTGCCACTTTAAATTTGTCAGAGTTTTTATGTACAGGCATCAAAATGTATTAGACCTAACTAGAGTGGAAAATGGATCTATTGAAGGCTATCAGATGGCTCTCTGGATTAACAGGAAATTGGAGAACCCATCCCAAAAAGAGGCCAAGGACCTAGGGAAGGTAGCCAACTGCAACTATGGCCAAGTTTGAAAGATGGACGCAATCTGGTATGAGTCCACAAGTAGCAACACTCTCCCTAGATTCTCAACCCTGGGGAGCAGACTTTATCAATTTCTCCCCACTCCTGGATTTTTGCATCACTTTACCAAATCCTAGTTCTGGGGGCCAGAGCCTTGAACATATCCTTAGGCAGGGAAGGAGGAGGGCTTCAGCTCCCATAGTCAGAGACAAAACAGAGCTTTCGGCCAGGATTCATGTTGTGAGGATTTTCCTGAAATAAAAGGGATGTTCAGAATTTAGGCAGCAAGAAACACAACAAAATACCATTTGATTCCTGTTTTCTTTTTTTCATTTTGGGATTTCCTAACATATTGTGTTTGATATAGATTTATAGAATAAATAAAATTACCAGTGAATTAGTTATGTACTAAATTTACATCAAATTTCCCAAAGATTGTTTTTTACTAATAAACATTTTATGATATGGTACCGCAGATATATTTCTGGAGTTTGGAGCTACATAAATTTACTCAGTGACCTTAAGGAAATTATGACCTCCCTAGCTTTAGTTTCTTATCTGTAGCAGGGAAGATAAGATTTCCAGGTCTAACTAAAAGTTTGTGTAAAGACAAGAAATAACATGTTACTTAATAAGGTGTCTGGCACATAGAAAACACTCAACTAAATAGTGCTATTATTTGTATTTATCCCATTAATGACGAAGAAGAAAAAGATAATGATTTTGTCCTTCCTCTGTACTTGACAATGTATCAGAGAGGAAGTGCATTACCAAAGGGAAACGAAGATGAGAGGAAGTAGAAGAGGGTAAAGAAGAGATAAATGGTGATGAAAGGAGACTTGACTTTGGGTGGTAAACACACAATACAATATGCAGATAAAATATGAAATCTATATAACTTTATTAACCAATGTCACCAAATACATTTCATATATTTTCTAAGAAAGGATGTGCAATATTTTGGTCAATTGAAAGGAAAAGGAGCCAGACCTCTTGGATACAGATCATAGCTATGACACACACACAACAAATTAACTTTAGGAATTAACTAGGAATTAACTTTGTAATCCTAGAAATTTAGGTAATCTTGTTATAATTCCATTTATTAATCTATAAAATAGAGATGATAAAACCAATGGTGATAATAATAATATTGATAATGGTGATAATGGTACATATGATTTTGATAACAGAATCTCCTTGTGAAATTTTAATTAATGAACATAAGCTACTTTTAACAGTATTCGTACATATGAAATAATCCATATGTATTTTAGACTATTTTGTATGCTAACTGTCATCATTAGTTGTGTGTTTTGTTTTGTTTTCATTGGAGAGTGTTGGTGTTTTTTGTTTTTTGTGGGTTTTGTTTGTTTTTTTGTCCTTGATGGGCTTACTCCTCATTATAAGCCATACATTGATGCTTGGCTGTTTGTAAAATAGTTAAGGAAAGACTCTGTAATCATGCAATAAACTTATACTTGCCCAGATAAGAAATTACTCCTAAGCCAATCTAAATTAGCACAGTGATTAAACCTCAAAAATATTTATATTCTCTCATGCATTAAAAATGAGGTAAACTATTAAGTATTTACTATATATGCAGACACTGTCAAGGTCTTTGGAATACAGTAATGAATATAACTGGCAATGTCTTTGTTCTCATGGAGTTTTCATCTCTTGCACACTTGTTAAATGAACAAAATATATGCTAAATTTTGATATAAAGATGGCAGACTGTGTTTCTAATAAACATATGACTTAAATATAAATCAAATTAAAATCCCCATAGTTTTGAAACAGTACTTTCTCTTATGCTAAAACTCAACACAGGTGACTTCTCCCATCCTGAATCACTTTTTATCATGTGATTTTCTTGATATCACTACTGATATTAAACCTCTTTCTGGCTTAGTTACAGTTAGTCTCTAAATGTTGACCTATCCAAAGGCTTAAACCTGCTCCTTCTCTCTATTTACAATCACTCTTTATTTTTCCTCATCCAATCTGTGACTTTCAAATTTATATCTTCAATTTTAACCTCTTTCTTAAAATCCCCATTTCTTTATCAACTGCCTACTCATTATTCCCATTGCATATCTCTTAGCTTCTTAAATGTAGCATAAAGCAGAACTCCTATTTCATAGCCTCAATCTGTTCTTATAGCTCAGTAAGTGGCATTATGATTTGTACAGTTGCATAAAACAGAAGGCTGGATGTCATTCTTAAAAAAAATTGCTTTTATGCTTTTTCTTATCCCATTCTCCCTTCAAAATATAACCAGAACATAATCTCATTTCACCACTTCTGCAACTATTCCAAGTCACCTTTATCTCTCTTATAAACTACAATAGACTCATAACATACCTCATAGTTCCCACTCTCCCCCACACAGTAGCCAGGGGGAACCTTTAAAATATCAATCATACCACATTTTATTATTAACCCATCTAAATTCTTTCCAAGGTTTTCCAACTGAGACTTTAATTAAAAATTCCCAATTCTTGTCTTCATCATGTAGCTATTTTTTATTTTTCCAATCTCATTTCCTATTATGTCCCCTTCCTTCATACACATTACAATTTATCCAGTGTCCTTCTTACAACTGTTTCCATACATCAAGTCTTGCACAAACCTTAATGCTTGCTGTTTTTTTTGTATAGAACAAATCCCTGATCAATAACTTGTTCCTTCATTTTATTCAATTTAGAAAGAAATTCTCTGACCAATATGTCTTTGATATTTCCCATTTCATTTGTAATTCCTTTACATTAATCTACTTTCCTTAATTTACAACTAGAAATTACATTAAATATTTTATTTCATTAATTTGGTTTTTATTCCCATCCCTGTCACTGGTATGTAAGTTCTATCCAGACAAGAAAATAGTGTCTAAAATATTTCTACACTTAGTAATAAATTATGTTAAACTGGTGAGTAAATTTATAACTTGATTGATTAAAAAAATGCTTTATTTCCCCAGTGTTTTTCAGATATTTCAGATTCAAGATTTTATTCCTCCTTTGGAATTGAATTTTATCTTAATCATGTCTTCACTTTTTTCATTTTATATGGCAGATGTGGACATAGTTAAAAAGTATTTTGCTTTAGAAATTTAAAGTTCATAAATAAACACTGAATATCAAAGGCTTTGTGCATTCGTTGACTTAGCCAAGTGGAGTATGAATTTGAGGGTCAATTGCCCCAAATTTTCAAAACTAATGACTGTTTTGAAGTAAGATGCTGTAGTGGTAGAAGAAAAAACAGTTGTTTAGCTCTATCATTAACTTTTATTTAATCATTGTTTAATTGTCTATTTCTATGAATAGATTGTTTTCAATTAATTTTAGTGCCTCAATATGTCCATCTCATTCTCTGTATTTGCATTACTTATCTTGGACTGCTATCTTAGTTTGCACTCTCTGATTTCAAACTGAAGTTCTCTTTGAGTCTTTATACTTCTTACTGAATATAAGAGTCTTTAATGTTTGTCTTTCCTATTAGACTGCAAGCTCTGTGTGGATAGAGACACTATTCATTCAAGTGATGTATCTTTGCTGCCTGGTTCAGGTGTATTCTTTCCCGCAGTAAACCTTTTAAGATTCATCAAGCTTCCTAAATCAGTCTTTAGTCTATATTGGTAAATTACTGACCATTTTCTCTTCAAATATTTATTATGCTTCATATACTACCATCTTACTCTTGTGACTCCAATTACATATATGTTAATGTATTTGATGGTGTTCTATTGTTTGTTTGTTTTTTTCTTCTGTGTGTTTCAGTTTAGATTTTGTATTGACCTCTGGTTCTCATTTCTGTCTTCTGCTATGTCCAACCTACAGTTATATCCATTGAATGAGATATTAATTTTAGATAACATTTTTTATTTCTTGAAGGTTCATTAGATTTTTTTTAAAAAATGTATCTTTATTGTTGAAAGTATTACAGATGTCTCCTTTGTTTTATTTTGTGTGTTTTTCCCCCAATTGACCCCCTCTATCCCACTCTGGCCCTCCCAGGCCTTCACCACACCATTGTCTGTGTCCATGAGCTATGTATATATGCATCTAAGTTCCCCAGTTAATGGTTGACTTCTTCCCACCCACCTCCTACCTCCATCTATCCTCTGAACTTTGTCAGTCTGTTCCATGCTTCTAAGTCTCTGCATCTACTTTGCTCATCAGTTTATTTTGTCTGTTAGATTCTACATATGAGTGAGATCATATGATACTTATCTTTCTCTGACTGGCTTATTCAATGGAAGATTGAACACATCCTTGAATAATGAATATTAATAGAATAAAAGATATTTTATTATATTTTATAAGGTATATTATAGAATATTACTAAAACAACATTTTTGTTGGATAATAGCCAGAAATATTTAATCTACCACAATACTGACAATTCAACTACTTGTCTAACTCAGCTACCTATTTAAACGCAAATTGTTTGATCTCAGAAAGAAAATGAAGAAAAGGAGGGGTGAATGAGTCACCTTTCATGCCAAGAATGATTTATATTCCTCTCCCTTTAACTAACAAAGATACCAAGTTTGAGGTATTTTCTTCAATTACCATCTCCCAGAAAGATTTCAATCACCTTTTAAAATAAACTTTATTTTTTTATCTTTCTAACAATAGAAAATCAGCATTAAATTTTCAGAAAATTGTTTAATTAAGAAAGCAAAATCACCCATAATTCCATATCCCAAGATGATTACTGTTAGCCTTCTTGTGTGTTTTCTGCTACTCTCTAACAAATGCATTAATTATACAAATTTATTAGACATTGCTTGGCCTACATTTTTTTCTTTATGTGAATTACATATTTTAAAAAGTATTTTCCAATGCTGTAAATCTCACTTTAATGAATTATATTGCATTATGTAGATATACCATAATTTATTTACAATTTTTCTAATTTTGTTCCCAATTTTTCACTATTGCATAATTTGGAACTGGAATTCAGTAAAATTATTCTCTTGAGATCCATGAATTTAAAACTTTGTGTTTTTCTTTCTACTACCCTTGAAGATAAATTAAATGTTAGCGTTGTTTCTGCTTTGAATTTTATGTTTAAACAATCTATTTTTAAAGTTGATTTTTCATTTAAAAAACTTTCTAATTTTGTCTTCCTTTAAACATGAAAGTTAGCATCTAAACATACTGTTTTGTAATTTTTTTTCAGGTATAACCTATGTAATATTTCCATTTCAGCACTTCAGTATGTAGAATGTTTCTTCTTATCCCCTCTGCCCCCCAAATGCCTATGATTGCATTGTATGAATGTACCATAATGTACTTAGCTTGTGTCTTATTGATAGAAATTGTTTTATTCTGGTCTATTGTTACAGCAATCAATGCCACAATAAGTAACCTTGTAAACTTTCATGTTAATGTGCATACATACGTCTGTAGGACAGATTTCCAGAAATATGGCTGTTCAGTAAAATATAATTACATCTGTAACATGTATTTACATCTTGAATTTGTATTAACATACACTCACACACACACACACACACACACACACACACACTCACACACACACTCACACACACACACACACACACACACACACACACACCTGGGGAAATATACAAAAATAGTGAGCAAGTGATTCACTTGTGTAGAAAGAGGGCATGGGCTAAGTGGTTAGGAAATAGCATGGGATTAAAATTTTGCATATTTCACATTTTTATAATTTGTATTTTTATTTTGGACCTTGTATGCCACCTTTCTGGAAAGTAAATTTTAAATGCCCACCCATCAATATCACCCAATAGCTCTAACTCTTTATCCTATCAGGATAGATATTTAAAGACTGTTGCAAAACCCAAACCCAAACTGGACACATTTGCAGTCCCTGTGTTCTAATTCACTGAGTTTTGTGACCTTTAAATATGGAAATGGCTAGACTGAACTATAGGAGGGTTTGGAATACTAATTCCAAGGTTTAGCCCACAAACAGCCCCCAGTTGTTACAACATAGTTTTCAAAAGAAGTCATTTCCAAATGGTGCCAATCTCTGTGAGAATACTCAACAATATAATGTGATAACTGGTTCCCAACTCCCGAAGTATGCTATATAACCATTTTAAAATAGCTCCTTATTAGGACACTCTAGGCAGAGCATCAAGTGTTTCCACAGTGAAAACAGTGATCTTTTTAGGAAGAATGTCCTCCATACAGTGATCCCTCTGATTAATAACAAATGGGGGCAGGGGAGGAGGTGTGCAAAATTTCAAAACAAGGATGGTCCCTTGGTATGTTCCTTAAAGCAGAATGCTCTCGTATTTAACCAGTTATATGCATATCTACAGGTGATTTTTTTTTTATCCATGCTTATTGACCACTCTAGAGTAAATAGGACATTTTTTCTAGATAGGATTAAAAATTTTATCATTCTTTACTAAATGCATTTTTTGATAGTAATGCCCACCCAAATTGGAACAAAAACAATGTGAAATAGCGTTCAATGCTTATCTAAGTTGAGTCCTTAATCATAAAGCTTTAGCTCAGCATGAGCTCTTAGTTTACATTGAAGGAGGAAAGAAGGTTTTAGTTTTTGCAGCATATATATTTCTAGTACTCCTCTCTGATTTTATGGCCAATTCTGTCTTCATGCTTCCTTAATCTTGAAGCTCTTTCAAGGCACCACACTGTGCCAAATGTACAGTGATTATGTAATGTGGACAAAAATCCAGTGGGAAATGTGTAGAGCAGATCAAAATCATTCCACTTAAGACCTCTTACAGTCATTTGATCTAATGATGTTCACTAGGGCTTGATGTACTAAAAGGCAGTCACTGCGAGAACATACAGTTTGCATCAACACGTGAATTTTCAGTGAAGCTGGGATCATTGTGGTCTCTGGAAGACTGTTTTACATACAAAATAATAATATCTATAGGAAAAAAAATCCCATGACCAAACTTTCTGAATCGCTGAATTTTATGCCACTTCCTATGAAGTGGCATAAAATTCTCTTTCTCTCTCTCTCTCTCTCTCTCTCTCTCTCTCTCTCTCTCTCTCTCTATATATATATATATATATATATATATATATATATTTGGTCAAATATATATATATATATATATTTGACCATATATATATATGGTCAAATATATATATGACGTCAAATGGACGTCAAGGTGGTATCTTACATGAATGGGAAAGAGATAAAGACGTCAAGGTGGTATCTTACATGAATGGGAAAGAGATAAAGAAAGCCATTGATTATCCACATTGTAAGTATGGCTTATCTGAATTTTGGAAAAAGAGTAAATTTCTATCTATTAATAGTTTGCTACATGTAGTTTCAATATTAAACTATGAAATATTTCCTCATTCCTCTTTATGTTCTAGCCTTTATTTTTTTTCAAGGTTCATCAACATTATATATTTCAGGATTCAAAAATACATGCAAGAATTCTAGTTTCAACTCAGACATGTAAGGGGCTTGGAAATATGTAGGTTCAGAAGAAGCCGCCCCAAGATGTCTCAGTGATATGCAGATTACTTTAAGCTAAAGTTCATTATAGCTTCAGGTTCAAGAGGAACTTCAGCCCTTCCCTTTAACCTTGCCCATACGAGGTTATCAGAGATAACTTTTTTTGACCTATCTACCCAGCAGGGCAAGCTTATATTGACTGAATGTCTGCTTTTCTTTTCCCTCAATGACTTTCGAAGCCCCCAAGGTGCATTGTCTCACGCCTACCTCAGGAGGCCTTCTATATTTCATTTCCCTTGCTATCCCTGAACCTCTCATGTATGTAGGGTCTCTGACTCTCCTGTGTGTGGGGTTCCCATACGTATGTATTAAATTTGATTATTTTTTCTTGCTAATCTCCAGTCTAATTCATTATTCGAACAGCCAGAAGAACCTTGAGGGTAGAGGAGAGTTTGTTCTTCCTCCAGAGAAGTCATTACTCATGTCCTTGTAACAATAAAACGCTGAATAAACTGAAAAGCAATGGTTCTTGGATCACAGAAGACTGAGGTGGCAGGCAGACTGCCACCCAGAAATCCAGAGAGACAGGCAAGTTCAGAGCCACAGCCAAGACCTGCCTGCCTGGAGCAGAAGCCACTGGAGCCGTAAACTGGTAGAAACACTTAAATAGTAATTTTGACAAATTGCTGGAGGCCGAGTGGACTAGTGTGAAAATGAGAAACTCTAAGGGGCTATGGTCTTTTGGGACCCCACTCTTTTGTGGTTTTACCTCCAGGAACCTCACCAGATTCTCACTGTGAGGATCCAAGAAACATTCCTTGGGGCTCTGGCTAGAAGAGAAGAATAATCACTGTGAAGCACATCCAGACCTCTCTCCATAACAAAGGCCCACAATCCAGGGAGTCTGTAGCTCATCCCAGAGGAGGAAAGGGAATTCCTTCAACTCCAGCACTCTCCAGTCTTCAGTTCTGCCTAAGAAAACAAAACCAAAAAACAGGAAACAGGAATCAGAGTCAAGGATATAGGAGTGCTGCAGTCAGAGTCAGGGATGGGAGGCAGGGGGGGAAAGCCATGCCCCTGGAAAAACTCTTGTAAAGTGTTCACAGCCTAAAACACAGGCTGACGAAAAGATTCAGCTTTAATTATAACGTTATAGAAGTCTTCCCTTCCCCCATGCCTTACTACATCCACAGGGTTACACTAAAAGAACTATAAGATGCTCAGTCTTTCCGAGGAGTCCTTAGAGAAGCCCAAAGGCAAAGGGAAAATAGGACAAGTACACTGTAGGAATATGAAGCTGCAGGCACCTGACTTACAGCCAACATAAACAAAGACCAACTCGTAGCCAGATTAGGATAAATCTTCACATTAAAGTCCTATTTACCTGTTTCTATTACCCAATATATCATGGTTTTCAACAAAAAGACAAGAAGAAAAAAACAAAACACTGTCTAAAGAGACAAAGCAAGCATCAGTACCAGATTTAGAGTGATGCACACATATTGTAATTATTAGACAAGGAATTTAAAATAACTATGATTAATATGTTAGGGCTTTAATGGAAAAAAGTAGACAACATACAAGAACAGATGTGTAATAAGGATGAATAGATTAACAACATGTGGTATATACATTCAATGTAACATCATTAGGTCATAAAAATGAATGAGGTACCGATACATGCTACAACATAGATGAATCTTGAAACATGGTGCTTAAAAGGAAAAATAAATCAAACAAAAAGGTGACATCTTGTATGGTGTCATTTATATGAACTATCCAAACAGAGGTAGAAAGTAGGTTAGTAAATGCTGTAAGTGATGAGGGGGAGGGGATAAAGGGTGCCCATTGATGGACTGGATGCAAGTTTTCCTTTTATGATGCTGAAGATATTCTAAAATTAGATAGTAATGGATGCACAGCCTCTTGAATATACCAAAACCCACTAATTTGTACACTTCAAAGTGGTGAATTTTGTGGTATGTGAATTAGCTCTCTCTTATATCAGTCAAAGACATGGCAGAAAGTAGATGATACATTCAGATGGTTTAATTGAAGATAATTTAATAAAGGGACTATTAAACAGCAGGATTAAAGGAGATGGGGAAGGGAGAAAGAGAAGTGTTTTGAAGTTAGCAATGGTGGGGATGTATTATCATCCTGGTACTGAAGAAGCAAAAAAAGGGTGAATTCCAAGAACTTGGAAAGAGCTGTAGGAGAGGGCCACACAATAGGAGCTGGACCTTTAGTAGAGGTTCCCTGACCCTGCCAAACAGTCCCCAGGAGAGGAGGGAGCCTGGTCTATAAATACCCCAACCACTTTCTCATCCCCTCCTGATCACCTACCAGTGCCTCCCCAA
Source organism: Pipistrellus hanaki (assembly GCF_964339955.1). Taxonomy (NCBI): domain Eukaryota; kingdom Metazoa; phylum Chordata; class Mammalia; order Chiroptera; family Vespertilionidae; genus Pipistrellus; species Pipistrellus hanaki. The sequence continues at coordinate 43,808,159 of NC_140506.1, read as the reverse complement.
CTGACCACTCCCAATAGAAGCCAAGAGGTAGGGAAGCCCATCTAATGCAGTCTACAGAAGTTGGCGTCCTGGGGTATAGAGCTAGAGGGAGAAGGGCAACCATTACATCCAAAGGGGACTAAGAGAAGATATCCTTGAATCCTCCTAATTCCTACCTGAAGTACGAGTGCTGAGTAAGCGGTAACAAGAGTTGCACAGCAAGAACCACAAGAGCAATATCAGAAGTCCAGGGTGATGATGATGGTGCCTTGAACTGGAGTGACAATAATGAAAATTAAAGAAAAACCTTAGATATCTTCCTAATCTTTAAAACAATATCTAGTAACAAAAGGTGCAGTAAGTTGTAAATCACAGACCAGAAATGTCAAATAAGCTAATTTTCCAATGTTTGGACCCATATCTAAGTTCAACCAGTTCATTTGAAGCCCTAGTAAGTTCAATGTCCTCCAAAGTAAAAATACCTTGTGGAAAGATGAGGCCCCAGAGAAATATGATATTAATTGGCCACCCAAATCAGGCTTCCCTTTTTACTGGGACTATAGTCTTGAGAGCTGAGCCTACAGTGGCTGAGAAGAGCAAAGTGATTTATCTGAAGGGTTTTTTGTTTTGTTTTTTTCTTTCTTATATATTTTAGAACAGAAAGTAGCCTTCCAATAACTTAGTCTTGCCTTAATTTTAAATGAGGAAACTAAGGCCCAGTAAATTGTCTTGGCTTGCCTACCCAAGGTTGTTTAATAGGCAAATGGCACAGCTGGCCCTGGAGTCCAGATGAAATATGCTTTCAGTCATATGTTCTAACTGTGAGGCAGCCAACTGACATGCTTTGTCTTTCCACACCCTCCTTGTTATAAAGGTGATCCTAACCTTGACAGTGTGCTTTTGGTCTTGAATCCAGCTGCACTGGAAGAGGGAAGAAGGGCAGAGAGTTTAACGTTAGATTAATAGTGAAAGGATTTCCAAAATAATGTTAGTGGCATGACTTAGTGGTTAAGAATTATGTTTTTAGGTGTCATTTTCAGGAACAAAATATTTGTTTTGCACCCAATTATGCTTCAGCATGTCAGATTGTATTACTCATGTAGTTTTACCTTCTAATATCACAGTTATAGCTGAATATGGTAAATGCAGACTTCTGCAGGGAAAAGGCAGCTTGTGATTTAACTTTGCTTTCACATATGGCACACACATTGTGGTATCAGTGCAACAGGAAAAGAGTGAAGAAAATGATGAAACCTCCAGAGAAACATGGGGCTGGGTTCCTTTGTGGTCAAAACTGAAAGTGCCACCTGAAAAATGTGTCTCAGCAGTCAGCTATATTTGTTATTTGGATCATGACTTTGCTTATCTCACCTGGTGGTCAGGAGAACCTTCGGAGTCCAAGATCATGTCCAAAACTGCAAGGTTAGAGTTACCTTTTGTCCCCTCTCCATTTTTGTAGCATTTAGATTTCATTTGATTGTCAAATTTATGGGTTATTCATTTCACTTTGAGGTACCTAATATATATATAGTGATCAAAGTGGACAGAACCATTTTTAGGATGTTCAGGATCTCAGTAAAAATATTTGTAGGCCTCTATCTATATAAACAACTTGAATCACCCTAAATCATCAAACCCTAAAAAAGACATTCTAATCTGCCCAGTGGGGGTGATCCATTTGCCAGGCCTCCCTTCAGGGGCCCCAGGAAGACCTCCTACATACAAGTTCCTGAGCTACTTCAGCAGAGGGGTGACTAAGGGCAGAAAGGGCTGAATAGGTTTGGAGAGTCCCCAAAGAGGTGAAACAGGGACAAGGCCCATTCACATTCCCGTTTAGGCGTGGGTCTGGGCAGTGGCCAGATAGCAGAGGGGGACTTAGTAAATACCAAGAAAGATATTCCAAAGGTAGATCTATGAGTTTACAGCTAGGCCAGGGCCTTGCTTTCCAGAGCCTGAAAGAAGTTCTGAGGATGCATATAAGCTCTGGTGTAAAGGACCTCATCACATCATGGACCTTCTGATCTAATGGGAAAGGCAGACATTGCCCACGTCTGTCCAAGTGAAATTTTTATTATTAAAGATGATGTTGGTATGCTCTAGGGTTCCCTAGCTCAGGCTGGAAGGAAATAAACATTTTCCCTGAGGAAAATATCCTTAGATGAGATGCAAGCTTGGGCATGAGCTCAATAATAAATGGAGACATAATGTGTTTTGTTTCACTTTTCAGAGAGCATGTGTGAGGGCCCTGAGTAGGGACATCTGAATGGTTACCAGGAACTAAAAATCTAGAATCAATGGAAATCAGAGTCAGGTATTTTAATCATTTTAATCAATGGAAATCAGAGTCAGGTATTTTAATCATTTGAAATGCAGAATCTCAAATCCCATCCCTGACTTACTGCATCAGAATGTGCATTTAACAAGTTCCACCAGTGATCCATATAGATATTAAAGTTTGAGAAACACTGGTCTATGCTACCAAATCCCTTAAGGCACTATAAAGTAATTAGAAAGTTAGTACCCAAACCATCTTTGCTATACCTGAACCTCATAAGGAGGGGGAGTTCACCATAGTTGCAGGATAATGTAAAATCTATTTGGAAGATCTGATTCCCATGGGAATATATGAATCCATATTTATATAAACCAGGTTAGAATGAAAGTTGCAATTTCCCAGAAAGAAAAGCTCTTCTTCAGCTTGGACTATGGTAGTGACAGTGGAGTTGGCCATTGATCTTCCTTTACCTCTCAAACTCTGCCTAGAAACCTGAAATTCAGCACTGCATTCATGTGTATCTCACATTTAGAATTATACATGCATTTAAAGCACAGTGTTACTCTCTTGAGGTTAATATGTCATTTCAACATTATTTTAAGATCAACTCCTCCAGGAACCATTATTTTAAACTCCTTAGTTAAATTAGTTAGCTAAGCAAATTATATAGCTGTCTATAATAATAAAAGCATAATATGCTAATTAGACTGGACATCCTTCCAGACGACCTTCTGGATGAAGCCACGGCTGCGAGGGGAGGCTAAGTCCTGGGTTCCAGAGGTAAGCCAGTGTCAGCAGCCAGGGGGAGGAAGGCCTACTCTTGCATGAATTTTGTGCATCAGGCCTCTAGAGTTTTTATAAAACAGAATAAAAAGTATCTATGTGAATGAAAATGCCAAAAAAGTCTATTTTCCATTAATTCCAGGAGAAAAATCTATATGAAATGCAGCACTAAAAATAAGAGGAGTTGCAATTCTTAAAAATGAAAATATGTAAAAAGACAAACAATAGATGTTATATTAAAAATTCAGATTTTTTGCTTTTATTAATCTTACCAAATAATAGACAAACATATAAATTGACCATACCTCCACTATACCCACAACCAATCAGAGTGAGTATGTAAATTAACCCAGCAAAGATGAAGGTTCATTTGCATATGTAGGCATGGAGTGGCTGGAGGGGCAGGACGCCTGTTATGAGGGGGAGGGAGGGTGGCAGAAGGAGCTACAGGAGCAGTGCTCTGGCCAGAAGCCAGGACTTACAGGCCCAGAGGTAGGAGCAAGGACTTGCTGGCTCCTGGGTGGCTGGAGTAAAGCCAGGGGAAGGAAGGCCTATTTTTGTACAAATATCATGCAACGGGCCTCTAGTATACAGCTCCAAAAAATGATTTAACAAAACCTATATACCTATTTGTTTTACTTTTTTTTCATCATAAATGTTTTTATTTTTAAAAACATCACATTGAAATGTTAATCTTTTTTTTATTGATTAAGGTATTAGATAAGAACCCATTGTTTCCCCTCCCCCCACTCATGCTCTCACCCCTCTAGTGTCTGTGTTCATTGGTTATGCTTATATGCATGCATACAAGTCCTTTGGTTTATCTCTTACCCTCCTCCCCACCCTCCCCTGCCTTCCCTCTGAGGTTTGATGGTCTGATCAATGCTTTTCTGTCTCTGGAGCTGTTTTTGTTCATCAGTTTATATTGTTCATTATATTCCACAAATGAGTGAGATCATGTGATATTTATCTTTCTCTGACTGGCCTATTTCACTTAGCATAATTCTCTCCATGTTTTTAATGTTTATTTTTCAAATAATAAATACATATCTATCTATATATAAAAGGCTAATATGCTAAGTGTTCATAGTGACTAGCTTCCTTGCATTTTCTTCAGCCCAGGAACATGACTTGCTTTATAGCCAGGTGCAAACATTTCACACTTTAATTTAACCAAATGTCTGTGAAGCATTTTCCCATGCCTCATCTCATTTGACCCTCAAAGAACTCCTGGAGTAGATAGATAGGTGACTTAATGGAATCCTATTTTCTTTTCATTAGCCAGAAAACAGAGATTTAGAAAGCTTAAAAATTTGACCCGAATGAAAAGAAGTAAGAAATGGTGGGCCTTGAAAATGACTTTAGGTTTTCTCATTGCATAGAATATAGTCAACCATTGCTGCAGTTAAATATGTTACTCTTTGTTCTTCCTGCTTGATCTATAATAATAATCTGTTTCATGTTGATATTTACTGCTGTGTTACTGACAATTAACTCAAAGAGAAGTTTGTGTGCTTCACTGGGCTGGAAAAAGTTTAGCAAAATCAGAAAGCAGGTCTAATTAAACAAGCTTATTCTACCCTATCCATATAATAAAGAGCTAATATGCAAATAGTTGTCACACCCTCATGCCCTTGTGTCCTCATGCCCTTGTGTCGGGGACCTGAGGCCATGCCCCCCACCAAGCGGCTTGATGGGGGACCTGAGGCTGTGCCCCTTCCCTGTGAGGCTTGATGCTGATGGGGCCAGCCAGGTTGGGTCTCGCACGATTTTGAGGTGCACACACATGGGCAGGGACTTGACTCTGGCTCCTGCGGCAGGCCCAGACTCTGACAGGAGGGTGATTTTCATATACATTTAACTAATTTTCTTTCATCTCTGACACTTCTATTATAGAGAAAGGGCAAATAGCAATATTAAAATATTTCCTCTAATTAATTCCCTTTTAATGTGCATGTATTTCATGCACCAGGCCACTAGTATATAATTAATCAATAAAAACTCTAAAACTCACATAAGATTTCTCTTGATGATGAAATAAGTAACTTAAATTTTTAAGATTTTTTTTAGACAACTGTATTTTTTTTAACTCACACATTTAGCATTTAAGATACACACACACATATACACAAACACACAAAAAGAAAAAGAGCATAATTGATAGAAAGTAATGACACAGTGAAGAGTTATAAGAGCCTAGTGATTTCAATGAGCTAGAACAAGGAATTTAGGATAATTTAGTGCTATGTTTTAGTGATAGGTAATAATCTTAAATATCTATACATATTATTAAGCACACATGTTCTTATAAAAATATTTTATTTTGAGAAAGACTAATAATTTTTCCAAGATAAACTGATTCTTTCTTCAAAAAGTCTATGAGATAATACGTGGTATACAATTAAAACAAAGTATACCTGATATAAACACTCAATAAATGTTAGCTACGTTGTTATTATCTTATTTTTTCAATATAATTCAGGGGTCCTCAAACTTTTTAAAGTGGGGGCCAGATCATGGTCCCTCAGAGAGCTGGAGGGCCGGACTATATGAACTACTAATTCCTACTGTAACACCTCGGCTGCGCTCACTGACCAAAAAACCTGGCGGGCCGGATCAGACTCCTCTGCCGGCTGCATGTGGCCCTCGGGCCGTAGTTTGAAGACCCCTGAAAATGACCAATTTTCAATAAAAGAAATGTGAAGTTCTATCTCTTATTCAACCTTTAAATAACTTCATGTCATCCTATCCCATAATAATTTTTCTGTTTTCTTAGCTCAATTAAAATTCAGGCAATAAGTATACATATGTATTGAGCCCTAAGAATGTTCTTGTCATAATGATTCTTGTTGGGTAAGCTTTCATGTTTTCTATTTTATCCTTTAATCTTTTCCAATAAGTGGCCATTTATTAATTTGTGAAAAATAATTGTAAATATAGCTTTAATAGATGATGATAATAGCAGCCTATGTCTTTCTCTCATGGTATTTAAATAGGGACCAAGGTAGTTATCTTGTTAAAATTTCACACAGATCTATTGCTCTAAAAAAAAAATAAAAAATACAATTTAATTGTGCTTCCCATCCTGCTTTGGCTGGTGCTGGGACTACCTATGTTTTACAGAACTTATGTTACAAAACGCAGATCACATTTGAGTGCTTCTTCTTAAATGCTTAATGGGAAACAGAAAACCACTGTAATGCTACACTAACTTATAAGGGCTGTGGCTTCACTAACAGAAATCAGCCTGGCTTCCAGCTGGCACAGAGCCCACAGTTCAAACTACATCCAAGATAGAAAAACCCCTGAGAGGCAAAAAAAAAATATGACAGAGGAGTTCAAATAGTTTTCCTTTAATCTTCTGAGCTACATGAAGTATGACATGCTTAAGAATTCTTCGAGGAAAAGTTTCTATGTAAAGGTTATCATTAAATAAAGTAATGACAACCATAAAGGACTGAGTGACCCTTAAGCATAATATTGAAAGACAATGGAATAATAATGATACCAATTGAGGAGAAAATTGATGTAAGAAAATGGTCTGATGGACAAGAAATGAGTGAAGAATTATAATAAAGTTTCATCGCTGTGGATCTGAGAAACTTCTAACACAACCTGGTCATGTAGAGCTAAGTAGTATTTGTATTGCTCCTCTACAACCCTCAAATAGGAAAACTGCCTAAGATTATGTAAAAAACACATAGGAAAAAAAGTATTAGTTCAATCGCCCACTCTAATGAGTTGGGAATTGCTACTCTAAGGATCTTGTTGAGAAGAAGGGCAAGGTCATCTTAGTGAGAAAAGGAGGACTATGATCCATTAGTGTTCGTTATCATGGACTAAGGCAGAACGAGACTAAAGAGGAATTCATTATAATGTCTAATGCTGTCATAGACAGAGCATTGCTGAAACCATATAGAGTCGGTATGAATATTAATCTGAGGTTTTACAAAATATAATTTTATTTCAAAATTAACCCTTTATTTTAAGATACACAATTTAATTTTTTTTTTCCTGATAGGTACTATACATTTCCTCTTTAATCCTGAAATCTATTTTCTTCTTTTTTCCATTTCTAAGTATACATCCAGTCACTACATCATCAAATTCATTGGTCTTTTCTTAAGATTTGGCCTTTGGCATTGCTGAGATTTTTAGTAACTTAGAAATCCATTACATGAAACTCTCTCTTCCTTTATCATTCTGTTGTTTGATCCCGTTGGTTATCTTTTGTCTTGGCTTCTAAATAATTCACTTCTCTCTAGTAACTAGGGCTACATGCAATTTCTCTCTGTTCCTAGCTGTCCTATTCCTTATGTCTCACGGATCTTATTAAAACATGTGTTTCATCATGCTGGCCTTTTACTCAAAAACCTTGTTACTTTTATGAGATAAAGGTCAAACACCTTAGCCTGGACCATTAGATTCCTGTCCTACCCTGTTTCCCTGAAAATAAGACATCCTCTGAAAATAAGACCTACTTACAGGTTTCCTTCTGAGTAAAATATAAGGCATCCCCCTGAAAATAAGGTCCCCCCTAGGCTAAACATGAGAGATTTGGTCCACTGATTCTGAAAGAAATGGAGTCACAAGAAATTCACCAGGAAATTCAGGAATTGGATTTTTATGATGACGTTCCAGAAGATGATGACATGATTGTCATTGAATAAATGAGTAAATTCTTGATACTGTAGGATTCACAGTTTGTCTGGTTTGTGTTGACAACTACAGTACTACCGTACCGTATACATTTTCTTTATTTTCATTTAACAATAAATGTGTACCGTATTCTTCTTCATGGAAAAATAAAACATCCCCTGAAAATAAGACCTAGCACATCTTTGGGAGCAAAAATTAATATAAGACACTGTCTTATTTTCGGGGAAACAGGGTAGCAGGCTCCTATAACAATCCTTTCAGTGGCTTTTCCCAGTAGAAATTTATTTTTCACTCATGTAAATTTTAGTTGAAAGTAGGGAATGGCCCCTGTTCCAGTCAGAGTTTGGTTTAAGTTTCACATGATCTGTGAAGTTTCCCTAACTTTTCCATGACCTCTGCTTCCTCAATGTAGATAATATTATTTTATTATTTATTAGCAGATGCTTCTCCAAATATTAGGAGGTATGGTAATAAGACCATGTGTGCATGCCAAGTTCATGGCATGAACTGCGGAATTACCTGGACTAAGAGGTATTTGCACATTTTATAGGACCCCAAAAGAAGACTGGTTTGTTTCAAAGTAAGACAACTGAACACATTTCTGTGCATTTGTGGAAGTCTACACCCACACTGAATATGTAACTGCACAACTTTTGGAGTATCTGCCTATTTCATGATTCAACAGTTCCTTCTTCTCTGGAAACCTCTTTTTATTGGAAGTAGTGTACCCCAACTCTCACTTGAGTACAGAGTGACTCCCTTCTTCCTTTTCTACAGCTATTAGAAGCTAAGCTATTTCAAATAGGCTAGATAATGGACAAAGGGCAAGTGCCTTCAAAGTGGCAAAACAAAGAAAGCCAGCCTTTGGTGTTACTGTTGTTGAGCCTCTGGAAAGTGTTCAAGGCATCTTCATAGGTTGCTTCAACCAAAATGCAGTGGTTACCAGGCCAGGTGGACCCAGACTCTTTTGACTGTTCTCCTCACTGCTAGAGACATAAAAATTATAACTATTGTTAACTTCCAGGTGAGTTTCCTATCAGAAGGATTCCAAATGCTACCTGTAAATTGAGTTTTTATCTTTGGAAAAGAAGCACTTCTCCACTTAGCTCAATGCTTCTCAGGTTGGGATGGCAAGCACTAATTGAGAATAAAAACTTTTTTCTCTATTTTTCAATTTATGTGATAATATGTGAAAGAGGGGAAAAACATCTCTATGTTCATATGTTAGTTAGAAATAGCAATATTGACAAGATCAAGTAACTATTTCAATCATTAAATAATTACAGATGCTATAGAATTTTGCAATGAAATAAAATACAAGCAAATGCCAAAATTTTGTGTTAGTAAGTCACTGTCTTAAACATATGGAAATTTAATTTAAGTCAAATGCCTGAGAGGCATATAATCATAGAAACAATAGTAGTATCTAATGCATAAACAGTAGTAGGCAGGAAAAAATAAAACATACATAATTGCTTAACTGTGTATTACATGAATAAACATAAATATTTTTGACTTTTAAAGAATTTTTGTATTATCTAAGAAGTTTGCAGGAGTGCCAATAGCTAGTTCAAAGAAGGAAACAGTTATTTATAATTCTGTGGAAAAATTAATGTCAGAAATACTTATACATTCTCTGGGGATGTAATAAAACATGCCCCACTCAGTTGGCCTCTTCCTCTCCAGTTGGAAGGACAAAACAATGCATTAAACATGTTGAAAATTTATTTAAAAGAGAGAGGAACTCATATATAATATCCTGGTACTATGTTAGTTACATGTCCAAGGCAAGAGAAAAACCTCAGAAGCCTTGAATAATACAACTGTGTTAATTATTTCAACAAACATTTGTTAACTACCAATTTTGGGCCACATGTAGGATGTTGTGGATTCTAAGGTAAATTAAATGATCTCAGAAAGATTTGGAAACTCAAACCTACTTCATTATGGATAATTAGGATCTCTGCCAAAGAGGATGAAAAATTAATAATAATGTGTAATACAGGGTCCTGGGTATCCCAATATAAAGCCTATTCTTAGCCTCCAAATATCTTGCAGGACGTAACCTCTTGGTCTTCTAGCAGAACTGTGCAGATAAAGAGGAAGGAAATCCAACTCAAGTCTGAAAAGAGTGCTTTATCACAATGGTACTATCTATTTGTCTCTCCTCACTATGTTAAGTGCAACTTTACCAAAAAGCTCATGAGATATGAAGATTACTCTCTCAAAAGCTACCTAAGGCTCAAATCTATACTGAGATAATGTGGACTAGCTCTTGTCAGAAAATACTTGTCGTGGGGAAAATAGACAACTATGGGAACAAAACAAGATATATAATGGTGTGCTAAGTGGAAAGATAAACAAAACTTAAGGGGGGAAATGTAGGTTAAGATTTTTAAAAAATTATAGTACCAAACAAATAATAGATTGTCAATATATTATACTAAATATATTAAATTATAAAGACAATGCCTTCCTGTTTAACAGGACTCAGCAAACTGTGACCTAAAAGCATAGCCTGCCTCCCAAAAGTTTTATAAATAAAGTTTTATTGGAACACAGTCATGCTCATTTGTTTACATAATCTACAGTGGTATTTCAGCTAAAATGGTAGATTTGAGTTGTTGCTACTGAGAGCAAATGACCGATAAAACCTAAAATATTTAGTGCATGGCTTTTTTATTGAAAAAAAAAAATTGTTTACCCCTGATACAGAATTGGAAACTTTCTCATCCTCATTGCCATATCTACCAGAGTGTTCATTCCCACTCATCTATTTTTCTTTATTATTCCAAGTTTGGGATTGCCTTTAAGTATTCTCTCTGATGTATTCTTGTAGACCCTGACTAGCTGAAATTTATTCTATATTGGGCCCAGTAAGGAATCTGGAGAAAGCATTTTTTTTAATGCTTTCTTGAATGAATTTATGGAATTGTTGCCTTTTCCTGAAGGGAAAGTTTGTACTGAAGCAATTTTTTAGAAGAATTTTGTGGAAGCAATAGATGCAATGGTATATACCACATGAAAAGTAAAATGAGGAAGGTGAGATTACCCAGAATCCCCAGGACTTTGAGGAAGCTGAGGGAAAGAGAAGAAAGTGTTAGGAGTATACTTATAAACTGAAGATTTATAACAAATTAAGACACCTATGAATCCTTCCGATGGATCTCATTCTATGAAAAGCTTCAGTAAATTTATAAATCTTGATATTCACTTCTACCTGTAGTTTATAGTTTCATAGATATCAAATAAATGGAAGGAAGTTTTAAATGTCTATTAAAGGGTGTACATGTATAGGAGGATTAGAGAAAAGATTAAGTAAACAAGAAAGGGGGTATATGCTTTACAAACATTAACTGAATATAAACTACATTCATGAAAGTCCAATAATTGATAAAAAAAAAACCACAATTGCTACTTTTAAGAAGCTTAGAATCTACAGAAGCTAGAGCAAATAACTGCTCCCATCCCTACCCTCAACTGAGTTTTATAACAACAGAGATCAAAATCTGTTTTTCCTAAAGATACATACAACATTCCCCTCTCACATATTCAACCTGAAGCAACATTTCCACCAGGCACATTATATAATAACTGATAGTTATTGGCAGTCACCATGCTAGCGCTTTCTTTGCATTAAATCATTTAATCTTTGGCAGACATTTTTTTTGGGGGTGTTATGATTATTGCACTTCATCACAGTATTGATTGTTAGACATGACACCATGTTATGTACCACTGAGGGGAAAAGAGTTGTTACCAATTAAATCACGATAGACCATCAATTGCAAGACTCAACCTGATTTCAGAAGAGTTAGTTGTAAAAATTTGTATTGCTTAGATACAATTAATGATGGTATTAACCCTATTTTTCAGGTGAGAAAACTAGAGCATAAATAGGTAAATGGTCGTGCCTAAGGTCACTTAGCTAGAAAGTGGCAAAATAGTCCGTGACCTTAAACACTGAACTCAACTGCATATGACAGAAAACTGGATGTAGCATAAAGGTGCTGGATATAGGCGGAAATAGCAGGAAGCAAAGTCACAGGAAACATAGTAGCTGCCACAAAGAAGTCTTTTTCTTCCTGTGCCCTATGAATTCTTTCTGTACAATCTCCTGTCATTTCACTGGTATTTGGGTTATTCACACCTACACCCTTTATTGCATTATAATCATGACTTGAGAGAGATCACTTGAAAGCAAGAGGGGAAGGCCACACCATAAATATGTGTTTGTTTAGGACACTTTGGGAAAATACTGGTAAATATTATATATACAGGATTTCCATATGGAAAAAGCCTGCATATGACACTAACATTTATAATATTTTAAGTGCCAAGGAATACATTTACTTATTTCTATTATAGAAAGTATAGAATTATATATTGCATGTTTTAGTGCAGATAAGATTCTGTTTGCAAAAGAACTTTAGAAATGAATGTTAAGTAATATAGGGAGCACCTGTATGTCCCAATGACTTAGGTTGTTATCTACAGGAAAGAATAAGAGCCACAAAGCTGTGAACTACCAAAGGGTCAAAACTATAGGTTGTCTAGCACTTAGTACAGTATCTTCCACAAGTCAAAGAGGGTGCATTTTTGTGCGTGTTTTTTTTTAAAGCAAATTTATGGCTTTTTATACATTCATTACAAAAGCAAACTCTTTGTTCATTCAATAAGACCTGTGTTTGATAAAATAATAGATGCATACTAGAGGCCCGGTGCATGAAATTTGTGGCCTGGGGGGAGTGGAGGGGATGTCCCTCAGCCTACCCTGAACCCTCTCTAATCTGGGACCACTTGGGGGATGTCTGGCTGCCGGTTTAGGTCCAATCCCTGTCCCTGTGGGATCAGACCTAAACCAGCAGTTGGACATCCCTTTCACAATCCAGAACTGCTAGCTCCCAACCACTCACGTGCCTGCCTGATCACCCCCTAACCACTCTCCTGCCAGCCTGATTGATGCCTAACTGCCCTCTCCTGCCAACCTGATCACCTCAACTGCCCTCTCCTGCAGGGCTGATCTCCCCCAACTTCTCTCCTCTGTCAGCCTGGTCACCCCCAACTGCCCTCCTCTTCAGGCCTGGTTGCCCCCAACTGCCTTCCCCTGCCAGTCACCTGTAAGTGCCCTTCCCTGCAGACCTGATTGCCCCTGACTGCCCTCTCCTACTGGCATGATCACCCACAACTACCCTCCTCTGCTGGCCATCTTGTGGTGGCCATCTTTAACCACATGGGGGTGGCCATTTGTGTGAGGGCATGAGGGTCAATTTGCATATTACCTCTTTATTTATTATATAGGATTATATAGGATATCTCTCACATACATGGTTTTGACTGAATATGACTTCTCAATATGAAGCTCAGAATTTCCAGTGTGTGAGACTAAAGTGAATATTCAACTCTTTATGACTCCAATAGGATGGAGAAGGAGAGAACTTTTATGGATTCCAGATAGCCTTAGCGATTTGAAGAGAGGCTGCTAGTGTATGCTTTGTAAACCTGTTTTTGAGGCAGTAGAACAAGAGATAGAACTTCGTAATTCATTATTTGCTACTGACCCTCACTTGGTCATTAATAACAATGCTTCTTGAAGTGAGGCTTTAAGGTGTTTGTTTTGTTTTGTTTTTGAGATCTACTTTGGATGAGACCAAGGCCACCCTAGAGCATATGTTTTGGCTTATCCAGACTCAAAAAATTTGAACCCAAAATAAAACCTCATTGCCTTGCATCATGTTCAAACTGAATTTTCCTTTTTAAAGCCAGAGTCTGTTTCATTCTAATTGCAGTTATTTTGTCCTATCTCATCCCCTATAATCAAAGTATCATTTTTAAAATGTTAAGAAACTATAGATGTCAAGGGTAATTGGAAATGATACAAAATGTAACAATTTGATCTTTCATGAGTTAGTCTTCATATCAAAATATAAACTAAAAAGAGATTTTATATCTGGCATACTCAGGATGTAATGCTAGCAAAGAACTGGAATGAGAGAAGAAAAGTGGCAAAGCACAGAAGGGGAAAAATTAAAAGTCTGAGTAGAACAATGATTGTTTACTTTAAATGCAAGGGATATTCTTTTGAAGTGAATATTGTGCTAAGTGTTAAGCCAAAACCAAAATTATATGAATGGAAAGAAAGTAAAGGCTTTGAGTCCCCAATGGATTTTTTAAATTCCTGTGGAAAGTTTGATGGGCTGTCTTTCTTCTTATAAATAAACTATTGTGGTTTAAAGACATGTCTTGCGTCTTGGTTTATTTAATTCTGAATAGCAGAAAGAAAGAGTCACTTGGTGGGTAATACACAATATATTGGCATTCAAAGTAAATACAACAGATCATGTTTAAATTAAAAAGGGTCTGCCTCAGAAGCAAAGCCAAAAGGCAATATAAAAAAAGGCATTGTGGTTGTGAAGAAAATCCCAGCTCTATAAAAATAATTTAAACTAAATTATGGCAAAAGAAATTCCTCATTGAGCAGATGAACTCAGCCTAGTTAGTTTGATTTCAATATTATTAAACACTTTCTGTTATTCTAGACGGCGGAATGTATAGTCCGATTTTAAAGTCATTAGAAGAGAGCCAGTTGTTGGTTGTATATTACCATCTAATTCTAAACTCCAAAAATGTTCTCGTAATTTTATTGACTTATATCCAGGCAACTTGTGATAAAATTGGCTAAGAAATAGACATAACATACATTTTTTTAATTTTCAGAAAAACACATTTTGATATTTATGGTTATAAAGCCTTTGGCTATATGTTAATTCTAAATGAATCTTTATGCCAGTGGTCCTTTGAAAAATAGATGTGTGAGGAAAGTTTCCAGATATCTTAGTTTGACTTCACCTGAGCATTCATATATAGGTAAGATATATGTGAATTGGAGATGTTTAAAACTATAAAAATGAATCTGTGACACAAAAGGGGAATTTAAATCCTAGAAAAATAAAGACAAATTTTACTGATCCCAGGAAAATTATATTTCCAAATGTATACCAATTTTGAAAGTCTAATAGAATCAGTGCTCTACACCTACCCCTGTAGTCACTATTTATAATATTGAGGGGGGGGGGGTGGACAGGATAAATAAGAGAGAAAAACTATACCCACACAGAAACAAAACTAGGCCACCATTCATTAGTTTTAAGTTTCACTGGATATAAAAGTACAATATGTATATTTGTATCTAATTTACAGCTACTCTCCTGAACTAGCATTTTCAGCTATTTTCACCCCCTCTCCTACATTTTACAAGGTGTATAAATTATAATAGAAGCAATCTGTCCCCATAGAAGAAACTATTCTGTTTTATCTTTTGAAGAGTTTGAAGTCACAGTCTTTAAATATTTTCTAGTGTTGGAAATAAACGTATTAATGTCTGTAATATGTCAAGCTAACTTTTCCCGACTTTTAACACATTCACTCCAAAAGGAAGTTTCCAAAAGTGTGCTCAGGAAGACTACCTGCATTAGAATCAAAGGGGCGGCACATCCTGAAAATACTGCGTCCCAACCCTGCAGAGTCAGAACCTCAGCAAACAGGTCTACATTTTTTATAATCACCTGATTCTGATTGGTATTCCCTTTGGAGAATCACTTATAAGAGTCATTCAAGGGTCACAAAGAATGAGGAAATGAAGAAATAAACAAAAGATAATTTTGTGCCTGTTTATAACAGAATAAGTAAAAGAGTTTGTAAAAGTTATTCAAAGTACTGGAGAGGTCATAAATTAGGGCTAACAGATGCAGTACTAGAGTTCAGATTAGAGAGAGAATGTCGATAGGAAGATGATAAAAAGACAGACATAGATGGATATTACTGATACATCAAGGCCAGTACATAGCTAGGCGTAAAGTAGGATGCATTCCTTCTTCCAATGACTTGCTTATGCACATTATTTTAATTATGCAATCACTGATATCTTACAGATATTGTGGGATTTTTTTCATAAAAAGTGTTTATTATATTAAGACAAAGTTCTTTGTGTTGTATGTACTAATTTGGACACTGGATTTTAAACTCTGTTTTTTAATATAAATATTTACTGGGTGCCTCATGGTCAAAGGATAGTTTTAAGATATTACATAAAATAAGAAATCACTCCTAAACTTTCCTGACTTAGAAACCCAACAGTTAGACATTTTTAAGTGAAATTAGAATGAGTTGAAGTAATGAAGAGACACTATATAACAATGCTTAAGATTAATATGGAATATTAATAATAAAATTATAGCTTTACTTTTGGGCATATTTAGCAAAAAATAATTTTATTCAAAATATAATTATATTTCAAGCTATATTTGAAAATAATTTTTCATCAAACAGTAAATATTTACATTAACTTTCCACCTAGCATGTTTAAAAAACGTATTTGGATGAACTAATAAGCTAATGAACGGCTAGGAAAGCCACACACCAGTTCATGCAAATTTAACATTTACCATTTAAGAGAGATGAAAAGTCATTAGGCATTTTAATGCTTTTACTAATTTCCTTTAAATTGTATGCACTAATATAGTTAAATAGTCTTCTGAGATTTCATGGAAGCTATTTAACTTTTCTGATAATTTGCCACTACTTATCCCTGTGTCAAGATTACCAATACTCTAAATAAAAAACAAAGTGTAAATGCCTTTGGCTGTAGGGGTGATGGAATCCTGAAGACATAGGCTCTAGTGGCACACTGCTAGGCTGGAAGCCTGACTTCCACTTCACTACATCCTCATGTGATGGAGAGGATTAGATTTGCTTGGCTAGGCCATTGCCTCTACTGTAAAAATGGAAATGATGGTGGTAACAGTAAGATGATGTGGAGATCTAAAGAGATAATTCACCCCCTGGTGCAGAACATATGCCAATAACTATTTTTATTTCTACCCAGTTTTTATTTTTGTTATAGTAGTTACTTTTCTTTTTGTTTGCCTTCAATTTAATTTAAAAGTATAAATTATAGTTATAGTAATATAATGCTTTTAACTAATATACAATGAGTGGCCAGATTATTATGTGTTCAGGGGTCATAATAATCTGGCCACTCAGTGTATATGTGTGTATATATGTTACGAATGTTTGTGTGTATGTATGTGTATAGATAGATAGATGCTGTAATTGTCTTTGATTAAAATATCCAGTTCAATAACATTTGAAAGCCAACATAACACTATTTACCAGCCTGAGTAGCATAGCTCAGTGGCTGAGCATCAACCTGTGAAGCAGGAGGTCACGGTTTGATTCCTGGTCAGAGTTTGTACCTGGAGTGTGGGCTGGATGCCCAGTGGGGGGTACATGCAAGAGGCAGCTGATCAATGATTCTCTTTCATCATTGAAGTTTCTGTCTATCTCTCCCTCCCCCGTGCTCTCTGAAATCAATAAAATTATAAAAACGTAGTATTTACTAGAATTAAGAATTTAAAAAAAGAGAATTCACAGTGTGCCTATCCACTTAACAGATATTATCTAATATGACTTAGAGTAATTCTATAAAGTATGCATTATTTTTATTCTCATTTAAAGGTGAGACTTGTGAGCCTCAAAGAACTTGCCCACAGTTATAGAGCCAGGAAAGGGAAGATCTAGGATTAAAAACATTTTTACTCCAAAACCTATGGTTTTTATATTACATATACTACTTTACATTAGTGCAAGATTTTTAGCAGTTAAAACATTTAAACAACCTGGATTTAGGACACTACCATTAGATGCAGGTAACGGGTGAACCAAAGCAATAAAGGGTGTTCAGGAAAACCAGAGGGGAGGACAGAGACTAATCTGATGAATGGCTGAGATCTGCATTTTCTGGCCAAACTGACCCTTTACTCTCCATCACATTCTCAGATGATTTCTCTATGGTGTCTATTTCCTTAAATGACTGCTGTCTACAGCTTCTTAAATCCAGGCAGCAGCCATCCTGGAGAAGAATGCCTGACATGAAACAGCTGCAAGGGTTCAGATGCCCCTGTCAATCTCATTTGTCATTTTCCATCAAAGCCGTCCTGGTCCGACGGGTATTGTTAGTTTGGGCCTACTTAGTTGGCTGAATCACTGTGACCTTTCTTTTTATGGCAACCCGTTCAAATGGCTTCTCCTGCCCTGTAACTTCCATTCACACTGTTATTCGACAACCCCCATTTCAGACAGCTCCTTAGGAGAGAGGTTTTCTGAATAGTGTCCTACAAACAAATGCAGTTCTCTCGTTTTTAAAATATGTCTCACCACTAGGAACTCTTGATGGTAAGCTATTTGCAAGTCTCATCCAGAGAAAAGTTTTAATTACTGTGGTGTGAGAATTAGGATTATGTTGTGTTGCTTATGAATACATAGTCGGTTCCAGCATAGGAAGCTTAGAAACTCCCTTTACTTGGGTAAGTGTATTTCTACCGTTTCTGATTTGAGATTTTTTTTACTGCCTACCACAGGAAGCTAAAATTGCAGCAATTTCCAGGGTCAGATGGGGAGAAAAGTCCTGGATGAAATTTAGACAGAACCACACACTTCCCTTCCCCAAACCCCCCAAGATGTGGCCCCTGGAAAAGGCCTTTCATAAAGAGGACCTATCAGTTAAACGTCTCCTCTGTGGGCAGATCTGGCTCCGGCCATGTCTAAAGGTGTATAAAGAGAGTGGAAGTTTTTACAGCAATTGCCCAAAATTGTGTTTTAATTTCCATACACACATTTGGAATCTTGTGTTATTTTTAGTTTTTGCCATCACTGTTCAAACAAAACAGCAGGTTAAAACTTTTTCCCCCCTCAAATCATATAAAAACCTCATATAACAAAAGTCCAGCGCTATTTTAGACCAAGTAAATATAGACAAGTAGACCTTAGACCTCCTCTTGTCTTTTTGGCTCTGTTTCAGTTTGAACTAAGAGAAGTCTTTCTAGGGGGAAAAAAAAAGGAAAATTATAATTCTTAAAAATGAGACTAAATTTAGGAGACCTAACAAGCTATAGTCCTGCATTCGGTTGCTTTAAAGTCCAGGAGAACTACCTGTAAAATTTGACATTTAGGCACCATGTCCTTTATACGTGTTTTCATTTTTAGGACAGCACATGTGGGTGTATTCTGACAGCATGTTTTAAAATAATAACCAGGGAGACTAATTCAGTCCTATATTCACACAATCAGCGAACATTTATTAAATGTCCACTGTGTGTAGAGCCTTAGGCTGAGTTGAAAGGAAAATATGTCTTCTTCCAGACCTGGCCCTCAATGAGTCATAGTCTAGAAGGGAGATCAAACTATAAACAAATCATTACAACACAATGTAGAGAGTGTTGACAAGTGTATGCATGAAGGGCAGTGAGAACACTGAAGAATGAGCAATTGGCCATGCAGGAAGTAAAAGAAAAGCAATGTGGAAACTCTTTACCAAAGAAGTGGTGTTTTAGCTGAGTTGTTTGGTTAAAAGTGGGTCAGAGTATTCCATAAGATAAACAGGCAAAGGACCAAAGAGAATAAAGCATATATTACATTCAGACAACCAGAACAAATTATGCTAGATTTTCGGATGGATTTTAAAAGTAGGAAAAGGCCAACATTTCCTGATGACTTCTGACAAATTTGAGCATTATCCTGGAAGCATTGGGGAATAGTGCTCAAGGAACTAAAAATGTTTTAAAACTGCGTAAATTATCACTCTATTTAAGATGCCTAATTGCTGGGAAAGGACACATTCATTGACTTGTTTATTCAGAAAGATTTACTGAGCACCTAATATGTGTTTTGTACTGAAGTAGACCCTGGGGCATAGCAATAAACAAGACAAATTGCCTGCCCTCATGCAGCTTATAATCCTATATAATATGCAAATTGACCAAACAGTGGAATGACCACTTACTATGATGCACACTGACCACCAAGGGGCAGGTGCTCAAGCAGGAGCTGCCCCCCTGATGGTCAGTGCACTCCCACAGGGGGAGTGCCACTCAGCCAGAAGCTGGGCTCACAGCTGTCGAGCGCAGGGGCGGTGGTGGGAGCCTCTCCTGCCTCCATGGCAGTGCTGAGGACATCCCCTGGGGGGTCTTGGACTGTGAGAAGGCGCAGGCCGGGCTGAGGGAACCCCTCCCTCCCACTCCAGTGTACAAATGTAGTGCACTGGGGCTCTAGTCCTGGTATAACTAATAAACAACTAAGCAAATGAATAATTATGTATCTTCAGAAAGTGATGCGCATGATGGAGAGTAAGAAGATAGGATAAATATGCACATAGTGGCCTGGCAAGGAGTGGAATTCACAGTCAGTGTTTCGGAGGAATATTCACTAAAGCTCCTTGATGACTTTATATTAATATCTACCGTACCACAGCTTCAGTCAGACTTTCTCTCCTTTTCTCACCTAATAAACTGCAATAACAGCTCTACTCCCTTCTTTACTGCTCTTATGAATCAGCTCTTAAAGATTCCAGCTTGATTTTCAGAATCAGGTTCGTCTTCCTGATTCTTATTATAAAGAAACTATGAATTGATTTAAAATTAAATAAATTGCCCTGGAAATTGAAAACACATGTAATACTTTTCAAAATATTAAAAGTTTTCAACCAAAGGAAGTAGTAAAAGTCTTGCTTAAGTACATTTTAATATTTCTTTTGCTATCTGAGGAAGACTACACATTTTGGATTGTGTAAAGGATGGAATGTAGTTTTTAAATGTGATTTATTTTACTCTGGAATCTAACAGCACCTGCCTTGTTTTCTTTGGAATCCTTTCAAGCACCTACTCAAGGAAGCATTACATTTTCCTAGAGGGAATGGAGCATGAGTTTAGCTGAATGTAACCATAGAAAATGAAAAGAATGTTTTGCCATATATTGTGTGCGGTACTGTATTGAATATGTATTAATTATAAAAATTATCAAAAATGTTACCAGTGTTTAATGAATATATTGAGGAATAATCAGCCCCATTAATTGTAAACGTTTCTAAAGATAGGTATGCTTGGATGTTTGATTGTCATCTTTCCACATAAAATCTACAAAATTGTCTCTATTTAAAGATCCTTCAAAACATTTTTAAAGAATTTTATTTTAAAATGTTGGTTCCCGTCAGATGAAGGGAATACATACATATGTGTCATATAAACACATCCACATATGTGTGTGTAGTTGAATCATGGTTTTTCAATGCCACTTTTCTCTAGAATCTTGGTTTGTTTACACTGCACTCAAAACTATACAGATTTAGGTAAGGTCCAGAGATTACGTACAGATCACAGAAGCGTTTGGTTTTTCGTCTTCTTGACCATTACTAGTCTCTGTGTACCTTATTAAACTTATTGCAGGGTATTGGGATTTACATGAAACTACAGAGTTTTCAGTTCCTACTGCATTTACAAAATGCCCCAAATAAATCCATTGTCTAAACCTCAACTTGTAAAGATGAAGCTGTAGTAAAAGTATTTGATCCAAGAGCTCCTGTGGTATTATTTAAAATGTATATATATATATTTTATTGATTTCAGAGAGGAAGGGAAAGGGAGAGAGAAAAAGATAGAAACATCAATGATGAGAAAGAATCATTGATCAGCCCCACACCGTGGACTGAACCTGCAGCCTGGTCACATGGCCCAACCTAGAATCAAACCATAATCTCCTGGTTCATAGGTCAACATTCCACCACTAAGCTACACCAGCTGGGCTCCTGTGGCATTCTTAACCATGCTTTTCTTCTTGATGTATCCCTTTTCTTGGTTTCCATGATACCATTCTTGTGGGCTTTTCTGATTTTCTTACAAATTCCCTGGATACTTAGGTCTGTCTCTTTAATTACTTCCCTTTCTTCATTCAGAACTTAAATATCAATGTCCCACAGGGTCCTGTCAAACACACACTACTCTTTTTTAGTACTTATATACCAACAATTACATTTTAAGATCTATTCCAGGTAAAAAAGTATAGATACAATGGAGAGAATAGAAAGCCAGTTTCTGTATAGACTGGGCTCAAGGTGAGCTTATAATATGGTTCAGCCAAGTAGATCATTCATTACGTTCATCCAAGGTTCTTATTGTATCAGAATCTTTAAATTATTTAGTCTGGAACATATACAATAAAATCTCATCTTGCATTTCACTGTTATTTCACAGATTCAGCTATGTATGAAGCCTATGATATCTAGAACATTTTTTACTCCATCATAAAACCCCTCAGATAGGAGGAAAACAACATTTAAGGACAAAGAGCTTGGAATTTTGGTATAAACACATTTGTATCTTATACATACACTATTTTCTTTTACAAACAAGTGAGTTTGACGACTTTTTTACATCTTGAGGAATAATAGGTATGTAAATTGCCAATTTTAATACCTGAAAAAGAGTTGATATTTTCTTTTTTTTAGGCTTAGGTTACATCTTTACTGAGGGTTTACAGTACTTGGATATAAGGATACTGTGTAGCACAAACACAATTTTAGTCCCATACATGCTCCAATTATAGAGAATTATAATAATATGCTCCTTTTAAAAAATTAAAATGTGAATTTTTATGCCTGAATTGATCATTACAATTCTATTTATGTAGAACCTATATCCTTGTGTATCAGATAAGGCAAAATATTTAAGGCCTTTAAATTAGAGAGAAAAAAAATGCCCTGGCCAGGTAGCACAGTTGGTTAGAACAGTATCCTGATACTCCAGGGTCTGAGTTTGTTTCCCAGACAGGGGACCTGTAAGAATCAACTAATGAGTATATGAATGAGTGGAACAATCAATTTCTCTCTCTCTCTAATCCATAATTGTTTTAAATGGGGAAAAATTAGGGGGGGAAAAACTGTGATTTCTAATTATGAACTATCTTATAGTTTAAGTTAAGATGTTTTTTTTTTCTTTAGTAACATTTTTATTTTATAATTCCAAAACAGAAACAACCAATGGATAACTGTTAAATAATTATTTTTAGTTGATGACATCTGAGGAAAGGTAATATATTATCATTGGTACACAAAAATATGTACTTCTCTCATCAATATTAAGGGAGTCATACATTTATTTATACTGCATATTCTAGAAAGAAATCAGAAACACTATGAATATTATAATTCATTACAACTTCAAACATAAAATAATGTTGAGTAATTATAGATACTTTATTTTGATCTATATTAATTTTCAGAGAAATAGATGCACATATATGAGTATATATGCATATATATATATATATATATATCATAGCTTAAAAATAATTATTTTTAAAATTATAGGTGTTATTGTATCCAACTGCAGTTTATAAAACTTTGTTTCTATTTCCAAATAATATATATACAAATGAACAGTTGGCACTTTGTCAATTTTTAGGATGGTTATTTTAGATCCGGGATTAAACGTGAAAATATGTTTTCAGAAATCACATTTTTAGTAAGCTGTTCTTCCTCCATACACTCTAAATTTTAAGAGAATCTAAATTATTATTAGATTGCTAGTTGCCTTGGCTATTACATTTTTAAGCATTTCACATGGTATTCTTTGCAAGCAATACATGTATACAATTATATAATAAAGTAATATATTTTCATTAGATGCACCTTTTAAAGTGTTTACTAAAGCACTGGGTTATTATCAGTATTCTGTCATATTATTATTATAGTAGATTAGGGTTTCTCAACTTTGGAACTAATGACACTTTGGATCATATAAAATTTTGTTTTGGGGTACGTCCTATGTATTACTGGGTATTTAGCAGCATAGTTGGCCATTCCCGGTATATTCCAGTAACACACTCAGTCATGTCAATTAAACATATCTCCAGACAGTACCAAACGCCACCTCAGGTTGAGAGTACTATAAAGTGTTAAGTGATACTGTTAAAAGTCTAAATGCCTACACCAGTTTTACTAAGGCAACATTTGTATTTGAGGGGGGGGAAAAGTGAGACACTTAAACCCATAAAAATAATTCGGAAATGTAGCATATTTAAAGGCCTTTTTTTTTTCTTCTTTTTTTTTTTCTTCTCAATCCAGACAAAAAGCCACACCAGAAGTTAAAGCAAAACATCCTGATTAGATTAGCACCAGCTTCACTGGTGGCCAGCAATTCCCTGCCTTGCAGGGTGTGGCAAGAAAAGAAAGTTACTTCTCTTCAGGGGCTGCCTGCCTGGGACAGCCTTTATTTGGGCAGTAGCCTGAAGCAACTGATCCTTTATTGGAACTGTGGTTGATGCAAGCTTATTGTTTTCCTTTGTGGAACCCCTAGGACACAATGTTTATTGTTCATTTCCTCTGCACAGTGTCTGCCTCTGCAGTCTCAGTGATGCAGTGTCCAAGCTTGGGTTTGGCAACCTCCAGGCTCTAAACTCAATCCCGTAGGGATAGGACTGGTGAATGCCAGGCCTGGCTTAACGTTTAAGAATTTTCTTGGCCAAATAATATAGCATACATGGTTTAACCAGATGTTGGGAGTTAGTCCCAGCGACCCAATCCTTCTCTAGATTGGAGGAAAAACACAACCACAAATCTCCTACTCTTCCTGATGTCCTTCAAGGACCTGCCCTCAACATGTTGGCACTGTGTCAAGAATTCTGTACTGGAGATCTTTACAAGTTGTATGCTGCCCAAGGACAATGACCCTGTCTCACTTTAAATCAGGTGCTCTGGAAGCATATGGTGACTTGACTGGTGTCCCAGGGGGAAACAACACAATCTATATCCCACCAGGACATGCCATCTCCATTTTTTGAGTCTTCACATATATTTTGAGTACAATACAATGGCCACCCATGCCACACCTTTCTCTGCTATTTTTACATGCTGAATACTAGCAAATTGGTAAAATCCCCACCAATTGCTCATCATCCACACAGATCACATACGGCCCCGAAACTTCCCTGTGAGCCATAAGTGTCAATGGTAATGGAATGCAGATGAGTTTATCCAAGTGTCGCTAGCTTTAACATTCTTGAGCCTTCCTATTAACCTATCCACCCCATTCCAGCCCCTTCTAACTTTGCTCAGCTCTGAAGCTGGCTTATTCAGGCAATGGAGAATCAGAAAGTCAGATCATGAAGAGATTCTGCTAGTATGTCTGTGCCAAGGCTGAGGCAGTGGAACGTGAATCCCTAGTACCATCCCATGTGTCTGGCTCCAGGCCCCAAAATACTATCAGCTACAAGCAACCAGTTGGCAACAATATCTTTCAGACTTGCATGTACTAGTAAACATGCACCTATATAAATACCCACATATCACATTTCCCTGCCCACTGAGGTAAGGATGCCATTTTTGTCTTGAGTTTCTAGTAATAACCTAAAATATGGTGGGCTAAAATGTCATACAGCTTATGATCATATCCACAAGTGCTTTCTTAAGAGGTTTCCTGACACCATGGCTTCCAATTTCTGTATTTTTAAATTCACTTGCGCATTAAAACCCAATACCTCTGGAATTAAAAAGCAAGTGTGCTCAATAAAACAAAAATACACTCTGCCTATGAACAAGGAGATGGTTGAACTTGTTTCAGTGTCAAAATGTCATCTGTGCTGGTATTTTTTTTTTTAATTCTCTAAAAAGTTGTTTCTCTTTATCTGCTAAAAAAAGTTAAAGTGAACTGAAAACTCTTTTGGTATCCAAACCCTGTGTGATTGACAGTGACAAGCACACATACCTTGAAAGCTCCACTATAATGCTTATACTTAAAAACAAATACTGTGGCATATGAAAGTAACCTCGTCAGCCATCCAGCCTTGTACCTGGCATCTTGTAAATTAATCTGGGTGTTTATGCTGTAGATCATCATGATGAACATATTGCTATAGCAACATGCATTTCTTCCATTTTTTCCCTGCTAATTACACTAACATCACCATTAGCTACTAAATCTTTGAATTACTAATGAGTGTGTGTGAAAAGCAATGTCTTAAAAATACTCTTTCAATGTGTACTCATCCAAAAGTAAGAAAAAAAGGATGAATATAATTTGATTATTTTTATTTGTTGTTAATCTTGTCAATATAGGGTTAATCCATATTTACATTTGAATATGTTGAAGGATTTGGGAGGTGTCTTTATAGAACAACATACTTCTCAATGAGAGAGAGCCTGGTAATTCCAAGTAGAGTCCTTTCCTCCAATGCTTACTACCACACCATCTTTATCATTTAATTAATATTTGATCTCAAGGAAGTATTATTTAAACCCACAAACTTCTCAGACTCCTAAGTTTCTATAACTCAAGCCCCAATATTATAAATATTCAGATCTATTTAAATTAAGCCTTTTGGTAGAGAGTCTAATGAAACAACAGAGATTTTAGTTGATATGTAGCACATAGGTAAGACACTTCTAGAAAATTCATGTTCATTAACGCTGTAAGGATAAAGGAAAGACTCATCCGAGGTAATTTTCCAAATCATTACATCTTGTAAAGACTTTGTTTTGTATTCATCTCAGTTGCACATTGAGTGTGTTTGGGAAAAGCCTCCACTCTGTCAGACCATCAGCATGCTACATACGTCACAGGAACATACTTTTCAGTCATTTATTTGATGTAAATTATTAGTGCTTACACTAAATATGTCCACACATAGCCAAGCTGTTTGGGCCCTAAAGCTTAGCTCAAATCATTAGTTAAGATGAATATTTCTAAGAAGACTCAAATAGGGTGAAAATAGAGATTTTCACTTAATAAATATTGAAAATCAGGGAAACACAAACAGGGAACAAGGGTGGTGAGAATGATAGCTAGAAACCACACCAATAAAACCTCATGATCATTGGTGGCTGTTTAGCCAGGCATTTATGGTGAGAATTATGAATGTAAAACTACTTTCACATCTTTCAATGTTCATGTGCAGAAATGAGAAGAGAATGTCTGTCATGTAGCAATAGAAAACCAATACAGTAAATTAAATATCAATAAAATAATTATAAAAATTATCAATTACTATTATATTCATTTGTTGAGGTCAATGTTGTTTTTTATTTTGCTATTTATTCCAGAATCACTAAAATAATACTGAAAAATTTGTAGTGATGGGTTCATCATACACCTGTGTTTTCCAACAAGACTTTTATCAATTGGGTGCTGTGATACCTTTCTTCCTACAGGGTTGGGAGGAGAATCCAGAAAGATTATCTCTTGTAATCAAAACATTCACGATTGTTGCTTTTGAGACATGAATTCAGTAGAAATCTTTGAGGTTAGAATGGAGGGCATAGTGCATCTCAGCTATCTTTCCCTACAAGGTGGAGCATTCAGATCGATTTGCTGCTGGGAGGGTTATTTTGCGTCTATCACAGGCCTCTCACACCCCTCAGTATCTCCCAGCCAGGACATGAAGAAGCGGGTGTAAGTGTGAATATATTTGATGGAAATTATTTGAGGGTAAATAATTCAAAAGATCAGGTCATTATTTTATTTAACAACTGTGTATTCATAATGCATCTGTAGGAAATTTATCAAAGGAAAGGTTAAGAGAATAAGTACTGGTTGGCCAATCTATTGGTCTTGACAGAAAGAAAAAAAATCAGCTCTACTACTGGGATGGGATTTAGAAGAAATAAGAACAAATTTGGCTTTTAAAAGTGTGGTGAACAAATAAAAAAGTATGTGGTTGTGTAAATATGGAAAGGTATAAGCAGATATATAATAATCCCACTGGGATTAAAAAAGAAAGGAGCAGGTTTTTAATATTTTCTACACCCAAATTTGTTATTTAATCTCTTAGAAAACAAGCATGAACTCCTCTTTTAATTTTTTAAAATAATGCAAACATACTGTTAAAAAGGAGTCTTCTATCTGATGAGGAAGGACATTAGATATTAAATGTAGAAATGAACTGTTTCCTCTTTTACTTATTTATCAAGAATTTTCCATTTAGAAGGTAGACCTATGCCTGATTTTTTTTTTATTATTATTAAAGGAAAATCATTCGAAAAGCTTTACAGAGGAAGACTTTTTCTTTAGAAAATTTGTAAAAAGCAAATTGCTTTCTAACTGAGACCATGAATGGCAAGTTGCAGCTGAGAGTGAATTTTTAATACTTAGTTAAAAGTCTTTGGGAAGAGAGGTTTATTATACAACTATTAACAAATCCTTAATTATATCAGTGTTTGCAACAAGTCCAACTGCATTATCCCAGTGGTTCAGCACCTTTGTATATATTATGTCTATCTGATTCAATTAGATCTCCAACATAATCAATACAGAAAAGACTAAAACAATTAGTTTCCTTTTCACACTCGCAAAGTTAGTCAGAGAATAGCTTAGAAATGACTCTTTATTCTCCACAATTTGGATTGTATGGGCTTCCAGTACCCAGGAAGTTTCCAACATGGCTCATACAATAGTTATCATTGTGTAATTTAAGTTCATTCATACTAATTTTGGTAGTTTTAGTGGGTGGGAACATAATCCAAAAAGCTCTTTTAAGAATACTAAATGAGGAAATACACTTCCAATATTTTTTGAGGCAACAAGAACTATTACAAATGTTAGACAATGATTAAGGTATCTCTGTTCTATCTTTCTAGAAAAACAAAAAATAGACTTGCCAGTTATAACTTTCTGAGTCCAACTATGGTTTGATTGAACCTAGATTTTTTTTTATTGTCCTGTTTTTGGCCAAAATGCTATATCCTACAAATCTGTTTTTACCATAAAAACAAATATAGCTATACAAATATTTAAATATAAATAAAACCTCATTAAAATTCTGTACAGAAAACCATAATCCTACTGAACATGCAAAAACCCAGGGATGCTTTATTTAGAGACCCCCTGAAATGTATCCTCCAAAATGTGTTTTGAATTCACATCAGGCCAACTTTTGTCAACTAATATCTTCTTACTACCAACTATTCACTAGTTAAGGAGGTAGAGCTATTCTATCCCAGAATACTCGGTTGTGATTGGAGTCCCTGTTGCCCAGTGCATGAGCACTAGCTGAGGAATCCAGGATCCCAGCTATGACAACTAATTGTGTGACCTCAGGCAAGGAGACAGAAGCTCTTTTCTCTTGGATCAGATGTAAATAACAATGCTTTTCTTATCTCAAGAAATCACAAAAGCACTCCAATGAGATAACATTAGCATCCTCATCTTTCCTACTCAGAATGATTTACTAGAATTTATAATGTGTTACTGCCTTTTATCCTACTTATATGTTTATCTTCCCCACTACTTTGTACATTCTTCTAATGCTTACTTTGAGCCTTTTTTTTCTTTATATCCTAATTACTGAAGGATCATAATACATGTTGGTGAAGTGAAACATTGCTTGTAAAAAGTAAAGCACCACATACATATATGTTGGGTATGATTTTGCTTTAGTATGGTCAACAGGAGTCAGCCTAATGATGAAAGTTCTTTTGTGAGGTGGTCATTTCACTATGAAGGGCATTGAGTTTGGAACTGATGGGATTCACATTTCTCTGAATTCATTGCTATGACCAAGGCTATCATCTACTGAGCCCTGGCTTCCTCATGAACAAGTTCCTAATAAAAAAACTAATTAGCTGAAACTGGTTTGACTCAATGGATAGAGCGTCGGCTTGGGGACTGAAGGGACCCGGGTTCGACTCCGGACAAGGGCATGTACCTTGGTTGCGGGCATATCCCCAGTAGGGGGTGTGCAAGAGGCAGCTGATCGATGACTCTCTCTCATCGATGTTTCTAACTCTCTATCTCTCTCCCTTCCTCTCTGTACAAAATCAATAAAATATATTAAAAAAAACTAATTAGTTTTTATTTCCTATCTTGCACTGAATGAATAACATTCAATGGTAATCTTTTTCTTGACACTCACAAAAATATTCAAAATCTAAATAGGAGTGTTCTAAACTTTTGCCATCAAGGATTTCCTCCTTTAAGTATTTCCATCAAGGAACCTATTTTTTGAAAGATCTACTTTATGGCACAATATATGCTTGTAAGTTTTTAATAATAATGAGGTAAATCTTATTCTGTACTGAGTTGATATAATTCCAGCCAAAAGCAAAGACCCTAATTATCCTCCATAGCTTTATCAAGGGTAAATATATACTTTGTCTTAGGTGTATTGAAGCAGTGAAAGGCTCACCCTGGGATGTTTAAGGATTAATATTGTAAACTATTACATTAGGGAATCCAGTTTTTCCTCTACCCCCCAATGTCAATAATTCCCTTCTATTTTGAATACTCCTGATGTTGAGAATTATGGTGAATTTATCTGTTATACTCTTTAGTATTCAACTATCAGGAAGTCCTGCTTAATCTATCTCTATAGAGTATCTCTAAATTTTCTATTTTTCTCTCATCTCTGACCTTTTCTGTTCAAGGCATCTTCATCTTCTTTTTAAGGCTCACCGTAACAGCCACCAACCAGGGTTCCCTGCTTCCATCTTCCTCTACCTAAAATTTACTCTCTACAAAATATTTGGAGGTTTGTTTCTTTTTCTTAGTGTGTCAAACAGATCATGGTGCCCATCTATTTTAAGTTGTTTAGTGTAGAAAAAAAAAAAAAAGACTCCTTTCCATGACCTTCAAGATGTTATAATGATCTGACTTATTTCCTCCTCTCTAACTTCACTTTAAAACCATTCTTTATTAGAAACTGGTCATCACCCTCATTATACATCTATACTTTCCTCAAATATGTTGCATGTATTCCTTGTATTTGTTGTCACCTCTACCCAAAATTCCCTTCTCTCTGATCTTCCCATGGCTAGTCCTCTTCACCACTCAGATCTCACTTCAAATGACAGGTGTTCATAGAGGCCTTCCCTAGTTTGTTATAATCCTTTCACACATCTAACATATACATTATTTTACATTTTTATTAGCACTTTTATCACTATCTTAATTCATTATTTTTATTCATCTGTTTATTTCTAAAAAAAAAAATCCCTAAAATGTAGTATAAGCTCTTTGACAATGAGGACTGGCACATAGTATACATTCAATAAGTAGCTGTTGAACAGAAAAAAAATGAATATTATAAACTACATATTATAACTGAATACATTTGGAAATAAGTCTGATTCCCTCTATTAAATGTGTTATTAATATTCATTATAGATATTCATCTTTATTCTCTTTTTTTCCTGCACATAGTAGATAATTATTTGAGTAAATGAAAAAAAAAATCATTTTAGTTTCATCAGAGACTTCTGTGCTAGGACACAATGATACAATCTGGGTAATTGTGAAGAGGAAAGTTTGTAAGTGGAGGAATAAGAAGGAGATTATTAATTAATCCCTTCCCAGCCATTCTTGCTCAGTGGTTGAGCATCAACCCATGAGTCAGGAAGCCATGGTTAGATTCCTGGTCAGGGCACATGCCCAGCTTTCAGGCTGGATCTCCAGTAGAAGAAATACAGTAGGCAGCCAATCAATGATAAGAAAAATCATTGATGTTTCTATATCTCCCTCTCCCTTCCTATCTCTCCAATATCAATAAGAACATTTTTTAAAAAAGAATTAATCCTTGCTTTCTACCTGGAAAACACATGGAAAGGATAAACTATAATACAAAATAGAGTGAAATAAATATATCTAGATGATGGGAATTAAGATCAGAGAAGGAAACTGATTGTGAAGATGGATTAGTCCAAGGCAAATGTAGGGATACAACAAAAAATAAAATTGAGCAGAAATAAAACACACTTAAAAAAAGAAGAAGAAACTATGAAACTTCCCTGTTTAGATGTCATTTCCTCCAAGAGGCTTTCTCCTTTCCTGGAAGAATTGCTTAGAGTACCCAATAGAAACTCTTACTACAGAATCTACTCTGTTGAATTTGAATTGGCGGTTTACCAGTTTGATTTTTCCCTTGTCTCTAAGCTCCAGAAAGGAAGTCCTGTGGGTAACTTGCCATTTTATCCCCAGCTTCTAGCAAAGTACTTAAATCATGAAAAGGGCTCAATAAATGGTTTTAGAAAGCAATGACAAAGAGAGAGAGAGAGAGAGAGAGAGAGAGAGAGAGAGAGAGAGAGAGAGAGAGAGAGAGAGAGAGAGAGAGAGAGAGAGAAGGTAGAAGGAAGGAAGGAGAAAGGAATGAGAGGGGTGCAAACCAGTCTCCTTCCTACTCTGTATGGTCCCTCCCCACACATTAGTGGGGTGAGCAGCATCTTCCCTGCTGCCAGCCCACCACTTGAAAACCTGGATATGGCCCATCAAGTGAATGTAATTGGCAAAATAAACTATTAGCACATTGAATAAGTCATATTCATAGTAACAAAAAATAAAGCCAGTTCCAACAGTTGTATTTATAGGTTATATCTTTTATAGGCTGTAATTGAAGAAATATTTTGAACATTTATCCAGATTTCAAAACCATGTATTAGTCATTGATTTAATATATTCTCATACATCTGTTCAATATTTAGGCAATTTACTATTTCTATCTTAAGACATCTTTTTTAACTAGCAACAAGAGAAATCATATGTATCGCCATTCATAGTCAGACATCTAAATTCTATAAACTTCACTTGTTTGACTAGGTGGATTCTTATCATTCTGTAGCAAGGGCATTTGAAGATATAAATGTATATGATACCTTATTTGAAATTATCCATATATATGATCTTTGAAACAAGCAGGAAATGGTCTAAGAGAAGTTTCAACACTATCTTATGTGTTTTTCAGTCTATTATTTTTCCCTGAGACAAGGTCACTCAGAAAAATTAAATTGAGTCTACATATGAAATAGCCTCCTGTCCTTCTTTAACAAGGAAACCATCCTGATCTTCAGTTTCACCATTTGTTTTGGAAGAACTGCTCTGCAGAACGAAAATGGCTCTTTAGACAACACAAGATTGGGCAGCTAGCTGCAGTTTTAAAACCATATCTACAAAACACTTCCTATTTAACAAGTCCATCACTTTATTAATAACAGTTTCTTCAGTTATAAAATGAATCTTTTAAGTAGAAACAATCAATGAATAATTGATATGAATATATTTTTAAATCTACTTTTTTTACATTAGCATATTTACTTTTAAGTGACACTTTTAATTTGGAATAATGTGAACCACATTATCAATTTAATGAGTCAGTGACCCAAAATTTATCACAAGTAACTTTAAGAATTTTTGAAACAAAAGTAAGGTGTTAACTGCCCTCAGAGGCATTTCTAAAGGGTCTCAGAATGATGTCTGCCTAGGCCATTCCATTATTATATCCAATGAATATTTAAATTCAATTTATATTGTATTTACAAAAATATGACCAGTCTTTTAAGACCTGTACTACGCTTTCTTCTTATTGATAGAATAAATTAATTTTAAGAACAGTTGTTTAACCACTCAGGTTTTTTGTATCACTTCATGGGAAATAGTGAGCACAGAGTTTTTGGGTCAGAGTTCCCAGCGTTGAGTCCTAGGTCCATCCTTTACTACCTGTGCAATCTTGGGAGATTCATTTCCTCTGTCTGAGGGTCTTGAAACTCTCAGTTTCTTTGGCAGCACACAGGGTTAAGAAAGTACATAGTACTATAACTTAACTGATTGCAGTGAAAATATTACCTAAGGAGCAATGTGTGGAGTGCTATATAAATGATCATTATTACATTTCCATAATACTTATAATATTTCAAATTCATTCTTATTATGGCAGATGTTTTAAACCTTCCAGATTCAAGTTATTTATATATTTTTAACAAGCTTTCTGATTGGGGGTTAGAGTATCTGCACGAAGTTGAATGCTCTCAGAGCAGGACAAAGTCGTCTTGCACAGCCTCCTTATGCTGAGTCTTTTTCTTGACACTGACAAATCTCTGGTTGCCAAAGTGTACACAAGATTAATGAACTTGGGCAATCTAATAACATAATAGAAGCATCTCACTTTGGATGGTGCCTGGCAGGCTCTCAATACAATGGTGAACGAACCTTCTCTAGGGATAAGATGAAGGTCTTTTTTGGTCAAGGCTTTCGTGGGAAGACAATTTATCAGTCAATTTTCCCCAAGTTAATTTTTAATCCAATTTCCCTGACAATATCCTAATAAATAAGAATGGTTTTGTATTAATATCCTTGAAGCTCCATAGCAAGCCAAACTTTGCAACAAAATCAGCTATTATGGGCCACATTTTTCTCTTAAAAGTCAAAGAACCTAAATAGACACTTTTCGAAAGAGGACATACAGAAGGCTGAGAGACATATGAAAACATGCTCAAAGTCAATAATCATCTGAGAGATGCAAATCAAAACAACAGTGAGGTACCATCTCACACCTGTCAGAATGGCTATCATCAACAAATCAACAAATGACAAGTGCTGGCAAGGATGCAGAGAAAAAGGAACTCTTTTGCACTGCTGGTGGGAATGCAGACTGGTGCAGCCATTGTGGAGAAAAGTATGGAGTTTCCTCAAAAAACTAAAAATGGAACTCCCATTTGACTCAGTTATCCCACTTCTAGGAATATATCCCAAGAAACTGGACACACCAATCAGAAAGGATATATACACCCCCATGTTCATAGCAGCACACTTTATGATAGCTAAGATTTGGAAACAGCCTAAGTGCCCACCAGCAGATGAGTGGATTACAAAACAGTGGTGCATCTACACAATGGAATACTATGCCGCTATAAAAAAGAAAGAACTTTTACCATTTGCAGCAGCATGGATGAAACTGGAGAGCTTTATGCTAAGCAAAATAAGCTGTCAAAGAAAGATAAATATCACAGAATGCATGCATATTAGCATAATAAATGGACACAGACACTGGGGCAGTGGGGGCTTGTGGAGGTGTGAATGGTTGGGGGAGGGGCAATTGGGGAAAAAGGAGACATGTAAAACTTTAAACAAAAAAAAAAAAATCAACTTATCTACCCTGGTTAGTACAGCTCAATGTTAGAGCGTCAGCCCATGAACTGAAGGGATGAAGGTTCCATTCCCAGTCAAGAACACATTCCTGGGTTGCAGGTTCAATTCCCAGCACCAGTTGGGGCATGTGTAGGAGGCAACCAATTGATCTCTTTCTCCTCATCCCTCTCTCCTTCCCACTTGCTCTAAAAGTCAATGGAAAGGATATCCTTGGGTGAAGATTAACCAAAAAAAATGTTTTAAAGGTCAACTCGTCTAAATATATTGGCACTACTAGTAGGTATCTGTTTAGTAACTTTGTTAAACAGTTCAAATGTAGTAGTCTTTTACATATCATTATAATAACATAGAAAAAAGTTGTGTTTGTGCAATAAATCATTGAGCATATTTTCCCCTAGCAGATTTTGGAATTCTCCTAAAATAATAACATGAAGAGCCATGGAAGATGATTGAGATAGCTAGCAGACCAGAGTTGGCACTAGTGAATGCCAACTAATACAATTTTTATGGAGCAAATATATTCTTTGACTGTTTTTGAAAATGAATTGCAGAAACTGAAATATAATTCCTTTTTAGGCAATTTTTGTAACTCCTAAGAGATTTAGAAAGACAAGAAAAAGCTCTCTGACATCTGGGCTTTCCCTACCTTCCTATCAGTTCCAGGGCTGCTGCTCTGCCCTCATTGACCATGTGCTTCTTATTTGGTCCAGTGTCTGAGAGCTGCTTTTCCTACTTAAAAAGTATGCCAGCTACCCTGCTTTCATAGTGTCTCTCCCACCATTAGTTCTTGCCTTACATAGCTCTGTGTTTTTATGGTTCTAACAGTTGTGTATATTTCTTACTCAGACTGTTAAAAAGGAACAGAGGTTTAGCAGACTGTGGCAATGGGAAAAGAGCCTGAAAATTACAGGGGCAGAAGTTGAAAACACTGTATGTTGTTTTTATGAAAATACAAATTGCTAAGAACAAATTGTAAAATGCAGATATATCTTAAACAGAGAAGTCCTAACATCGTAATATTAAATTTTGGCAGATATGCATGGTTCACCATTATTTTCACATTCAATTATATTAATGGAAGTGATTTTCATAGTCATTAGATTCCATATGTAGTCTGAAAGACCCATACACATGGGAAATAGAAATAAATCTTGCTAGCTCCTGGAAAGAAATAGGCAGTGTTTTGTTCTGGTGTTGGTATTGTTGTTGTCCAGGTTGGTGGTGATGGTGAGGTGATTTTTATTTCTTTTTTTTTTTTTTTCATTAGACATGAATGTGCCACAGAATAGATGTAAACTGAATTCCAAACATACTGTAGGATTGAAATAACTTGTTGGTTATCTGTCTAGATTTTTACTTATGTAAATATATCATTGATACTTTGAATAATTTGGAAATTGAGTTAAATATAATAAAGTCAATACAAAAGACAAACTACACTCACAAGGGATATTAAAAATATTTATATGTTTCTTTGCAGAATAAACCATAGAAATATGAATATCATTTATATGGCACAATATTTCATGTAGTTCCTATATCAACATCAACAATCCTACAAAAAATAGCGTCAGACATATTATTTGCCCTAAAAATATTTGTTTTAGTGGCTGTATGAAGGCTAGATGACTGAATGACTCCCAGTAAAGAAAAAAATGCTCAGAGAAATTGACTTGTCAGAGATGGCACACTAATGCATCGTAAGATCCTAGCCTTGAACACACATATTCTGACTCTAATTTTATTGTGCTTTGACTGCCCTATTATTCTCTTTCTAATAATTGACATTGACTTTCAACTAATCTTCTCTTCTTCTGTGGACCTGAGCAGGTAAAGTCTTATGCCATGTTCAAGTTTATTAACCATATATGGCCATTAGTTCAAAGCATTTGCTCTTTGATCTCTGGACAAACTGGACAGTGGGAGACATACTAGGGAAGAGGTGTACTGAAAGCTGTGCAGACAGAATTGGGAGAGAAGAAAATAGG
The DNA here is from genome assembly GCF_964339955.1 of Pipistrellus hanaki. Taxonomy (NCBI): domain Eukaryota; kingdom Metazoa; phylum Chordata; class Mammalia; order Chiroptera; family Vespertilionidae; genus Pipistrellus; species Pipistrellus hanaki. The sequence goes on along the minus strand of NC_140506.1, from coordinate 43,771,743 downwards.
GAGTACTTTATGACTTAAGTAGAATCAAAGAAACATACTGTACTATATTCACCTTCCGATTGTTCTTTGGATTCCACTAAAAGTAATAATATCATTAGCAATTCTGGTTTTCCTCCTTAAAGAATAAAAAATCTTTGGACCTATTCTGGACCCAGGGTTCTCAACCGAAAAGCTCTGTTTAGTTGGAGGGGGAGAGGTGTAGAATATAACATTCCAGATTGCATTCAATTATTAGTAAATATTATAAACTTAAGTTTACAAAAAATTAATTTAAGCAAAAGTTAGAGTCAATCCAAGGTTATTCCTACAATAAAAGCACCCTACATGTACATCTCAATATTGCTGCTCAAGACGTAAAAGTTGAGTGGACTAATCATTTATAGATTGTCAATTGCTTAGAATCCAAAGCTTATCTGGGTGTCTGTAGGGGAAGATTGAAGACTTTACAATACACCCCTAGACAGATGGATTTAACCTGATGAAATATTGTGTACATATTTCCAAAAACCTGTAAAAAATGTATGTAGGCATTTACTAGAATCACTGATTTCCCAAAGGGTGCGAAAATGGAAAAGAAGCAACATTTAAATACACTTAGTTGCTCTGGACAATTAACCCAATGGATCAAGAGAGATTATTCTTGTATAAGCATCTTGCCAGATATTGGCTGGATTTAAAAAGTAAAGTTAACCTAAATAACTAGGAAATATAACATGCATATGAATTCCAAGTTATATTAATTCCATTTTTGTCAGTGTTCTTTAGGTATGTTGAGAGAGTGATGATATTTTTTTTTTAATCAAATAAAGAATGTTTTTTCTTAGACAAGGAATTCCATCAGTTCTGAACTTTTACAACTGTGTGCTCTACCTATCATTCTCATATGCTTCCTTAACCAGCAAATGATGTGGTAAAATTGTGGGTAGCGGCAGCATGAAGAACAGAACCATTTTAATTTCTCCCATCTGGCATATTAGCATTAATAAAAGATGTTGAAAAAGAGAAGACTTGAAAGGCTTTCACCTTTTGATTTAACAAGATAATAAGGAAAGCTTGCAATCTGCCACTAAATATAACCGATTAGAATAAGAGTGAGTATAATGTGATGATCACCAAGATTAACCTTTGAGACAATTTTTAAAACCCTGCTGATTACAGTACAATCATGTTAAGACTAGCACTGAAACTGTTGTTGTTGCTTTTTAATATAAATACAATACAAAATTTTCCATTTCATAGTAATATAGACTGCATAGATTATTAGAACCAAAATTAATATATCTACAACTGCCTTATCCATCAAACTGACCCTTATGGATCTCCCTCTCTATAGGGTTAGTTGTTATAGTATTACTACCAAATCATTGCATTACTGGCTTAAAATATGTATGACATAATACTGATTATACATTTCTATATTTATCTGTTTCACTCAGTTTTGTTGTTTTTATACCACCATTCTGCTTGCTAACACCTCATTAATATTTTTGCATTCACTTGGGTTTTTGGATAGACAAGGGGGAAGATTTTACTTACCCTGGTAGTTTCTCAATTAAAATGAGATTACGAGGTCATATCCTCCCTAATTGGAAAATTACCTGAGTAGTAATACTTAGTTCAAATTTTTCATAGTTTTATTGGCTTATCTTTTTTTTTTTTTTTGGCATGACTACAGTTCAAACGAATATTGTAATTGACAATTACATAGAGTAAAAAAATGAACAGCTCACAAAGGAGTTTAACAAATATAATCTCAATTCATTTCTTCAAGTTACTCTTGACTATACTTTAGATGAGGTATTTCAGATAGTTATAGGATAAGATCCAGGCCTGGAATAAAATTTTGTTTATACATATGCTTGCTTTTACAATTTTTTTTAAATATTTTTTATATATTTATAATAGAGTCATTGAGGTCATCTGCTCATTCTGATATCAAGATGCAACTAGAAAAACAAAGACAGGTCTCGTTACATAGCCATACCCACGTTAATCACTGCCTTAAGTAAAGGCAGAGTTTTGTTTTGCTTATTTGAGGCAAAATTTGGCAATGTGCTGCATGGGGCTTAGAACTGAGTACTGGAGGATGTTCTTAAGTTATCTTTAGTGTAAATTTTAAGTACCTATAGGGCAGGGAACTTATTTATGTAATGGATCCATAAGCACATAGGGAGTCTATGAAGACTTGTTAGTTTAGTTTTGGCACATATGGCATCTAATCCTAAGGCCACTTTTGTGTTACAAAGGCACTAATAAACCTGTGGCATTCACAGTGGATATATACATGTTGTGTAATCATCTCTACTATATATCTTGTTTAATTTCTCAATTGAAAGCAACTGTGTATATTTAGAAACCCAAGGCAAAAGCAATACAGACTCAGGAACAATAATGGGAATTCTGTGCACAGAATGAGGGCTGAATGTGGTCCATAGGAGGAATGATAAACCCATAGTAATCATGGCAGATTTTTATTTTTAGACAGTTGATCAAAATTATTTGGCTAGCTTTTTTTTTTTTAATTAAGAAAGCCAACCATAAAAATTCCTACTCTTCATGGTTGTAAGAATGTGCAATATAGTATGCCTAAACCACTGAAAATTAGGGAAAAAAATAAAAAGTCTGGTTTTTAATTTATTCTTCCTATGGAGAAAGCAAGGGATTGTGGACCATGCATAGCATCTAGGAAGAAGCACAATTTCTTATCTACTATGTTCAGTATTATTTTCAGTGATCCCAAAAGTAAGCACATCTCTTTTTTTTTAAATCTAAAAATCATTGAAAGCTGAATTTAAAAGATGCACAGAATGAACCACATGTGTTAACAGCTATGAGTATTATATGTCAGATGAAAAGATTCACATGTATTATGAAATCCTTTAATTTTCTTTCTTTCAAATTTTTATTAATAAAGAATACTAAATCTGCTAAGTAGTATATTATTATGGCTTTTTTGAAAAATATAAATATTGTATTTCTTTTGAAGACATAAAATTAAAGTTGGATAAGAAGCATTGGTAAATATCCTAAAGCTAAAGAATATGAACAAACACTGCTTTCAATATTTCAAAGATATTTTAAATATGCCATTGGAAAATAAATTTAATTACCTTTAAGCTTTCATTTGTTTGCAAAGTAAAGAATACTTGATTCAATGTTTTCTAACCAAAATTATTTAAAATTCTTCAATTGGCAGTTATTTTCTATGGATCTATCCTCATAGCAAGTTTTCTAGAAAATTGAAATTCCCTTGATGATGAATTTTCCAAGAATTATACATAACTCTAAGACAGTTTCTACAATGTAGATAAATCACAAAAGTAAAATCTGTTTAAAACAGCCACTGGACATGTATGTTTGTCACACTGCATGAATGGCTTTGTTTTGTTTGTTTGTTTTTTTGTTAATCCTCACCTGAGAATATTATTTTCATTAATTTTTAGAGAGAGTGGAAGGGAAGGAGGGAGGGGGGAGAGAGAAACATCAGTGTGAGAGAGATACATCTATTGGACACATGGATTGGTTTCCGCCAGCATGTGTCTCAACTGGGACTGGAGCTAGATTGAATCTGCAGCTCAGGTGCCTGCCCTTGACCAGGAATTGAACCTGTGGCCCTTCCATGCATAGGGCAGAATGGTTTGGTTGAGAAAATGCTAAACTGTTGAATTCAAGGTTTCCACTTTCATTTCTTCAACCAATGGTATAGATGAATCACAAATAATTCATCACCACTACTGGAAAAGTAATACAGTGAACATTTCATATTAATTCAATTTTACCAGTATACATAAACTTTGTAAATGAAAAATAATATAACATCAACTTTGTATATTAAAAGTAATATAACTATCTTTATATCAAATACACTTCTAAATTTTAGTATCAACCATACCAAAATATAAAGCCAGCACAAGTCATCTTGAAATAAAAATCAATATATAGCATTATAAAGTTCATTTGTATTAGATTTGGGTTTTAAATACCATACTCAGAAAGGGAGGAAGGAAGGAAGGAAGGAAGGAAGGAAGGAAGGAAGGAAGGAAGGAAGGAAGGAAGGAAGGAAGGAAAAAGAGAGAGAAAAACCTGGTGTTCTAGGGAGAAATGGCTGATTTCTAGAGCTGAAGTAAGGAAAATACAAGGTAGGCCTGCAGCATCTTGTAGTACTTGAACAAAAAATCTAAAGGCCAAAGCTGGAGCGATTTGATCAGTAAAATGATGGAGTATTGAATTACAGCCCAATGTATATCCATGCATCACATTATACTGGTTAATAATGCGGATTTTGTAATCAAAGAAAACAGGATAATTTCAAGAGAAACATTAAAAGTGCTTTATTCAAAGTGATGTCCATCACTAGCCACACATTTCCCTCATCTTTCAGGTAATTTGTAGATACTGTCCCAATAGAACTTTTCTTGTTTTGAGGCAAACTATTAAGTGACCCAATTTTCTACTTCTTCCTATGTTTTGAAGTGCTGCTCAGAAAGTATGTGTGCCATCGGTTGGAACAAGTAGTAAGAGCAAGGTGTGGTGAATAGAGCGGGTGGGTTAATACTTCCCAGCAAGATCTTTTAAAGTGCCTTTACCTGGTTTTGAAGTGTGTGATGTGCATTATCATGAAGCAAAATTACTTTGCCGTGTCTTCGGGGACATTCTGGTCATTTTATGATCAAAGCATAGTTCAAATTGATCATTTGTTGTCAGTAGTGATCAGTATTAATTGTTTCACCTGGTTTTAGAAGCTCATAATACACCACACCTTCCTGATCCCACCAAAGGCAGAGCATTGTCTTTCCAAAGCGATTTGGCCCTGCACTCAATTTTGATGTGTGACCTGGATCAACCCATGATTTTGTCCATTTGGGATTCTCAAAATAAATCCACTTTTCATCGCCAGTCACAATTTGATGCAAAAAAAGACTTTCTTTCATGGTGTTGAAGCAACATTTTCCTGATGACTTTTTGGGTTTCAATTTGTCTTTCATTCAGTTGATGTGGCACCCATTTTCCTTCCTTTAAAATATTTCCCATTGCTTGTAAATGATCAGAAATTGTTTGCTGAACAACGTTTAATCTTTCTGCAAGTTGTTTTTGAGTTTGACATACATCTTCATCCAATAATGCTTATAATAATAATAAGTTGGTCCAAAGGTTGTGGGTTATTGTTAAGCCAATAATTCTTATAATTGTTCGTCTTCAAACTTTTTCAGTTGACCTGGCTGTTCTTTGTCTTTCACATTGAAATAATCATTTTTAAAACTTTTTAACCAACATTCACAAGTATCTTGAGATGGAGCATGTTCACCATAAGCTTCCCAAAGTATATGATAACTTTCAGCAGCACTTTTCTTCAAAGTAAAGTAATGAATTAAAACTTACCACAAATGCTATTTTTTGTCATGAAATTTGACATTTTTAAGCTTAAAAAAACCTATGATGTTAACACCTTCAGCAAACTTGACATTTGAAGTTTGAAGTTTGCTGTCAATACAACAAAATAGCATACATATAAAATCATATATATGTGTAACTCCACCTATTAAAAAAATCCACATTATTAACCGGTACACCTGTAATTAATAAATGATTGAATAAAGTTATTCAATGTAAAGAAGAGACAAATCCTTAAAGGATAGTTCCAAATAATATATATAGACTAGAGGTCCAGCATGTACCCTCTACAATCTGGGACCCTTCAAAGGATGTCCAACTGCCCATTTAGGCCCAATCCCAGTGGGATCAGGCCGAAACAGGCAGTCAGAGATTTCTCTCACAATCCAGGACTGCTGACTCCCAACTGCTCGCCTGCCTGCCTGCCTGATTTCCCCTAACCACTCCCCAACCAGCCTGATTGATGCCTAATTGTTCACCTGCTGGCCTGGTCTCCCCCAACTGCCCTCCCCTGCAGGCCTGGTCCCTCCCAATTTCCCTTCCCTACTGGCCTGATCACCCACAACTACCCTCCCCTGCCAGCCATCTTGTGGAGACTATCTTGTGTCCACCTGGGGGTGGCCATCTTCTGCATTGGAGCAATGGTCAATTTGCATATTACTCTTTTATTAGATAGGATTGTCCTCTCCCAAAGGTAAAGCTTAATTCCCCCTCTCTTGCTTTTTTTCTCTTTTTCCCAACCAAAAGGCACTTTTCTCAAAGCTTTTAAAAAGTCTTCTTGATGTATTTCTTCATAATGAATCTGAATCTTGCACATCAGTGCTTACCACATAGTAGTCACACAATAAACATGTGTTGGATGAATTTCTTAAATGAGTGAAAAGAGGTAAATCTTGATGATTTATCCTCTCCATCAATATGTAGAATACTAGTTGTACTACCTTAAGTTTTAAAACCATTAAATACAACCAATTAACTACCCTCTAAACATTTACAAATGCTAATTTCAAAGTTCAATTGAAAAAGTCAAATTTATACAAAAACCTGCTCACACATGCTCTTCAAAGTCATTATATTGCAAGTGACTTCTTTGTAAAACCAAACCACAATTAGAATGCTTGAAATACACTGTCTGTGTTTGATTACTGTTATCGATTAATGCTGACAACAGTCAACAGCATTGCTTAAATTTCACAGAGTCTAGCAAAGAGAAAATACTATGTATACATCTGGCTAATTCTCTGAGTTATAAATTTACAATTAAAATTTGACCAAGCTTTAGATACTTAAGAGCTTAATTGACCATGTAATTCCAAAACACGCTACATGGATTCTATTATAGAGAATGCATGGTTATAGGTACGTGGCTTAATGATGACAAATTCTGCACATCAAATTCTACTTTCATTTAATTTTTAAAAGCTTTCCCTTAAATCAGAGACACAATCTTTTAAAACATACCATATGTCTTTTCTTTTGTAGCACATGTTTAAAAGTAGCCTTAATTAGAGCTAGTGCATTGTTTGGTTTCTTCACTGCCACTTCTCTTATCCTGTCAAGCTTTACATCTGTTACCCCTGCACCTTTGTGCAAGTTGGAGATCAAGTTAGTAAAGAGAAGGTTCTAGACAATCCAGAAAATCTAAGTAGCTACAATGAGGCATCGATTAGAATTAATAGTGTATTCACTATTCCTTTAAGGAAACAACATAAAAGTTCTTATTTTTAGTTCATAGTAGCAAATATTTGTCAGGTACAAATGCTTTCTTCATTGGTGACCATAAGGGACCATATTAAATACCCAGAGAAGGGAAATAAGGAATAAAATAATTCCTGAATTGTGACCTCGTATTTCTTATTTTGGTTCAACAAACCAATAGCTATGGTCCCACAATCACAGAATGCTGAAAATATCTAAGGCTGACAGTCCCGTATGGAATTGCAAAGCTTGTTTTATTTGCTTCTTTAACATCTGGCTTAATATGTCTCATTCCTTTTCTTCTCATCTAGAAATTTTCAACCCATTGTTTTAATTTAAAATAAAATAATTCCTCTTGCTATAGAAGAATTTATTCAGCCTGGCTTCTTACTAGTAAATGTCTTCCTTAATCCAAAGCCTTAAATTCTAGCTATGCTTGAGCCTTGGTTCTTCTCCCTTCTTTGCCTTTATAGACAATCTGATAGACACTAATAAACTCTTTACCTATAACTATTCAAAATTTCATCAGTTCTCTATAACCAATCCCCATCAACTATGCTTGTGAAAAAATTAAAAATTAAAATGTAAAATAGTCACAGTATACAACAGTATTTTAACTGTTTCTTCTTAGACTATATTTAGACAGTAGGAATCACTTTTGAATAACATTGTTCAAAAAACAGTTAGTAAGCACCTGTTATCTGCATCCTAATCCTACAATCATGTTACATGTTGCTAATGAAATCCCTTCCCAACTCTCAAGGTAGCCTTTCAAAATCATCATCTGTCTCAGCCACTTCTCACTTCATATCACTTGCTACCAGCTAAGCCCAGACATACAGGCTATTAAGGTTAAACTCAATATCTCTCTTCTCTTCATAGCCTCAACCTACCTCAAAAGGTATCTGTAAATATGTCTACACTTGTACTCCCTCCCTCTTTTCCTTCCTTTCTTCCTTCTTTCCTTCTTTCCTTCTTTCCTTCTTTCCTTCTTTCCTTCCTTCCTTCCTTCCTTCCTTCCTTCCTTCCTTCCTTCCTTCCTTCCTTCCTATTTCTTTCCTTCCTTCCTTTTTTCAGATCTCAGGTTGGTTCCTTATAAATTAAAATATTGCACTGTCCCATTGCATTGCTCCATATATTTTTACTTTTCCCCAATCAACTTATACTCTTTAGGATAGTTCTTACAAATATTTAACCTCTACAAATAATTATCCCCTTCGCTTCAATCAAAAATAACTCAGACTTCAGTGAGGAAATGACAGCTATCTGAAATGAAGTTCAGATTTTCATATTTTATATATATCTCAGAGGCCCGGTGCATGAATTCTTGCATAGGTGGTCTGGCCAGCCTGCCAGGGAGAGGGGACATGGGCGGTTGGCCAACTTGCTTGCTGGTCAAACTCCTGATTGAGGGGACAATTTGCATATTAGCCTTTTATTATATAGGATATACACTGAGTGGCCAGATTATTATGCATTCAGAGATCATAATAATCTGGTCACTCAGTGTATATATATCTCAAATGGGTACCAAAAGTATTCTAGACTTTTGCTGGAGATCAACCACCTATTTGCCCTGAGCTTTCTATCAGCCGGTGCAAAGGGGAAAACTGATCAGTTGCACGATTTATAGTATCTTTGGTATCAAATAAATGAGGTACTTAAGAGAAAGTACACTGAGTGGCCAGATTATTATGCGTACAGAGATCATAATAATCTGGCCACTCAGCATGTGTATACATGCTCGCGCCCACACACACACACACACACACACACACACACACACAAACTTACCTATTTTGGTACTTAAATTTTACTAAACTGTTTGTGCTCTAAGAGGAAAATATATGATTCTTTCCAGTCACCTAGTAAAGAGAAGGTTCTAGAACAATCCAGAACCTTATACCTTATAAAGAATCATTATATTTTTTTTTAGTGTATTCACTTTTTCCTCTTACCTTATAAAGAATCATTAATAGTGTATTCACTACTTCCTCCTACCTTATAAAGAATCATTATTTTTTTCCTGCATGCTCAAATACTCTCTCTTTCTATTCTCTCCATTCCTCCCACCTCAAATACTCTCAGATAACCCATCCTCTGCTCCCACCACTCTGCAAAAACAAAGCAAAACAAAAACATTAATCTTGATCCTGAGTCTCTTTCAGGTTACAACTATACTACCATTCTTTTTTTTTTTTCATGACAAAGTTTCTGTATCAGATTTTTGCTCATCTTTCTTGCCTGCATTCCCTCAATCCAATATCCTTTCACTTTTGCCACACAATTGACACCTCCTGATCTTTTGAAGGTTAGTACCAGCCTCATAACTGCTGAATCCTTATGAACTCTTCTTCCTCACAAATTGTCCCTCCTGACTCTTCTTCTAAGTCTCTGACTTTATTTCATTTCTTTCCTTTCTTTTTTATTTTTCTTCTCCTAGTTTGCCTGCTTCTGAAATTCTTCAAGATTTCATCCTCTTATCACTCTGTACATTGTCAGGAGCAAGATATTCTGACACAGATATTTTAGAGAAGCCATTTGACACAGCCACTTCAACTCTGTGAGTTTAATCTTATGGATAATAATCCCTCAAAGAAATTTAGTAATATTCACTTTTGAGAAATTCTCAATTCTAATCTCCCCACATACCAAATAGATGCAATGTAATTAATTGTGTCATTTGAGAATTCTATGAATGAAAATGGAAACATCAGATTAATCAGTCAAATGTTTTCTTCACACCCTGGTAATCTAATTTTTCTAAATGTCCTCCCTGTGGGATTATGATTTGGAATCTATTCACCAGAATTCATCAGTCTTTGACCTTAAGGCCTATATTTTTAATACTCTCCTGAACATGTCTACATAGATGTTCTACTGGTTTTTTTAAATCAACAAATTCTAAATAAAATACATTTTCTTCTCTTTTTCAGGTTGAGAGTCCCAACTGTAACCCTCTCTTGATTAACAGTACCAAGATAAGCTAGGTCACCCAAATAGAAACCCAAGAGCCATCTCTAATTTCATTTTATACCCTTCCCAACAGTCAATGGCTCCCTAAATTTAGTCATTTATGCTTTCCTTAAAAGTCTGTCAAATATACCACCTTTCTGAGGGGTATATGGTTATAGTTCAAAGCTCTCAGCATCTTTGGATGTAGCAGGCTCCTAACTTGTTTCTTACCACAATTTGACTATCCTTCGATCCATATACTATGCCAGAGGCAACTTCACAAGAGCTAATATCTGCTTAAAAGTGTGAACAGTTTTCTACAGGCTCTAAGAATATGTTCTTGTCCTTTCAGAGTCCTTATTTGCCACTCTCTCACATGCACCCTGAAATGTAAGCATTCCAAACTAAGCACAATTCTTTTAAGAAGTACAATCTTAATGGCTCCCTGTCTTTGCAGATGTTCTTATTTCTTCCTGCCTGTATCTAATGAACCCCTAATTAGTTCAGTATTCTCATTGCATCTTAAATACACTTCCAGGAGTACATGTCTCATACACTACTGCAATCATTTTTTTAAAAGTGTTTTCATTTCCTTCTGCTAAAGTAGTTTAAGGCATAGTGTCTTATTTATATCTAAATATCAAGTGCATGGTGGAGTCTGGACATTTAGTACTCAAAAAAAATTTTGGTGAATTTTAAATAAAGGCAATCATTATGCATATTTGGATAGTATAAAATTTTTAAATTGTGTTTTTTTTTTAGAAAATAAAAAGTCCATGGGAGGAGAGAGGTAAATGTATGTGTGTTATTGAATTTGAATCAAGAGCAACCTTGGATGGTACTAGATTTGGGACATCAAAAAATGAGCTCTTTCAAACCATATTCTTATTTTACTACTCTACTTAAGATTAATGTCCCTTATATTCTAATATTTTATCTGTGAAGTCAATCACTGGAAATGCAACTTTCTTTTTAAAATTCTCTTTTCAAAACCCATTGACTGCTTCTAAGCAATATAACCATCAAGGGAGAAAACATCAGCAAAGAAACAATCTGATTCTTTAAAAATAATCATGGTGAAAGAGTTTTCAATGTGGTTAACTCACCCAACAGAGATTGTTCACTAATTTAGGATTTTTTTAAAGTTACAAAGAATTAAGTCTTGCATTACCAAGATTTTGCAAGCATCCAGTTTTTCAATGCTGCAAAATAGACTTGATCAACTGTTTTTCCCCCATAAGGTTCTACTTTAAGACCTCCATATGCTCAGTTTTAATAATCAGCTTCCAAAACCAGGAACCATTCCAAATATGAGTTATGGAAATATTGTGCTTCTTATTAAAAACAACATGAAAAGAAATATCTGAAGCCCAGGTATCAATCTGTGAAACACATAGTGGCAGGTCCATGTGAAAGGTTTGTATGAAGAATTACTGCTTAAAATCACTTTTACAGAGGCAATTTAACTCGTTTCACTAGAAGTGAAAATTGCTATGACAAATATGTCACTATGGAGGTCAAATGGTAATTTGCACATGCTAAACAGCTCAGCAGGAAATTACATGTGATCCTCAAAATCACTAGCATTCCCACCAGAAATCATTTTAGAAGACATGGAGGTCACATGGATTGTATTAGGGATAAAACTCTTTCAAACACATGTTCACCCTCCCTTGGGAGGAAGAGAAATTGAAGATATGGAGAGAGGTATGATCAAGTTGTTTGAAGTTGGAGAAATGAAATTTAGTGTAGTTATAGAAAAAGGAACTAGTGAAAAGTGTCGTCAGAAACCAATAAAAAAAAAATACCTGCTTAACTTACTTGAAGCTTTTGATATTATTTTATCACTTGAATAAAATTCAGTTATGCTCACATAGTTTATCAAGAAAAACATGAAAAAAAAGAAAATATTACAGAGAATAATTTAAGTGAGCTTAAAATGAGTTTCTGAGGTATTTTAGCAGATTTACTTCACCTTCATGTACCACCTACAAAAACAAAGATTTGAGCTAATGGTCTGTGCTCTGGTGGTCTGGATGGGTAAGCATTGGAAATGGAATGACATTCAGCAGTATCCTGGATTCTGAACACTGCAATAACATTGCCTTACAGTATTATTGTGGTTCCTTTATGCTAATGACAAATCCCTGTGAAAAATCTGTCAGGGCAAAAGCCTACAAAAGAAGCAATACTGTTTCTTTTGACAAGGATTGTATCTATAACTATCTCATCTTAAACAGTTTTTATTTCTCATATCTTTCCTCCAGTCTTATATCGATATAAGGACTAGAGGCCCGGTTCACAAGTGGGGAGGGGTGTCCCTCAGCCCAGCCTACACCCTCTCCAATCTGGGACTCCTGGAGGGATGTCCGACTGCCCGTTTAGGCTTGATCCCAGTAGGACTGGGCCTAAACAAGCAGTCGGACATCTTTCTCATGATCCAGGACTGCGGCTCCCAACTGCTCGCTTGCCTGCCTTCCTGATTGCCCTTACCCACTTCTGCCTGCCAGCCTGATCACCCCATAACCACTCAGCTGCCAGCCTGATTGTGCTTAACTGCCCTCCCCTACAGGCCTGGTCACCCTTAACGGTCCTCCCCTGCAGGCCCAGTCGCCCCCAACTTCCCTTCTCTGTCGGCCTGGTAGCCCCTAACTGCCCTCCTCTGCAGGCTTGATCATCCTCAACTGCTCTCCCTTGTAGGCCTGGTCCTTCCCAACTGCCCTCCGCTGCTGGCCATCTTGTGACAGCCATCTTGTGTCCACATGGGGGCAGCCATCTTGTGTGTTAGAGTGACAGTCAATTTGCATATTACTCTTTTATTATATAGGATTCCTATATCTGGACATATACTCATCCATTAATTTATTCTTAATTGAGCACATATTTTATCCTAGATACTGTGCCACAGTTGAAGCCAAGATACATAATCCCTCTTCTCAAGGAGCCTTTGGTTTGATGGGAAATACAAATTAAGGTGATAAATACTAAAAGAAGAAAATAGTAAGCTGCTATAGGAGCACATAGCCTAATCATCTAGCTCAATTTGAGTGATCAGGAAGACTTCCTAGAGTAAGAGACACCTAAGACCTAAATAGTGTGAGCATAGAAGTGGGGAGCAGCAGAATTCTCCAAGCCAAAAAAAGTACAGTATAAAATGGCCTATCATTAATATGCAGCCTAGTTCAATTAAAAAAAACACACACACAACTAAATATGTCTTAATACCGCTAAAGCATGGACTTCACGGAAAACTTCTGAGCAAAAGAGAGGGTGATTCTTAGGGATTTTGCACTAAGTACAGCCTTTGGGAGCATAGCAGAATCGTACCCTGTTTTCCCGAAAATAAGACAGTGTCTTATATTTTTTCTCCTAAAGTTGCACTAGGTCTTATTTTCAGGGGATGTCTTATTTTTGGGGAAACACAGTCCTTCTTGAACCATGACAACATGGTTAGGAGCTCCCCTTAACATTTGAGTGGTATGGTAACATAAGGAGAGGAAGCAGTGGAGCTGCTGATAAAGTTGATCTTGACAATGATGAGGAAGAGGATTTTATTACTCCTCCCTAAGGAGAAAGAATACAAATTTACATAAGAAGACCCAGTGTAGATAAGAGATCAACCAAGGACTTGTATACATGCATATAAGTATAACCAATGGACACAAAACTCTGGGGAGGGTAGGTATGTATGGGAGGGCGGGGGGTGGGGGGGGGCAATGGTAAAATATGTACACAGATAATAATTTAATAAATAAATAAATAAATAAATAAATAAATAAATAAATAGAAGAAGAAGACCCAGTGTGGGTAAAAGCCCAGATAATTCTGGGTAGAAATCTTATTTCTTTATAGTAACAATAACTCTGCCCTTAGATTCCTAGTAGTATAGTTTGGAGACAAAATTAATATTTATGTAAACCAAAAACAAATTTAACAGGATATAGGTTGACTCAATGACCTTCCAAGAAGAATTAGCAATTTTAGTTCAAGCTAAGCACAGCTATTGGTTGAGAGATGAAATTAGCCTTTAGGTTTCAGTTATTCTATTCCTGGCTCTAAGCCTTGGAAGACCCAGGCATATGTCCTGTTGGTTCATAAGAATAGCTACTAATTGAAACAACATTCGAGGCACTACCACTTTCCTCACCTCATTCCATGGCTCTCAATCTAATATTCACTTTCTCATCAAATTGACCTCTAAGTGCCTTACTTCTGGTTTCTGATGTCATTATTTGAAAAACCTTTGACCTCCTCTTTTAGCCTTTTTTTTTTTTTTTTTTTTTTTTTTTTTTTTTTTTTTAACCTTACCTTTCCCACATGGCTTTTGGCTGTCTCTCCTCTTCTGAATGGGTTTGGAGCACAGCTTCTCAGAAACTAACCCTGGTCCCTGGCCACCTAGTGAACATCCAGATGGTTCCTCTTAGATGCCAGTAGTCAAGGAGTTGGGAAATCATGCAATATTTTACTCAGCATGGTCTAAAGGCATCTAAATAGTGGAAATTAAACACATGAAAACGTGACCATTTGTGAGAATCCTTGTAGAAAGGCTAACCTATATATGTGATCAATATGAAAATCTGGGAGATGATGGTAGAGATTCTGCTCACGGTATCACATAATTGCTGTATACTGAAACAAGCTATACCCAGACTGTTTTTTTGACCAATAAATAGTATTGCACTATATGGTTTTAAATTTGATATATTTTTAGGTATTTTAGTTAAGAAAAAATATTGGAAGGGAATGAAATCAATAGCTTCATCTAATGGTTTAAAAAGACAATTTCCTCTGGTAGGGACAAGAGAAAATCTACTTATTGTGGCTGTTAAAACTCAAAGGTTGGATGACTGATTTCAAGGCATTGTGTGGAGACTTTTGCAGTTCAGGTTCACGCTACCAAACTTCCTAAATCACTCCAATATACAGCTGATAAGGAACCTTAATGGACCTTTCATATCTGTATGGGTACTAGGACATACACCATGTATGGTTATGAGATTGTCACGTGTAAGTCTTTGTTCTGATAACTTAACTTCCTGTCAAGTGATGTACTGCAGAAACTGCTTCCAGCTTCTCATCTCTTTTATTACAAGATTTTCCATCCAAAATGTCATATTAAAAATTTATAATTTTAAAACCTTCTGGGTTATTTTAATGGAGGTTATACATATATTACTATATTGATTATTTTTATTAATTTATAAATTTTACTTTGCATATCAATAATAATGCACACACACACACTCCCACACATTAGATTTGTCCAGCTTTGGGGTCCTTTAGGAAAGTTATGATAGAGACTGATGGAGCTCACATATGAACCAAGCATTAATTTTAGAAGGAATGGCAAGTATATCTTAAATGCAGTTTGTAGTGGTGTTTTTCAAATGTGTGTATACATGCTTGTGGCTACAAAACATACATTTTATTAAAATTATTACTGGATAAATTCACTATCATTGTCCTTCTATTATAATCAATAAATAATGTATTATTATCTGTGGATAGAAACTTAAAAATTCTTTCACCATTAAAAAAAGGTCCTAGGAGCTGAAAAACATGATAACAATTGCTATACTGTTCAGAAATTCAAAATGATCCAGTATGTAGTGTTGGAAAAATTTATGAACTATTTACCTATAATAGACTAAGAAATCTGCTGTTTTTTGTTATGAAATGTCTATAAAGAAAACACTTGGTCTCATAATGGTGCATATAGCCCATGACTTCTATTGACAAGTTGAAATAATTCACACCCCCCCAATCTTACAAAGTAAATATACAAATAAAGAGGAAATTATAATTTTAGCCTCTATGGAGTTAACATTAGAAATAAATATTGGCTAAGAAACTGATGCATTGTAAGAAGCTGTTAGTCTGCCCATCCAAAGCAAAAACTACTACATTAAAAATTACAGTTTCTAAAACATTTGTTTCTCATCTGGCATTAAATAAAGTTTAATTGCAAGTTGTTTTATGTCATTTTCCCTTGGGATATGTTTTTAAAAAGATACACAGGAGGCTCATATGTACACACATCTCATTATTTCTCAGTAGGATTCATGTTTGTGCCACCTACTCATGATTGGAAGTGCATACGCTAATGTCTCTGATTTACTTGTACTGGGCTTTTATAACAATTTAATTCTTACTTTGCTGCATGGTACTGTAGGCTGTTTCAAAAGAGATTCCAAATTGCCAAAAAAACAAACCACCCAACCCAAAACCCTTAATGACTCTCAACAGTTTCTTTGACATATTTAAGCAAAATATTCTGTTCCCTTCAACAAAAAAAGCACAAAATTTTGGGTTCGGGTTCGAATTACATTTGGCCAGCAGCTGTTTATAAAATTGAGCAGCAAACAGTGCAATAATAACAGATTATATGTGGATTCTATTTCTTTCCTGGACAGCCTGTCTTGTAAATATTTGCTTTTACCATCAGCATACGAGAGGAAAGCATTAGCCTCTCTCCACAATTTAGAAATGGCTTAAGAGAAATTGTAAAATAATCATGCAACGACTTCCCCACTCCCCCCAATTACCCCTTTTGGTTTCTTTGGTTATCCCCATGCAAAAATATCAAGAAATTCACTACATCTGGCATTGAAAAGAATCTTGTTTAGACCCTTTTTAATGTGCTGAGCAGAAGGCGAAATGAACTCTGTTTCAGGCCCACAAGGCTGGAGGTCTCTATTGAATATGTTTGAGACCTTAACTTGACTAAGAGCAAAGACTATCTGAAAATATGTACTGCCATGATTCCTGAAAGAAAAATGGGGGCTTTTGATTAGTAGACCAGGGTAGCCACACTGCCTCCTATTTCCTGGCATTTGCTGATTACAGTTAAAACATGTCAGTGGCTTCCTGTTGCTCCTTGGGGTTTTGTCCTTAACAGAGCTGACAAGGCTGGGAGGATCTGTCCCCTTTTCAACTCTTCTCACTCATCTTCTGGGTACCCTGCCTGCTTTTTACTGTCCATCTATGAGGGCTTCCTGCTGGCCGCTGCTCCTGCTAGAGCTGCCTCCCATGATAGTGCACACGTGTGTCCTCCACCGAGAAGGCCTCCTGTGCCTCCTCCTCTTCTACTCAGCTTCCTCCTTCCCTTTTTTAGTCAGTCCCCCATCACATTCTCCGTATTCACCCTGCGGCTCTCTTTTGTGGCACTTAACCCAGTTATAATATTTGGTTACTTTAGGTCTTTTCCAGTGACTATAGTTTATGAGGCTAGGAATTCTGTTTGTGTTCACCATGGTAACCTACCAACAGCATGCCTGGTACATACTAAGCCACCCAAATATTTGAAGAATGACTAAAGGAAGGACTCCCACTCTATTACTTTCTATTCCAGAGCTCAGTAAATTTAACAAAACAACCGTCATTTTCTGGTCAACATTCCTCTTCTTTGCAATACAGACTACAAGTTATTGTTGGATGGGTACTAGCCATTGTGTTTGTCTACATGGGACATATAAAAACAATATATTACTGATTTATAATGTCCTATGATGTGCCCTAAGAAAAGTTGCATACAAAGACAAAATCTTTTCTATTCTATTCCAACATTCCATTTGTATAAAATAATCATAAACAACCTCCCAATAAAGGCCACTTTCCCCTCAAGGTAATTTAGCAAACAATGATTCTATAGCAACAGGAAAGCACTACATTGTTTTATGAGCCTTGCTTTCATTTCTCCAGGCAGTAATATTGCACTAAATCCTCAGGGCCTCAGGGGGCTCCCTGCCAGCGAGAAACCAGAGATTATAACCTGAAGCTGTGCAAATGCTATCAGGAAAGTCCCCTCAATCCACTTCTCCTGAGTACTTACCTTGGATAGTTAGCAAAGGCCATCTATTTAAAATAAATAATAAAATGAAATGAAGCACTAATGCAATGATCTAATCTAGTGAGGAGAGATTACTTAAGTAATCATTATTTAGGAAAGGGCTCTTTCTGTTCTGGCTTAGAATGGACTTGCATTTCCACATGTCACTCTGTCAAGCCTTCCTTATTATTGTCACTGCAGTTATCAGCATGTTCAGCGCATTTCTATCTTATCTTCTACCTCCCTCTCCTGGTCCTTATCCTTTTGGAACCACTACCTAGGAGCTCTGGCCCTAGAGTGGACTGAGTGGCTGCTTTTCTCAAACTAGCTGGATACAATCAAGAGAACAGAACAGGAGCCCTTTGCCTTTCTCCCTTTGGTGAAGTCTCTTAGAAACTCTCAATCCACAGGTTATTGTTAATTCCTCGTGCTGTCAAAGGGGCAAATCACAGGGTCAAAATTGTCTATCAAATATTTTCAAAGAATACCGGTAAACATGGGCTAATAGGTTAAGTAAACTTTAACATCTTGAATTTTATTCTAAACAATAGGACCTTTCCCACCCCATTGGTGTAAGTGAAGTAAAATGGACTGTCAGTAAACCACACTGAATCTTGAAGTTGAATAATTCTTTTATCATCTCAGTTAGCTTTCATAATCCCTTGCTTCTCTACTTGGAGAAAGTTGAAACAAAGATTTTTATATGTTCAGAAAATTTCAAGATGGCCACTGTCTTCTAAATTAGAATTTTGGCATATTTCCAGTTTGTGTAGAGCCTGCGCCCTTTCTTTAATAACAATAATAACAAATGCAAACCTAAAACAGTTTTGGTCTTGCGTTTGCATTCCATCCACCTTCTTTGAAATGTTAAAACATCTGGTTTTAAGGGGAAAAAAATCAACTTCAACATGTTTGGAGAGAAAAAGGCAGCCCACAAAATAAATCAGGGTCAAGTGTTGTTATTTCATGGGTAATTATAAGGCAGTCCAATTTATTAGTAAATCTTGCATCATGCCTACTTATAGCCACAATCCTTGCAATTGTTCTTACACTCACATTGGAAAGTGGCTAAATTATAGGATTTAGAAAATTTGGGGGCTAAATCTCATGGAGAAGAATGCCATGTGGTCTCTTCATACCTTGCTTCCCTAAGTTTTTCATCTTACAAGTAAAAAATGTGTCTTTGTTTAGTTCATTTTTCCAATTAATTCATGAATTTTTACCAACAGTTACTTGGAAACAAAAAGACGCCCACAATAAATTATTGAAAAGAAAATGCTTGCTAGTTTAATTGAAGAGCAGATGGTTGGCTCAAAGGGTCTTCTTGCTGTGTTTCAATAGTGCAGTGTGGAAGAGGGGACATGTTGCAGTGATACCGGGAAGCTAACACAAACAACTTGGAGGAGGGTGAGGCTCAGCATTTGAGAAAGCCAAGTACTTTGAGACTTTAATTACAATTCAAGAAGACTTTCAGCCTCTCTTCTCAAGCAAAAAGGTTGACAAGTCATCTTTAAACAAGTCTTTAAGAGAACATAGACCCTGGCTAAAAACATGGGGTGCCAAGTTTTCAGACCAGATAATACCAAGAAGGAAAGCAAAATCAGCTTCACTTTCCCCTAATATCACTGCAGATTCATATTAGTTTCACACCTTCAGGATATGCTCACTTATTCACCAACTGATGAATGGTTTTCTGCTTCTCCAAAGAACTGGAAAGGTCAGTTTTACAGTCAATGAAACAGGTCCATCTCCTAGTGCTCTAAGATATATACACACACACACACACACACACACACACACACACACACGTATATGTTGTTTATTTCAGAGAGGAAGAGAAAGGGAGAAATAAAAACATCAATGATGAAAGAAAATCATTGATCAGCTGCCTCCTGCACACCTCACACTGGGGATTGAGCCAGCAACCTGGGTATGTATGCTGACCAGGAATCAAACCATGACCTCTTGGTTCATAGGTTGATGCTCAACCACTGAGCCACACCAGCCGAGTGTAAGTTACTTTTTCCTTCCCTGTTTTTACCAGTCACCCAGCTTAAAATATATTGAATATATTGAAGACAGATACCCCAATATAACAGAATTGGCTTAATTGTGATATTCAGGAATTAGATTAGGAAACCATATAATGGTTTTCTTTCTGGAAAATTTGTATTTATAAATGAATTGTTTAACCTTTTCCCTCACTGTCAAATAGATTATATTCAGCATCAAATACAATTTATTCCTGCTATTAAAAAAAAAAAAGGAATTCAGACAGTATCCATCTGATGCTAGATATCTGGATTGGAATTAAGATATTTGGTTAGATACAAAAGCCAAAACAAACCCATGCGTATTTTCCAACTCTAAAATTCTCCTTATATTTAAAAACAAATTATCTGAAAATTATCTGGACAATTGCCAAAAAAAATCTAGAAGTGAATGAAATCTGGGTAGATAGTATAAAATCTTTAATTAAAAATCTTTAATTAGAGTTTTATTCATGAGCTTAATCACTGACCATCAACCAGAAACTACATATTCTTATTTCACTTAAAATTCCATTAGACTTGGCTATCTAAGTTGGTTCCTATATTGCAATAATTTATACATTGTGATTAGAAGGAAAAAAATACTTGAGACAGGAATGTCAGTGGAAAAAGAAGTGATAGTTGGCAACAATGAAATGGCAAGAAAGCTCTTAAAAAACTCAAGGACATTATAAGGGGGGGTTGTTTAATGTGGGATCAAACACTCCTGGTGATAACAATCACTGTGAAGGCCTGTTAAACACTCAGCTTCTCTACTTCTGTTGGGAACTATGATTCAGTGTGTCTGGGTTAGGACCTTTGGATCCATAGTCAAATAATTTTAGCAATGTTTGGGAAACCCAGCCTCGAGATTATGAGAGCTCACAGCCCTAGACATTAAGAAGAGGCTTTATGCCGAAACCGGTTTGGCTCAGTGGTAGAGCATCGGTCTGCAGACTGAAAGGTCCCAGGTTCGATTCCAGTCAAGGACATGTACCTTGGTTGCGGGCACATCCCCGGTGGAGGGTGTGCAGGAGGCAGCTGGTCAATGTTTCTCTCTCATCGATGTGTCTGGCTCTCTATCTCTCTCCCTTCCTCTCTGTAAAAAAAAAAAAAAAAAAAAATCAATAAAATATATAAAATAAAAAAAAGAAGAAGAAGAAGAGGCTTTATCATGTGCCACATTCTCTGTTCAATAGTAGTTTGGCCCTGTTATTTAATGTTTCTATCAATAATGGGATATGTCAAAGGGTAAATATCAGTAGGTGTAAGATTCATTCCTCTGCTACTCATCCTTCTCTATCAAATTGCTCATTGAGAAAAAGTGGTATGAAGTTACTCATCCTCAATGAAGACAGATGGTAGGGTTTTGAATGACATGATTTGGATTAAGCTTGAATTCCTTACAGGTAGCATAGTAGAGAGCAAGTACCTATAAAAAACATATTATTTTATTATTTTATTGAATTACTAGAGACCCAATGCATGAAGACTCATGCAAGAATGGGCCTTCCTCCCCCTGGCTGCTGGCACCACCTTTGCTCCAGCCTGGAGCTACCTTCCCACTTTCCCATGCTACCCAGGATGCCCAGAGCAGCTGGGGCAGTACAGAACGCCTGTATAATCACCATGGCAATGATGCAAGTGTCCCGCCCCCAGCCACTTGGCACCTGTGTATGCAAATTAATCCACCATTTTTGTTATGTTAATTTGCATACTTCTGATTGGCTGGTGGGCGTTGCAAAGATATGGTCAATTTTTTATTTTTATTTTATTTTATTTTTTACAGAGAGGAAGAGAGAGAGATAGAGAGCTAGAAACATCGATGAAAGAGAAGCATCGACCAGCTGCCTCTTGCACACCCCCTACCGGGAATGTGCGGACAACCAATGTACATGCCCTTGACTGGAATCGAACCTGGGACCTTTCAGTCTGCAGACCGATGCTCTACCACTGAGCCAAACCGGTTTCGGCGAAGATTCGGTCAATTTGATCTTTCTCTTTTATTAGTGTAGATATCACTAAAAGTTGCTAATAACATCAGTACATGTGTAAAAGAGCAATGTTACTGAATTAAAGTATTTCTCTGAGTAAGAGCCATTTCTATTATAGCATTCTGAAGTAGGTAGAATTTCAGCTTAAATAACCTTTATTTATATGACTATGGAATTGCTAAAAACATCTTACAAGATTTTACCCCCTCTTTCAATGAATATTTTCATTAGTACTGACTTCTCTCAGTCTCCAATCCTGAATCTCCAAGAGGCTTCCATATCCATTTAGATGACCTGCCTGTTCAGTAATCTTGGCTTTTAATGCCTTGTCTTCAATGACCTTTATCTTAAGCCATGTCAGCTATCCTATTTCATTGCTATCCATCAGGTCTTGTTTAACTCCAAACTTCCAAGGTATCAAATTAACCAACCATTTTGTAATGTTTGGGTTTTTATGCTTCCTGTTCATCCATTTACTTTTTTCTACCCGAGTTTCTGAGAAATGTGAAAACTTCTGATCCTTTGTCTCTCCCATCTTTTCTTCTGAACAAGTCCAATTTTATTTTCACATCCTTCTCAACCCAACTTAGATGTGCTATCCATACCTTTAACTATCTTGCCCTCTTGTCTTTCTAGAACAACTTTTATGAAATTCTCAATGCTAAATTAATTTAATTGGGTCAATCCTAGATCAATGCAGTTCTACAGCTTGTGAAAATTAAATGAACTTGAAGGTATATGCACTCAATATTTATGATCTCCAAAATCAATGTCCACCTTGATATATATATATATATATATATATATATATATATATATATATATATATATATATCTTTTCTGCCCTGTGGGTAAATATATTTAATGAATTGTACACTACCTTTATAGCTCACCTTTACTTACACTTAAACTTAAATATCTTGGCTTCTGCTTCTAAAACTCTGCTGTATTTGTTCTAGCCAGGCTCACGGATCTATTTTTATTATTATTATTATTAACTGGAGACCCAGTGCATGAAACTCATGCATGGGAGAGGGGTGTCCCCTCAGCCCAGCCTGCACCCTCTCCAATCTGGGATGCCTCATGGGATGTCCGACTGCCAGTTTAGGCCCGATTGGGCCTAAACCAGCAGTCACACATTCCTCTCACAATCTGGGACTGCTAGCTTCTAACTGCTCACCTGCCTGCCTGCCTGAATGTCCCTAACTGCCCCCTCCCCCATGACCTGATTGTTCCCAACTGCCTCCCTCTGCCAGCCTAGTCACCCCAACTGCCCCCCTCTGTTGGCCTGGTTGCCCCTAACTGTCACTCCCCACCAGCCTGGTCGCTCCCAACTGCCATCCCCTGGCCAGCCTAGTCACCCCACACAGCCTGCCGTTCAGTCATTTGGTTGTCCCTCACTAATCCCCTGCTGGCCTGGTCGCCCCACTCAGCTTGTGTTTGGTAGTCCATCCGGTTGTTTTGGTCATGATGGCCACTGGCTTTTTATATATTAGGATGAAGGTAGCACCACAGCTGGGCTGTCAGTAAACAGTGGCAGCTTCTAGTGTTTATTCCTAAAGGATCTATCTGACTCCTATTTCATAGAACCCTTGAATCCTTCTTTAATGGATAATGGACAGTTTTCTTATTGCTCTCTATAAGCTCTACAGGAAGTGATTCCCAACTGTGTGCCTTGAGTTTTACACACACATACACATACACATACACATACATATACACATATGAATAGCAGTATTACTGACTCTGCATTTAATTTATATACATGAATTTTATTTGGAAATATTGAATAAATATATAAAGACCTGTAATTGTCATGCAATTCTCTACTTTTAAAAATGCATACAGTACACCCAGAAATTACAAGAAGGATAACCTTATGACTTTTAACCTACACATTAATGCAGTATTTACTACTTAACCATCAGGTTGATATGTATTGTCAATTTGATGATCATTGATCTACATTGGTTTTTTATAATTGAAAATTATTGTATAGTTTTATTAAATTTTTGTCATATATTAAAAATTTATGTTTCCTTATCCCATTTGCATGAGCAATAAATTAAATGAGTATTTTTAAATAAGTCATGTGGTTTTCAAATCTATAAATAAAACTAATAAGCAAGTAAAAAAATCAGAATATTTCAAAATGAAAATGAAGAATCTCAACACTTTTTTTTGACACACAAATAATTAGTTATTCTTGGAACATTTAATTTAAAATTACCCCAAAATTGTAAAATATGAAATTTCAATTATAAGTACTGCTATACAGTACTTATATAAAATATGATTCTTATTGTATAACAATATTAAGAAAATATGCTGCTAAAGATTGTTTGATGTACTGATATGTAAAATGTATTTTGGTATTTTACTTAACCTTCAAATGGTTGCTTCTTGTTATTAATTAAATAAATTATGTGATTCATTTTGGATATTACAAAGTTAAAGCAAGAATACTCATGAACAAGTTTTGGTCATTTTTGTAGTTTTTAAATTATATATGAGACCATTTTTAAGGTCTTCTTTGATCAAGGTATACAATATATCTTATGACTTCCTTTTAGTGTGCTATTAATATGCTATATCTTAATTATGTTTCAGCAGTCATGTAAATTTGGGGTATTCTGCTCAGTATCCTGGCTCCATCAAATCCAGCTAATCCTTTACTAGGTAACATAGTTCTGCCTGAAAGCTTAATTTGTCCAGACTCTTTATTGCCACATTGGGGAAGCAAGCACTCTTTCCTGTTCCCCAAGCCAGTGTTCAAGTCCTGTCTTTCCCTTGACTCTGGATAAAATCTCACATTCCACATTGATGTTCTCCCAGAGTGTGTCTGAGTGAAGTCAGTTTTGCTTTTAGATAGTCTAAATTTCAAAATTTAAGAACTTGAGAAAAAAACTTTTCATTTTAACTTCATTTCTGGAAATAAAATCCTAGGGACACAATTATTAGAGTTCATATTACTCCAAAACATCTATGTAAATTAAACTCTAATGAGGATCTCTAAGTAAATTCATTTTATAGATGTTTCCTAGAATAATGATTCTTTGGATATATTTTCTTTTAGTATTTAAAATAAAATATTTCCTGTACAAAATAACAGTCTTATTCCAGCTTTCTCTTACACTCCCCCCTTTAATATTTAGTGATTTTTATGGTCATGTGAATGTGTGTGTATTCTTTCTAATTCTTTTACATAAAGTTGACATTATATTTATAATGTTGGTTAGAACATCTTGCTTTCACATAAAAATATATGATCAGTAAACTAATTTCAATGCTGCCTACAGAATTCATTCTGGCTTTTTTTTTTTTTTCCTTCATTTCCTTTCCTTCTTCCTAGACCTAAATGACTTAGAGATTCCTTCCTCTCCTCCTTAAACCAAATTGTAGTTAGAGATGTAGATCCAGAAAATATTCAAATTTTCCATCAATAAGCTTCACATGGATATTTTCTTTTATCTAAGATGCCATTCTCTTTAGTCTCTGTAGTGATGCAAGGTGTTACCTAGAAAAAAATTTTGCTCAAATTATCCGAAGCCTATTTCATTTATCAAACTATTGTCCATACTTCAGAAAATAAATAGCAAATATTCCCCATTCATTTTGAACTGATAACTTGGACTAAAAGTCATCAACTTCAATGCTAAGAGGCAAGGAAAATTCCCACACTCCACAACCAAACCCTGACCTGGGAGATTTGTTCTGTGTTCACAGGAAGCCATAAATTGTAGAATGCATTCTGCCCTGTTGACTCATAATTTGTAATGGAATAATATAAGGTTTACATAGCTCTGTTCTCCCAAAAGCATCTTAGGGACACATAAGGCATCTAAAAGCCTTCACAAAAGAAATGTATTTTCCCCTGACCCAAAGGCATAGTGCCACTATGTATCAGCAGTTACATTTACCACAGAGTGAGAAAAAATGAGAGAGCAAGACGGAGGCAGCGAATTGATTTGTAAATTGGAGAAAGTTGATGAACTACAGTGTAGTTGTAATAACTTGCTTGTAATTATTTTTAATTTTGACATCTGTCTCCCATACATACATCAGAGCAAATTTTCCCAAAAATAAATACTGCTCAAGAATATCTTTGAGATATATTTCTGGTTGGGGAAAGCAGAAAAGGGTATACCTATCTGAAAAGAGTTTGCCTTTTATAAACAAGAAGTTAGTCACTATTACCTATATAATCCCCTTGCTAAAATCTTGGGACCTCTTTTTATCTTTACTTTCAACCTTACCCTATAATCCAAAGTTAAATCTTTGTATCTATCCCCATAAATTCACTATTAACTTTTCATTTCTTTCCAACTCCTCTCCATCTGGACTGGTAAAAAAACAAAACAAAAAACAAAAAAATCCATTACCTCTTACCAGAATTCCCTGTAACCAGCCTCCACCCACCATCCACACTGCTGTAGAAGTGGCATTTCTGAAACAGAAGTCTCTGATAGTTTCTAATTGCCTATAGGAATCACCAAATCTTTTCATAAATGAGGAATGTCACCCTTAGCAATCCAGCCTTTATAACATTTCAGACTCACATCTAACCAGATTCCTCTCCCATTGCTGCTCACTTCACCCTTTCCCTTCTCCTTCTGGAGGTGTACAATGCACACTTCTACTTCATTGGATCAATTATTACTTTGTTCATATACCTACTATCATATTTATTGACTTGAATATAAATTGTTTATTCCCCCTCAAGAGGGAAAGTTCTTCAAAGTTACAACATCTGTCTAAATTCTCTTTGGATTATATTGCATATAAATCTCTTGTAAATCATTATAGTAAATGTTCAATAAAAATTTAAGGAATAAATAGAAAAT
Organism: Pipistrellus hanaki; assembly: GCF_964339955.1. Lineage (NCBI taxonomy): Eukaryota > Metazoa > Chordata > Mammalia > Chiroptera > Vespertilionidae > Pipistrellus > Pipistrellus hanaki. Next base: position 43,745,003 of record NC_140506.1, on the reverse strand, counting down.
AAAATCCATGTTTAAAACTATGATGTTGCTGTACATAAGAAAACTAATCTTTGAAAATTCTCATCTTCTTTGTCTCTCTCCCCCCAACCATCTCTTTGCCTTTTCCAGAACACGGTCTCTGGAAGTATGTTCTACCACCACCAAGCTTTAACTTCCACCATTGCTAGCTGAATATTATACTCAAGATCCTGAAATATTCCCCCAGTTTCCTTCATTTTGCCCTGCTATTCATTTCTATATAAAGATACAATCTGCACATTAATCAAGTATTTTGCCATTTGCATTGATATTTTAAAATTTCATCTAAACAAAGAAATAGAAGCTTTTTCTCCCTATTGATATTGACCAATAGGCTAAAGAATGGCCATTTGTAGATGGGCATCTATTACAGACACTAAAGACAATTTAAAAAAGAGCCACTTGCCGAAATCGGTTTGACTACATGGATAGAGTGTCAGTCTGTGGACTGAAAGGTCCCAGGTTTGATTCTGGTCAAGGGCATGTACATTGGTTGCAGGCCTTGGTAGAGGGTGTGCAGGAAGCGGTTGGTCGATGTTTCTCTCTCACAGATGTTTCTAGCTCTCTGTCTCTCTCCCTTCCTCTTTGTAAAAAAAATCAATAAAATATATATTTTTTAAAAAGAGCCACTTGGCAAGCTTTTAACTACACTAAACCAACTGAACAAAATAAGGACCATTCGAATTGGACCCATGCAGTAATCAGGTCTGTAAGTTATTTTACTTTGATGACTTTTCCAGTTGGAGAAACAGCCAAGTGGCTTTGACTTTAACAGTTTAACTTATTTCAAGTTTTCCAAATCCTATCAAATCAACTGATAGCCTAACAGTTGTCCTTTCAAATTCCAATTAGCCTGTCTATAGAGACCATTTGTACTCATAGGCTCTAATACAAACAGAGTTAATAAATGTGCAATTCATTCCATTTGAGATATTGAGTCTATTCTACATTTGTAAACACCAGGACCCCATTGAATTCTGTTGACTTAGAGCATGACCATCACTCTGCTACCACATGATTTTGTTTTCAACTCAGGGAGAACTTCCTTCAATGCTGAACAGAAATGTCAGTCACAATAATCAATGGCTTTACCTAATTTACCTCCAAAGGAGTTCTCTCAGATTCTCTATTATCCAGTGTGTTTCAAATCATCTGGCAATTCATTTCCTTTTTATACAATAATATCTACTCAATCTGCTTAGGGTCAGAGGTTGAATTCTTTCATTTTTCTGTTCAGTCATTTTAAAATGTGCATTCTGTAGTCTTAACTATGCATTTCAGTTTCACTAACACCCAGCCATTTTCAAATTTTAGAAAATGTCCCCCCTTCATAGATAGGGTTGAAATGCCAATGAATGTGAATACATGAAGAGCTGACTGGAAAAGTATAAAATATTTTAGCTTGAAGTCTTCATTTTCTCAGAAGGTTGAAGGACTTTTTTTCTTCTTCTTTTTCTTTTTTTCACAAATTCTGAAACGTAGTCATCCAAGTTAATTAATGGCCAGGACTGGCTAGCTTCCAGGGTTTATGTACCGTCCTACCCTCCCCAATTCCTGCCCCCACAAGCTGACTGTGGTTAAAGGCAACCCACAAGATGCTATCCACCCCCGGGCCCCACACCCTCCACCACTCTGCAGTTAAAACTATGATCAGCAAACTAAAATTACCATGAGGCTTTTCTTTCCTTTGAGTCATTTAAAACTGGGTAGATCTGTAAATACATTATATATATATATATATATATATATATATATATATATATATATATATATATATATATTAGTATATATGTGCATATGCATCCCTTATTTTCTGATTGTTGTATAGCTATATGTGTTTATATTCTGCTTTCTTTACTATGATGAATTTAAAAAATGAGATTGATTTGCTGATATGTCATCTCTTCTAAATGCTGCACTGAATTGAAATTCTAAGGTCATAAGTATATCAAGGTATTTTAGTTTGTTTTTTAAGATCCAGGGGAATTTCTTACTAGCTCTCATTTTCTAAACCTAAAGAAGTTTAGGATTTCTTCCAAGGTTAGATCCTAAAAATCTTCGGCAAAAATTGTAATTGTCATGTCAATGTGTCTTTTCTTTTACATATTATAGAATGAATTTAGCTGAACTCTGAATGAAGTTAATAGTTATGATAAAATTATTTTATAAATAAAACTTACAAATGAATTTGTAATTGGAGACCATCCAAAATAAAATATGAAATAACTTAGGCTAAAAATCAATGGAAGATGTTTTGGTAAATCTTTCTTTGATCTATTCATTAAGCAACATAAATATTTCAGGGAGATTTATAAATTAGATATGTAACTGAAACAACTATACAGTAAAATTCTGTTTTAGAAAAGTTGAACTATAGTGTTTTAGGAGAGAGATTATTTTTCCATTTATATAAATAACTGTGAATAATAATAATACAAATTTTAAGTAATTAGCTAAGATGAGCATATCTTAATGAGAGCTGTATCCCTAAACAGTACTATACTGCTGTGACTTTTCTTTCACTCTTTCAATTTACCTGAAATTTTGTTTTTTGGTAGTTAGTTTCTGTCATACATAACAGAATTTCTAGGAAAGAACAAGAACAGTTAACTACTATGCTTTATCATTCACACCAACTATATAGATAATCAATAAAAAAAGAACAATATATTTTGGTCCAACCAGGTTAGAAAAGTTTGAGTTTAAAAACATTTGCCTCTTTTATATGAAGTCAAAACACTTCATATGCCATGATTTTGAAGCAAGACTGTACTCTTTCATTTTGGCCAAAACAAAATAGAGGTAGCTATCTATGTACATGCTGATCAATTTAAAGTTGTTAGTTCAATGTCTTCCCAGAGCCAAATGTCACACTGAAACTTTTATTAAAAGGTAAAAATGACAACCAAGAATCCTGAAAACCTAACAGATAATCTTGTGTGACTAAGTCACATAACTCAGGTGCAAACAATTCAAGAAAATTAAAGCATTTTGTGATTCTTCTTTCAGAGATATCTTTGGAGAATCTATATGTAAAAAGAGAATACACTGATTTTCAAAAATAAATTTAAATAATATATATTGGGAGAATAAACTATTGTCAATTATCAATTTTAAAAAGTCATAACAGAATTAAAATAGTGAAGCTTTAATGATTCACAATAAGCACATATGTCGGTAGAACTGCTCTCCTAAAGATCTCAGATGTTCTCCCAAATAATTTTAACTCAAGGTTGGGGGCTGTCACAATTGAGCCAAAACTGTTACTCAAGGTTAAACTGATAGGAAACCAGACTCAAAAGACTTTGTTGTCTTAGCATATTTTAAATCTGACAATAAATACATCTCATCCCCCTGGTTCCTTTTCCTTACTAATAATCATTGAGAAGAGTAATTGTCTCTTTCTATTACTATAGTTGCTGATCAGATTCAATGAGTTAATTTAGAGAAGAGCATTTGCCTACTCTATAAATTTTCTATTTCAGCCTTATTTGCATAGCATTGCTTTTGGTTACACATTCATATACACACACACAAGAACACAAATAATTTATTACTTTACTCCCATAATATTATACCAACAAAAGTCTGATATAATTAAAGCCCAAATATAATCCCAAAATATAAATTTCTATCTTTTTAAATTACTTCCTTAAAATGAGTAAATATCAACAAAACTAAGCAGTTCACATGTTTCGTTTTTCATCACTTTTACTCTGGTAAGTAATATAAAACGGTAAAACATTGACATGGTGGCCATGAAGATGGTGGCTAAATATTTCACAAATTGGACACCACTGTCTGAGTAATAATTTAGTACATCGCATTGCATAGCAAACCTTTTCTACGTTTTCTACATATTGGTTATAACAATTTGGAAAGGATAAAAATCCAGGGAGAATAGCTACTGTTATAGGTAAAAAATCACTTGCCAATGTCACAAAGGTCACTCTAACTCCTTAATAATAATTGCTTTATAAAACTTATTAATAATTTTAACAAGATAATAGATTTATAATTTTTTTTACCAAAATTATTGATGAATATGTTAACCTGAAATTTTATTGTCATAATAAATGTCTAAACATTATGTGTTCAGAAAGGTTAAAAATATTTTTTTTAATCTGGCTTCATCTAAGACTCAATTATATAGGGCATATAATAAGTAATTTTTTCTATTGCTATTCATTTAAACATTGATTTCAGATCTTAAATGTGTTTGACTTATCCATCAAATAATATCATTGTCAATAAAGAATATAACCCCAAATCAACAGAAAACAGTGCTCAAGATTTACTATTTCAGTAAAATCCCTTAGTGTACTGTCTTCTTGACCAATCCTTTGTTTAAAAATATCAATCTTTATATGCATGTATACAAGTCCTTTGGTTGATCTATTATCTCCCCCAGATCCTCCTCCCCTCCCCGCTGTAATTTGACAAACTGCTTGTTGCTTTACATGCATATAAGTACAACCAATGGACATAAAACTCTGGGGAGGGAGGGGATATGTGGGAGGAAGAGAGGGGGGCAAAAAAAAATCAATAAAATATGTAAATAAATAAAAAAAATATCAATCTTTTTTCTTGCTAAATGTTCCATATTTTATATAGTTAATATTAAGGATATTTTATAGAAAAATAACTCTCTTTATCCCTAACAATGTCCATTAACAAGTGTCCTTGCAAACTCTAAAAGAATTCTTAACCATCTAGTATTTTAGGTTTAATTAAATCCTAATGGTTATGCAATTGTGGAAAAGTTATGAAGGTTGTATAATAAGACAAAGAAATTTTAATACTGCTGGACCAGAAACATTTATAATGCCAACTTTTACTATGTTGTATTAGTATTGATGGGTTTTCTAAATAATTTGAAATTTTCAAATATGAAATTTAGATATATTAATTGTATAATATTTAAATATTATTTTAAAATTTTTATTTATGACATAGAGTATAAGAAAAGAAATAAAGAAACATAACTACTTTTCATTAAACACCAGTGACAATAGTATGTATATACATCGTATGACACTCAAGAATAAATCGCTTTTGCCCTGGGGTTGGAGCATTAGACCGGCACACTGAAGGGCCATGAGTTCAATTTCCAGTCAAGGGCACATACCTGGGTTGCAGGTTTGATCCCCAAACCCTGTTTGGGACACATGCAAGAGGCAATTAATTGATGTGTCTCTCTGGCTCCTTCTTTCCCTTCTATTCTTTCAAGAAAAGCAATGGAAAAAGTGTCTTTAGGTGACACTTTTGAATGAATTGCTTTCAAAAAAACTATTTTGTAATATTATATTAGGTACTGTTTTTCCTGTCACAGAAATCCAGCATATTTTTTGAGAAAATACTGATAGCACAGAAACTGACAATAACAACAAATTTAATATTTTTGGAATAAGACAGTAGGTATGAATTAATAAAGTAAGAATCTTACAAATGTAAACTTGAGGTAAGTAATAGACTAGCAAAGTCGTTCCCATTGGGAAGGCTCTAATAGCTCTCACTTAATCTATTTTATTTTCAAGATATGTAACATAATGATTTTAAGCTCCATGTGGCTTTATGTGTTGCATATATATTTATTACGCATTTATTTCTTTTGAACATTAGTAGGAGCTAAAACTATCTAAAGATATGTTATTTAAATATTCCAAATCTCAGTAAAGATAGGGGCAAAATATCATTTAATAAGTCACTTTCTGTGTATATGCATTTTGGTAAACTATAAACAATGAAAATATATAAATACTTTGGCAGTCTACAAAATTAGACATTACTGTTCATCCCTGTTGCTTTCCTTTTTGGAAGGCAAACACAAAATCACTGCAATCAAAAAGCAAAATCTGCTCTATTTTAGTGGTTCTTATTTTAGTGTTAAATTTACCAACATGGAGTTTTTACATGAAAATTGTCTTCACTTTTTTCAGAAAGTAACTCTATGCTTTAGATTAAAAAGAGAGTCCATTTAAAGAGTTATTTCAAAATAGGCATAATAAAAACATTAAAACTTTTATTGGTATAAGGTATTCCATATTGAAAGCAACAAATGAACAGAAGTCTGTTTCTCCAACCCTGTGAACACACAAGTGCCATTAACCCTGAAGCAGGCTGTATACCCAGCCTTGCGAATTCAATGGGTCTGCCTTCTCAATAAACACTTCCTTTTAATGTCAGTCATATCCACAAATTACCAATGTACCTTGGTACAAAGCCTCATTTGTTTGCAATCTAGTGTGATATGAAATTATTCCAGGACAGTCTATCTTTTAATATTTGGTACATATTTTTTTAACAAGGTGCTTGTGGTTATGTGGAAGAAACATAGCAAGACATCGAGTTCTTAAGAATGAAGATGTAAGGGTCCTCTGAGACAACACTTTTAAATACTTTTATATAGATCAGAATAAATAAATTTGTATTAAAATATAAATAATAGCAGAAAAAATTTATTTAAGAAAGTTGTGATTTATCAGACCCATTTGTTGTAATACTTGTTCCAAAGCATAGGAAAAGAAAATATATTTCTTTTCAGAAATTGAATTTTATTTTTAAAAAGCAGTGTGGATGAACTACCTTTCTATTTCACATTCGGGTTGCATATTTAATTACTTGGTGTTTAAATAATTTAAGTTTGAATTGGGCTTGAACTTTTCATTTCCTAGAATTTTCAGATATATGGCCAGGGGACACCTGACCCTTGAGTTTGCATTTCTCTAAAAAGCCATGTACCAGAACCTGATTCAGATCTACAAAGGGTCAGCTATGGGAGTTTAAAGCCTGACTCATATTAGAGGTTTTCAAGTAGTGAACTCTCTAAAGGTATGGATTCTTTAAATTGTCTCAAAATTAAAGATAATTTACAGCCAGGCATTCAAGGCAGAATACTAAGTACATCTTCAGAAAGCAGAAGTTATGACATAGAATAGCTGAAATGTTTTCATTTATTTACTGCTATAACTCTTATAATCCATTAGAATTTAGTTACTACATATTGCCCCCTCCCCCCACCAACTTTTATTATCTATGAGTGGATTAGTCATTGTGCTGCTCAGAGATATGCATTTGGTCAGAAAAAGAATGTCCTGAATTAAAAAAAAAAAAAAAAAAAAAAAAGACATGATAGCAATTTAAGGTTTGCACATGGTACAGAAGAAAATGGATTAAAGTTGCCTATCCAAACATGACAAACAGAAGGACATGTAGGCAGCTTCTTCCACTTTCTTTCTGCATCCTATTTTGATAGGAGAAGTCAGAAAGCAGAGCTTTGTACAACATTTAGTTGGGTTGACAGTAACAACTGGTTTGCTTGATGTTCTTAGCAACATCCTGACTCAACAGAGGTGTTAACATCTGTTTCAGAGCTGAATATTTGCAGCTTGAATGATTCACCAAAATGCAACTGCATTGAGAGGACAAATGCAACCTTTGTATAAGACTTTTCAACATTTTCTTTACAAAGTAGAGCACTTCTAGGCTGTCACAAAATTTTTGTGTCAGGTTTCTTCTTTTTCTACACTTAAAAATCTATGTAAGCAGGCCATAGTCATTGAGGTCAAAGATGGTGTATAGAAGGTTCAAATCAATAAAATCTGGCAGCAAAATGTAGACAGAAACATAAGTATATTAGACTTATGAAGGTAGAATCTTCATTCCACTGGTAAACCAGGAAAAGTTACACAATCTTCAGTTTCTTCATCTATAAATTGGGCATAACAAAAGTCTTAGGATGATTAAATGGGTCAATACATTTAAAGCATTTGTAACAGAGCCCAGCATATAATAATAACTATATAAATAGTTATAATCATCATTACTATTGTCATCATCAATTATTTTCTCAGAAGCTAAATTAAATATCTAACAGATCATCACATAATCTTGTGGGTCCATAACAATACAACATTTTCAAAATTACCCCTTTTTAAGTAGTTTTTTTTCAATTTCAAATACTTTTGTGCATCCAAAGGATGAGCAAATATAGAAAGGAAAAGCAATGTTACTACTTTAAACAGAATATGAAACAACATCAAATACCTTTCTGAAGCTTTTGATCACAATTGTTATAGTCATTTTACTTATTTGGGAAACTATTTTATCTAGTAATTAGTCAATATTTTTGTGAGGGAAGTTTCATTTTCTTTCAAAAGTAAGAGAGATTAGGAATAAGAAAAAAAGAACCACAGTTTCTTCTTGTTATTAGAGGTAATTTAAATAAATAAGTATGCCTGGCAGAAATACGTGATTTTTTTTTTATGTGAACACAAGTGTCAGTAAACACAACTTGCTTTAGGACAGGTTAAAGAGTTCCTTGAGGTTCAGATTTCCAGTCACTATACAAGTATACTTCCCAGTGACCAAATTATTTTTTTCCACTTCTTTATATGTCTAAGCCATACTCAGCCTTGATAGGTTATGTTAGATAATTTTTTCTCCAAGAAATCCAACAGCTCCATTAGAATTAATTAAGTCTCTCCCTCCCTCTCTCTCTCTCTCTCTCTCTCTCTCTCTCTCTCTCTCTCTCTCTCTCTCTCTCTCTCTCTCTCCCCTTCTCTCTCCCTCTCTCTCTCTCTCTCTCTCTCTCTCTCTCTCTCTCTCTCTCTCTCCCCTTCTCTCTCTATTTCTCTCTCTCTCTCTCTCTTTCTCTCTCTCTCTCTCTCTCTCTCTCTCTCTCTCCCCTCTCTCTCCTCTCCTCTCCTCTCTCTCTCTCTCTCTCTCTCTCTCTCTCTCTCTCTCTCTCTCCCCTCTCTCTCCTCTCTCTCTCTCTCTCTCTCTCTCTCTCTCTCTCTCTCTCTCTCTCTCTCTCTCTCTCTCTCTTCTTCTCTCTTGCTCTCTTCTTTTTTTTGCAAATCCATGGTAGAAAGCTTTTATAATTTCTCCTGATGTTTGCTTTTATACATCATACCCTCCTACGCTTCTGTAAGTTACTTGACAACAATTTCTATCTGAGTCATCTTGGTATGCCTCCACAACAGCAGTTGTCTTTTACACAGTGAACACGCTATATGTTTGTTAAAATATTAAAATTCAGTTAAACTGAAAATCTTAAGTTTTTGAAACCCATGGTTTATGTAAATATTATTGATGTGAACTGGTACATCAGCAGTAAATGCAATTTTAACAAACAAAAGTATTTGTTTCCTTTTCCAATTGCATATATTCCTGTTATAGCTTTTTCCCCTCTTATAGCCATTTTCAGGGACCTTAAGAACTTCATTGTCTTTAAGGCTCATTACATGGCATTACTATTGCCAGCTTTCTCTAAATTTCTGCAGAACACATTCAGGTAAGCAGACTCATTGGCTGGCTTCCTGTCATAGCTTTTTAAAGAAACCAATCAGATATGGCAATATGTTTGTTATCCAATATAGACACATATTAGGATGATAATAATAATAGTTACACATACATAGCACTTATAATGTAACAGACACTGTTCTTTATATACATTAACTTAATTAATGTTCACAATACACAGATTATGCCATTATTAAAGAAACTGAAGTGCAAAGAGCTTAAAGAAGTTGCCCTAATTCATACAGCTAGTAAGCAACAGAGTCAGGATTCAACTATAGCCAGTCAGGACCCTGAGTGCATGCCCTTAATGCCACTCAACAAAGTACAGCTCTATTCATATTCTCCCCACCACTCAGACAAAGGTCCAAGTGGAAGGGATGACCCATGGTTTGAAAGGGTCATGTTCCAACTCGCTCTGGAGGGTACCCTTGAACCCCTTCTCAAGGCACTCTAGAGCGAGCAAATGAGACACCTGCAACTGGGTATTTTTTAAAAGGCATTGTGCAATGAAAATTCTGGTAATACATCTCCAAATGTCATTATATAAGGCTTTTGGTACAGGGAGAGATAGAAAATGACGTGTTTTAAGGGTGCTGCCTTTATAGTAGCCTCAGAACCAAATTTTCTAAAAAAGTAAAGTGGGATATATAGGAAGGCTGGAATCACAAATTCCCTTACTGCACACATCCTGCTGTGAATTACTCTTTGAACAGAATTGTTGCTTAGACTTCAAACCACTACTGTGACCTCAAGAGGTTAACAGAAAAAAGAATGCCTTTGGTTCAGAAACCATAACATGGATATAATGCCATTTAAAGGCTCAAGATTTAGGACTCAATGCAGCTTTTTGGAAAAAGTCAGTCAATCCTCTTCTAAAAATGAGGAAGACTCAATGAAGTCTAAAAGATTTTTAAATCCCAGATTCATATACAAACCTAATAGCAGTAAAGTATATTTTTTCCATAAAAAATAGGTTATGTGTTCTTAAATATCATTAAGTAAATCATGTTCTTCAGCTGATTGTGTTCATGCCAGACATTTTTGAATTGCGACAGCCGGCTTGTGCTCTGGAGAAAGAGACAGTGAAAAACAGGGTACATGAAAGTGTGTTGGGCCCATGGAGAATACATGATATAGCAATTGGGAAAACCTGAAGAAATTCAGTAAGCAAGCCAGGCAGTGGATTTAAGCTACAGGGCTAGAGATTTGATTGATCAGGGACAGAGTTCTCTTAAGAGAAAGTCCTAGAAAAAAGGTTAGAGGGATCTATATGAGTGCATGATTGAGCAAGGGACACACACACACACACACACACACACACACACACATTGAAGGGAGATTCCTAACTCACACCTTACAAGATCACAGCATCCTGTTTTCTGATTATCTCCCTGCCACTCTCCTCTAAGTTCAGTAATTTTTGTCTTTGAGCATCTAATCAAAAGGGATTTTCTCTAATTTTCCTGAAGTCAGAACATAGAAATAATAATGACAGTAGTTATCAGTATTGCTATGAAAATAACAGATAAAAGGTGGTGAGAGAATAGAAGAAAAACAGAGTTTTTGTTTGTGTCATTACTTGTAAAATGGATCAAGTTACCATCTCCTCTCAGAGAATCATTAAAATAAGACCGGACTAGTTTTACCTATCATTGCCAAATGACCATGTTCATTTATTCTAATACAACATTTTGTTGCTAGAATATTTAGTATTTAATGACTGAATCTCTAATAGCCACAATAAACATTTGCTCAATACAACAGATGCTCTTAGATTTTCTTTAATGGGCTGATTACTATAAGAGTAACTAGTGTTAGAAAAGGAAAAAAAAATCTAGTCATTTTTTGATGAAAAAACTGTTACTATAACATTTACATGATGTTCACAGCCTCAAGTGAGTGATTTTTATCATTCCAAGCTGTTTAAAATAATCAGCTTCATAAAATTTTAATGACCACCACTTTTTCACTCTGTATTTATAGCGAGGCCTCCTTGCTAATTTACAGAAACAGACTAAATTCTCAAATACTTGCATGATTCAGTTCTTATATGGTATGAGCTTTGTCCCTTCCTAGTCTCAAATGTGTTCAACTTGGATTTAACCTCATGATGCAGACTATATGATCTGTAGACTTTTCTATACAAATTTCAGACTCTGTTGAGATCATTTAAAAGTAGTTGATCTTTTTAACCCAATTTAATTAACTTGCTAGTATTAAGTCCACTGCAATATAATTTTACTATTACTCCTTGGGCTAAGAGATTACTGTATAATTTACTGGGCTTAAGCCAAGTATAGATAACTAATTGGTCATCTATAAGAAACAAAATGGAAAAGCATATTTCCTCTGCACAGGTGGATGATAGTTTATGTGCCAAATAGTATAGCATTCTCCCCTCTACTTGGTATTTTAAAGATGCTTTTTGTTGTCAGGTTCCCTGCCAATAGGCTGCATGGGTCGCATTAGAATCTAGCTGATATTTCAAAGGTGAGTTAATTAGGGGTTGCAGTTTGGAATGTTATCAAGCTGCTGCTCAGACACATCTCTCTGCTTTTCATACAGGTGTGAAATATTGACAGCAAATTTTAGGAGTGTGATGACATTTTTACCTTTACTTACTTGATTAAATTTTGGTATGGCTCATACTTTAAAGGGAATAGGAACTCTTTCTTTATTCATGTAGCTGTTTACCATGAGAAGGCACGTCATGGGGTTCAAAAGAAATGCAGTATTAAATCTATTACGAAATATGCTTGAGACCTCATACATATTTCCATTATAGCACAAAGATTTATTTTGAAGCATATCAGTCATAATTAACCATTTATACCTCAGTACTTCTCATTCAGAAGTTTGAAACTGTGATGGCACTGAAGGCAGATCACAATGGAGCTTTGTTAACTTATAAAATTGTATACACATATGATCACCTTTCCTAGATCAATAATAAGTCACTGTAGAGAAAGGATTTCAACTTCAAATATTGTTGTGTACTATCACATCAGGTGAAGCAAAGACCATAAAGAGGTCCAAATTTTGATGTTATCTGTGAATTTATATGGGTAAGAATTAGGTGAAAAAAACATAGCAACAACACAAGGAGAGAAAATTCCATAATATACCTTTTACCATCACACTCTTAGAAGGAGTTCAATTTTGTTAAATGAGTGTATTGTGATTAATGAGCTTTAAATGCTGAGTATCTACATATCCGTCTAGAATTGTCCTTTTATTTTCTAAAATACTAGGAGAAAATGCATAATTACGAGATAGAGCAATTAACTAGGCAAATTATTTTCTTTCTTTTTCCCCCCCGTCATCTCTCCCAGTCAAAATCAGACACCAGCTTCAATATCTGTCCCCATGCCATTTCTTCACTCCTTGATTTCCTCCCATAAAAGGGGCATTTTGCTAAATCCAAATCTTATAATTATAGACTTTTATGAAACTCTTCACATATGACCTTGAAATATGTTTTCGTGTTTCATTTAGTTCACTATGAATGAGAGAGATGATGGTGGTGATGATAAACGTAACAACAGAATTAAGCATAAAACTGTTTTTAAAATTAAACCTAAAAATCGCCTAATTTTGGTCCTTTGGTCCTTTTAATGTATTTGTGGCAAGTGAATATCTTAATTTGGTTCCACTGAAGGCAGGGCCTGAGACAAACATCTGAGAACATGCAGTTTAATTCATAGGTCAGCCTAGTAAGCTGATGTGAAGGAGTGCAGAAAGGCAGGGAAATAAAAGGTACAAGTGCAAGAGCTTATTTGTGAACTTGGTGTCTGTCAGGGCTCATTCCTGCTGGGAACTCTGAGAAGCGTGAATACCTGCCACCTCTGTCCACCTGAAGAACTGAAGATGACTGCTTAAGGGTTGTCTCCAAGGGAAATACATACCTCACCCTTAATACCACACACTTCTCAGCAGTGCTCTTTGCAGGCCACATTCCAGAGAAAGCCCAGCAGGTAAAAGCTGACAGACACATAATGTGCTTATGATAGGACCTCACCATCCAGAGAGAAGTCTGGGCTCACAAAGTGCTACACAATGCAATGGTGCCTGCAATCACAGGTGGCCAAGGGAATGTGACGAGGGTTACCAAAGATACTCACTGCTATGATAATTAAATTATTTACAAACTACTGGTTACCTACAAACCTTGTTGTTAATTTTTTTTAACTCAGTCTCAATCAAAAAGTAATCAAGCAATGATATCTTTGTCTATGATAATGTAGGACTTTTTGTCCCATGAGCAAAGACTGATGGTTTATTATTATAAAATTTGGTCTTCTTTCTTTTAATATATATTTTACTGATTTTCCACAGAGAGGAAGGGAGAATGATAGAGAGCTAGAAACGTCAATGAGAGAGAAACATCTACCAGCTGCCTTTTGCACACCCCCTACCGGGGATGTGCCCGCAACCAATGTACATGCCCTTGACCGGAATAGAACCTGGGACCTTTCAGTACACAGATCGACGCTCTATCCACTGAGCCAAACCGGTTTCGGCAAATTTGGTCTTCTTTAATAAGGTAGCCCAATCTCAGCTCCAATGAAAATTATAATATGCAGTAAAATGGTCAGAATGCACATAACAGAAAAAAACTTTAGAAAAAAAAAGTCCAAGAGTTTGTGAATTGTGTTAAGTGAGATTATTGATTGGCAAATATTCACTCCTTTCTCTTTCTACATCTATGGTAAACTGTTACATCAGGCGCCCCTAATGAATCATTTCTCCAGATGTCCAATGTTCCTGTGTAATGGCTCTGTGACTTGTTTTGGCCAATGGAACATTACCAACAAAGCTGCAAGCAGAAGCCTGCTATCCATTTGCACATTGGGGCACCTCCTTTTAAGGCTCTGCCCCATGAGAGGCAACCATCATACAGACACCATGCCATAAAGACACTCAGTCAAAACTACTACTAAGTGAGAAGTCCTGAAAGGAGACAGGTCATCTTAGATTTCCTGGCACTAGAAGGGCTCTCATATTAAAGAAGGTACTTAACTAACTCAGTTACACCATGCAAAACAAAAGAACTGCTTATAAAAGTATGACAAATAATAAAGCATTGTTGTATAAGCTTCTAAATTCAGGTAGTTGTTTGTTTTGTGGTAGGGTTTTTTGTTTGTTTGTTTGTTTGTTTGTTTGTTTTTAGCAACATATAGCTGACACAGAAATTGGTTTCAGAGATGGGATTCTACATAACAAAAACCTAAAATATGTGGCATTGACCTTAGGGACAGGAATTGAGGAGAGGCCTGAAAAGGAACAAAGAGTAGAGGCTTGAAAAGCAGAAAGGGTTATCCCAAGTCATCTCCTAAAACCTTCAGACATCCACGCCTTTCTGCAGGATCGGCTATCTCTTTGTCACTGTCCTGTGCCATTGGTCAAGGCACCCTGGACTCTGACCTCACTGCCTGATGTGGCCCCATTGCATCCAGAGTTCAGGCTATCCATTTGGGAGTGTCATATGACTGCTGTGCCATGGATATGAGAGCTGTCCTCAGGAAGATCCTGGATTGTGAAGTCCCAGGTCATCCTTTGATGGGAGACTGTTGAAGAAAGTCCCCATGTATCAGTGACCCTGAGGATGACTTGGATTCCCTGATATTTCTCACCAAGATTCTCCTGGTGGTGTTTTGTGGATCCCAGAGGGACAGAGAGTTCAGAAGCAGGTCCCCACATGAAGCTTCACCAGGGCTCTTCCCCGCTGCCTGCTCAAAGCTTCAGAAACAACTGTTCACTCTGCACAAAAGACCAGAGGGAAAGCTTGGGGTCCATTTCAATTGGCTCTGCATCTTGACAGCAGTATCCTTAGAGAGCCAGCCCTATGTCCTTCTACCAGGACTGGAATGACTTTAATAACCAAAAGTCTTTTTCTTGAATTTGTAGCTGCTCATCACTTTCCTCTCCATCCATCTATTTAATAAACCTTGCAAACCTAAAAAAAGGAAGGAAGGAAAAAAGAAGAAAGAAAGAAAGAGAAAGAGAGAGAGAGAGAGAGAGAGAGAGAGAGAGAGAGAGAGAGAGAGAGAGAGAGGGAGAGAGGAAGAAAGGAAGGAAGAAAGAAGTGCTATTGAAGGCTGGAGAAAGGGACACCTTTTATTAGGCAAAGGTGAATGAGATTATTGCCTGTGATAACTTTGGCGATAGAAAATGTATTTAAAAATTTGGTGGCTATTTCCTTGTAGAATGTTGAGCATTTCAGTTGACTCTATTTAGCCTCCTGATAAAGTATTACAAGAAAGATACAAACTAAAGATAGAATTGGTCAATTTCCAAGCAGAATTTAGAGAGGATTTTTCCAACCCAGAGCTTGATGGGTGGGAAAATGAAACTCTATTATTTTCAGCCTTTCCAGACAGCAAAAAATTCTCAAGTAAGATATGATCTCAAGGCAAAGATAAAATATAGAGTGCTACCATAAAACATGACTTTGGGGTCAAGATCAAATCAAAGATGAAGGTGCAATACCCTTTGTTAAGACCTTAAAAGATTTAAGAAAATATTTTATAGACAAAATGACTTCTAAGAATTTTTAGGGCATTGTTCCATAGCAGGAAGCCTCAATTAGAGAGGGATTAGTCTGGAAGAGATTTATAAATTTGGTTTTTATCTAATGGAGTAAATTATAGTTTGATATATAGAAAACCCATAAGTTGTTTAAAGTAGTTTAATGAGCTAATGTCAAAAATAATTCAAAATTAAAAGTTGTCCCTGGGTCCCCACCTCTGCAGTCAAGAAAAACAGGCTGGAAAGTTTACTCAACTGCAAACATATGCCATTATTAAGGAAAAAGAAGGATAAATGAGAGGAAAAAAATCCAAGAGCTGAGAGAGTAAAATCATGAGCAGTGAATTAGAGAACCATTTCTAAGAAATATATTCAATAATTAGATCCTAGTCAAGAATAAGTTCCTGAACCCAGAAGAAGGGGAACTAATGATATCTGTCTAGTTGCTATGGACAATCACTATTACATGTCTTTAATTCCTCTCTTTTTTAAATGGGAGCCTGTATTGTTTTTATCCTGTTCCTGTTTCACCATTGAGTATTGGCTGTGTGTGCATCAGATAGTTTGTCTTTTTAGTTTTCAAGCCTTTGCTACCAAGAAGCCATGTCTCAGAAATAACATCCAAGGAGCTACACCTTAGGAACCATAGCCAAGACACCTCAATGTACCTGTACCTGATTTAAATAATTATAATGATTACATTAGGAAGTTCAAGCCCGAGTTTGATAGCAAAATAGGACTAGGCTTTGGAAGTCTTAGAAAGAAATGTATTTTGCAAGTAGAATGGATGTGAATCATTAAAAACCAGAGTGTGTGTGGTACATGATTACTTTGGGTGGTCACTAATAAACTACAACTCAGTTGTTTCCTCCTCCTGTATAGTCCCCTACCATGTGGACTCTGATTTTAGCCATATGACTTGCTTTGGCCAATGGGACATTACCAAGTGTGATGTGAGCAGAATCTCAATTTTCACTTTGGTGCTTGTATCCTTGAAACACTTCCTCTTGAGAATCAGTTGTTTTACTGTAGGAAAGTTTATGCTAAATTACTGAATTATGAGAATAATCTGGTGAAAGGCCATATAAGCTGAGAGACCATCTTATTTGGTCTAGCCAGTGGTCAGCAAACTGCAGCTCACGAGCCACATGCGGCTCTTTGGCCCCTTGAGTGTGGCTCTTAGGCCAGCTTGGAATACCCTAATTAAGTTAATAGCAATGTGCCTACTTATATAGTTTAAGTTTAAATAATTTGACTCTCAAAAGAAATTTCAATTGTTGTACTGTTGATATTTGGCTCTGTTGACTAATGAGTTTGCCTACCACTGGCGCTGCTAGCCTTATTGAGCTCCCAGCTGAATACATGATTGTGGACGGCTATCTTGCACAGAACAGTAAAATTGCTCAACTGAACCCAGTCAACATAATTAATCAATTTTATTTGTTATACACCATTGGATAATTAAAGCACCATCTTCATGGAAAAACTATTCTCTACTTCATCAAACTTGGATCTGGCCCTGTATCTTCTTAAAAATATTTTTATTGATTTTTAGAGAGAGAAGAAAGGAGAGGAGGGGAGAGAGAGAAATATCAATGTGAGAGCAAAACATCTATCTTCTGCCTCCTGCATGCCTTCTACTGGAGATCAAGCCCACAACCTGGGCATGTGCCCTGATCAGGAACTGAACCAGTAACCTTTCAGTTCGTGGGACGATGCCCAACAAACTGAGCCACACCAGCTAAGGCCTGGCCCTGTATCCTGAATTCCCATAGCTAGTAGTCCCCACACCTTCACCAACTTGATGTGCTTGGAAATGACAGTGCTAGTTCTTGCTTAGGCTTTAAGAAGCATTATGTATTTCCATTCACTCCTTTAAAAGCTTCTGATTTACATGAGAAGAACATTTTACAGGGAGCTATTGACTCTTCAGCTAGGCCTAGACTCAGACAAGTAAGATGCTTAAGGCTCAAAATTTTATTTTATTTTATTTTATTTTAAATATATTTTATTGATTTTGTACAGAGAGGAAGGGAGAGAGATAGAGAGTTAGAAACATCGATGAGAGAGAATCATCGATCAGCTGCCTCTTGCACACCCCCTACTGGGGATATGCCCGCAACTAAGGTACATGCCCTTGACCGGAATCGAACCTGGGACCCTTCAGTCCCCAAGCCGACGCTCTATCCATTGAGCCAAACCGGTCTCGGCAGGGCTCAAAATTTTAGAAGGCAGTCAATGTCAGAGTTATTCAAATACCATAACTATACTTGAACCACTCTGAAAGTGAGTTCTTCCTTAAATTATGTGCCCTAGGCATCTCTCTAGCCTCACTCTAGTCTTGTTCCTGCTCCAGAATGCAACATGTGAAGCAGACCTGCACCAACTAACCTCTTGCAGAAATGTTAGACAGAAGTAAATGTTTATTCTATGTTTCTGACATGTTTGTGGGTGTTTGTTTCACAGCAAGGTGACAATACAAACCTTGATAACAAACTATG
This sequence comes from Pipistrellus hanaki, assembly GCF_964339955.1. Classification (NCBI taxonomy): domain Eukaryota; kingdom Metazoa; phylum Chordata; class Mammalia; order Chiroptera; family Vespertilionidae; genus Pipistrellus; species Pipistrellus hanaki. The sequence goes on along the minus strand of NC_140506.1, from coordinate 43,726,650 downwards.
ATATTCAGATTCATAATTTCTGCATCTTTATATTTCCATTGTATTATGAACTAAATGTGTCCCTTCAAAATTCATATGATGAAGCATACCACCAATGGGAGAATAATTGGAGGTGAACCTTTAAGATAATTTTCTATACTAATAAAAGGGTAATATGCTAATTAGACCAGGAGACCTTCTGGGAGACCTTCCAGGCAAAGCCATGGTAGTGGGGCTAAGGCAGAGATGGTTAGGGGCAATCAGGCTGGCAGGAGGGGCAGTTGGGGGTGAGCTGGCTGGCAGGGGATAGCCATTAGGGGAGAGCAGGTCAGTGGGGGGACGATAGTTGGCGGTGAGCATATTGACAGGGGGGAGCAGTTGGGGACAAGCAGGCCAGCAAGGGGGTGGGGGGTGGCAAGCAGGCCAGTAGGAGGGGCAGGTGGAATCAAGCAGGCCAGCGGGGGAGGGGGGTGGGCGCGGGGGGGCTGGGGTTGATCAGGCCAGCAGGCAGAGTGGTTAGGGGTAATCAGGCAGGCAGGCAGTGAGCTGTTAGAAGCCAGCTGTCTCAGTTTTGCAACAGAGATGTTTGGGATCGGGCCTAAACTGGCAAGCAAACATCTCCCAAGGGGTCCCAGATTGGAGAGGGCACAGGCCAGGCTGAGGACAACTAGTGGTTAAATAATACCCTAATCTGATAGGGCTGGAATTCCTATAAGAAGAGAAGAGACATGAGATATATCTCTCTCTCCACTCACACACGGAGGAAGGGCCAGTGAGGATACAGTGAGAAGGTGGCTGTCTGCAAGCCAGGAAGAGATCTTTCACAAGAAACCAAATTTTCTGGTACCTTGATCTTTAACCTCTTGCCCAAGATTCAGAACAATGAGAAAATAATTTTCTGTTGTTTAAGCTATCTGGTCTGTGGTATTTTGTTATCTCAGCTCTAGCCAACTAATACACATACCTCACATGGTGTTTAACACCTTTAGTTTGTTGCCTAGGTGAAAAGTTGCCATCATTTCTTAATTTCAGTAAACATAAGTGAAAATTTGCCTTATACTTCTTTATCATGAAGTATATATTACCTTGGCTCGAAAATCCATCATGCCAGTCCACTAGTCATATAATGAAAAGTATATTCTTCAAGTGACTCATTTATTTCTAGATTTTGAATTTTTGTTTTTCTCTCAACCAAACTTCCAGGGATACAACCTGCATTTACATTACTTTTCTGTAATCTGTACCACCTAACCTTTACTCCAGCATATTTTTAAAATATATTTTTATTGGTTTCAGAGAAGACAGGAGAGGGGGAGAGATAGAAACATCAATGATGGGAGAGAATCACTGATCGACTGCTTCCTGCATGCCCTACATTGGGGATAAAGCCCACAACCTGAATATTTGCCTTGACCAGAAATTGAACTGTGACCTCCAGGTTCATAGGTCAAAACTCAACCACTTAGCCACACTGGCTGAGCTACTCCAACATATTGATCTAGTAAACTCAAATATGGGTATCTAGGCGTCAAGAATTTCCTAAGATTTTAATCATATCACAAAAAAGAATACAATTGTTCAAAAAGATAATTATGATGTGGCATAGCGAGAAATTATTTGGATTAGGAACCCGGCCACTATAGTTAGCACATGTCTCTTCAATCTCTGAGAAAACAATCAAATTCTATGTGCCATGATTTTTTCAATTGTCAAAATGATATGTTGAATTTGTGATTCCTAAAGATGCTTCTTTTTCTGTGGTTTATGACTTTATAATTCTAAGTCCTAGGACAAATAATTGCCTGATGATTTGATTTACACCAGACACTGTCATGTTATTTCTTAATTCTTTGCCTTAATCCTATAGTGTATCCCATGATTTTTTACTGTAAATATCTGATGTTAATTTAAAATACATCTATAAATTAAGTCTATTTTTTAGAATTTGTGAACATGAGAAAAATGTACATCAGTGCTACATAATTAAGTACCATTTATTTTTGCACTGTTTAAGCAAGCTACAGATATTCAATTGCCATTGAAATATTTTTGTAAACCATGCAACCTTTTACACAAAAGATAATTATGAAATAGCTAACATTCATTTGACCACAACCAATAAATAATTTATGAACTGGGTGTTTGAAATTATGCAAATATTCTAAATACTTTTTGTTGCCTGTACATCTGAGTAAGTATGATTCAGAAGAAAGTGTGCAATGGATTAATAGATTCAACATTGAAGAGATTTGCATTTCTACAGAGTTCTTTTCTTTGCTGGCTCCTACTATCTTTAGTATCATGGCTCAGAAAACAAGCTTGACAATACTGTCTCTAAATGTATTTGAATATCCTGGCATTCCTATTCATCAGCCTCTTTGATGCTTTAAATGTCTTTTGCTTTCTTTCCAGAACTCTTTATGAAGGCAGAGAGTAGAGTATCCAACTATCTTATAATACACACTAAATGGAAGGGAAAATGAGTGTCTTTAAATATTTGATGTATTTGTGATAGCCCATAGCAGAATGAGGCCATTACTATAAAAAAAAAAAACTGCATACCAGATACCACATACAACATCACAGCAATGACCAGAAACTGTTGACTTCATAAACTCTCTTTGAAAATGAAAATCTATCGACACCTGTAAATTAATTGGTAGACAACCCCTATTAGCTGTTACATGTATATTACCTTTGGTAAGACTAGCATCGCATGGAGAAAATGTGTTTAATTTTGAATTATAATCAAGTATAAGAAGTTTTTATTATATATAACACTATACCATCCAAAATATTTCTTTAAAACTACTAAGAAGTCTATAAGTCAATTATTTTCATTTCCTTCCACACCTTGGGGTGGGGAGTGAGTGACATTTCCATTAATAAGAATATTTGTCTTCAGTTTTTATGATTCCAGTTGATGTTAATATAGTAAGTGAAGACACTATATTTTTATTTTTAATAAATATCCTATCATTTCATCAAACACCTTTCTTTACCCAGATGCACCTTGTTCTCTGGCCAAATTTCATCACACAATGTAATACATGTATTGACAGGTTGGTACCTTGCAGTGTTTTATAAATCAAAAGAGTATGAAAAGAATAAAAGGGAACTGTGCTGCACAGAGCTATAGATTGATATGGACACTTGAATACTTTTTATCCTCAAAAGCCTTTTTCCTGTAGTATTGTCCTATTGATGAAGAGCTATCTAACATTTTGTATATATCAAAAAAATAAAATTTACATCATGTGAGTTAATCTCACTAATGTAAATGCTTAATTTTTCAAAAAAATATTTTTCCCATTATCTTTCCTTATCACAAAAGTTACTAAAGCAACCATTAGGTTTAACTATCCATCCAAAATCGAGTTCTTTTTTTTAAAGTAATTTTTATTGATTTCAGAGAGGAAAGGAGAGGGAGAGAGAGATAGAAACATCAATGATGAGAAGAATCATTGATCAGCTACCTCCTGTTGGCTCACACTGGGGGTTGAGCCTGCATTGGGGCATGTGCCCTGACAGGGAATCAAACCATGACCTCCTGGTTCATACGTCAATGCTCAACCACTGAGCCATTTTTGGCTGGCAGTTCTTTTTTAGAATCTCATTACTGTTTACACCGCTCACATTCTCACAGATCTTCCCCTTCATCCAATCGACATTTACCTCCTTTTTTTAGTGTTGATTTTTGTGCCTTTCTACACAAATCCACAAACTGCAGATTGAAACCAAGAACTCACTTTCCTTGGCACTGTTGTATGAATAAAACTAATTTATTTTGTTTTTATTTAAATATACTATATCTTTTGTCTTGTGGTTGCACAGCACGAAGTCACTCACCTACCCCAATCCCCCAAAAGGGCAGTAGCAATGTTTTCTTAAGTTATCCATAAATAGTGAAGCAAGAGAATATATCAAAAGTCCTGCACCCTGAGGATGGCTCACTCTGTTCTACACAAAATTCAGCTGAGATAACTTTAAAACATTCCTTTTCATTTAATACTCTCTTAAAACAGCATAAAGGATAGAGCGCTGTATAAGCTGCTTACCATTTCTACTGCACATTTTATCAGGAAAGCTATCTATCCCAGATTTCCTCTCTTCAGAAAAATTTTAATGATCCAAGGTCACACCTCTTAAAAAGAATGAGGTCTAGTTTTACATAAGAAGGTCCAACTTGTAGGGTTTTATTTCCTTTTTATGCTGAGACCTCACAAACCGAGGACCACAGTCTTCAAATAACACTTCTTGTTAAAACTGAACTTAGAAAAGAAGGTTATTCTACCTCAGAATTTTAAATAAAGCTTCTACAACAAAGTTCAGTGTTCCAACGCTTTAAATAAATTGGAATTAAAGAAGCACTCCAACACGAAAGCGTTTAAATCAGGTGGCTAATCCCCTTACTCGGGAAACTCAGCCTACTATTTTGGGGGGAGAACATGGTAGACCTGGGATCGCTTCTTAGTGGGGGCCTCAGAACACTTGCATCACAATCACCCTCAGAGTTTACTGAAAACAGATGTCTGGGCTCATTCCTCTCCAACTGAATCAGAATCTCGACAGGGGAGTCCCAAACCTGCACCCCTGACTGGTTCCTGGGGTGATTCTTGCACACACCACAGTTTGAAAACCACTGTGGGCCTCCACCATTGTTCCCACTGAATTCCACCTGAGCCAAGCTCTTCACCTATTAAATTCTTCAACTTTGGGAGACTTGATGCTTTTACATTGGACCTCACAGCCATCGCTCTGAGACCAGGTTTATGCTAAGGGGATGAAGTCAGGTCCCTCCAGATATTCAAAACTTTTGTCTGCCTGCTGTCAGCAACCAAGGAAGCTGGCAAACACTGGTCTCTCACCGTAACATTTAGTGCCGGTCAACACACCGTATGGGCTAACATCTGAGCCCAGAAATAGGAAAGGCAAGTATAAATAGATTTGAATTGGGGTTGGACAAGGATTTGGCAGGCAAAAAATGACTGTGTGTTGATGGGGTGGGAAAGGATAGCTGCCAATTCAGGGATCCGTGGTTGAGGAGCTTCCTGACCCCATCCAGCCCAGAAGTTCCTGTGAGCTCTCTGGACTGTGAGCCTTTGGCTATAATGAGGGGGTGCTGCTTTCCCTGGCTTCTTCCATATGCATGTTAGTTATGTTTGGCATCCAGCAGCAGTGTTTGAAGAGTGTCTAGCCCCACCAGCAGCCAGTTGAGCCAGTCAGTGGAAAAAATGACAATGGTATCTGGCATCGCATTCAGGTGTTAAAATACCTTTATTAAAATAGAGGAAGTAGCACCTATTAGGAAGTGACCCCGAGCTACCAAATTTTATTAGCCTGGGAGGAGGTGTTTTTCCCTTCTTTGAAGCATACTGTAAATTCCCTTATGTCTTTCATGGTATTTAAAGACAGAAATGGGCACATTCAAAAATTTCAGAATTTCATGCTATATTTATTACAGCTCACTTTGTGTAGTATCAGGGACTACAGAGCTGAGACTTGGCACATTTCAGTAAAACTTTTTGTACATATTTAGCTAAAAAAAAAAATTTTTTTTTTAATGTGGGGGAGGAGAGAGAGTCAACACTTTTGGCAATTTCCCATCAGCAGTGCAGGAGGTAAAAGTCAAAAATAAAGCCTGTGGGATAATCTGAGCATGGCATCCGTGCTTAAAAGAAATGCCATTTCTCGTTTTCATTCTGAGGTGGGAGAGGAAGCTTGACAGGAGTGAGCGAAACTCCACTCTGTCACATTCGTCTGAAGCCAGGCCTGATGTCAGCAATGAGTACGCTGAGCTGTGGATGAAGTGGGCCATGTCCACCCGCCACCACTCTACAAAACCGCTTTAAAGTCAGCACGAGGTGCCGGCAGGCCCCTCTCTCAATGAAAAGCATGCTTCCTGATTAAAAATGTATGTTTCTACTTTATGCCAAAACAAGAGAGCATTATTTCCAGGATGATCATAGGAACCAAGTTAAATGTGTTTCTTATTTCAAGAGATAAAAAAGTATCACAGCTCGGTGAAGAAACAGTCAGAGCTGGATGTTGGTTTAATGTAGCTCTAACTAGGCAAGCGGTTTATTTTGAAACACAGTGATGTATGAAAATCTTCAGCATTTTTGACAGGATGAGATTACACAGTCATCCACCTCTGTGCTCTAAAGGAAGAAAACCTTGACTTAACCTGCCAATATTATAGATAATATTGGTGTGTGTGTGTGTGTGTGTGCATTGTAATACCCCTCTGTTATTTCCACTTTCAGAGATAGTAATTCTTGGGCTAATTTCATTCATAAAGGGTTCCCATAAAGGGAGTAAGGCAGATGGTCAGGACAAAATAGTGAAGAGAATTAGTACCTTTGTTGGACAAGTTCTTGGATCAGTTTGATTCTGTCTGTCCATCAGGAGACTCAAGACCATTTGCATGAGGATGAAGAGAGAATGTGTAGGGGTTCCAGACACTTACTCTCCCAGAGGGTGAACTGTTTTACAAGGTGGTCAGGCTCAAATGGATGCCTCCATTTTCAAGGCTACTGTCTGTCCCTAGAAACTAAGTTATTAGGTAACATTTTTCCACCCCTTGCTTTCTCTTCTCAGAAATGAAGCAGAGAATGTAGTATGCAGAATAGAGAGAGAGATGAGTAACTAAAAAATCATATACATGAAGATTTATTGCCCACAGTATAATGGGGCAACTTCAAAATGTGGGCTACTTTTTTGCTCCAGAATATTAAAAAATGCATATAAATTCCTAGATTTTAAAATTAAAATATGACCTCATATATGACTGTTTTATCTTCTGTATCACTTAGTAGCCTTTTAAATCAGATCACATAATTAGAAGCTTATCTGTCATTCTACAAACAGGAAGTCTCTATCAGCAGATACTTCCTGCTTTTAGTAGTTTGGTTGACCTAGGCTCAAGAGGTGTATCTTGAATCATTAAGGTTTAACTTTGTTTAATTTATATTTAGCATGAAAACACATGCCGTAGCAGGAAAATTTCTTGAAAAGTATTAATGCATGAATAATATTCAGAATAAATATTTATTAGTCAGAATACTTGATTAAACAGCATGATGCATAGTCGAGTCATTTAAGACACTACATTTTTCTATACCAATGCACTAAAAAGACAGATGGTAATATTAGAATGTGGATCAAAAATAGCTAAATTGTAAAATTATGTGCACCGCCATTAATATGTAAAACTTTAGAAATATGGAATAAATTAACTTATTTATTTAGTATCTACTGTGTACAAAAGGGTCTCCAAGCAACCCATGGTATTCATTGTTTTTTCCGTCAAGAAACTTATAACACAGATCAGATTTTTGCATGGAGGACTAGAGAAAAACACACTACAGAATATACTCTTAGAGAATAAAGCATGACACCTTAGCAATGTAAACAATGAGGATCAGCAGATAAGAGTTGTTGATCAAGGAAGCAGAGAAAATTGTACTAGTATTTCAAAAGTAGCAGCTTTCAAATAAACAATACTTATAAATTGTGGTAAGTCATGAATATTTACATTAAGACCACTATGCTAATGTATTTTAAAATTTTGTACAACCCACTCTTAGTTCAATTTCAGTGCAAAACTATAAGGCTTATGGCATTAGATAGGAATGGTTTTTAAAGTTTCATATCTTAAAAAATCATAGATATAAAAACCTTACACTTCTCCCTCAACAAAACAGCCAATCTATTTCTTGGACCAAGTACCCTGGGCATGGAAAATTGCTAGACGATTGGTTTGGAGTATTTCTGGACTGGTGCTGTGCTACCGCTACTACTACCCAGGCATAATTGGCACTGCTAGTTTTTTAGTTATTGTTACAGCTGCTAGGGGTCTTTTAATAGGTTATTTAGAAAAAAGAAAAGAGGACAATTGACCCCGGGTGGTTCCCAAATGGAGCTATTACTGGTTTGTTTTCACAGATTGGCAGAACCCTACGACAGCCAATGTTCAAGAAATAAAATTACAGTTGTATTAACAGCTTCAAATTAGGGGTATTTTTTCAAATCATTGTGTGGGGTTTTAGTGGCGCAAGAATGAGTGGTTTTAATTGGGCCTTCTTCCTTAGAAGCCTTGAGGAAACTCTTCAGCTCAACAACAGAAGGAACGGGGTAGCAAGGCAAGAGCCACAAGGACAAGAGCCACATTATCACTGTATGAAAATTGCTGGTCAGGATCTGACATAATATTTTCATGATTTATTCAAAGACTTAAAATGCTGGGACCTGGCCCTTTGCAGTAAAATATATTATAAAGTAGACAGATCCCATTTTGGGGCAACTCTTCAGAAGCTGAATCGCCCCAAGTTCCTGCATAATAAAATGATCTGAAAAGTTGACTAGCATATTTTGGCTGTGAGCACCAGAAAATACCACAAACAAAATATTTGTATAGCTTATAAAATACTCAAGCTGAATATTAAAAGCATCTGTTTTCAAGGAATATAATTACAAAGTACTTGAAGTGAATCAGGAGGCAGGATTCACAAAACATTAAACATGTTGTAAACAAGCCATTTGACTCATTCAAATACTATGGGTAATAGATGGACTGCTGATTTACAAAGGGATACTTTCATTGAAGATTCTGACATTAGAAAGCATGATAGCCAGGGTTAAGTGCTTCCTGATGTCTTTCTGGGATGAATAATCTGGGCCAGTTTTGGATGAATAATACTGAAGCAGTTTGATATTCTTTAGAAAAGAAAATGTGGACAAAGATAATTCAAATAGTTAACCTTTTGAGAAATATGTAGAGGTGCAAATCAAAACGACAATGCGGTACCATCTCACACCTGTCAGAATGGCCAACATCAACAAATCAACAAACGACAAGTGTTGGCGAGGTTGCGGAGAAAAAGGAACCCTCGTGCACTGCTGGTGGGAATGCAGACTGGTGCAACCACTGTGGAGAACAGTGTGGAGTTTCCTTAAAAAACTGAAAATGGAACTCCCATTTGACCCAGTAATCCCACTTCTAGGAATATATCCCAAGAAACTAGAAACACCAATCAGAAAGGATATTTGCACCCCTATGTTCATAGCAGCACAATCTACAATATAATAGCCAGAATTTGGAAACAGCCTAGGTGCCCATCAGCAGATGATTGGATCCAAAAACTATGGTACATCTACACAATGGAATACTATGCTGCCATAAAGAAGAAGGAATTCTCATCATTTGCAGCAACCTGGATGGAATTGGAGAGCATCATGCTGAGTGAAATAAGCCAATCAATGAAAGAGAAACACCACATGACCTCACACATTGGTGGATGATAAAGATCATTATAAACTGATGAACCAAGAGACAGATATAGAGAAAGTAAAGCAACAGGCAGACTGTCAAATTACAGTGGGGAGGGTAGGGATATCAGGGGGAGATAATAGATCAACCGAAGGACTTGTGTAGATGCATATGGGTACAACCAATGGACATGGAACTATGGGGAGGGAGGGGATGTGTGGGAGGGAGGGAAGGGGGCAATAAAAAAAATCAATAAAATATGTAAAAAAAAAATAAAATAAATAAATAAATAAATAAATAAATTACCAATAAATAAGCCCCCCCCCCCCAAAAAAAAAGAGAAATATGTAATCTGGCCAATCCACGTAGTCAAGACCATTGATGAAGTATGCTGTGATGGTGAACATTATAATGAATTACATACCATGAATTATGACCACACTTTACCTGTAAAAAAGGGTTTACCATCACTCAGGAGTGTAAAATTCAAATATGCAAGGTATTTTTTCTGTTGTTTTTACTTGGTCATATCAAAAAACAAGAAACTTCATTGTGGACATTATGGAGTCAAATGTAATTCATAATGGTACTGCTGTTTGTGAAAAGAGAGCAGACAGAATCCACTTTCTAAGATTAAATTGAAATTTCCTTCCTCAAATGTTAAGCTAAAATTATGGGCAAAATTCTTTTCTCACATTTGCATTATAGGACTTAAGCCTGTTATTCTTTCCTCCTACAAAACAGGCTCCTGGGAGTTCTACCTACTTATCAGGAGCAAAATATTGGATTTGACATCTGCAATATGCATCTTTCTTGAACTTCATCCCGAGTCAAAATAAAAGCCTACTGTATATTGTCCTCCTGAAGTCTTGGGAAAGAGTTTATCTATTTCGACTCTCAAAAATGATGCAAAATTTTAATAAGGTAGTCTCTGAAAGCATTAATCCTGTAGAAATATGTAAATTAAGATTGCTTTACCTCACACATGGTGCCTAAACATTGTATTACTTATAGGAAAAGAAAGCAGAAGGAAGAAGATAAAGAGAGAAAGATTCTGAAGAATAAAATATTGTGAAAAGAAAAGGTCACTAGATATAAAAACTGGACGTTCCCAAAAAGCAGTGGGATTCTGAGGTTAGCATATCCTGAAGTAATCATCAAAAGTTCATGGGGAGAAGTAGCTAAAATTGCAAGATTCTGAGACAAGTATTGAAATTTTATGTTCTCTTCTATAAAACTCTTAAAATCTCTCTCTCTCTCTCTTTTTTTTTTGTTGCTCATTTGATGTGCTCTATTTTACTGCTGATTGGAGTATTTGACTCTGACAGGTCTCTTCACAGACCAACTGTTAAGCCTGAGGACTTTTAGCAAAGTAACACCAGACCAGCTTGGAGACCCAATGACATCTTTGAACTGTGGCTCTTTCCTCAAGCTTGATTAAAGATTTTATCCTGACTGCCAAAGGGAAAGGGAACCTTTCATGAAAAATGGTGTTTCATACAGGAGCCATTGATACAGGGAGGAGAGGAACTCCACAAATTAAAGGCTAGCTTGGCTGAAAAAATAGGGCTAAAAATCACTTTTTAAAATTGCACCATTATAAATCACCATGTAATTAGGCACTCGATATATAAAGTGAGCATGAAGCATATGGAGAACAATCTTTGTAGATATTGTTAATATGAATCTTAAATGCCACCATAAATGTTTTGCTACCTCAAATTCATAGTGCTATAAAAGTTGGAATCGATGAAAATTCTAACATTTGAAAAGGAAAAATACATGTCATCACATCCTGTTATTTGATGTTCTTTTTACTAAAAGAATAATTTATTGGTTTTTAAATGCAAGATTTCTGGGGGGGAAATGCATTTCCATTGGTGCTATTTTACTTTCACTATTTTCTCAATTTTATTAACATACTAGAGGCCCAATGCACAAAATTCACGCAAGACTAGGCCTTGCTTCCCCTGGCTGTGGGACCCTGGCTTCCCTCTGGCTGCTGGCACCCCGGACCCAGGCTTCCCTCACAGAGGGAGGCCCTGCCCACCTGCTGCAGCCTGCTGGTCGGTGGCCTGGGCCTCCCTCTGTGGGGCGATCATGGAGTGATGGCCAGGCCCTGACCAATCGCATCGCACCTGCCTTGGCTGGCCTGGTGCCAGTGGTTGTCATAATGTGGTCCTGGATGGTCATCCAGATGGTCATCGTTATTCTGCTGTTCGGCCGTTCGGTAGATTTGCATATTATGCTTTTATCATATAGAATGGAATAACAGAAAGAAGAATCTTTTTAAAGAAAAACTACAAATGCTTTCTGTAAAGCACTGCCCTCTGGACTCTGGTAGGCACTTCAATACATTTGAACTTACCTTGTTCTTTGCTCCTGAGGACCAGCAAGCTAAAAATTAAAAATCTGACCTTGAGATCCAAGAGACTCAACTAATATAGTGAATAATATTTTTAAAATTAGTAAGTTTTCAATGGGATCACTTGTTAAATTCTATCAAAATTTTCAGGAAATAAGATCTATTGAATTATTTCATAGGTCCCCATTAAATTATTCTCAGTATCTCTTGAATATAATCAGATGACGTTTTCATATACTTTGTGATATTTAAATCACATAATTTCTGAAGAGACCATCCAAGCACTCAGGGGACAGAGGCATTTCTGGGTTCTAAAGCTATCTTTTCATGGCTGATGAAACTACATAAAGATGAACTTAAAACCACAGTATGCCTTTCTCTGTCAGGATTTCGGTGCTTTGAAATCAAAGTTCAGGAAAAGAAAGTCCAAAGTTTCATATAAACTCAGGCATATATTGTGCAACCTGCAAAATGATTTCAAACCCTGTGGAAAATTGTCAGGAAGACAGTATGACTCCCTTTCACATGGGCCATGATTCTAGCACATGATTACCCCACCCCTGCATGGAAAGCAAATATGTGCTATGATATTAGCAAATATATTTGCAAATATAGAGATATCAGTGCCCTAGTTTTAATGAATTTCCCTTTTCCCCGTCTTTTAGCCATTCAAGGTAAGGCACTCTATCCTTCCCCTTTCCCTGTTCCTTTTCTACAAGTTGTCTTTTCTTTGTTCAGAGAGCAAATATGCTACAACATACTAGATATTTACTGTGGTTGTTCATATGGGATGGTTTTTTTCTTTAGACAAAGAAATAGGTGTTTTTCAAAAGATCCCTATTTCAATCTACCTCCAGTGCTACAAAAATGCAATACAAAAAAATGTTTGTTTTTAAATATTTAATAGTTACCAGTAGAACTAAAAATTAAGGCTCAGAAAGAAAAGAGATAGACTAGATAGCATATTGTACCGATATAATTAATTTCAACTTTTAATTATACTTCAATTTGGTAGTCTAACATAGCCATAATGTAACAGCTATCAACCTTCTATGTGCCTGATCCATTCACTTTGTTATCAGCACTAACTCCAAGATTCTTTGGGATGTTGGCTTATAACCTAACACATGAGCTATCTTATCTAGCTTTGTGTCATATGCAAATTTCATCAGCATTACATAAATGTTTTTATATGAAAGGAAGAGAAAAAACAGCAAATGGTTTATGTGAATGTATGTTTACACAATTGTACAGGCATACAATCGTCTTGAGAACCACTACTTTTAAAAATATTTGTGAGCCAGTTGCTAGAGGACAGAGGTAATTTTATTTTCCTTCCTTTGCTTTTAAAAATATTTAATCTTTGTTATTAAAACAGAGTATAACTGGTTTTCTTTCTTTTTTTTAAGTAAAAAAATGAGAATTTTTTCTTCAGAGCTGCCATTTTAGAAAGCAATATACTTATCCCAATCATGTGCCCTTGTTTTTCTTTGTTTGCTTCTTTGTTTTTGGACTTGAGGTGCACTAAATTAGATTTATTAACATAGTTGATTTATAATGTACAGCCATCATTTATTTTTGCACCACCCTTCTAAATATTGTCAGTTATTTACTTATTATATAAATGAAATCTATGAACTCTCTCTTCAAGGCAAGACATAGAATGTTTTGTTTTTATTTTTACATTTGTTGGGATGTTCATCTTCCTCTCCAGCTCGACATATCCTTTTTCTTTCCAGAAATCATCCAGATCCTGAATTGTGTCTGACATCCAGTTGCTTTATCACACATGGATGTTCACCTTCACAATAGGTTATTCACTTTCACTTAGCTTCCAACTTTATAAACAGGCATCATGCTGCCTGCATCTTTAGAGACTTGCTTTTTGCATTCAATATTGTGTCCTTAACATTTTTCTACACGTTTCACATACACAATAAACAGAAAGTTCAAACTCTTGTCATCACGGTTTTAAATGATATGGTCTTGAACTTCAGCATATTGGTTGGATTTTCTTTCTATTTACTGAGATGGAGATCAGCTTTAGTCCCTAAGACCAGTCAAGACCTGGTTTCTCACTGCTTAGAGGCCAGATTTCTATCCACCCTCAAGCTCTGTGACCTTATCACTGAACACCCATCTGTCTCATACCTAATAATGACATACTGTATTATCTAGGGAAGATGGGACTGTGATATTTAACTCTTCGATCTCTTAAGTGCATTATTTTGTGTAAAGGAAGAGAAATTTACTAAGAAAGACTTTTAAAAGACACAATTAGCTAGAGACCTCACCCCTCCCCCAGGACTAAAGAAAGACAACATTCCTGGTATACTGTGTGAAAAAAGAAAAACAAGTGCCCTTTAAAACTTATCATAACTCTATGCACTTTTTAGCTTTCACCTTCCAGGCACCATAATAGCATTCCTTCCCACATGTGTCCACATTATGTCAAATATCGATTTTGGAGCTGGATGGATAAAGTAAAACATTTGTGAAAGAGCAAACTATCCGTCACATCCAGCCAGCCAGATATTATCAAATATCAAGCAGCCAACATTTAGATTCTTTAGTGTTCAGATTGCCAGTAACAGGAGCTCTATGAATTTAAACTCAAACTCTTCTTCTCATACTTCCTATTTATATTTGAGAAAATTTGTCTGAAAAAAAAATCCTGATATTACTGTCTTCGATTCCTATGAGGTCACCGGCTTCTTTCCTTTCACAAATATTTGTTTAGAATCTACAATGTGCTAGATCCTGAGCATTGTAGTATCTCATTGCATGGTATCATGCTTCAATGAGTTTGGCTTTTTTACTCTATGGAAGTGATAAGAGAGTCGCTAATCAACAGAAACCATACCTATAAGAGATTATTAAGACAGCAATAGCTTACTCCCTGTAATTAAGAGTTTCCCCCCACATTCAACTATCTTTTATTCTATTGTATCCCAACTTCTGTGCTGATGATGTGAGCTATATTTTTAATGTCTCTTGTAAATTAAGTTACTTTGGTTTTTTTACTTTTACTCAATTCCACTCATTTAACAACCTTGACTATTCACTTTGCAAATTTGTCTACCCTTTCTTGCTTTGTTGTACTTATTACTGTCTCTGAAATTTTGACTTATTTATCTTCTGCCACTTTTATAAAATGCACACAAATCTGAAAAGATAGTTTTTCTTGATGTTTAAATAAGATCTTAATCTCTGAAGTCACACTACCTGAGTTTGGATTCCAATGAAATCAGTCCAATGAAACTTTAGCAAATAGATTACATTCTCTCTAAATTCACTTATCTTTATTGCTACAACTTAATGAGTATATCTCCATTTTCATTCAAGACATTGCATTTTACAAGGGATTACACATACTTGTCACTCTTACTTGATGGAACTTGAATATCCATTTGGAAGTTGAGTAACAATAAAAAATAGTACATGACTAAAAGGCAAGCAGTAAAAGTGACCTAGATATAAACTAACTTGAGATTTCAGAGAAAGGAGAGATCACTCTTGTTAAATGGTCAAGAAGATTTTACTAAAGGGGGGAGCGGGAGATGAGGGTAAGGCTGAACTTAGCAGGGAAGATAAGAGCTAAATAGTGGCCAGGACAACTAGAACCTTCATGGTAGGGTAAGCAGAAGAAGCACCTGACAAAGATAGAAGAGACTATGGTCTTTCCCAGAATATTATATGGCCTGCTTTACTTATCTCTCCTCAACTGGGAGATCAGGTTGGAAAGCATGCTGATGTTTCATGAAAGGGAAATTGGGGTGTTTAGTTGAAATATAATAATGTAATTATTATAGAGCAGCAGTCACATTTCTGTAATGATTCAATTGATAAATATATACTGAGTGCCTACTATGTGCTCTTTCTAAATGCTAGGAATACAGTATCTTCATGAAATTTATATTCCACTAGAGGCCCAGTGTATGAAATTCATGCACGGGGGTGGGGGAGGGGGGGACTGTCCCTCACCCCAGCCTGCACCCTCTCCAATCTGGGACCCCTCAAGGGATCCCTCTCGCAATCCAGGACTACTGGCTCCCAAACTGCTCACCTGCCTGTCTTTCTTATTGTCCCTAACCGCTTCTGCCTGCCAGCCTGATCATTCCCTAACAACTCCCCTGCCAGCCTGATTGATGTATAACTACCCTTCCCTGCAGGCCTGTTTGCCCCCAACTTCCCTCCTCTGCCGACCTGGTCCCTCCCATTTGCCCTCCCCTGTGGGCCATCTTGTGGTGGTCATCTTGTGTCCACATGGGGACAGGATCTTTGATCACATGGGGGAAGACATCTTGTGTGTTGGAGTGATGGTCAATCTGCATATTACTCTTTTTATTAGATAGAATAGAGGCCTGGTGCATGGCTGGTTTGCCTGAAGGGTGTCCAGGATCAGGATGGGGGTTCTCTTGGGGTGTGGGATGGCCTGGACACAGGCCGGCCATACCCCCCAGAGACCCAAGTGTAGGCCCTAGTATCTGGGGTATATTTATCTTCTACAATTGAAACTTTGTAGCCTGGAGTGGAGCCAAGCATTCTGCTTGCTTTGTGGCAGCAGGGGATTTATTTACCTTCTATAATTGAAACTTTATAGCTTTAAGCAAAGGCCTGGTCCGCCAGGGTGTGCGGAAAGCTTGACTTCCTCCATTGCCTGGGAGACCCAAGTCTCCTTCCTGCTCTCTCTGTGGCCACAGCCATCTTGGTTGGGTTGATTTGCATACTAGCTCTGATTGGCTGGTGGGCATGGCTGGTGGGTATAGCAGAGTGATGGCTAATTTGCATATTACTCTTTTATTACATGGATTCTCATGACTCAATGCCTACAGAGATATAGGAAGTAATAGGAATTAGCCAAGTAGACAAGATAAGTCACTAGGAACCATAGTATGGTATGATAATAAATTTTATGTTAATATGACTGGGCTACAGGGTAGCCAACTATTTGGTCACACGTTATTCTGGGTATGTCGGTGAGGGTGTAAGTGGATAATATTAACCTTTTAATCAACAGACTGAGTAGATTGTCCTTCCTAATGTGAGTGGGCCTCCTCCAATCAGATTAAAGTTTGAATAGACAAAAAGACTGAGTAAGAGCAAATTCCTGTTGCCTGACTGCCTTACAACTCAGACATGGGTTTTCTTCTGCCTTCACTTCAGATTGAAACTAAAATATCAGCTCTCCTCGGTCTCGAGCCTTCTGGTTTTTGGGCTGAAATTATACCTTATATTCTCCTGGGTCTTCAGCTTATCAACTGCAGATCTGGACACTTCTTAGGCTTCATAATTATATGAGCCAATTCCTTGTAATAAATATGTGTGTGTATAGCATATATATCATGATTTTATTCCATAAATACATTTTCAATATATACACACATACTATTGATTCTGTTTCTCTGGAGAACCCTGACTATAATACAGGCAGGGATCAGGGCAAACTGTAAAGTGCATGCCTTGCTCCAGATGATTGCTTCCATGTGAGAATGGGGACCTGACACTGCCAAACCATTTATTTGTCAAAAGAAGCCAAAAATATGGGTTTGTGTGGTTTTTACTATCTCCATTTTTAAATGCTGACAACAAAGTTTTGTTTTGTTGTGTTTTGTTTTCATCCAAGCAAAACCTCTCTAGAGGTCATAGGTATCCCAAGGCCTCTAGTTCCCCATTTCAGCTCTAGATAATTAAGAATTCATTAAGAGGTTTTTTTGAGTAGGATTACTCTCATGTCAGTACAAGATAAGCATTAGAAGAGAGTCATACTAAGGACTCAGAGACCAGTTAAGAGACTTTCCTACAATTGAAGTTCAAATGATAAAATTCTAGCACAGTATTATAATAGTGAGATTAGAAAGGAAGGAACACTTGATGTGGTGGTGAGAAGCAAGGATGAAGGTTGAAACTTATTCCAAGACAAGGTTGATGATCAGGCAGTGCACAGAAGTATCCCTTCTCTCACTGCTGCAACAGCTACTTATAAGTTTCTGATTCCATTTCCTTGACATTAAAAGAAAAGCTTATTCTTCCAAATACATATTTTTGAGAAGGTAACACTAATTAATATAGTAGATATACTTAAAAAACTCCAATGGCCCAAGAAATAAATCCATTGCTCGCACAGACAACAGTCCTATATAGCTATAGGGGAAATGTCTTGCCCACAATGATTGCAAGATCTGGGCTTCATTCCCTTGAAGCTACACCAGTCAGAGGGCTTCTGAGTCCTTCACTCCAGGTCAGTAGACAGGTAAAGAACCTAGAATCAAGCACGGAGTTCTAATGGGCCTAATATGGGAGGAAAACACACCACATCTGCCCAAGTTTGATTGAGCAGAATTTAGTTACAGGTCATACCCAAATGCAAGGGATGAAGAAGAAAGGAATTGGGTGAAAAAATAAGCAGACTATCACACAAAAGGAGTATGTATGTATTCCCTTCAACCCTATTTTCTCAACTATTAGATAAAAGGTTTGATTTGGTCATTTCTAAGATTTTTTTTTTTACTAAGTTTTGGTTACTTAATTGATTTATTGACTCATAGCAGTAGATAATACATCAGAAGACAGAATTAATTACAGGACAGGCATAGAATAATGTCATGTCTTTTCTTAAGTCAACATTTTATAAGATTATTTTAACTGATGAAAAGCAATGTTCAAGTTATATATTTCACGAGATGTTGTTAACAATTATCGCAACACAGATCACATACAATGGTTTGATATTGAATATTATTTCCTTCTTATATTTCTAGACAGCCATAGATATTTCTGTAGTAATAACAATAATAATATACAAAAGGTCTCACTGGTTGAGCATCGACTTATAAACCAGGAGGTCATGATTCGATTCCCAGTCAGGGTACATGTCAGGGTTGTGGGCTCAATCCCCAGTGGGGGTCATGCAGGAGGAAACCAATCAATGGTCATCTCTCACCATTAATGTTTCTATCTCTCTCTCCTCCCTACCTCTCTGAAATCAATAAAAATATTTTAAAACATATACAAAAGGATAACATGCTTCTTCAGACTTTTATTTAATTAACACTGAATGGAATTAGAATAAATAAAAGATGAATAGCTCTTTTCATTTTCTTATTCTCTCTTCTTCCTAGCAGAAATCATTTATAATTTCAATTGTTCCTGCTGCTTCTCCAAAATCCCAGTTTTAAACCCAATCAAAAAGTGCCAACATATTCTAAAGTGAGAGAATGCTTTGGATTCTGTACTCCTCCTGTCTCCTTCAACTTTAAGAGATTTTAAGCCTTTTCTTTCCCAAGCTGCCAGTTACACTGAATTGTTCTGAAATGTGAATAATTTTTTTGTGTAAATATGAGCTTCTATCGACTAGAGCAACAATAAGAACTTCACACTTGTCATTTCCTAAAACCTGCCTTTTGAGCCCTGTCAGTCATGTGCCTCTACATGTGTGCTTCGTGGTTGGAGCAGCGTTGTTTTATGGCAGCTTCTGTTTAGGAATTCACATCGCTACTTGGCATTTATGTAGTTCAGCTGTTAGAGAGTCAGGGTAAGAGGAAAGAAAACACGCAGGAGTGCAGGTTTCAGGAGCAAAGAGGGAAATAAGAAAGGGCTTTAGGTTATGAAATAACAATGCCAGCCATGTGGCAGCAGTAAACCACAGGCACACCCCTCGGTTTAGGAAAGACTGTGACAGAACAGATGTAGCTCACCCCCATCCTGCTGCTCTGGGTGGCTGACTGCTATTACAAAGGGCAAGTGCTGCATGAAATCTTAGCAGCATGTTCACCTTTCCGTATTTTTCCTTCCTTACAGCACTGAGCTTGATTACATTGTGTGCCCCTGAGCTTAGATGTGCTTAAAGCAAAGACAAAGAGACTCTGGAAAAGACAGTCATAGAGATGAAAGACTAAGTACTTTGGTTCCTAACCGGGGATAACAGAACTGCATGATTCATAATGTGGGTTCAAAGATGCCCAGAAGTTCAGATATTTACCCAACATTTATCTGCATAAAACCACATACCTCGGGGCTCCAGTATTTTAATGGGAAAATAATAGGAGTCAGCTTTCTCTGGGATTCTCAAACACTTTGAGCCTCTTATTAGTTTCAAATAACTAGAAACACTGAGTGCAGAGATCTGAGATTCGGGGAGCAAGCTTTTTACACGACTGTAAACAAAGGGTAATGCAAATTAAATTTCACCCATTTTCCTAATAACTCCAAGAAATACAGGTTTTCACTCTTGTTTAACAAATATCTGCTACTTGTGTTTGCTAAGGAGATAGTGTCTATTTCTAAGGGTTCTTTGGAAGATGTACCTTATAACTAGCAAAAAAGAGGTAAAGTAAAATATTTGTTAAAGTATAGAAGCCAAAAAGCATATTTTCTTCAAAAATCGTTGCTTCCACCCTATAGCTTTTCCACGTCTTTAACTAAACAACCAGAGTCTTGCAAATAATGCTTATTTATTTATTTTAAATAAATTTTTATTAATTTCAGAAAGGAAGGGAGAGGGAGAGAGAGATAGAAACATCAATGATGAGAGAGAATCATTGATTGGCTGCCTCCTGGGTGCCTATACTAGGGGATCGAGCCCACAACCTGGGCATGTGCTCTTGGCTGGAATCGAACCCAGGACCCTTCAGTCCTCAGGCCAATATTCTATCCACTGAGCCAGACCAGCTAGGGCACAAGTGATGCATTATTAGATTTGTTGTGATGTCCAGACTGAAACATATCCATGTTTTATTAGTATTTTATTATTGATATACCAGTATTTTTTATGTTAGTAGAAAACCTCTTTATAGCAACCAAATACAAATATGAATAAGTAAATGCTATCATCAGAGTTTACGACAGGATTTCCAACTTCTTACATGTGTTCTAGCTTAATTTATGCTCATCCATTGTTAGTTTTAAAAAACAAAAGAACCTCAGTCTAATAAATGAAATATTATACTCATTATTGCTAAAATTATCTAACTGTGAATGTATACTGATAGTGCCCAACAATAAGAATGTTTTACATTTCTACACAATGAATAGTATTCTTACATTTAACATATCTTACATATAATGGAATAAAATTGTCAGCCATGCATATATACAGCAATTTTTAAGCCCTTATCATTTCCTCCTTTATAGTCATTTGCCAAACCAGAGAGTAAACTGAATTGCCTTGCTTTTCTCTTCCACATTTAAAAACTGCATGTATTTCAACAATTCTTTGAGCCTGAGAACTTTGTTTTAGGAAAACAAAATAGTTAGCTGAGGCATAGAATGAATCAACTTTTTGCTTCAAAAGTATTCTTAAGGTAACAAAATACAAGATGAGTTGAAAACATTAATTATCAATTAACACCTCTGTTATTCAAAAAGAGGTATGCATTAAGTTTGAAATGAGATTAGGACAGGATCTCGAATATTATGCTTTTCACAAATACTACATCTGTCATGAAACTGGGGAATGTGTTGACTTTTTTTGTCTAAGGCATTCATATAGTTCTAATATACTACTGGAAATATCTTCAGAGATTTAATAAATGAATGCTGTAGAAAGTTTACAAACTAATGTAAATGTAGTCATATCTTTCTTCTGAAAACTCTGTATGAGCTCGTTTTGGCAGTATACATAGGAACAATACCAAGGTTAGCTGGGCCTCTGTGCACAGATGACATTTGAATTTATGAAGTGATCTGTATTTTCCACTGAGAACCAGAGACCACAGGATGGGGTCTCAGAAGTTTGGTGAAATCAATAATGTGGGGAAAAAGTTACTTTTCATCTTTTTTCCCTCAAACAACTCTTTTTGGGCGGGCCTGTCAATCTGATGAGGTGGGGGAAAATGAAGCTTGAACAGAAAACAAAACTGAAGCTAAAAACAATAGGTTAGGTTGACTAACCCCTCCTTATCAAGTAAGTGTCAATAACAAGGAGCTACTGGGCATCTGCACTGTTTTCCTCTAAGCTTTTAGCCTTACATCCCTAAAACCTCCAGATAACTATCTATCATGGAGTCAAAGTGGCGAACAACTGTGTGGTCCCTTGATAAGGGACAGTGTCACAGTTTGTCTCCTCCTCTTCCACAGATCGCCTCTAATGGGGCAAGGCCAGGCCACAACAGCTGCAAACAGCCCAAAGACATTCTTTAGTGTAAAAGAAATTCTCAGGAAATATGTACAACAGGAATCTAAACAACCTTCAAAAAAGTATCTAAACTTAATGCTTATTTACTTGGATGTTTCATGTCAATTGTATTTGTTCTCTTCTTTCTAAACTCTACTGCTGATAAGCCAATTTTTTAGTGTAATAAATGGTAGGGTTGTAATGCATTTAAAAATGAGATGATGTTAACAATTCCCTGAGAGCCAAAATGAAGCATCTGTGTAAGTTAAGTAATATTTAAAATCTGTGGCTGGACTATATTGCCATTTAAGCAATGCCTACCTGGGGGGTGAAGTTATACAGTTCGATATACTTTAGAACATCATTTTTTTCTGTTAAAAATTGAAGAGATAGTCCATTCTCCCAGAAAGTGAAAAATTAACCTAACAAAGAATGCTTAGTGGCATAAAAAATAACAATGTCAGAATATTGGGGTGGGGGGGGGGAATGGCAACATTTTAAAATATGAGTTATGACTGTAATTATGTTAATAAATAGTCACAGAAAAAAGTGGTTGAAAGTTTGTAACATATATCAGTTGATATGTTAGAGTAGTGAGATTATGGACAATAATTTTTGTTCTGTTTTATACATTTTTTCAAAAGTTAATTTTTATTTCTTGACTTTTTGTTTCTCTACACATTTGAAAATTGAGCCAGTTTACCTTAAGATTCCCTAACATAACATATCATGCCAACAAATATTAGCTTTAGGGGGAAAAAATAGTTCTGTATCACAACTAGCAGGGCAGATGTCGTCTCTAGCAAACCTGAAACTATCGTATTGTGGGCAGCAGCTGCCAACCTTTTAAACAGGAAGCAGCTCTATTCCAGGGTAGTGAGAAGAAATGCAATCCGGGTGAGTGTTGTGAAGTCTTCTGTTGCTACGCAGTCTTCAATGGAATGAAATAAAGTGGAAACGAGGAAAGAGAATCTCAGATTTATATAATCAGTTTAGAACCTCATAGAACACACTGATGTGACCAAGCAAAGGAGTTATTCTGCCTTCACTTGACCACATTTCTCCCCTAAAGCTATAGTTTGTAATTTTTTTTTTGCCTTCGATGTGCTTTGGTGTTCATTTTTTTTAATTGACTTTATATGTATAAAAATATTTACCGAGGAAATATTGCATTTCCTCAGGCTCCAAGCCCCTAAGACTATTCAGCTCTTTAGCCCATATGTGTCCCCTAACATTCTCCAGCTAGCATGATGTCTTAAGTATATTCTTTTTTTTAAAGGCATTGTCATGTATTTTGTTTTTACCAAAATACAAACAACTATCAAAAGTGTATAATTAGCTAGTGGAATTTTTAGACATTTATGTTGGAAGTAAACAATGATATTGGCCGAATAAGACCTGTGAGAATGGGGCAATAGAGAGGAATAAAAATCACTAAAAGGGAGAAGTTTATGGAAGGGGGAGGAAGGAACCACACACAAAAAATTTAACTTTATTCATCATTTTATCCTGGGTCAATCCTGTTGATCCTGGTTGAGTAAAGAATGCGAACTTTAGAATCTGACCAACATGGATTCAAATCCTGTCTCTACCACTTAGTAATTGTGAGGTTATAAACGAGTTATCTAACCTGTCTCCATAGTGTGTTTCCTTTCCACTAGGAAAACACTTCAGGGAGATATTTTGAGCAATAAATGAGGTCATTGTGTATTTAACCAGATATAATAAGAACTTCACAAATGTTAATTAATATTCCCTTTTTTAAAAAAAATTTCTTCTGCAATTTAGAGATATATGGCCCCCTAAAACTCAAATTTGCAATGTGTTTTAAAGCCCCATGTATAGGTCACTAATACCCTAATCCTCATGGTCAAGACAAGATTTCCAAAGGCCAGGCCAGCTCCTGAGGATTCCATTTTGTTGTGAGAAGATCCATGTCTGTTTTCTAACTCTGTAAGCAAATGGAGTGGAAACTCTACTTGTATGCTTCTTGGATGAGGAATTCAAACGCCCGCTCCATACTAATCTATTGCAGAAGGTAATGAGCTCCCCAGAGATGAGCTGTGTGAGAGTGGAGCACATGCAAAGACCAGGAGAGAAACGACTCTGATCACAAGCCCCCAGGTGAGGCCTCTAAAAGTCAGGGGGCACAGCAAAGAGCCATGAGAAGCCCAGTTATGAGTGTGCAGTGTCAGCGGACTGTCCCAAACCTAAAGGTTTACTCAACCTGAAAAACTGCCGGAGATGCTGATGCTTAATTAGCAACACTTATCTTCTGAAAACTGAAGAGCAAAGAGGTTCTAATTGTGCGGTCTTTAGTCTGTCAAATACAAACTGTCTGGAAATCCTGAATTCTAAAACATTATGAAAAAGCATCTTCAAAGGATGTATGGTGAGACCTGACAAGAGTATAGGCAAGTTGTTGTTTTTTTTAATTAATTTTAATTTTTTGCCTATGAAAGTCAGAATAAAAATAGCTCTAAATAACAATCTGTGGTAAGTAAATGAAATCAACAGTTTTGCTGATTGAAGATCAGAAAGAGGCCTTTGCTAGAACAAAAAATGCTACCAGCTATTCTAATTTGATAGAAAAATTAAGCTCATATGATGTGTAATAATAATTCATGAGCATGCTCTAACAGCATTTAAGCATTATTCCTTAGAATATTTTCAAATAAAAACAAATGTGACTCAACTTTGAAACATAGATAATTATGAAATTTGGATCTATTAAACTTGCAAATAGAACAAAATTCCTAAGATAAAAATGGGAGAACTTTTGAGTTTTTGTTTTGCTTTCTATTTCAAAACCCAAAGAGGCAAAAATTATTTTTACAGAGCTTTTTTATCCATAAGGAAATGCTTTTCTCTTACTCTCTCTCTCTCTCTCTCTCTCTCTCTCTCTCTCTCTCTCTCTCTCTTTCTCTCTCTCTTTCTCACACACACACACACACACACACACACACACACACACCAATGTATATACATGAATGTATATAGCAGTATCTTGCAGGAGTGCTAAGCAGGTGATATACATGATAAGGCATTGTTATATCCAGAAATATGGCTCTAAAATAGTCATATGTGACTGTTCAGTGAGGACAGTGTTTAGGATAACCCAATTTGAGAAAGCTGTGCTACAAGATCAGATTCTATTTTTAGGCTGGATTTTTCTAGACAGATGTTAAAAACCCATAAAGAGGATTTTAAAAGTGTTATTACCGGTAAGTTATTGCACCCTTAATGTAGTCCGTACTGTGGCAATGGAGCGTCAGGAAAACATCTTTTCTTCCTGTCTCTTTCTCTCTTTAAACTTTATTTATAGCCTTGCAAAAGACTAGCATTCACATAACCCGCCTTTGCAGGCGTGCCAGAAGATTAATGATATCGCAGTGTTCTTGAGAACAAAAATGTGTCTACCACTGTGTTGAATAATCTCTCCTTTCACACATTAAAAGTGAGATGAGGCCTACTTTAGAAAGCAAGGACAATGTGTCACAAAGAGTTGGCTTACAGACATTCCCGTATTGCTATCCTGAATCACAAATTGTTTTCATGCATGTTATCTGCAGAATAAGAAAGCTTCTTATCACCATCACTTTTTTCAAAATTTACATAGACACTAAAAATTTGACTTATTCCAGCTTTTTTTTTTAAATCTGTTGCTGGTAAAAATTGAGAATTTAGAGGAAGTTGTTTGCTATGACCTCTTTTATCTCTGTTCTCATTAAATTGACTAACAAGACAAAGCTATTGAAAGATTTAAATGTTATAGATTAGCCATTTATGTTAAAGCTACCTTTGCCTAGTTTTAGTAATAATAACAATAACCCATGCCACTATGTTAAATGCTCAACATGTATTATCTCATTTAATCCTCATGAAACTCCTAAGAGATAGTTACTATTACCCTTTAATGGAAGAGGGAATTTATGTTTAGAGATATGCATGTCTAACCAACCCTAAGTCACCCCTCTAACAAATGACAGAACCACATCTCAAACTCAGATTTGGGGGGTGGGGGAGGGCATTTAGGGTGACCAGGCTGAATATTTTTTTTAATTTTATATGTTTATTGATTTCAGAGAGGAAAGGAGAGGAAGAGAGAGATAAAAACATCAACGAGAAAACATCATTGATCAGCTGCCTCCTGCACACCCACACCCACACCCACACTGGGGATTGAGCGTACAACCTGGGCATGTGCCCTTGACCGGATCAAACCAGGGACCCTTCAGTACTCAATCCACTGAGCCAAACTGGCTAGGGTGAGACTAAATATTTTTAAACTGGGAAATAACATAATTAGATTTACTTTGTAGAACCATTTTTTATTTTCTATGCAGAAAATTGAAGACAGAATTGGAATTAGGGAATCCAACCATGAGGTTGTTGTAGTAGATCAGGCAAAAGACATATTAGGATAAGGACAAGTCAAGATAAATAAAATTAAGGAAATACTGGTACCTGTTTTTAAAATGAAGAGTTTATAAGATTCATATTGTACGTGGGTGAGTCAGGGGGAAATATGGGGGAAAGAAATATAAACCTCAGTTTGATGAGAAACCAGGTGGTACTATTTGAAGGGAGTGGGGAACATGGGACAGGGATGCTGACAAGTCCGATTTTGAATATGTTGAGTGTGAGGAACATTTGGGCCATCAGATGTGAATGCCTAGAAACCAGGTGTATGTAGAGGTTTGACACTCAAAATGAGGTGTTGGCTAGATATAGAAATTTGGGAGTCATTAGTTTAGAGGTTTTATAATCATTTAAATTCTAAAACCAAATGAGATTGACCAAGGGGAATAGAAAGAGTAAGACGGGTAAAGTGCCAAAGGCTGAGCTCTGATAAAACCTAACATATGAGGAATGAGAGGAAAAGCAATATTCAAAAAAAGGATTGTGGAAAAGATGACAGAGAAAACGCTGAAAATAGAATAAGTAGGAAGAGTTTCAGAAACGGAGTATTTGACAGTGTCCAATATGTTTGAGAAGTCAAATACAAAGACTAAGATGTGCCCTTTCTCTTCATATAGGCCATTTGATGACATATTATAGAAGATCTATTAGCATATATGTAATATATGTGTATACTAGAAGCCTGGTGCACAAAATTCGCGCAATGGGGGAGGGGGAGCGGATGGGGAGAATCAGGTATCTCAGCCCAGCCTGTGACCTTTTGCAGTCCAGGATTCCTTGGGGGATATCCACCTGCCAGCTTTGGCCCTATCACAGGGATGCAGCCTGGGACCCCTGGCTCCTTACCACCACTGCACTTGCCAGCTGTGAGCCCAGATTCTGGCTGAGCCATGATCCCCCTGTGGGAGCACACTGACCACCAGGGGCAGCTCCTGCGTTGAGCGTCTGCCCCCTGTTGGTCAGTGCACGTCATAGTGACTGGTCCTCCCACATGTCATTCTACCACTCAGTCTATTTGCATATTAGGGTTTTATTAAATAGGATAACTACATGTAGTGGTGCATTTTCTCTCTCTCTCTCTCTCTCTCTCTCACACACACACACACACACACACACACACACACACACTCAATTAATAACCATAATATTATGGAGTAGGTACTAGTATTATGCCTTTTTTAAGATGAGAAAATAGACACAAAAAAGTGTCAGTTTGTCCAAGGTCACACAGCTAGTAAGTGGCAGAGCCAGAAATTGAAATAGATTGAGGACTTGAGTGGGAGGTGAAGGAGTAAAGACTAGGAGTGCAGATAAGTCTTCCCAGCAACATCACTGTGGGAAGATTGTCGGCTTATCAGGGCCAAGCTATTTGGTACATACTACCCAAATTGCAGACTGACTCTCTGACTCTCAAGGGATAACAAATGGCTTTCGAAGAAATCCTTTTAAGAATCCAGTTCCACCTCAGAAGACACACCAGTCTCCAATGAGTGTGATCCAGGCTCTTTATCGAGAGACTGCAATGGGGACAAGAGCCTACAGTCACTCGTGGCCAAGATTTAAAAAAAAAAAAAAAAAAAAAAAAA
This sequence comes from Pipistrellus hanaki, assembly GCF_964339955.1. NCBI lineage: Eukaryota > Metazoa > Chordata > Mammalia > Chiroptera > Vespertilionidae > Pipistrellus > Pipistrellus hanaki. The sequence continues at coordinate 43,698,913 of NC_140506.1, read as the reverse complement.
AAAAGGCCCAGGAGAAAAGATAATGGTTCCCGATGAGGTCATGGTGCTTTCTTACCTGGAAAAGGAGATGCTTAAACACAGCTGTGACCCGCTCACCTCCGGAATCTAAAGACGTCTTCCTGGCCAGGACTCTCAGCCTTGGCTGTCAGGTTTTTGGGTTGTCCTCCAAGCACTGTCCCTTTGGAAAGGCTGCTCAGCACACCCACTGAGAATGGTAGCTTTGTCCCATCCAGGCTCATGATGGACCATTTTGAAAAACTTCAACTTTTTAAAAGTGAATCTTCCATTAATATACTTTCAGTATTGAAATCACAATGGAGCCAGCAGGCTAAAGATGTTGTTGCTCATTAGGCACCAGTTGTCTGTCACGGGCTGTTGGCTAGCACCAGTCAGGCCCAAGGAGGAGATCAGACCAGGCACTCACAGTCCGGAAACTCTCACACCGAGTTTCTCTTGCAGTCTCACTGTGACTTGTACATGTGCCTTTCTCCTAGTCCTTCAAGCCACGTACCCTGGTGTGTTTTTTATGGAGCCTCTCTTGTCAGTTATGAAATACAATGATTAAATTTTAACCCATAAACGTTTTTAAAAACTGGGGTTGACCTTTTCCTTCTCCTAGGAACACTCAGGTGCCTTTCCTTTCTTCATCTTCATTCCTCAAGTATGTGTCTCCGAAGCTCTAAGGACCCTGGGAGATTTATAACCAGAAGAGTGGTAGGCAGTGGCAGCTAGTCCCAGGTTGGCATGCTGAGTCTGTCTCCAAGGCCACCTTTTTTCCCAGTGAGCCACAACAGCCCCTCCTAGTCTCATTCCTATTGCTTCTTCTAATCTAAGCCCTTCCTTACTTCACTGTCCCCAGCTTTAATAAACATACTATAAGTAAGTAAATAGATAAAGAAATAAATCCAGTGTGTTTGAGTGGTAGTGGTAACAACATAGAAAAAATTTTTCCATTGTACCATCTCAAGTTTTGTAAAACAATGTATCAGTGTTGCTCCTTAAAACTAATATTCAAGTGTACCTCTGCCTGGAGCTACTTCAAGTATCATCCAAAAAAATTTCTCCCAGTGGATCTACCAAAGTCACTAGAATCTTGAACACTGAGCTTTAATTTATTCGTATGTCTTTATGAAGTAACAGTTATGTACAAGCACTGTCTGTTTAGAGCACTATCATTCTAGAAACATCTTATAAAGCCTTATTGTTCAATATGCTCCACCCTGAGAAATGAGTTAAATGCTATGTCAAACAAGTTTTCTTTGTATAGGTTAAACACGACTACTTGTGTGGAAGAGAAAAAATTCCTTCAAAAATTTCATTTCCAAATATTTTGGGATTGATTGTATAGCCACATTCATCATCTACTACTAATATCCTATATAATAAAGAGGTAATATACAAATTGACCATTCTCCAACACACAAGATGGCCACCCCATGTGGTCAAATATGGCCACCGGCATGTGGACACAAGATGGCTGCCACAAGATGGCCAGGAGGGGAGTGCAGTTGGGAGGGACCAGACCAGCAGGGGAGGGCAGTTGGGAGAAACCAGGCCCGCAAGGGAGGGCAGTTTGGGATGATCAGGCCTGCAGGGGAGGACAGTTAGGGGTGACAGTGAGGACCAGCAGGGGAGGGCAGTAGGGGTGGGGGGTGGGACATGGCCTGAAGTTGGGGGCAAGTAGGTCGGTGGTGGAGGGCAGTTAGGGGCAACCAAGTCAGCAGGGGAGCAGGTAGGCATCGATCAGACTGGCAGGGGAGTGATTAGGGAGTGATCAGGCTGGCAGGTAAAAGCAGTTAGGGGCAATTAGGCAGGCAAGCAGGAGAGTGGTTGGCAGTCCAACTGCCCGAACATCCCTCGAGGGGTCCCAGATTGGAGAGGGTTCAGGCTGGGCTGAGGGACACACACCCCTGTTCATGAATTTTGTGCACCAGGCCTCTAGTTTTATTATAAACCACTAGTGGCCTGGTGCACAAAATTCATGCACATTAAAAGGGGATTAGTTAGAGGAAATATTTTAATATTGCTATTTGCCCTTTCTCTATAATAGAAGTGTCAGGGATAAAATAAAGTTAGTAAAATGTATATGAAAACCTTCCTCCTGTCAGAGTCTGGGGCATGCTGCAGGACCCAGAGTCAAGTCCCCACCCATCTGTGGCACCTCAAAATTATGTGAGATCCAGACCTACTTGGCCCCACCCTTGTCAAGCCCTGCCGGGTGGGCGATGCAGCCTCAGTCCCCCAGAGCACCCTCAGGTCCCTCAGCCCAGTGCTAGGTTAGTGGGCTTGGCCTGAGGTCCCTAAGCCTGGTGCCAGGGCAGGTGGTGCAACCTGAGGTCCCCTGTCAAGCCCCACTGGGCAGGGGCACGGGGGCACAGCCTCAGGTTCCCTGTCCTGGCTCAGCACCACTCAGCCTCAGGTCCCTGCTGATTGCTCATTAAGGCTTTTTAAGGGAACTCAGCTTCTGCTGTGGGGGCAGCCATCTTGTGTTATGGAAACACTACTTCTGACTGTGGGTTCTACCCGCTTTGTGATGGCGTGACAGTCAATTTGCATACTCTCTCATTATTGGATAGGACTGTTGACTGAGAATACACATTAAAGTATTTGCTATTTACATGATTTACTACTCTGGTGCAAGTTCAGTTCTAACTTGGAATAAGTAAGAGTATAATTATAAATCCTTTTAAAATCTGATTTAGAAACACAAAATTGTCTCTGTAGTTTTAAAAAATGTGAAAAAGATACTTAAGTAAAATTTTGAAAATTAGCTAGATCAGCAATTTTTGAAAATCTTAGGACACCATCTATTCAATTAACATAATAATTCCAATTCCAATTTTCAACTTAGTGGTCTGCTTCCTGTCTCTTTATTTTTAAGAAGTTTCATTTCCAAAACAGAAAGCCAATAATGTTTGCAGTTGCCTCAAGATTTTTCTTTGGCCACAATTGCTTCTTTTCCATAATTGAATTTCCCAATGACAGTTCCATCAATTTTATTGTCAGGATGACTAGCCAAAGACATCCCCCCCCCCGCCCTTAGGAATGTAAATGATGCTGAACACAACTAACATGAAATTGGGAAAGACAATGACTTGTTTTTAACCACAAGAGGCATAATAATATTTAGTTGAGCCAATTTTTTTAATATATTTTTTTATTGATTTTGTACAGAGAGGAAGGGAGAGAGATAGAGAGTTAGAAACATCGATGAGAGATAGACATCAATCAGCTGCCTCTTGCACACCCCCTATTGGGGATATGCCCGCAACCAAAGTACATTCCCTTGACCGGAATTGAACCCGGGACCTTTCAGTCCCCAAGCCAACGCTCTATCCATTGAGCCAAACCGGTCTTGGCTAGTTGAGCCAATTTTTTAAAACAGAAAATAAGTTTGTTTCCAATATTTTAATACGTTACATTGGTCATGTCAAAATAAGGTTACATTGTCCCTAGAACAATCCTGATATTCCTCCAAATCTCGCCATTCTACTAAATATGAAATCTATTGTGTCGCGTGAGAGATCATGGTGTCCTTCTCCAAGGACAAGAGAGGCATTAGGGGTATAGCCTGTGTTTGACCGCAGACCTTATTTTAGCATTGGACCCCTGATTTTCAAAGGTTACCTTTCCCAAATTAAAGGAAGAATGAGACATGAGGGCTCCCCTGTGCTGACTGCACTTTACTTACATAAGATCCTTTAAGTTTCTCAATAAAAAAAACTGTACTTCCAGGCGATAAATGGGTCAAATTCACAGAATATTGAAAGTGTAGGAGGGAGGTTGGAAGAGAGGGAGGCTTTCCTTCTTTCTATTTCCAGCCTGTGGTGTAACTGGGATATTCACAAGGTTCTGCTCTAAAGAACGACATAAAGTCAGAGAGGATTAGAAAAGTGCTAATATAATAAATGGGAAGCCTCCGAGGTTTCTTTCTTTTTATTTCCCTACTACTAAGTATTTTTTGGTAATGTTTTCATCACTCTTAACCACCTCTTCCCTCCTTGTTATTTGTCCTAACCTGTCTCCTCTTATATGTAAAATACTCATCATTGTCACTGTGGTTATGTGGCCAATGATATCTGTACATAAATCTTTTGATTCAGACAATTACTCTTAGATTCAAGCCTAATAACCCAGTAGACATCTGCCTCATATGAATTCTCCCGACCTAGGACACCTGGAGAATCTCCTTGATCTGTCCTTACTTTATTTAAAGGGCTAGATAAAAATGACATTCTATGCCATTTTTATTCTAGAATCAGGAATCCTCATTGAACACAAGTTTCTACTCTATTCCCATTCTCTTTCTCTTCTGGCTGATAAAAGACTGAAGTCCTGGATCTCAGGCTAAGCAACAGAGGAGAACAAAATAAACACAATGAACACTAAAATGAGAGGAAGGGGGAAGAAACAAGTGTATGTGTTAGTTTTTGATAAATGAGGGCTTGCCAATCTAGTTTTCTTTCTCAAATCTCATCTGCCTTTTCTTATGACAGTGGAACGATCTCCTTTTTGCTTTCTCAGAAAAATCATCAATGTTATCTATCAGAATCCTAAATTAGCTTTAGTTTTTGTAATAAAAGCTAGCATAAAGACTCTTCTTTTTCCAGAAGTAACATTTGTAACTAGACATCAGGCACCTTGAAGTCTACATTCTTCACTCATTAAAAGCAATTAATAATCCATTTTGGCTCGCAGAAACTAAATGTTCCATCATCAATTTCTTCTTCCATTTTCTAAGCATAGGCTCCGAAAGATACTTGGTGAATGCTTTGACTAAGAACCAGTCAGCTGATGCTGACTCCATCATAACGGGGGTTCTGTGCAGCTTCATTACATACTTCCCTTTTCGTTCTAGGTTGCTTTGCCAATTTATGTAAAGCAACTGTTTCCCAACCAACTGCATTATATTGTTGACATCAGTAGCAATATCCGTGTCAGAGACAGGTAGATTTTTGGTGCTTTTGCTGTACATTCTGACACAGATATGGCTTTTTTCTTCTTTGTCATTTAACACAAGCATCTTACAACCTAAAAGGAATCCAGAGAAACCAATTAATCCACCCCTCTGTCTTCACACAGTTAAATGATTTTTTTTCATATTTACATTGGAGGCAATTGAGGCCAAAAGAGGTTAAGGAACTTGCAAGAATGTCTATTTGTTAATAATAAAAGTTATTAATAATAATAACTACTTTCATAGAATTTTAGAGGACTCAATGAGTTAACAAATAGAAAAATACTAAACAGTGCTTAGTATATTTAATAAATATACTAAGCACTGTTTAGGATTTATCAATCCTGGTCATTTATATATTAAACTAATTTTCCTTATGGATTGAATGAGATGTATTTAGGGAAAATAAAATAAAGTGCTGTTTTAAACTGAGGTAGTGAACATGAAACATTAGCCTAAGGAGCTATAGAGGCTAGATACATAAGCAGCTTCATAAGGTGTTATATAAATACAGTGTTAACAATGGACTTGGACAAAAAGCAAAGAAGGTCACTGTGAAGTTCCCAGCTTCTGAGGCGAACAGTAAGAGATGAAAGCCTTGCTCTCTTACAAATGTCCTTTGCAGTTATTATCAGATTTACCATAAAGTGACCCACTAGACAGCAATGCAGTTTCTCTTACATAATGGAGGTAGTCTCTCTCAAAATCCCTCACTTCTTCAATGAACATGTAGGAATGGAGAGAGCTCAGAGCCTGAGATGCATGCTGTACAGAAGGGGCAGAATACAGCTGCACTTGCATGCCCGATTATGTATGTTTTAAGCCATGCCTTACGGATAGCAAAGATGATAAGAACAACAAAATATTTATTTTCCCACCATAGGAATCAGAGGCTCAGAGGAGACCACTCCATGTGGGGCTGCTCTGGCCTGGGGGAAGGCAAGGTGGCCAGGATGCAGCCACTCCTCTGAGCCCTCTAATGCAGTCCATCTTGGTCTCTGTGATGCAGCAGGGCCTTTAGCCTCACCCCATGCTCAGTGGTGTCTGGTTCATGAACAGTTGTTAGTTGTCTTCCGGTGAGGAGGAGTGAAGTCAGAAAGACCTATGTCGCCATCCTGGTGACATCACTCTCGTTCTCTCAGCAGCATGTGACACAATTGGTCTCTTTCCTTTCTTTGAAACACTGTCTTCACTGGCATTTAAGATGCCACACTGCTAATCATTAGATTATTTGTAATCATTTAACCATCCAATTGTGACTTTCCAGTGCATGAGCAAGCTTACCCAAACTCTTTCCTTTCAGCCCCTAAAGCATAAGTTCCATCCAATGGCAAAGGTTTTAATTTCTTGGTAAGTGAGAGTCCTCTTATTGGTGGAATTTGGATATCTCTACTTTCTGCTAGTTCCAGTACCAAATTCCAATAGTTAGCCAGGAACTAACAACTTCCAAGGCTGCCTCTTTCCAAAGAGACCATGAACATTACAGATGAGCATTCCTTGAAGAATGAAGATTGAGGTTGGTGTTTAACTCTGTTGGAGCTCTTCAATCCTCTGCTGGTTACAGGTACTGGGCAGAGTGGTGAACTGCTGAGCCCTGGAGATGCCTGTTGCCATCATCCAGATGTTGTATCAGCAACTCTGCATACAGAACAATTCCTACGCTAGCTAAAGCTAGGAAAGTGAGGCATCCAGAGATACTGCCTCCAGTAAAGTAATAAGGCTCCATTAGCTGCCCTGCTGTTACACGTTTTACCACAGACGACTCTTCCTCAGGCTGCCTTCCCGTATGTGGTTCTGTGATAAATTTTATCAGTGGTCAGCGGGACAGGGTTGCAGCCTGGGCAGTAGCACAGTGGCTTTTTATCTAGCTTAGTTCCTCCTACCGTGCCCCCGACCCAAAGCGGTATTTTCTTGGTGTAATTTATGTTGTGGCATTTCTGTCAGTAGATGTGGTGTCAGCAACTTGTTCCTAATGGAAGTTTACATGGAAAAGAGATACTTAGCCACAGAATAAAATTAAGGATGGGCTAAAACTACTAAAAGTTGTCATGTAAAGGTGTTTGTGCCTGCTCAGAGCCTTAAAAACATTTTAAACAAGGGTTGTCTTTTGCCAGGAAAGCTTGTTTTCCAAGTCTAAAATACTCGTACAAGTAATAGGTACAGAGTGTATCTACTCACAGTTAAAGCTAAAATTGGGTCAGCACTTGTATTAGGAGCTTCTCCATTCAAGAGGCCTTACGGCACAGGCATGAGATTGTAAATTAAAATGGTCTTTAAATTTTAGAAGCCAGAATGCTCAATAAAAATCTGTGGTGTTCGTACCTTAGAAAAATATGTAAGTATGTTATATATTGTTGTAAAGTTAAAAAACAGCCCAGTGCAAATTTGATTGGAGAAATCATTTTACTAAAATAAACATGCTGTCCCTTAATAAAAACTTATTATGGTTTTAATAATAATATTTTCAATTATGCCATTGCAGGTTATTTTAGAAATAGCTGCATACCGTATTAAAAATGACGTAGAAGTCCAGCTGGCATGGCTCTGTAGTTGAGTGGTGACCTATGAACCAGGAGATCACATTTCAATTCCAATCAGGGCACATGCCTAGGTTGAGGACTCGATCCCCTTTTGAGGAACATGCAAGAGGCAGCTGATGAATCTCTCATCATTGATGTTTCTATCTCTCTCTCCTTCTCCCTTCCTCTCTGAAATCCTTCTCCCTTCCTCTCTGAAATTTATATATAAAAAAGACATAAAATTTAAATAAATAAAAATGAAGTAGAAGTTTTGTTTAGACTCCTCAGCTAAAGGCTCCTGAGATAGCCCAAGCTCTGGAAATATTTAGACTCTGGACTCCTCCATCTTAGAAAGAGCTTTTATCCACATGGGATCCTCATGCGCTCTGAGGAACAGCACACAGCAGGAGCGTAGGTAGTGCTCTTCCTACATCTCTCTTCCCGTCTCATTCTCCCCTCACACAGAGCACATTGCCCGAGAAGGGAGGAAGAAACAAAGACACTGTGAATACTCTTGACAGTTTCACTACATTATCATAGGAAGCTTCCTGCCCTTGAATTAACAACAAACAGGTTTTGCCACTTACATTTTCATGTGTTCTTAACGTTACTTTAAAAATATCTTAATAGCATTTCCCCCCCTGGATTTTTCCCCTAGTTGATCCATCCATTCATCATATGGTCTGTATCTTTGAGGCGTTGGTAATATTCCGAGCTGCATGTGAAATGAAGGTTATTTTATGCACAAAGATGTTCAGAAGGAGATTTGCTCCCGTGAATGATTCCTGCATTTGAAAATGTGTTCTTGAGTCACACTGGCAAGAAAGACTTAAGCTCCATTAGCTGAAGAATTTTACCCTTTTGAAATGATTTAAGGGCCTGTCCATAGTAATTTTGATTAAAGATGAATGTTTTGAAACTCAGTTGCTACATCTAAGGTGGATCTACCCGAGTCCCACCACAGACAGCAGAACAGCACACACAGCTTACACACGCCGAAATGCCAATATATGTATTCAGCTTTGTAAATACACCTTTAAAAATACCTCGCCATATTTAGCCACTCCTAAATATGTATTTACACAAGTCTACACACTGTAAGTGTTTACCTGGGAGACAGAAAGGTCTCTCTGGTAAATACTATGGGTTTTATAGCCTTTCATGAAGGAATTTTTTGTTTGCTATGTAAAAAAAAAAATAAAAAAAATCAGTTCCTCTCAGTTATAATTTAATAAAATTTTTCTTTCCCTCTAAATTTACTGCATAGCACTTGAGGTAAAGCCTTGCAATGTTAAAAAAAAAAAAAGAAGAAAATAAAAAGGCAGCACTGGTGTTAACCCTGGGTACAGAGTGGCTTTGATTCATTCTGCTGAAGACTACAGAATAGAAAACATGGATACTATGTCTGAAAAACCAACTAAATAAAAATAATCTGTCAGGTATATTTTAGAGCTATGGCTATCGAGTAATAACCTTTTTTTTTCCAGGCTAAAAAAAAAAATCAGAATCTCTAGGAAGAGCCAAATGATTTAAACTACTGTCCCCAGAATTTTCTAGATCATTGATTTAATTTTATATTGTCTTAACTTAAGAAGGTTAAACATTTTCAACTCATAGGCGATAGTATGCAACATTAAAGATGTAAAGAAATTTTTATAGAAGAGCAGCATTGCCTGGAACATCAGACTAAGGACGGGAAATTTTTAGTTCACACTCTAACTTGCAGATACTTGGCCTTGAGTAATTGAGTTGATGTGACTAATACATTTGAATTTGTAAGTTAGGTTGTGATCCACCTTAGACCTAATGAATGACGAATACATACTTAGATATAAGGTACTTAATATGAATAGAAAAAAATATATCTTTAAAAAAAAATAAGACACACTTTCCTTTTTTAAAATTGAAAGATACACGGTGAAATAGAACCTTTTTGGGATTAAAGAGATGTCCTGTTACTGGGAAGGTTCTCACGATTTTTTTCACAACTCATCCCAGTCTTTGTCTTTGCTCTTCCTTTATAAAGATTTTTAAAATCATCTAACATTAAACATGTGGCTCTTGGTTTTTGTGAGCCACGTTGGGGTCCCAAAGATGGGTATGGCTTAATTTAGAATCCTTTAAAAAAAAATTTAAAGGGAGAATCTCTCTGAAAGGATCTCTCCTAATCAGCTCACTTCCTCCTAGAAAATAAATGTGCAAGGTTTCCAGCAGTTTTTCTCTGGAACCACTGAAGACTTTCCTGTCATCATTGGAGTTAGAGACCTACCAGAGAAGAACAAAGACAGGCCCCTCACAAGCATTCTAAAGACATTTAATAAATTACAGCTTTATAGTTAAAGGTCTCCTCTTTCTTTGTTCAGTGTCTTTCTAAAGTTTTCTCTTTTAGAATATTTATGCTCATGGGTGTTTGTGCCTGAGTCTGGTTTATATTGAGGAGGTGGGAAGTATGGACATTTTTGGCAAGTCCAGATACAGAAATGTTGTAGGATTCTTTTCAAGACAGAAACAAATCAACTTTTTTAAAAAAAATTTATTTTTATTGTTGAAAGTATTACACATGTCCCCCTTTTTTACCCCATTAACCTTTTCCACCTCAGTCCCACCCCCCACCCCCCAGGCCTTCACTGCACTATTGTCTGTGTTCCTGGGTTATGCATATAAGCATATACGTTCTTTGGTTAATCTCTTCTAGCCCCTCTTTCCCCTCTTCCCCCCTGAGATTCGTCAGTCTATTCCATGCTTCCATGTCTCTGGATCTATTTTGTTCAACAGTTTATTTTGTTCATTAGATTCCACATATAAGTGAGATCAGGTGATACTTGTCTTTCTCTGACTGGCTTATTTCGCTTTGCATAATACTTTCTAGGTCTCCATGCTGTCTCAAAGGATAAGAGCTCCTTCATTTTTACAGCGGCATAGTATTATATTGTGAAAACACATCAACTATATCTTGGGTCCAATTATGTACCCCCACATATTTGTGAATGCAAAACAAGTGCTTGTATGTCTTTCTATCTCATCTCTCAATACAGCTTGGAAGACATCAAATTTATCGATGTGTGTATAAGTATTTCCAGTTCATATTCAGGTGTTTTAAAGTACTTTACTTTTAAGTATTTTTCTTCCATTTATTCTTAAAATGTTGAAAGAAACATCCTATTTTAAAAGATTAAATCAGTCTTTTAAAGAAGAAAAAATAATTTGTTTTCACTTTAAATATGCTTGAAATTTAAATACAAAAATATGCTTAATGAACATGGCACAGGGGAGTTGCAACTAGGTCACCAATTCAAATCTGAATACCCTACTGCTGTCTATCATGAGTATCTAAAATGAATGTAACAAAAAAAATGTCTGATTATATTTCCATACAAATGTTATACCTACTCTGCTAATTGAAATGGAGCATAATGCACTATTCTTACATTCAATTTACACTTTTGAAAATTATTCTGTAACATCTTACATTTCCACAAAACGAACAGAAAATCCATTATCATGTCCAATAATACCCTGATGTGCTCCAAAAGACACAAATAATATCTCCCCACCTTCTGAGTATGAACCCACATGATGTAATTTTTTCAGCTCCACCCTCCATTGTCACATACCTATGCACATGACAGCTTAGCAACATCACTCGTATACAGCAAATCCATCCTGGCCATGGTGAATTATGACCCAGGGTACTGCAAGAAGGAACAGATGAGCGAAACTGCTGACTCCCATGTTGGAATCATAGTCTGTTAGAAGAAGCACTGCTTTCTGCTTCTGAAAACCTCTCAGACATCTGGAGAAATACAATTTCTATTCATCTGCTTTGACCAGTCACTCCACACCTTATCCCCACAAAAACTCAGACACAAGTTCAGAGTAAGGGACAAACTCCACTATGCTAAAAATTGCCCCTCCACCTCCTTGCCTGCTTTCCTGGAAACGAATGTGTGCACTTTGACTCTCGTCCCTGAGGGTCCTTTCCTGAAGCTATGACAGGATTTCAGTGTGCTTAGGTTTGGCTGGAGCCTGAAACCTGCATCTGTTGAGATGAAGGGATAGTGGGAAGGGTACTCAGCTAGAATGAAATCACAATAGTTGGTGTGGCTGCCAAATGCAATTTTAGGTGCATATTCTCTAAAATTCCCAGGGGACAGTGCCACTCTAATCTGCACTAGTTAAATCAGTCTTGGATGTACTGTGCTTTGATCTTACTGCTACCTTATAAGACTGCACAGAACTCAGGGAAGAGAATACAGGGTCATAGGGGAGATACAAACATATCCCAGAGATTGCAGTTGAAACACTGGGACTGCTTTCTACAAAAAGGAGGAATTTAAAATCCCTTTCAAATATCTCGAGAACTGTTAAACAGAAGGTGAAATGTGTATAGAAGCATCATGGGATAAAGTGTCTGGCTGAACATAAAGAACTATGAGTCTGTGCTGTCCCAAAAAAGAATGGACCGACTACCTTGAGAACCAAGGCAGATGCAGGCAAAGGCTAGATGGCCCCTTGGGGGTTAGACTAGATGACCTTCCAGCCCCTTCCCAATGCTGAAGCTGCATGAATCTACAAAACCAACCCAGCTGAGAAAGTGCCAAGGGCGCTCATTGAGGAGTTTCAGGATACTCCAGGACAATCATCCCAACTAGTCATATCCTCATTTTGGTTCTTGCTGAGTCCATGATTTCTTTCAAGGAGCCTGAACTCCCTGTGGTGAATGTAATCATAAAGAGAGCATGGATTCCACCACCAGAGTACCCTGGTTTACAATCCTGGCTCTTCCATTCAACTACTTGTATAAATTGAGGAGCCAAATGAACCTAAGAATCTCAGTCATAAAACTATTGTAATTATTACTCTCATCTCACAGGGTAGTTATGAGCATATAAAATCATCTATGTATTTCCTGGTGTATGCAGTAGGTATTAATGGTTACAGGTGTATAAATACATGATAGTGAGATATCGTGGCCAAAACAGCTCACTCCTGGACATCCTGGGGGAGGGTGATCATATTCGAGTAAGTTCTGAAGCAGTGAGTTGGGTGATGTATGTCAATTACCTGCTTCTATAAAGGCTCCCTTTCCCATCAAATTTATGTTAATCTGGAGAAGGAAAAAGACCCTACTGTGGAAATTGTGCTATAAACATATAAAATGTGGTAAATGAAATAATAACCACAATGATGAACTTCATCAGAATTTACATGAGATGAATAATGGAGAGGCTAAGGGAATTATTCTCTATAGCAGCAGAAATCCTCTACACAGCTCCCTCCTAATCTCAAGATTCCTCCGTTAATACAGAGTCTATCTGATTAGTATCACTCCTTTCTCATTTCAAAATCAAATCATCTAAGGTGGGAAGCATTGGTCACAAGGACAAGGAGAAAGGCCTGATTTTTCTTCTAAATGCATACTTTTCACTCTTGGCAAATGATTCCTAAATATTCAAACTGAAAATTGTGATTGTTTTTTCAATCAGGAGGGTAATTATATTCACATATAAATAGTTGGTCAGTTTGATCCAATAAACTGCTGAGTTAATTAACTAGTTATTCTGTATATTATAAGCCTCAGCTACAAGTATTATATATAATTAGCTCTCTATTTAATCTACTTTCAGGTATTACGCCTATATTTAGCTGGCTACTCCTTTGAAATTAGAATGAAAGATCTTTGATCTGGTCAGCCTTGACCACATGTGTGGGAATTTATGACATGGATTTGGAATTCTACCATCTCTTGAAGGACACTAACAGCCATGGGGTTCTTTTCAGTTTAAACAGGAACATACACACATTTACACTGAAAGTGGTATTGGCTACAATTCCTGCGAAAATGGTTTGTGTGCCCAAGAAGGGATGACTAGATCTGTTTGAAACATTTACTACTAATTTCGACGACTGGTTTCCTCAAATACACAGCTAAGTTAGGCAACCTTTTAAAGAGTTGAAGTCCTTCCTGCAGTCTGGTTATGATACATGACTTAATCCAGCATCCTAAGATGCTTGACTTTCAACTTGTGAGTGGTTAGCAGTTGGGAGGTCGTATTCCAGGAACACAATTCTCTCACAAGGGGCCATCTAGCCAAGAGTACGAGTGCTCTTGCCCAGTGGAGGGGGGCAAATTATTCAAAGGGGAAGGCTATGGGATAGCCCCTGGCTTCCTGCCCCACCTTCATGTGGCAGTAATTTTCCTACACATGAGGCAGAGGGCCTCTTCTTGACACACACTGTCTGCTCGCCTCCCACACACAAACCCACAAGAAAGTCTGACCCAGCGCCTAGGAAGAAAAAAAGAAGACCTGACCACACAGCATTTCTGGAGCATGAGCAGTAGCCACTGCCGTGCTCCTGGCAAGGATTTTGTTGCATCCGATTGAAAATGAGCCTACTAAAATTCTTTTGTCAGGAGTCCCAGGAGAGTGCTGGCAATTGAGTGCAAACTCTCTCCTTGGTAGGAATGACTATGGAACAGCATGAAACCTATGTGTTGGCAGCAAGAGAACTAAAGATGAGTTGGCCTGTTATTTACAAGTTACCTGATATGTTGAATCGCTTCTAAAAATAAAAACAAGAGATTTAAAGTGGTGACTCTCGCAAAAGAATAAGGGTGGTTAGATGAGCTTTTTCCTTACAAAGAATGATTTTAAAGCATGCTGAGGATATGAGCAGAGGAAATAAAAATGTAGAATTGCGAACACCTAAGATGTTTTAGTTCATTCAGAATTCAAGGACAGGGGGTTATAGCCAAATCCCACAATAATTTAGGGAGTATTTATTAGTAATCTGTCAAAAAAAACCCTCTTATCCACTAAGTGATTATAAAATTCAGTTAAGTACCAGGTACTGAACTTAGGTTCTAAACTAGGGGTGTCGAACTCAATCAGAGAAGGGGCCAAAATCTAAAATCCAGCCTAAATCGCGGGCCGAATGGTTTATTGAACAGTCATAAACTGACAATGTCATAAACTGACAGCGGAGTGCAGTGATGACAGCGCGGTGCGGGCCACATTGCAAGGCCTGGCGGGCTGGATTTGGCCCGCGGGCCTTGTGTTTGACATATGTGTTCTAAACAAATAGAAATATACCCCACCCTTACAAATATATATTCACAGATAACTATACTAATCTATGATGATAAAAGCATAATATGCTAATTAGACTGGACAGCTGGACATCCTTCCTGACAAAGTGCACCGGCTGTGAGGGCCAAAGGCAGGCAGCCACGGTGGCCAGCACAGCAGCAGCAGCAGGGTAAATGGGACGGTGCCTTCCCCTGAACCTCTTGGTCGCCTCTGCAGAGAGAGGCCAGACTGTGGCTTAGGCCTAAACTGTCAGTAGGACATCCCCTGAGAGCTCCCAGACTTTGAGAAGAGGCAGGCTGGGCTGAGGGATACCACACCCCCCAGTGCACAAATTTTTGTGCACTGTGCCTCCAGTAAGGTATAAACCCTTCAGATAGCTAAGGATAAGTGGTAAAAATTAGAGAAATTTGAGTAAAGGCATTAAAAAGAAAAAAATAAACATTCTAGAGAATCATTTTTATTTTTCAAATTTCTCAGTGTGGTAGTGGGTCTGAATTTCCCCTCTCTACTCTGTTACATTGCCTAATTGGTCAAAGACACTGCCTCAGTTTCCTACAAGGTCAGAATTATTGTTACTTCTCTTTTCCCCAACAAACTTCTGACCTATTGACCCAAAGATATGCATCGTCCTAGAATAGATTTGAGTTCTAAGTCACACAATTACAATGCTTCTTCCCAAAGGAATGCTTTGGGATTTCTTTCACTGGGACACTGTGCTTTCTCAAAGAACCTAGATGAGTAGGGAGGACAGCTTTGCTCCTGGCCACCACTACCCTCAGAGAGCACAGATCTTGGGACTAGAGAGAAGCATGGATCTCTCTGCGATCCTGGTTCAATGTGATAAAGCCGCGTTATTATCTGTCATTAAATTCAATCTCAAACTGCATTTGATTAAAAAAACAAAACAAACAAACAAAAAAACACCATGTTGTTTATTAGATTAAAAACAAAACAAAAAAAAAAAAAAACCTGCCAATGCTTCAGGTAATATAGGACAAAGATAAAAAGTGTCTGTATGAGCCATGCAGAGTGGCAAAAATAGAGCACAAAAATGTGTAAATATTTTCCTTAATATGACCAAGATTTTAAAAGTAAAATGAAGAACCTGTCAATGGGGCTAAAATTGAACCACTCAAACCAGGCTCAATGTTTATAAATGAAGAAGAGCCAAACCAATAATAATATTGTGGCATTGATTCTTTATGGTCTCAGTCACACCCACCTCATCATTTAATATATTTTTTCTCCTAATATGTGTTCAATCCTTTTTGATGGCTTGGCTCAGAGCTTAGATAATGGAGCCAAACCATATCCCTTTGGTTGGTCTCAAGCTTGGCTGGACTTTCAATGACTTCCACTCTCATATTAAGAGCCACTCTCACAAAAGGCTTAATATGTTATAAAACTACCTACCTAACAGGAACAAGAATCAGCATTTCTGACTTGTTCTGTGAGCCAGTCACTGTGCTTAGGGGTTTACACACAGCCTGTCATTTAATCCTCCTAAGAACAGGCTGAAGTAGCTAGAATGAGACCCATTTTTCTGATAAGGGAACTGAGGCAGAGCTTAGGACTTTCCCAAAGTCACAGAGTTAGCAGACAGTGAGACCTTGTTTCTGTCAACTGCGTTTTAACTGCTGCAGGGTCACAGGGTGTTGTTCTGCTATAGTTTGAGGCAAATTTCCTGACAAATTAGGATTGCTACTTGTGGAAATGTAGAAGGCTTCATATTGCTGCAATATGTGAAGGCTGCCAACATCTCCTAAGGGGTAGGCCTGGGAAGTAAATTGCTTGCTGTCAGATGGCACAGAGATGAGTCAGTTCACAAATATGCGATCAATTCCAAACCCCCCCACCCCCACCCTCTGCGGCCACCACCAACAACAGCAGCAGCATCAGCAAGAAGCATTAGGACTGCTGCACACCCACACTGCGAATTACTTTTTTGTGATTTATGGTCTCTCGATTTCTATTTAAAGGTAGTCATTGTAGTATGAATGTCCCTATATGCAAATATTGGGGGAGGGGTTACCAAAAGCATAAGTTACCTCAGGCCAAACCCAAAATATCCCTGGTCCTCCCACCCCTGAACTTAAAAGCCAGCCCATTCTCCCTGCTCTGCTGCGGTGACTGCAGTGGTCACAGGCCATGCAGCCTGGGTGGTCCGCCATGCCCAAGCATTCCCTGGGCCTGGGAGCAGCCACACGCCCTGGTTCTGGGGTAGGAAAGGCCGGGGAGAAACAGATAGAGCTCCCCCCACCTCCCTCTTGGGGAAAGTCAACTCTATACGAGCTGACTGTGCTTACACAAGGCGAAGCTTCTCAACAAGTACAGCTCTGTCTGCGTGGCCGCGGGTTTTTCCTTCCTGACGACCGTGTAGCAGCACCGGAGGCCACGTGGCACCTCCCGGCTGGTGGGAGGATCATGACACTGGAAGCAAAGAGGCCCAGGTTCTGACTCCAGCTCCGTCATTGTTCCGCTCTCTGCCCATCCACGCTCTTCATCTTATATTTCTCTGGGCATTGGGCACTGGGGCTTATTTGTTTGCTTATTTCCTGTGGATGCCGGGGGGGGGGGGGGGGGGGGGGTAATAAAGTATTTCTGCCAAACTTTTGCAGGCCCTGACTCTAGTAGAAAGCAATCATTTGCAGCAAGCAAGGTCCAGTCTTCTAAAGAATTCAACTGGAAGTCAGCTTTCGTATCTTCTCGAGGGCTGACAGGAGGGGGCAGGGAGAACTAAGCCACTCCTCAGGCACATCCCTTCTCAGGAGAGAGGAGATCATGCATCCAGATGGCTTTTCCTAGAGTCAGGAACGGAGAGCGCTCCTTCTCCAGCCTGTAGCAGGGCTCTCATCTGAGCCGCATTCGCAACAAGGCACTGGTAGAAACCGAGAACCACTCCCCCTGGGGAAAGGCCCTCTTCTTTATGAAACTCATAGAGGAACCAGACCTAAAAGATGAAAGAATACTAATCTTCTCTCAATTAAATAAAAATGAAAAAAAAAAAAAAATCTGTCTGGATGTGTTGATGCCAAAGACTTCAGGGTTGGGAGAGAGAACTGGCGACTGGCCTTTTTTGTTTTGTTGTTTTGTTAACTGGAAAGTCCATTTGCCACCTTTATTCAACAGACACGAGGAGCCGATCTCATGGCCACAAGTTGTGTTATCTAATTTTTCCCCCTCCTGGTTTTCTTTGTTGTGAGTTCCAAGCTGCTTTGTACCCTTCCATCCTTTACAACTACTGAGTGTCGTCTACAGATCTGTAAAAATAAACAGGCCCTGGCCAGCCAGCGGCACCACATCCTGTGTTAGTGCTGATGATAAAGAGGAGGAGGCAGGTAGCCCCCCAAGCACATCTGGGAAGCATCCTGGCCTCTAAACAGAAGCACACAGCGCTCAGCTCCAGCCAGAGCGTGTTGGGCCTTGTGGTCTGCTGAGTTGAAATGGTTATGCGATTTTCCCTCTGAATCTAAAGATTGTGTTTTTCCTCTGACATTTTTTCTTTTCTAAATTTTGGTATATAAAAATATAACCCCTTGGGGGAAACTATTGGCTTTAGCCATGAATCCCAGGTGTATCCTAATTAGCTTTAAAACATTTATATATATATATATATATATATATATATATATATATATATATATATATATATATAGTTTAAAGCTTCACATTGAAGACAGCTAAAGCAAGGAGCAGCCACAATTTGGGGCTAATTAACTCTTCTGGTAACATCTAGTGACTGGAAACGATAATCTCAAAGAGTATGTGACACTACGATTCTACCCAGGATTGTATCTGTTCTTTCAACTTCTTTTAAATTAATCAGCTTTATAATGATTAGCAACCTGAAATTATTTTTAGCTTTAATTCTTATTTATTCTTTTCCTTGCCCCAATTTTGTGTTCTTCACTTTCTCCCAGCTAAACCCTCCAACCTCTGCTTAAAATATAGGAATTTTTTAAAAAAATATATCTTTATTGATTTCAGAGAGGAAGGGAGAGGGAAAGAGAGATAGAAACATCAATGATGAGAATCATTGATTGGCTGCCTCCTGCCCGTCTCCTAATGGGGATCAAGCCCGAAACCCAGGCATGTGCCCTTGACCGGAATCGAACCTGGGACCCTTCAGTCCACAGGCTGATGATCTATCCACTGAGCCAAACCAGCTAGGGTAAATGTCACCCTAACTGGTTTGGCTCAGTGGATAGAGCGATGGCCTGTGGACTCAAGAGTCCCAGGTTTGACTCCGGTCAAGAGCATATACCTTGGTTGCAGGCACATCCAAGGGGGTGTGCAGGAGACAACTGATTGATGTTTCTCTCCCATGGATGTTTCTAACTCTCTCTTCCTCTCTGTAAAAAATCAATAAAATATATTTAAAAATTTTTTTTAAATAAAATATAGGAATTTCATGAGCAAAGATACACTGAGGGGATTAGCATGGGGAACAATTCTTCTTTTGCATCCTACATACAGCAGTCTCAGAAGCGAGGGCAGACTGATGAAGGGCAAAGAAAGGGAAAAGTACTGTGACCCCACTGTCTCCAAGCACTCTTATTTTGCACCCCAAAATCTTACTCAATTCTCTCCCACTTTTCTGAACTGCTCAAGGAACTGCTGTTTCTGTTCAGAGCGTTGTCTTGGTAGCTGATCTGCAGTAGAAGGAAAACCACACCTGTGGTTATAAGATGGTCCCAGGAGGGACCAGCTAGAGATGCCTTAATTGTGCACAGCTGTCCATCCGTCTGGGCTAGCCTGTGACAGTCAGCAAGTGGGCCTGGAAAGTTGCTATAAAAGCACACTCATTTCTACTGAGGTCTCTCCCACCCACCTGCCAGGGAAGGCCTCCTTTCATCCAGCTTATGTGTCCATGGTCTGAAAGGGATATCCACAGACCTAGACAAGAAAAGAGAATATTGGCCCTGAAATCAAAAGACCTGGCCTCTAATCTAGAGTTTCTCCTTAGGAATATTAAATCAGGGGGTTGTGAAGGCCCCTTCCCCCCATAAAGGTTCCATGAAAGGATGTGTTCTCATATTCGCTCCTTTGAAGACCAGTGGCTGGCTTCTGTGCAGGTATAAGGTGGAGGAATCAGACTCAAGGATACCCAGATTCACATTTCATAGGGAATTCTCATGGACACATGTTTACTTTTTTTTCCCCTGGAATCAGGAGAGTTCTTGCAGGTCAATGTGGGTTATAAGGCTTACATGAAATAAAATGTCATTTTTCTGATACCCTGACCACCAGTCAGAAGGTTAAATTGAGATTCCTTTGCAAAACAATAAAGCAACTCTAAAAGTTTAACTAAGATAAATAAATATAACTACACTAATAGAAACATCAAATGAACACTTCTTTTGTGCCAGGCACTGAGCTCGGTATTTCTACGTGTGTTATCCCGGCTTAGCATTATAAACACACTCTGTCCTCTCATTCTGTTCTCCAATTATCCCCTCAGGCTGGATTGCCATATGTCCACCTCCTGCACAGAGATTTTTGTGTAAGGTGATACCTTTTTGCACAAACATACCTAACCAATCCAAATCTACCCTAAGGACTTCCATAGCCTTCATCTCGACACATTACTTCCTGATGGGAGGAAAAGAACTCCATATTTGTCAAAAAGGAAAAAAAGTCTCCGTGTTTGTTTTTTCCTGGTGCACTTCCTTCAAGTCTCTGGAATTATTTTATCTACACAAGGAGTGTTTAAATAAATAGCTGCAGAAGCTCTTAAGCTATAATAATCAGGATCTTCAGCACTCAATAGATTCTGACAAGCCCGCCCTCCATGCCAAGTGAAGTGGGTTAACTCTTAGGTAGGGATTTTTTAGACCCTCCCCTTAGCTGCTAGTACTTTCAGTAGGAAAGTCCATGATTATGAAGTCAAATGCAAGAGGACAAGCCTCCCCAACTATAGAGTTTTAATTCTCTTTAAGTCCAACCTGCACAAACGTCATCACCCCCGTGTAGTGTTGCTAACTAATGAGTTGAATTTTGGCAATCCATTAATCTTAATTTTGTAAACATCGATTTTTTCCCCCCTGGGTTTTGAATGGAGCTAAAATTAGCATGGTTTTTATTATGTTTTGTTTGGGTCTTTTTGTGTGTGTGTGTGTTTTTTTTTAGTATAACCTCCATTTCAACTTCCTGCTACTGGATGTTTTATTACAACAAACATCTCTATCCTTGATCAGGGTCTAAAAAGAAGTCAGCAGAATTCTGGGAATAATGATCCCACCTCTCATCTTGTTTCACACACTTCCCCTGTCCCTTCTGGGACATGGAACCGCTGTTGACTTCTAAGGAAATTCACTTGAGGCTCAATTAAAACTACAGGGCACAGAGAAGAGGCATGTCCTCACCTTTTCCTCCCCAGTATATCTGTTTCCAGGACCAATCCTGTCTAGGAGGATATTTGAGGGCTTGTGGTACACAACTAAGCTGGGAGGGTAAACCCAGCACTCACTCATTTGACAACTCTGGTTCACTTCCACTTCCTCTCTTAAGTGCAAATGTCTAAAATTTAAAACTGAAAGGATCTCTGGCACCAAAGGGAGTTCTCTTGGCTTCTGATCTTTCCCCAACATTCTCTGGCTTCTTAGCCATTGCCATTTAGCAAAGAACAGTTTTATTAGTGGAGGGGACATGAAGTGTGAACTACACTCTTTTTATTTAAGCTGAGTAGGTCATTTCACATCACTCATTTCCACATCATGCTCTCTCTTTAGTGTTTTCTTTCTTAAAACAAGCTATCTATTCTATCTTTCTTCTTTTTCTTTCTCTGTGATAGCCTATTCCAAAAGGCTTTGAGCCTTTCCCCATTGTTTTTCTCAAAACTACCACTAAAGAGCCTCTCTCCCCTTCTCTACTCTATCCCTTCAGTCTGTTGCCATTCCTTCATATTCCTACTGACAAAATACAAATCCAATCTCTAAGCTTTATCTGCTCACTTATGACAAATCAAACAACTATATTTCTTCTTTTGAATCATCCTGACATTTATCACTGTCCTTCGAGATTTTATGTTGCTCACTGAAATTCTAAAAGCAGTCACCAAATCAGTCTTTGGGAAAGGAAAAAGAAAAAAAAAAAGCTCTCCAGTGCCAAAGGTTGGACTTTTGGTGATGAAGAATAGAGACTTCATGGTCAGATCACAGACAGCCAGGTAGAATTCTCAGTTGCAGCTTAGTGTCATATGCTATTTGCGCCTCATTTTTTCCCATATACAAATTAAAGATATGACAGTTTTTACTTCTCAGGCTAATTGTGAAGACAAAATGAGAGCCTATGTATAACACTTAGCATAGTACCTGGTACATAGATTTTTAGTGAATATTAGCTACAAAACAAACAAAAAATACACAATTATTTATCAAAGGTTACCTTCTCAGGCCCCAGTTGCAGTTTGATAATTATTATTCTACTATACCATTTCATTTTCAGCAGCGTTTTATTTTATGGTATGAGGAATGTGGGAAGGTGTACACAGACATATATTTGCATTTTGAATTTTGAATTTTTGAGTTTCTTTTTTACTGACCTGCCACCCTGTGTGAAATCCGGCAGTAAGTGCCTGCATTTTGTGAGATGCTGTCAATCAGACTATGACTGGTAGGAAGTTCCTGCCCTTTGAAATCTAGCTGGAAGAGAGGATATACCCTCAACTGAAAATACCAGCCACACAAGAGCCATCTCACACACCTCTGCTAGTCATTGATTAAATGAGTGGCACAGTTACTGTCAGTTTAGGCAATTACTACCTGACATGGCCTAGGAAGAATTCATGGCATGAGAGAACTAAAGCTTCGCCTTGACATATGGGCCTGTTTGGATCAGATAAGAGAAGTAAGGCTGAGCATGACCTGCCGGGAAATTTCAGAAACAGTGGCCCAGCGTATGGACAGAATGGAGCATGTGCAGTGCACAGTTAGGTTCTAAATTGTGCCAGAGCAAAGTGGGAATATTTCACACCCACTTCCAGTGGGAGACAGAGCAGGACCAGCTTATGCTTAAGTCCCTGAGTGTGGGCTTTCACTTTGAATTTCTTATTGTGACTCAGATATGACAAAGAAGTTTCTTGTGGAAAACTATCTCCTAGCAATTGTTAGTGGTTCACTAGAACTCTATTGAGGATTCTGAGGCCACTGGCTCACGGGAAAGCAAAGAATGTCTTAATGTCTGCCACGAGAAAGGAGAAAGAGGTGATTTACAGGCTTTAAGTCTGACCTCCAAGCAATGTAAACAACGGAGGTCCAGGAGGGCGATTCTATCCAAAGAGTGATGCAATAAAAGGGATGTTTTAAAAGTTTAATTTGGCAACAGATCATAGAGTGGGCTGGTGAAAGAAGAAAGGAGGCAGGAAAGCCACTTTGGAGGTTTTTGCTGAAACCAGGACAGCAACAATGCAAACATAAAAGAAGGAACACATTTAAGAGAGTGTAAGAACTAATCGATATACTTAACATGACTTCTAAAGAACCTTTAACTCAAGTTAGGGTGTTTTTTTAATAGACTTTGGGGTTTTTTTTAGAGAAGTTTTAAATTCACAGCAATATGGTGCAGAAGGTAAAAGGTTCCCCATACAGCCTCTGCCCCCACACATGCATAGCCTCTCTCATTATTAACATCCCCAAATAGAGTGGCACATTTGTTACAACTGATGGACCGACACTGACACATCACCAGCACCCAAAGTCCAGAGTTCCCATTAGATTCACTTTGGAAGCTATACATTCTATGGGTTTGGACAAATGTATTATGACGTGTATCCTCTATTATATATCATACAGCAGAGTCTCACTGCCCTAAAAATATCTGTGCTCTGCCTTTTCCTTCTGCTCTAGCCCCAGGCAACCATTGATCTTTCTATTGTCTCCATAAGTTTTATCTTTTCCAGAATATCATATAGTTTGAGTCATATAGTATGTAGCTTTTCAGATTAGTTTCTGTCACTTAGAAATATGCATTTTATTGTCCTCCGTTGGAATGAGCTTGGGAGCTCATTTCTTTGAGGAGCTGAATAATGTTCCATTGTTTGGATGTACCACAACTTATTTATCCATTTACCTACTAAAGGACACCTTGGTTGCTTCCAAGTTTTGGCAATTATGAATAAAGCTGTTACAAACATCCATGTATCAGTTTTCACATAGACATATGTGTTTTCCTCTTTGGAAAAAATTATCAAGGAGCACAATTGTTAAATTATATAATAAGAGGACGTTTAGTTTTGTAAGAAATGGAAATTTGCTCTTCAAAGTGGTTGTACCATTTTACATTCCCATGAGCAATGAAGAGAGTTCCTGTGGTTTCACCTTCTTGCCCACATTTGATGGTGTCAGTGTTCTGGATTTTGATAATTCAACTAAGCATGTAGTAGTATCACATTATTGTTTTAACTTGCATTTTCCAGATGACATATGATGCGTCGCAGGGTTAAGACATTTTGATTCTTGAGAAGGGAACCATATCGGCTAGTTTTACATTAGCAATGGTTTATTTTTTTCCATGCATGCATTACCAAGCATTGCACTTAACAGACAGCAAGGTAAGAGGGCATTTGAAATACAGTGTAGGTAAGTTCTGAAAAATTATCTATAAGGAAACTTTGGATAAGGTCTATTCTTACTGTCAGTGAGTATTTTGGTAACCATGGTAAATGCTTCACCCTGGTAAAGCAGAGGCCAACTGGAGGGATTCAATAATCTTGGCAGAGATGTTGGAAAATAGTGAACCTAAACTTGGCCTTCTTCATAATTTCAACCAACATCTCTGGCCCTGCCTTAGTTCACCCATTCCCATCTATCTTGTGATAAGTTGACTATGTGTATAAGGTATATCATGGCAGTTATGCTAGAAAAATAGATACAAGGCTAAAGCCATATCTCATTTCAAGGACAAGTCTCCCAAAAGTCCTCCTGGAAGCTAGGACAGAGGTAAAAGGGGAAGACACTGATTATAAATATCGATACTGCAAAATGTATTTATTTGTTAATTTATTGAGGGGATACTATGTATGAACTCCGAATTTAAAAACATTTCAAAATTATGTAACAATGATATATAGCCTCCAGAAATATGCATTCTACATAGGAGGGGGGAAAATATGTTTATTAAAATTAAGGAATATATGAGATGGCACAGGCCATATATAACAAATGTTCCTGCCTTGTATGTCACCAAATAGGCTCAGATATGCTGCACGTTGGCTGAAGGAAAGTTTGGGAAACAGGAATATCCATTCATGTAAGGGCTGAAGCACAGAGATTTCCCAGAGCTAGATGAAAGCTAGGCAAAAGAGAATAACAAATGAGGAGGAGCTGCGTGGTGAAGGACTAGCCCTGACTGGGGCTTCTTCCCCCCTCCCCCCTTTCTGTACAAATGTGTTGATTATGTGAAACCAACTAGGCTGAGGGAAAGATGGTTGGAACATTTCCTTAGACAATGGCCCGATTGAAAGGTCACTTCCTGCCACTTTCCATATCCCTGAGGGGCAATCCCATCCTGGCTCCCAGTACACAGTGATGGCTATGTTGAAAGCCAGGCTTCCAAACAAATGCCCTCCTTGCAGAATCATAGGCCTCCACTTTGGGATTTAGAGATGAATTAAAGATTAGTATTCATGCTTAAATGTCCACTCAACTATAATGCAGTCTGTACAATTTTTTCAACTCATAGTCATTGCAAATAGCTGTGAATGTTTTTCTATATTTTGTTGACTCTATGATTTTTCATATCATCTGAGAAACAGAAATTCTTCACTCCCAAATGAGCAACATTTTTAACTCAACCCTGACCCTAACATGATAAAAATCTGTGCCGTTGAAAAGAAACATAAAGTGTTTTGTTGTTCTGTTCTTTCTTTTCCCCTGAAAGCCATCCAAGGGACGAATCCCGTTGCCTGTGTTCACAATGAATGTGACATAGAAAGAGCATGGTATTTTAGACAGAGCTTTCAGAAAAATCCATATAAGGGCAAAAAGAAACATTTGATGCTGAATTCTTTCCTAATTTAAGACATTTTTAGTCCAGTTTTTTATTTTAAAAAGAAAAAAAAAAAGGAATAAGAATTTCAGGGCAAATGCTCCTGGGATTTCTTGTGGGAGATGAATGTAGTGATGAGCAGACATTGTTCAAGATTGTTCGTCATTGAAGGAATCAAAAAAAAACAAAAACAAAAAAAAAACAACGATGAAATGTCTCCTCTTTCTGCCTAACCAACACCAGCCTACACAAGGGATCTCATCTCTTCCCCAGCCCACAGTCCACATCCTCAGCTCTTGAATCCCAACATAACTAGCTCAATACTCTAGCATATTACACATATTGGTGTGTTGTTTTGAAATTGCTCTGTAGTTACTTAGTGGAAACATTGCACAACCTAACGCAATGCTTATCAAAGCGGATGATCTACATCAGAATCACCTGGGGTTTTATTAAAAGGCAAATTCTTTAGCCCATGCCTGGAATTGCTGAATGTGGAATGTCCATGGGAGAGGCCTGGGTATCTGCATTGTTAGAGGCAGTCCTGTGGTTCAAGTTCACGTGTAAATGACTCTGGACTTTGAACTCTGGGCTTTGTTCTACTACTACTAACCATTTGTTGTAGACTCTCAGCCAGTTGCTTAATCTCTGTTTTTGTTTTTGTTTTTTTCAACTCTAACATAGTATTATCGTGAAGAAATATACACAGAAGTACTCAAAACATATAAGAAAAATGTCCCATGTACCTCTGAATTCCATAATTAGATTAAAAAGTCTTTGAGATCCAGGGATTTCTTTTTTGTATTTTCCCTACTGGGAATGTCATATTGATAGCTGGATATTAGTAAATTGTTGTGTAATATACTATACAGCAGAAGATTTGAGAGCATTTTCACCCTGATACTTAGAGAAAGTCAATTAGCCACCAGGAATCCACATCAATGTAGAATTTACTATACTTTGGGTGAATTTACTATGGACCAGGGTCTTCTCTAGCTAGGACTTAAAGGTTAATAAACTATCAGAATTGATTAAACTTAATAAAACTGTGTTTGCTATTTAACAATGCTTATAAGGTGGACATGTAAGGCCTTCTTCCTAATTTATTTAATTTTCCAGGAGAAATAACTCACATAACCTAATAAGTCATGTTGACTACACAACGTTGATTAGCGTAAGAATAAGGAGAACTGCTTTTTAATTAAAAAATTTTTTATTGGGGACATTATTTTAATGCTTTCTCATATCAATACTTTGAGTACTATTTTACACCCCCATTTTACAAATGAATAAACTGAATCAAAGGGAAGTTGAGTGGCTTTCTCTACAGCCTGCTATGTGGTGTACCTATGAGGGGAAGGCTAAGTGTGGCTGATCTCTGGGGCCAGGCAGGGCGAGTGCTGAGACTGCCAGGGGGGACACTCACTAAGGTCACTCACTTAATGCCTGACCATCACCCTTCTTTTGGTCGATATATTTATTTCTTTAAATGTGGGTAAGTATTTATTCAGCTTCAGGTCCATTTTACAGGCTCTGGAGTCCTTTTATCTTGTAAAGTCAGTGTTTCCCTAAGACCATTTTATTTGGTAAAAGGATGAGTACATTTTTTATATAAAGAGTTTTGTATTTATGATCATGTTTATTATAAATATATATATATAAGCCATATCCTCAAATTAATTTCAAAATACTATTCAAAAGATGAGGTTAAATAATTTTAAATGGTTATTTGATATAAAGTTAACTTAATGAAAAACATGAAATAATAGTTTTGATATTGTGCAGAAATCACCAATTTATGGAAGGAATAAGGGCATTTGGGAAAAGATTGCTTTAAATTGATTTACCTCTCTCTGTTTCATTTGGAGTTGCTTTTAGAGTTTAACTTTAAGGAAAAAAATATTTGTTTCTGTTTTCTAGGTCTTCAGGGGCTGCCTCAAAGTAGCCCCTCATAAGCCAATAGCATATATGTATATCATTCAAAATTATATTGCTGACTATGTAATGCCAAGCCACACTAAATATACAGTTAAAATAGTTCCATGTATTGACTTATACCTGATTTATACACTGCTCTAGTCATTGCACATATACTAATGCTAATTATAAGAACTCCTGTGGTGTAGTTATCATTATCCCCAATTTATAGGTATGCAAACTGAGACTGAAAATGCAATAATTACCTAACAGCCCCCTAACTTACTAATGTGGAAACCAAAACTGAAACTCAAATATGTCATTCCCTAAAGTGCTTGTTCTTTTCTCAATACATATTGCTTCCCTGTACTAAATTTCTTAAAATATATTATCTAAAGTATCAATATTTTACAATGCCTTACACAGATAAGTTTCAATGAGTATCTATACTAATAAAAGGGTAATAAGCTAATTAGACTGGGACACCTTCCAGGAGACTTTCTGGACAAAGCCTTGGTGGTGGGGCCAAGGTAGAGGCGGTTAGAGGCCAAGAGGGGAGGGCAGTTGTGGGTGATCAGGCCGGTGAGGGGAGGAGGGAGTTGGGGGTGAGCAGGCCATCAGTGAGGGTCAGTTGGAGATGATCAGGACAGCAGTTTGGAGTGAGCTGGCCAGCAGGGGGGCTATTGGAGATGAGCAGGCTGGCAGGGGGGCAGTTGGGGGCAAGCAGGCTGGCAGTGGGGGAAATGGTGGGCGAGCAGGCTGGCAGGAAGAGTGGTTAGGGGCAATCAAGCAGGCAGGCAGGTGAGCAATTAGGAGCCAGCACTCCCAGATTCCAAGAGGAATTTTCGACTGCCAGTGTAGGCCCGATCCCTGTAAACCTGCAGTAGGATATCCTTTAAGGGGTCCCAGATTGGAGAGGGTGCAGGCCAGGCTGAGGGACACCCCCCCCCCCATGTACGAATTTTGTGCACCAGGCCACTAGTATTATATAGAAAAGCTATACTCTATTACTGTGTCTGTTTGTCTTGAAGAAAATTGAGTTTATTGTATTTTATATGTGTTGGCTTTGAGTCACTGTTTCTTTTCTCTGAAGCTAATACTTCCTCTACCCATGGAAATGAGAATTTGGCAACTATATGTATATATGAAAGACCATCTTGTCCTGGCCATCTAGGGATCTATACCTCTCCTAAGTCAGAGTCACTCTGATTGATTTTTCCTGTAAATTTTGACTAAGGACTACTTTGCTAAACAGAGAACAGGTAAACTGGGGAGCTATGGGACAGTAGATGGGGAAGAAGAAAGAGTGCACATTGAACCAGAGAAATAGCCCAAAGAAGAGAGAGAGAGAGAGAGAGAGAGAGAGAGAGAGAGAGAGAGAGAGAGAGAGAGGGAGAGAGAGAGAGAGAGAGAGAAACATGACCATTCTGGATTCCTAGTGATAACCTCTCCTGAGCCTCAGTTATGCATCTCCTACCCTTGTGCTCTGTGAAGTATCTGTACAACAAATTTTTGTTTTAATTAAGCTAGTCTGACATGGAGCTCTGTTATTATAACCAAAACCGAGTTAATTAATACAGTCACAATGTTGAAAAGATATTTCTCCTTAAAAATACTTTCCAGCGAGTGGCCCTGAACCATTCAGGTTTGTCTGATCATTTGCTGGTAGTGACAATATGACAGATTATTTCAGTTAGTTTTGGAAGCCAGTTCATTTGACTATATTGTAATATAAACACTTAATATGCGTAGATAAATGAAGCAGGTTTTTGGAGAGTTTGATTAAATTACCCAAATATTTTGCATCATAAAGACATTCAAATGAGAAAATATTACTTTCTCCCCTAAAGAGCAGAATCACAAAAGATGGCCTTTATTGATCCACTAAACATGTTTGTCTCATTTAGCCCCTTTGGTTGCTCCTTCTATTCATCCTGTCTTAACCATGCTTAGTAGAAATTCTGGAATAATTTTTGACCCAGACAAAAGTAAAAGCAGATTTAGCAACCAAAGCATGTATATTACTTAGCATGTGTTAATATGATGGTACATACCAGAGGAACAAAATAAAATCATCACAAGAAATTACTGCAAAACACAAGCACTCTGTATAATTCAAACTAAGCCTTGTAACTGGTTCAGACAATTTGGTTCTGATTTTATACATCACCAATGTGAGACATTAGAGAAGACTCTACTCAGAGCACTTTTTTTGTTGTTCATCCATGTTTTCCCTTGGGTTTAAGAAATGGGGAGAAAAAAACAATGGAAAACCATAGCTTTTTTTTTTTTTTTTTTTTTCATTGAATTGATTTTTAAAAAAATGAGTTTGGAAATTAAAATCAGACTTTTTTCAAGCAAGGAAAAAAAATACATCTGAGTAAAGCGCTTATACTAAATGTCTTAGCAGAATGTGGATTAAATTATTGGTTTTAAAACCACCCTTTAAAAATGGCACTGGCTCTGGAATGGAAAAATCAGTGGATCCAAAGTAGAACAAGATTTTGACACTAGTAAAATTGAAAGCTAAATTAAAACTTGGTGTAAGTTATTTGAACATTTAATAATTCTAGAAAAACTCTGCCTATAACATCTTCCTAGCTGAAATTAGTATTTTCCTAAGTGTTTGCCTTTAATGATTGTTTCCAATTTATTACAGAAATTCTTCAGGTTATAGCTATTGAAACCTGTAATTTGATCCTCCAAGTAGATTTTTGGGAAGCAAATCCACTTGGGGCTGAGTATCCAATCTCTTGACCTTGGTTCTTTCACCTGTAAGTTGTTCTTTTCCATGTGTCTGCCCAAGAGAGGAAAGGCCAATCTCGAGCTGTGGGAGGTACCTTCGCTTTGTGACTCGCCATAAAAGTTGGCAGGTGCTAAAAGATCGAGGGCTATAAGACCACAGCTGAAGTTATAAATACATGTTTTTAGAGAAAAAAAATATAGTTAGCAGCATATTAATATTATTGTATGTCATGCTATAGATGAATTTGCTTCTATAAAATGAATGCCTTGTTGAAAAATGAGCCAGCAGAGGTTGCTTTGGAAAGGAAGAATTAATGCACAAGGTTTATGTTGAATATTTTTGTTTGAAACCTAAAAACTCAATGTGCATTACTCATGGAATTCATCAGACCACCAAGAGTTATTATTAGGCACTGTTAACATATTAGTATGCAGAAGAGTAATGGGTCAGGCTGGCCCTACACTGGCAAATAAGCAACTTTGCATGAAGTATTTTAGAGACAATATCACCCTAAATCCCCACAAATGGTACCTTCACCCCTGGTTGATGCCCATGGAAACATGTAGCTGTGAAAAAGCAAACACTGGTGAGCTCCTATACAAACTCTTTCCACTACTTACAAGGTCCTTCCCCATCCGTTCTCCTTTCTGTGGGAATAATGTTCTTTTCTTTTCCTCTCAGTTTAAATGTCATCATTTCTCTGAAGCTTCTCCCCATCAGAATTTCGCCCAACCCCCCACTGCAACAGAATTGATAAGTTAATCACATACTCCTCTGTGTTACCATAGCATTGTGCTAATACTTGTAGCACGGCACTTATCATGTTGTATTATAATTAGCTCTGCGTACCTTGGTCTATCTTCACCGTCCTGGAGACTTTCAAAAGTGGGGACAAGTTGTAATTCATTCAGTGCTTTGTTTATAATAGGTACTATCAGAAACACGTGAATAAAATCCTCTTAATAAAAGTATAGTCCCACTTTCCCTCCTCACACCTCTTTTCAACAAGTAGTGTCACATAGTATATATTTGGTGTCTTATTCCAAAATGTTTTCTCAGATCCATTTCACAGAAGTAGAGGGTAGAGACCCAGAGGTCACTGGAAATCTTTCAAATGCACGGCACCATATAATGGGTGTGAAGTCTCATTAAAAGACAGAATTACATTTGGTGCCATGCTAGTATCAAGCATGGATGACCAAGCTTGTGAGTTCTTGGGCTCTCAGAGTTGGAAGAGACTTTATGAATAATCTATTTCAAGTTCAGTGCAACAATCCCTCTCCCCCCATTCCTAACAGGTAAAATCTGTCTACGTTCAACCAGGGCAGAAATCATCTTCCTCACAGACAGCCTGTTCCATTTCTGAAGAAGTCTGTTTCTTAGAATGCGCTTCCGTTTACTGGGCCAAAATCAAATTCCCTCAACTTCAAACATTGATCCTGGCTCTCGCCTCTAATGTTTCAAAGATTTAATCTAATCCCTCTTCAAATATTGAAAGGCAGCCATGATTCCCTCTAGGTATTTTCCACTCCAGCCTATAAACCTGACTAAATCTGTATCATCCAGCACACATGTGTCTATTAACCACAAGGACATCAGGAGAGATCACTTCAAAGGACCTTTCTTGTGTACTAATACCAGTATTTCTTTAACCACAAGGTAATTAAATAATTGCTTAATAATTTATTTGGATCTTTTATCACTTTTGTTTTTATATTCTATATTTTCTTCTGTTATCAGTTACAATTCAACTGGGGAGAAGGGGTTCTAAATATTTAAATTGGGAGAAGAGGACTAACTTATATAAGGAATTGGATACACAGAAAGCAGCAAAAATAGGGAGGGAGCTGTGAGGCACCTCAGGGATTGGAAATAGCAGAAAGTCATTAGGACTTCTAGGCTAGAGGAGAAGAAACAGAGGAGCCTATGATCCCAAGACCAGAACTTAGGGTAAGAGTAAGGTGAAATGAATATATACAGGAGCTGTAGCTACGGAGAAGACACCACAGGAGACATTTCCAGAGATATTTCCTGAGAAACAGAGAAACACAGAAAATAAACCTGCTTTCCCCATCCTGCAGCCCTTTACGCTCCCTCTGGGGTTTCCCACTGGTTAAACCCACTGGAGAGAAAGCTGGCACAGAAATCTGGAAAATGCAGCCAGGAGGGGACCTAGAGCAGGGAGGAGTGGAGACATATGCCTTCCCACACATCTACATGACTCTGTAAATATTACACACAAGGAACATATCAGTGCTTTTGTTGACCACCTTCATCATAGCACTTACTTTATCATCCTTTGTTTTAGAGGCTGCTCCTCACACAAATGTTTTTCCCAAATCTGAACAAGTCTGACATAACCATGTTATTATCGTTGTTATTATTGTTGTCATTTACCGCCATAGCATTAATTGTGTTGCACATAGAACACTAAATTAATAAAATTATTATTATTCCCCAAAAATAGCTCCTCTTTTATTATCTCTTTCTTGTTTGCTGTTCAATTTTTGCTTTACTGTGTTTGCATTATGCATTATATTTTTCAGTTTATAGTTGGTGTTAATAAAAAATTAACTGAAGTTAAATAGATCCAATTTTCCTTCTTAGAGGGTTCACTAAACAATAATGTCACTTAATTGATTTTTTTTTAAATAGCACACATCTAACTTTGATTATTGTGAGGAGCACAGAATGTATTATGAAAATGTCCAATGACATTTAAATGATACATATCAAAAAGTCTTTGGTATATTTTTAAATAATTCTGTTTTGTTTTGAGATTTTACTAAAATAATACTTACATAGTAGCTCTGGCACAAACATTTTGGCATTTAACAGACAGGTCACTTTGTAAAATCATAAGTCAACTGGCTGAGTTTATGAATTTAACTAATCTACTCTACAAAAAATGGAGACTTTAACCATAACTAGCAGAATTGAACAATAATTACATTGTTGTGTTGACTCAGGTTGTATGTCCAAAATAAAAATTTTAATAACAGGCACTAGATACATAATTGTGACATATAAAACTTGCTATCCCATACAGTAGACACTGCCATGGAAAGCCACCAAAAACTTGAGATGTGGTTCTAAATTTGCATAAGTTGTAAGCATAAAACATGCACCAAATTTTGAAGATAGTATGAAGAACAGAATGCAAAATACCTTATCATCTTTTACATTGATTACATGTTAAAATTATAATAGGTTACATATACTGGGGCCAATAAAATGTTACTAACATTAATGTCACTCATTTCTTTTACTTTTTAAATTGGGGTTCTAGAAAATGTAAAAATACATAAGTGGCTAACATGTGTGGTTTTCTTTGTATTTCTTTTGGATAATGCTGGTCTAGAGCAAATGAAGAAATGTCTGCAGAGACAGGACATAGCAAGTTAAGGAGAAGTCATCTCTCCTTTTAATTAGTTTTGGAATGGCGACAGATTTGATGTCAGACATTTAGGAGACAAGACTATTCTCTTCAGTCAAGCAAAACTCCCACTGTGGTTCCTAAGAGTTCTGCCTGAGTGAAACAAATGAGATTAGGCCCATGATGTTTACTTTGTACTAAAACATTTTCTTTTTTCCAAAACTTTCTTAGTACACTGTTGGCTACCAGGCAGTAGACGTAAAGAATAGAGAAAGGACGAAAGAACAATAAAGGAACAATTTCAAAGTGTTGTTTTGAAACATGTAACTAGTGCTGTCAGCTGCTGGTTCTTTCCATTTTGTACATTTACATTTCCTGACTGTAGTTTAAGAACATTTCACTGTGTGTTACTATCAATCATCCTTAACCTAGAATTGCACTGTACATTAGTAACAGTTAATTGGCATATTTAAAGTAAATAGCTACTTAGTTTTGTTGTGAAGGTTTTGCATACAAATCTATAGCACCACACGCTTGTTTAAATAACAAATATCTCTGCCTGCAACATTGCCACTTCTGTCAGTAGATGAATAGAGATACAGTCACATTGAAATACACAGTGCACTAGAAAACGGCCCAAATGATGTGCGATGTGTAAGCGGGCACTCTCTGCCCATCAAACAATGGCCAGGCAGAGGGAAGAACACAAAGGCCTGAAGAGGAGAGGCAATGTAAAAATACATTTTTAGAAGGATGGTCAAGAGAGAAAAGGGAAAAGGATAAAATGGAAATTATAACTTTTCTTATATATTTTGCATATATTAATGAGACAAAGGGAGATTATTTAGTAGGCATTGTCTTGGTCTCTGCCATTTGTTCAACATCAGATTCAGCAGCAACATACTTCACAAAGCTCAGAAAGTGATGCTGTTCTGCTCCCTGCCCCCTCCAAGTCCAATAGCATATAGAATCGTGCTTTTCCCTAGGGCAGCATGGCTGAAATGGGAACAGGTGGGGTATTTTATAAAAGAACATACAAAGACAAGAACTTCTTTCCAACTATAAATCCACTACACCTATGGAATATACTTTTAAAACAAACAATCCACACTTACTTTTGGTGAACTCCATTGCCTTCTACATCTAGAGAGAGGAATCTTTACCTGAGTCTCAACATTTCCTTTGCTACCTGCACCAAGAAGTCAAAAGAGAGCATCGTCTGTGTGTGTGTGTGTGTGTGTGTGTGTGTGTGTGTGTGTGTATGTGTGTGTGTTGAATCAGATGAAGTGCTATCCTTTTCTCTAGCCATAACGCTGCAGTAGGATAAATGGTTGGCCATATGGATCATTATCACAGTCCATAAAAACCCCGTAAACAAACCAAAAGTTTAAATTTAACAATATCACTATCAAATAGTACAATGAGAAATCAGGAATCATCGTGGTATTTTTGTTAGCAATAAAAACCTTATTTCAACTCTATTAAGAGGTTAAAGAAGAAAGAAAGTTTTTATGGCAATAACCTCTGGAGAGCTAACCACTCCTCATGTCTAATAGTATTTCTTTTAACAACATTAACCAGTCTGCAGACTGAAAGGTCCCAGGTTCGATTCCGGTCAAGGGCATGTACGTTGGTTGTGGGCACATCCCTGGCATGGGATGTGCAGGAGGCAGCTGGTCGATGTCTCTTTCTCTCATCGATGTTTCCAGCTCTCTATCTCTCCTCTCCCTTCCTCTCTGTAAAAAATCAATAAAATATATATTTTTTTTAAATCTGAGATACCAAAAAAAGTTTACTTGGCATATCATTTAGATACATCATCAGTAAGCAGTTTTGCTACTTTTTTATGGGCTAACCTGGTTCTAGCATTTTTCAGTGCTTGGAATATGCCAACATCTTCTGCAAAGGTAGGAGTGGTCTGAGCAAGTGTCCTTCATCCACCCCCAGGTATTGTATCTACCTTGTAAAGAAAAAGGAGAAAAAATGCAAATAGTGGTATCTCAAGCATCAGAAAATGTGAAGAGGGAAACTTCACTACCTCAGTAAAACTATCATGAAGAATTTCCCATTTGTTCTAAATTTCTGATTCTGAACTCTTTAGTTGAGGTCCACAGTCCTCCATGGCTCCCTGTGAATTTCAAAATAGAAGTTTTGCTGTCACTAAGTCAAAACTAAAAATCAAGAGTCCCTAGTGTTTCAAGACTCTCTTCCAGTGAAACTGTCCTATGCCTACTGATAGCAACACTATCCAGGCTGATATTGGGCTTGGGGCTACATGCTTCCACTTGTCTTATAGCCTGTTCAATTCACGATGACATCCTATTCCTTTATGTACTATTTCCATTATGTCTTCCTTTCCTTCCTGAACTCCATTAAAGCTCCTGATCCATGGTTAGTGTATAACTAGAGAATTGCCATAACATCCTCTTCATAAAATTATGAAACCATGAATTCTAAAATACCTTCTAAATTCTCTGAACACAGCTAGTGAACTTGGTTTTTATTTCCTCCGATCCATCATGGATTGATACTTTGGTAAACTAAAATAAAATAAAGTGAACTTTTGAAAAAGTGATCACATGCTTGTATGTCACAACTATGTCAAATTGTTATAGATGTTTCTAAATTCTGAGTCTCAGTTTCTGTGAATGTTCATCACAGATCTTTATCAGTTTTCTGAAATAAATTAGTTTGCAAATCAACTCTGAGCAGCACCAATGAGTAACCTTCTGTCAAATCACCATTATTTTCTAGGCTCACCATTTATATGACTTCATTCCAAGTACCAAATGTAAACATAAAACTAAATTGTCTATTCAGATAAGCTGAATCTAGAAGAAAAAAGAAAAAAAAAACACGTGGAAATGTTTTTTTTCTTTTCCATGAAGTATCATCTGATTAGGAATGCACATTAGAATTCTGTGAGATAAAGTTGTCAAAGATCTGATGACAAAGAGGTACCCGTTCCTTGATCAAAATATGAGAGAGGGCAAGGGGATACTTGAAAACATGTGGCTACAAGTTTTACAGAGAAGCAGAAAAAATCACCCAAAAAAAAATTCTCACCCAAGCTTATTAACTAGAATTTTAAGAATATTATGTAAAAGGGAAATAAAAAATTGTATTCAAGTTCTTATCACTAAGATGGTCAAATTTAGTACTGAAAGGCAATAAGAAACAATTTCTTGAAATACCATATTTCTGTGCAATATCACTTTACAGCTAGCAAATTTTTAAAAATTATCAAACTGTTAATTTTGTGTTATATAAACAAAATATCCAGATGAATATCTGAAATTTTGACCATATTGACTGATGTCAATATGTTGCAGATGAAAGAGAATTTTTGGACTGGAACCCAGATTCTTTGTCTGCTGGAGTTGAAGAATGAATCCATAGACAGAGGATAGTATAGCAAAGGTGGAGATTTATTGAAGAACAAGTACAAACTCCCACATGGGAAGAGGGAAAGAGTCCTACAAAATGTACTCCCACGTGGGGAGGGGAAAGAGTCCCACTGACTTCCTGTTTCCATGGTTTATAGGCTGCAGGTCCTATGCCCTGATATCCCTCTGATTGGTCAATATCCCCTTTCGAAATGGTTACTATAGTAACTCCTGAGGCCCTTCTCCCTTACAGTCCTACTATTCCTTCTGGGCTTTTTCCTCCTCCTTTATTTTGTAAATATAGACCTTTTTGGCTATTTCCAGTTCCCTTGTCTTATGGAAATGTATCTGTTGCTGCTCCCTTGTCTTATGGAAATGTAACTGCACCAGGCTTCCTTGTGTTATGGAAATGTACCTTCTCCCAGTCTGTAGTCCTGTGTTTTTCCTTGGACCCCAATTCTAAAAATTTTCTAAACCTGCCTATATCCCCTAAAATTCCTGCTTCACAGAGACACAAAGAGATATCTCAGTGAGATATTCACCCTCCAGCTGGGCCTGAGCACATATACCATTTGTCTTATGGACTAAAGCACAGGGATAGCAATACTCGCTCATCCATAGGCTCAGAATCATAATAATCTCCTTCTTTCTGAGCTCCAATGCTTTAGCCAGATTACTTTTCTTACTGTTTCTTCATATACTTTGCAACAGGATCACATTGCATTTTTCTTCAAAACTCTGGCAGATTGTTTGGGCTAGAGATAGATGGAGACAAGAGGCACCATCTGGTGCAAGATCTTTATTCCTTGTTAGCACTACAGGAGTTCTGGTGTTTTACATGGTTCCAGCAGTAGCAGTGCCTTTTTAAAATGCATAAACTGAGAAGGTATAAGATGGCCAAATAGCCCTTGACACTGTCTAATCACACCACTGGTTTCATTGGTGTAGATTTGTTGTTGTTTTTTTTTAATTTTTGTTTTTGTTGGTGTGTTGTTGTTTTTTTCCAATTCAGACAACCAGTGCCATATGGGTTTCATGATTTACAAAGATGGTCCTTGACTATAGATTTGACGATCTCAACACAACTTCCAGGCTTGCCAGAGCTGTGCTATAGCAGAGAGAGCAAATAGCTCATGATATTTCTTCTCTGATGAATAAGCTCCAAATCGCAGGTTTAAATTTGAACTGGGATGAAAAGAAAAAGAATCATGTCCTCTCATATTAGTATCTGTGGTTTTTTCTTCATCAGAAGTCAGTGTCTATCCCTGCATCATTGACCCATGGCTTCAGAGACCAAAAGCTCAAATAATGCCCAGGTTAATTCTGTTGACTTAGACTGAATATATACTTTTGTTTTTTCCCCATAGCTTTCTATCTGTTGGAACTCCAAGCCCATTCTGAAAGTTAGCTACTGTTCTAAAAATCTAGTGACTACTAGAATTTTTTTTTCACCTTTCACACACAATTGCAGTCAGTATTTTCTAATGGAATTAGCTAAGAGTTGGGAGCCAGGAGATTTGCCTGATGATGCTGAGAAGCCAACTCACAGCTAGTTTGTAAGGATAAGTGAAAAAATGAACTGGAACAGTGCTTTGGAAACAAACTTTTAAAAAATGGCACTTAACTTGACTGCAATTCAAGAATAAAATTAAAAGGAAATCCTCACCTATTGGCCTCTGATTTCACAGGGCTACTTGACACTACTGTTGTTGGAAAGAGTTTTCAAAAATTTGAATTCTCTATCTACTCATCATATTAATGCCACCTTAATCTCTGTGAACTGCTTTGCAATTATCCTATACAGGAATACTCCTTACTCTTTCCTCTCCTCTTGGCCAGTTCCTTTTACTTTTTTGTTAATCTTAAACCCTCAGTTCTCTTTCATGCTTTCTGCATATATTTTCTAAGCTCAAGCCTCACTTTTTTCCCAATATTAATATATTTTTATTGATTTCAGAGAGGACCAGAGAGGAAGAGAGAGAAACATCAATGATCAGAGAGAATCATTGATCGGCTGCCTCCTGCAAGCCCCATACTGGGGATCAAGCCTGAAACCCAACCATGTGCCCTTGGCCAGAATTGAACCTGAGACCCTTCAGTCTGCAGGCCAATGCTCTATCCACTGAGCAAAAGCATCCAGGGCAAGCCGTGCCTTTTTACACAAAAGGACCCATGAATTATGACTTTTTTCTTCTGAGCCCTTTAACTATTTAGCCCTTCCATCCACCACACCCTCACTGAAAGCTTTGTTTTTTGATATCATGAAATGGTGCAGCTATAACTTGAAATGAAGAAGGAAAAGGAGAAATAGTAGAACATACTTAAGAAAAAATAGGGTGCTATGTCGAAGAAAATAGATGTTAATATGACAACAGATGGTGGAGATAAACTCAGTATTGATATGGTTGATCCAATATATTTGACACATGGTTACAACTGTAAAGCATACACACAGCTCAAGTATAAGAAGCTTGGCAGGTGGTTATTCACTGATGCTGTTTCATCAAGAGTGATGCCACAATGGATTCTTTTTATATTTGCCCGAGAGGCAGAGTATCTCACAATGTTTAGGTCATTCTTCTTAAAAGCTAATGATCTGTGAGGACCCTTATTTTTGTGTTAATAGCAAACAATCTTCAAAGGAGCTATACCTGTATACTCCTCATACCTCTCAGTTTCAATTTTATAACAGAACTCTGCTTCTTTTGGAAACACATGCCTCCAAAGAAAAAGTGAACAGACAGTCTGACTCGATAAACTGGGAGAGACCAATCTCCCCAAGGAAGTTCTTGTCTTTTCTTTTTTAATTTAAATTCTTTATTATATAATGTATTATATAAGTCTCCTTTTTCCCCCTCATTGACCTTTCCCCAGAAACTCCCAACCCCCAGCACATGCCCTCACCACCACCCCACCCCTGACTGTGCCCATTAGTTATGCTCATATGCATGCATACAGTTCTTTGATTGATCTCTTACTCCCTTCACCCCCGCCTTCCCACATTGGTTGGATAGTCTATTTGATGCTTCTATGATTCTGGTTCTATTTTTGTTCATCAGTTTATACTGTTCATTATATTCCACAAATGAGTGAGATCATGTGATATTTATCTTTCTCTGACTGGCTTAGTTCTCTTAGCACAATGTTCTCCAGTTTCATCCATGCTGTTGCAAATGGTGATAATTCCTTCATTTTTTACAGCAGCGTAGTATTCTATTGTGTAGATATACCACGGTTTTCTAATCTACTCATCTGCTGATGGCCTAGTCTGTTTCCAAATCTTAGCTAGTATAAATTGTGCTGCTATGAACATAGGGCTGCATATGTCCTTTCTGATTGGTGTTTCTGTTTTCTTAGGATATATTCTATTTGACCCAGTAATCCCACTTTTAGGAATGTAGCTCATCTCTTTTCAACTCTGCATCTTGCAGGTGAAACAGAAGGTGGAATCCAGGGAAGGACCAACATCTGTGTGCTTTAAATTGTAATATCTTCCAAAATCCTGTCTTGGGAGATAAATCTGAAGCTAGTGAAAATTTAGGATCCAAATTGCTAATAATAAGTAGACCATCTCAACATCTATAATGATTCTGCAGTGAATATAAAATAAAGACCACATTTATCAAATTGGCACTTTGAGTTCTAAGCAACCTATCTGATAGCAACCTATCTTTCTAATGTTTAAATTGCTATTTTCACTTACTAACCATCCATGTCTTTAGGAAGATTTATTCAGTGTTACTTAAAAATGTTATACGGATTCCATGTTCTACAATTTCATTTATATTTATCTCTTTTTTAGACATCCACCTCCTTACCTCTCTGCTTATCTAAGAAGCATCCTCTCTTTAGATTTATCCTAAAGACTCATGTTACCTATTTCCCTCCCAGCTGCTCCAGACCACAATGATACCTTTCCTCTCTGATCACTTGGAGAACTGAACTCCCACACTACCCTTTAGGGATTATTGTGAGCTATCTTTGTTGCTAGTTAACATTTTTTACATAGGTCTCATACTCTATACCAAATTCTACTGTGCCAGGTGCTGGATTAAGTCCCAGAGTGGAAGTTCCCTGGAGGCAAGCACTCATTGATAGGTATACTCTTCACAGAGCTTTGAAAAGGCACTCATTACATTTGTCAATGGTTCATTTTATTGAATCCCTACATTTTAAATGTAAGTGCATAATCAATGTTAAGTCTTCAAGCCCAAATTTCTCTAACTGTAGAGACTTGCCAAATAGAGGCTAGCTTTAAAAAAATCATTGCTAGGCATTAATGTAAGCCTGAGATAACACCCTAAAATCCAATTTAGGGAAATACAGATTGAAAGCCTAAGAAATGAAGTAGAAATAAGATTTTAAAATTCCTTTGTAAATCTGCAATAATGTATTGTGGTTTTTAAAACATCTTTTTAATATAGCTAAAAGTCTGACTATTAACAGAATATTACACCAAATTTATTTTAAATAAGAGATCTGAAGGATTGTAGGATTTTTTTTTAAATAAAGATATATCTGTAGGATTGACCCTATCAGGAATTAAGAGCAAAAATAAAACATTAAAAATAGTTGTGTTAAAATGATGCTGAGGCAAACCTGGCCAGTATACTCTCAGCTAAGCTCTAAAAGAAGCATTCTTCTGAATAACCTAGGACAATGGAGCATTCTAAAAGGAAGTTGGAACAGTAAATTAGGGAAGTTGACAGTATCTAGAAAATTAAATGCAGTGACAAAGACAAATTTTATACCAGCTGCAATGTGATATATATTTTTTATGCCAAAGTAACCATCCCATTCAGCCGAACGATTATAAATTCAGTAAACAACCAGGTGGATTTACTTCACTTAATTAATTCCTGGTCAATTGAACTGACTGAATGTTTAGGCATTAATAAATATTACTCATCACTTAGAGTGGCCTTAGAATTCGAAGAGTTTATAGCTGTAAAAAGCATTTTCTAAACTTAAAGTAACATACAAAATGTTGTGTCACAGACCACCAGCTGTCCACTAAAGATGTGTGTTCCCCTCCACAGTGCTGGAAAAGATGTCTCTGCCAGGGACTTCATTTCCCAGTCAACCTTTCTTTAGGGTGAGGCCATATAACTAGTTCTTGACAACAGCAACAACAAAAAAGCCTAACTAGTATGGGGTATTGGAGGGATGAAATGGTTAAAAAAGCCTTTGTGCTTTCTCCACAATTCCTCTTCCTCTATCTGCCCAAGCTCTTCTCCTTTGCATGCTTTCATCATTGCTCTATTGTGTTCCTTGTGGTTGGGAAATGTTTTTCTCATAAGCTAAGTGTATTAGTCAGCTCAGGCTCTTATAACAAAACGAGAGGCCCAGTGCACAAAAGTCATACATGTTGGGGGAGAGGGGTACCTCAGCCCAGCCTGCCTCCTCTCAGTCTGCCTCCTCTCTCAGCCTGGGAGCCCCGCAATCAATTGCCCCAAAGAGGTAGGCCCTGCCCACTTGCCAATGTGCCACTAAGCACCACTTTCTAGACCATAAAGTAAGATTTTTTTTTTTAAACCAAAACCTGATATTTATTAATTTCTATTTGCTTATTTAAAGCTTAAAGGGATGCTTAGGGAAAAAATTTGGTGAAAATTGAGACCACTATGTATGTATCAGAATTCAATATTTGATAATGAAACTAATGATGATGATGATGATGATGATTAGAAGAAAGAGTGAATGGATGTTTGTTTTAGAAAAGAGATTCCTCAAAAATAATTTGTTAAAATAAAATACCATGTTCTAGAGATTTTATTTGATACTTTCAAGGTGAAAAAAAATAATTATTCCAATTTAAAACTGAACTAGGCAGCTTAAGGATTTTCTTTAAAAGAATCAGAAAGGGAAGACTGTTTAGGCCTGTTGCAACTTATTCCCCCCAAGGCATTCACTAGTAAGGCCTATGGGGCATTATGGTAGCTTTGTGTTAAAGTTTTAAGCCACAGTCCATCCAAGGAAGCCCCCTGCCAGAGCCCTTACTGTTTTCAGTGCCAAGTATCTAATTTAAAATGAATTTCTATGAGTAATTTTCTGCATTGCAGTCCTGTGCAGCCACAGCATCACTCAGAAGCTGGACCTGGAAAAATATAAAGTTAGGGTCTTGCAAGTGGCAAAGGGGTGAGACAAACCCAAGGTGTCCATAAGATCTTGAAAATGAAACATACTTTACCTAATTGCCCTACAATTTCTTTACTTGTTAGCTATAATAGAAGCATTTACAAGGCAAAACAGGAAGTAGCTTTAGCAAAAAAAAAAAATAATAATCCCACTTTAAAATTATAAAATAATTGCTTTCCCTTCATTTGAACTGATTTCCTCCTTTATCCACAACCATGCTGTTATTTTGGGTTTCCAAATTTAATAGTGCTTATGACCATTCTTAATTGCACCATAATGGGTGTGAAGCACAGGACTGTATGCAAACAGGCTCGACTTTTCTAGTCTTTGACTGTTCCTTGCCTCTGGCCTCTGTCAGAGAGGCTTGCTAACTGCATCTCAGGGGAGCAATCACATGGCTTGACTCAGCCTGTGGCTCTGACTATTGGGACTTCCTGAAGTCACAACCACTTTGGCGTCTAGAACTGGGGCACAGAGTGTCTACTCTTCATAAAATTCAGAGATTG
Source organism: Pipistrellus hanaki (assembly GCF_964339955.1). Lineage (NCBI taxonomy): Eukaryota > Metazoa > Chordata > Mammalia > Chiroptera > Vespertilionidae > Pipistrellus > Pipistrellus hanaki. The sequence goes on along the minus strand of NC_140506.1, from coordinate 43,655,291 downwards.
CAAGGGAAGTGGGAAATAGAGAACTGATTAAGGATGCACCTTAAATGGTATCAAGGGAGTCAGTTAGCAATGCAAAATATTAGATAATATAAACATAACATTCACTGCCAGTTGATCACTTATGTGAGCATCGTGAAAAACAAAATACAACAGGAGAAAAAAAAACAAAAAACCTGGGGATCAGCACAAATACAAGATTTCCTGAAAGATAATTCTGCATAAAAGTGCAATTTCATGGGGGAGAAAATGCATAATAAAATGACATGGAGTGATGTGCCAGAAAAAAATTGATGTGTCTATTTGTCTTTCTGGAACTTGCTTGGTATTAATCAATTCTAATGGGTGTATCTAGTCCTTCTTATACACACACCCCTCCTTTCTTGCATGTTATTGATTGAGAGGATTTTAAGTTAGAAGACGCAATTATTTTGGCTGTACTTCACCTCCTGTGACTACAATAGAAGAGTCCATGCTCACACTTAGGAGTCAAAGTAATTTTAATTCAGGGAGTTCTGATTTTAATTATTAATTTTTAAGGAACATAACATTATGCTTAGCAGAGAATCCCTTTCTTTCTCAGTATTCTGGTGTAGCTACTCTCCTGTCAGCCTAGGATTTCAGAAATAAGAGAAAAATTTTTCTTCATAAAAGCCTTGGCCTAATTAACAAGAATGAACTAGATTTTATGATGAACAATTTATAGGCAGTTAATAGAGCTCGTACACAGTAGCCAGGAGCTAGATAATTCATCGTAAAAGGAATCTCAGTTACACTCCTAATCCCCATTCTCTGGATATTGCAACCAACTGCCTTTACAATTGCCACTTTTATAAGCCTTTGATTTACTGACAAGTGATGCTGCGTTTATAGAGTCATAATGAAGCTTATAAATGCAATAAACACTTATGTCTCTGGCCATGTGCTTCAAATTTTTTTTGCCAAACAATTTACATTGTTATCTCTAAATAAAAATAAGTTTTCAAAGGTTTCCTAAGGATTCCTCAGACTAGCACAATAATAATAAAGATAATAACAAATTGTTTAACTATCCTAAGTATTTGTTGAAAAGAAACTGATTTATCTCTAAAAGAATAATGCCACTGTTGTAATGAGTTACAAATTATAAACACTTTTAAAAATTATAAACATGGTAAAATAACAAATATCCAAATGTAATGTTTTATAGGTCAGAATTTAAGGTAGATAAGACCAAGGAGATCATATCATCTCTTACCACTTGATGTCTTACTGTTGTTCGATTTTAAAGCTATAACAAAAGACAGCACACATTCTGTGGGCAGAATTGGGTGACTATATCCTTATACTGCCTTGACATCAACTGTATCTTATTGATCTGCTCATCTCTAGAGGAGTTCTTGAAGTCCTCAAATTAGATAACACTTCTTCCAGGAAGGCTTCTATGACCACTGGTATCCCTTACATATGCCTTCTGATCATCCTTATCTTCCTCAACCACAAAAGCAAATGCAATTGGGATTTAATTACATGATCAGCATTCACATCCCCCATTGACCATGAGTTCCAGAATGGTGTTCTGACCACTGTATTCTGACTCCAGAGTCAAACACATTCCTGGAAAATAATGTGTTTGTGTATAAATGATGTTCCCAGTTTCTAAAGCCTGTTCACATAAGTGAGCATAATCATCCTAGTTGTATGATCTAGCAATAAATTGGTCACTAAAATGGATGGTAAATTAATCTGTATTTTAAAAAGTAGAACATTCAAAAGCTGTGTCTTGTAGAAATACTTTACAACAGCATGTTCTATTCAGATCTTCCACATTTTAAAAGGGGTGTGTATCAATTTTTAAAAGTAACAGAAAAAATAATAAAAATAGGAAATGGCTAGAATAGAAATTCAGACAAGTTCAGAGAAATATGATTGTGTGACCCAAAACAGATGAGCTAACTATTACATGAATCCTGGTCTCCAGGGACACGAAGAAAGTGCTGCCTTTTTCTTGAATGGACAGAGCCATGAGCCATTGTAAAGTTGTTTAAGCCCCATAAGTTACAGCTTCTTGACCTATCAAGCTATGAGATATGAGATTATATGTCTAAGGGTACACTCAACAATCCATTTTTCAAATGACTAGGGATTTAATTCTGCCTGCCAGACAACTGATTTTGTATAACTGATCAAATTACAGCATGTGGTCAATTTCAGTTTATTATCAGCCATAGCCACATATAAAAGATACCTCGCTTTCATCCAGAGTTTCTCATCTCCTATCTAGAGGTTATGAAGATATGTTCTATTATTTTTTATAGTAAGATACATTTCTCGTAAAAAAAAAAAGGGGGGGAGAGGGATGATCCCTTTCCCTCACCAATTCACCCATCACCACAGAAAAGCTGAGGCCCAAACAGCTGTCCCAGAGGCAGGTTCCTGGCTGCCAAATCACCCGCAGGAGGACACCAAGCCTAGCACACTTGGAATTGCTAGGGAGAGAATGCAGCTGAACACCTGATAGTTCACTGACACCTTCTCCAGGTTGTTCCCTGTCAGGGAAGTGCAGAAACCCAAGGCAGAAAATGCCCCTAGCAATGTCTACTAGGATGCCAGCCCAGCAGGGCTGTGCCAGCCCATGACACCTATGAGAGATGGGACCCTGAGTCAAAATAAAGCAAAAAATATGCTATCTTTTATGGTTCCTAATGCCAACTAAAAATAACAGAGAGCGGTGGTTAGTTCAGACCTAAGATTCACCTTGGAGATTTTTCCTAATTGTACATATCCCAAAAAGTGTCTTTTTTCCAAATGGAATTGGTCACTGACATGTGGATGTGCTCCTAATAGCAACATAAAAATATTCCCTGCCTGAAGCATTATAATAAAGTTGTCTTTTTCTATTTCATTGTCTCAGAACATTTAATCAATTGAAATGACATCTGGGGCAGGTCAAAAGAAGCTACTTATATTAATTTATAATTGTAATAGTCATTAACTTATTGATGACATACTCTTATTGCTTTAACTTATTTTTAGCAGTTTTAGTTTTAGTTTTAAAAATGTTTCCAAACTGTAAAACATCTTGGGAGTCAAGGATAGAGACCTGGACACATTGTGTCTGCAAAAAATGTGGCCTCCCATTTAGTAGTCTCCTATTGCCTAACTAATTTCAAGGGCCAAGGATCATCCCCCTAATAAACTCTGTTCTAATTTTCATAATAATTTTGAAAGTGTATTTTGTTCTCCTAAGACAGAACTGGGTATATAGAAGAAGCCCAAATTTTATCAGCTCTTTTCTTTTTCCAGTTCAGGAAAGAGTCTATTATCAGGTATTTCCAAATGAGAACATCAATCAATAATCTTCTTCTACCCACAGTATGATCTCTTTGCTAGTCATAAAATGAAAGCCTTGGCTCCCTATTAAAGAAGGAGTGTGGTGTGTGTGGTTGTGTGTGGTTGTGTGTGGTTGTGTGTGTGTGTGTGTGTGTGTGTGCGTGTGTGTGTGTGTGTGTGTTACAGGAGGGAGAGGAGAAATGAGAGAAATACAGATACTTCCTAGGATGCACAAACTAAGCAGTTACATCAGTCCATCTACACATAAAACCAGAGTTGCTCCACTCCTTCCCCCTCGCCCACCCTCCTGGGGAAGACCAGCTTCCCCCTCTGTCTTTATCTTCCCTGAGTTTACTAGATTCTGATGATCCTATCTCAATTCTGACAGCAGCAGAGAACTGAGGACTTTACTGACAAGACAAGTCTTGTCCCAGACAGACAATGGGAACTAGATAACTGTTAAAAATGTTGAATTCCAAACATAGGAAAGAATTAGCTAGACCACTTTGGTAAGGATTTACCTCAGTAATGAATGCTATGAGAGAAGGCATTCTTCAGCACAATGGTGTGTACATGGCAACTGGTTGGGTTCATTTGCTCAACATGCTTTACATAAGTTGTGATTTAATAGTCTGCATTTTTTTCTGATACGGTCTCCATCTCATTATGAATTTTAGGTCTTAAACAATGGCTGTGTTTTGAATATTTGAGAGCATACCAGACAGGCACCCTCCACCCTATTACCCAAAATATTACAAATACTAGCTAACTTGGGGAATCTGCATCCCATATTTCTTCCCCACCGGGCTTATAAAATGCCTGTGCATTTGTGCATTCACAGGCAGATTTTCTTGCTGAACTTAAGTATACTCACAAAGTCAGAGTCACTCTCTTATTTGTGCAGGCAAAGTCAGGACAAGGACTAAATTGAAGGTATATTTCAGGGCATCCTGGAATGGCACACCCTCTCTACAGAATGTGGGCCACTCATCTAGATATCCTAGTATTTTGACATAAGCCCTGTCAGATAGAAGTTTCCATGCTACCAGATACACTTCTTTTGAAAATGTCATCCAGGGTAGAAATTGATTTTCTGCCTCAAATGCAGCTGCTGCTCTGAGAAACCTCCTATCTTATTAACAGTGTCCCTGTTCCATCTCCGATGAGACATAAGCCACATGATGGAATTGACATATTCTAAGAATGCAAAATCCTCACTGATTCATTCATTCAACAACTGCATGCCAATCACTGTTCTAGGTGCTGGAGATACAGTAATTAGCAAGACAGCAAAGGTCCCTGCTGTCATGGAACTACTTTCTATGATTTCAGAAAGTATATTATTGTGAGACAATAATATAAAACAGGGTAATTTACAGAGAAAGACTACTTTGGTTTGGAGAAAGGAAACCTCTCACAAAGTTTTCATACTTGAGTAAATCATACCCAATTGAAGCTATTAAATAACCTGGTAGGTAGGACACAGGAGTTGGAGACAGAAGACTCCTGTTTCTCATTTCTTAAATGTCTTTAGGCAAGTTCTTGAAAGACTTCTATCATTTAGCATACAATTGGTAGCCCATTGGGAACATTTCTCATTCTTCCTAAAAGGGTGGATTTGGTTCAACTTGATGAGCTCTTCCATTATGAAGTTCATATCATGCCAAAAAAAAAAAAAAAAAAAAAAAAAAAAAAAAACCACTACATTTACCTTTTTTAAATACGAAGACTCTAAATCAATGGTTCTCAAATTTGGGTGCACAATAATTTAGAACCCCACCGCTTCTAGCATTGATTTAAATGCCGAAATAAATTGTGAGATGAACTAGTGGAAGGATTTAGAGGTGTAATCCAAAGGCAGATAGGAAAAGGGGTTGGCATGGGAGTCTTTCAGGACCAGTGGATCTACCTCTGGATACTCCAATGCCTTATAAACCACCTAGTAGAAGAAATAAATAAATAAATAAATAAATAAATAAATAAATAAATAAATGAAATTTAAAGCAATTTAATGTTTTTGTAGCAGTTTTATCCCAGACTTGGGGTAGGGAAAAAAATCATGAAAATATCATCAAGCACAATTTGGATTGGACATGATGTATATGTTTGTGGTGTTACCACATTTGTTACCACATTTTTTTTCAAGTTATGCAACAGAAATCACATTCTCTTGAGGTTAACTACTACCCTATTTCCTTCAAAAGATTTTAAATTTCACACCTCCACCCACACATTAAAGTAGCAGTCCAGACCAGATGAAGGTTAGAGATTCAGGTTTGAAAGAGCGATTGGAAAGTACTTTGCTTGTACTGCTCATAACTCTGGCTTTTACCTTTAGGCCTCTTAGTGCTTTGCTTGATTTCTGACCTTAAAGTGGATTTAAAGTGTTCTAAGACTTACCCTGAGCTACATAATTTTCCATATCACCGCCATGTAGTGGCTGGAAAGCGGGGAGGTTTTTTTGTTTGTTTGTTTGTTTGTTTGTTTGTTTTTCGGGGGGGGGTACATCATTAGAAACAACCAAGAGTGAATTCAAAGATGAGTCAGGAGCATTTTAATAAACAAACATGTTCACAAGCCAGCACCTTTTCTCATGGGGCTTTCTATCACCCCCACCAAATGCTCGTTTCTTCCTTCTGTTCACAGCAGTTTTACCCAATTTTCAAGGCTCAACTTACCCTCATTGTCCTTTTCCCTTTGCCAATCCTCCAGAATGCATAATTTGTATATGTGTATACTATATATCACTGACTTCTCTCTAATTACTTTTTGTGTCTGATTTAATTGAAGTGTAAGTCCCTGGAAGATAACAAGCATATCTTACTCTGCTGTCCTCAATGACCCCTTGGTAATTAGACTAGAACCAGACACATGATGGGGTCTTGGAAGGTGAGCAATAAATAGGAATGATTTTGAAGAAGTCTTCTCACCTAGGACTGTAGAATTAGAGCTTGACTGAAATCATGGGTTCCGAAAGAAGCAGTAGATTAGACCCAGTCAGCATGTTCCTGGCTAGAAAACAGTAGTTTTGGAGGTGGGAGGAAAGATCTCAGTACTGGAAGAAAGAAGGAGATGTGAAGGTTAGTTCAGTCACTCTTCTGGGCAATGGGCTTGCAGAATTGCAATAGAAACAGATATAACATGTGTAAAGCAGCTATTCAGTGACTAGTATATAGTCAGTGTTTGGTAAATAATAACTGATGACTCAATATTGTTTTTAAAAAGAGGACCTTTAATACATTTTTATCTGGAGTCCAGGATGAATGAGATATATAAATTATAGGCAAAACTAAAATCTATGACAAAGATTAACTGCATCAAACTGAACACTTGGATCCAAGTGAAATTTCAATTTATGTAGAAAGCGGGTTTCTCTTTGGCTTTTCTCTTTTTATCACAGAAATGCATCATTTTTTCCTTCCAGTTGATCTTATAGAGTGTTAAAGCTTTCATGTTCTAGAATCCACAACAATGTGTTACAAAAGAGGGAGCCTAAGATTTAAAATCAGCATGTACATTTAAAAGACTCATTGGAAGAAACTGTGCAAATATCTTCATCTCTACACCTTATTTTAATCAGTTGCAAAATGAGCATCCTTACTTCACAATGCTCTTGAAAAAAGTTAGAGGATGTATGAAACATACTAATAACTTGGAGTCGAGATCAGCTGAACAATTCAGCAATCAAATAAAAATATCCATCGATACTAAATTGGTATTTATTATTTACTACTAGTGGCCTGGTGCATGAAATTCATGCATGGGGGTGGGGGGGGTTGTTCCTCAGCCCGGCCTGCACCCTCTCCAATCTGGGACGCCTCGAAGGATGTCCTACTGCTGGTTTACAGGGATTGGGCCTAAACCGGCAGTTGAACATCCCTCTCACAATCCAGGACTGCTGTCTCCAGCCACTCATCTGCCTGCCTGCCTGCCTGATTGCCTTTAAACACTCTGCCTGCTGGCCTACTTGCTCCCAACTATCCCCCCCACCCCCGCCAGCCTGATCACACCCCAACTGCCCCCTGTGCCTGCCTGCTCACCCCCAACTGCTCCCCTGCTAGCCTGCTCACTCCAAACTGCCCCCACACTGTCCTGCTCACCCCCAACTGGCCCTCCTGCTGGTCTGCTTACCCCCAATGGCCCCACCGCCCACTAGCCTGATCACCCACAACTACCATCCCATCCTGGCCTGATCACCCCGTAGCCATCCAAGCTCCCAGCCCCTCTATTTTTTTTCCCCCCAGCACCAGGGCCAGCTAGAAGCAAGTATCTGGGATTTATTTATCTTGTATAATTGAAATTTTGTAGCCTTGAGCAGAGGCCAGGGCAGGCAGGAATCTTGGCCACCTCCATTGCTAGGGGCAACGCAAACCTCCTGCTCCCTCTAGCTCCATGGCCACTGCCATCTTGGTTGGGTTAATTTGCATACTCTCTCCTGATTGGCTGATGGGCATGTCTTGTGGGTGTAGCAGAGGTATGGTCAATTTGCATGTTTCTCTTTTATTAGTATAGCTAAACAAAGAACCATGAAAGATAAATAAATAAATAAATAAATAAATAAACAAACAAACAAACAAATAAAAATTGGGAACTAGAGAACCCAACCCAGGAAAGCTAGTTGCCAATGGGATTGTAATTCACTTAAAAATGACACAAAACTAAAGAACATAGTGCCAACTGGGAAAATGTCGAGCACTATGGGAAAATTTTGGATGATTACACACAGAGCTTGATCATTATTAACTTCCTAGGTTATCATTCAATGGCCACCTCAACAGAATTCTAACCCACTCTGGAAGCCTTGTGTCACAGATCTGGTTTGGAAATAGTTTCAGCCAAGTTAGAACCATGCTATCCACAAACATGTGCCAGATAGTTCCCCTTTCTGTTTGCTTATGCTCCCTCTTTTTGCATCTCACTACTGAACTACCCACAATCTTTCCTCTTCTTAAAATCCCTTCCATTCATTATCACACATTCTAAATTTTACTTTTTCCATGAAGCTTTCCTAAGTCTTCAACTGCTCATTTTTCACTTTTGAATACCTCATTTCATTTTCTTAGTATCTTTCTGTAGCAGTTTGTATATCTACTAACTTGTTAACTTTTCCCTCTTGGACTATAAAACAGAAAACTTAATCTCCTTCAACTTCCATCACCCTCAACAACTTGTCATAGTCAGTATTTACTAACTTCTTAAAAATTGAATTCACTAATAGAATCTGGTTAAGATGCTTTGATTCATGTAATCTTGATCTGGACAAAATAATTGGTACTATCTCATTCATTTATTCATTTAGTTATCAGTCCCTATGTTGTGTAAACCTATAGGATACATGCAAGTAAACAGCTGATTGCAGAAGCAGGTGGTAGGGCTTTGATTAAAAATAAAAAGTACAAGGTGTGAGTAGGGGGAAGGGAGGTAAATACTTATCTCTCAACACTCTCCAAAGTACTTTTAATGATTAAGAGAATAATTTTCCCAGTAGGTGATCCATGAATCAGAAAGTTGTCTTTGACATCAACTCTCTCCAAAGAAGCTAAAAGTAGCCGAAACCAGTTTGGCTCAATGGATAGAGCGTCGGCTTGGGGACTGAAAGGTCCCGGGTTCGATTCCAGTCAAGGGCATGTACCTTGGTTGCGGGCATATCCCCAGTAGGGGGTGTGCAAGAGGCAACTGATCGATGACTTTCTCTCATTGATGTTTCTAACTCTCTATTTCTCTCCCTTCCTCTCTGTACAAAATCAATAAAATATATTTAAAAAAAAAAAAAAAAAAAAAAAAGCTAAAAGTAGAATGATCCAAACTCAGCCAGAGAAGAGATAAGAAGAAAGGCTATGAAGACACTGTCCCCTCCTCTACATACTGAATAATTCTCTATCAGAGAAAAATGTTGGGTAGCTTATTAAATATTTTCATCTCCCTAATAAAACATATTATGTACAAACCATTATTATCACAATTTTATTTTTTATTTTCACTTTTTTTCTTTTTTACTGATTCAGAACAATTGCATCTCAGGTAATGCTGAAATATGGCAAACGTCTTAGTTCCAGCAGCAATAAACTTAAGGCTGGGACATAATGTTTTTTTGTATATTTCTTCTCTATTTTTTTCTTTTGTAGTACAGATTATGAAAAAGGGTTTTATGTAGCCGTTGGTGATAAAATATATTTCTTATAATGTGTAATATTTGCTACATTCATAATTTTATGGTTTTAATTATTGATAAGAACTTAATTGTGCCCCATGTCCCTTTTCTTGCAGCACAATAAAAACTATATATTTTCTTAATTAGGCTTCATTTAAAGACTAGAAGACAATGCTGGAGTGGTTTCTTGCTAATTCACCTATCTACAGCCAGGAGAGAAATAGAATTAGCGCCTTCAGTGTGGTTTAGTGAGAATAAGTGTCTAACTGTGCTGAAAGTGTCACTTCCCTTTGCACAGTTAACCTCACCCAGAGGCCAGGGAAATACAGCCAACTGAAACTGCACTCTGCAACAAGGGGTGAGTTTCTCTCCTTCTTGGCTCTGGGGAGAAACTTCATTGATTTTAGTAGAGTCGGAAAAGGAAAATTGGGGTCACCTACATGGTTATCATACTGTCTTCCCTTTTTATATTCTCTGCTTTACTAGAAATGTAATCTTGGTCTTTCCTGCTTGATTTCAACATTCTGCCATGATACTCCACTTACAGTCACTGGGAATGTTATAACCACTTTATTCTGTGTCCAAATGTTTCAAAACAACTACAAGAAAGCTAGATGGAAGGAAATGAGCATTTTCAAAGCATCTGGTCCAGGTTATACTAGGTGTTTCCAATCAATTATTTCTTTAATCTCCAGGGTTCACAATCACAAATCCCAACAAGATCAGAAATGAAGAAAGCAGATTGAGCTTGAGAAACAAGGAGCCCTTTGAGCTCAATCTTTGATTTTCCACTTTTGATAGAGAGATGAGTACAGAAAAATGTTTAAGGATAACATTTACAACATTCTGTAAGAATAGCAGAGCAAGTGCAGTGGTGATGGATTGCAGTTGATACTGGCTCCCTGCATCAGGCAGGCCATTGGGAGTGGCAGAACTCAGGCGGACTGAAGGCACACTCTCATCTGAAGCAAGATTCTCTACCCTAGACTAGTGTTGCCATGCTAATAGTTCTTCCAAATACTTAAGTGAAGCTTAAAAGCTTCATTGTCATCTTTATCCATTTTCTATTCTTATGTAAAAAATTATCACAAACTTATAATAGTAGCCTACAACATTATATACTTATTATCAGTTTTCTTGCTCAGGAGTTTTGAACACAAGTTAGCTGGGTCTGGTGTTCAGTGTGCTGCCAGGCTAAAATGTAGATGTTGGGAGGGATACAGTCACATCTGAAACTGTAAGGTCTACTTCCAAATTCTCTGGTTGATGGTAGAATTCACTTCCTTGCTGTTGTGTGATCAATAGTCTTCTTTTCTTGCTACCCCTTCACTAGGAACTACTTTCAACTTTTAGAGGTTGTCCTTGCATCCTTGCCTGCACTCTTCTCCATAGAAACTTATTTCATCCAGGCTAGCTGGGAGAATCTCTGACTTCTTATACTGTATATTTTTTATTTTTTATATATTTTTATTGATTTTGAGAGGAAGGGAGAGGGAGAGAGAGAGAGAAATATCAATATTGAAAGAGAATCATTGATTGGCTGCCTTCTGCAAACCCCACAATGGGGATTGAGCCCACAACCTGGGCATGTGCGCTGACCAGGAATCAAACCATGATCTCCTGATTCATAGGTCAATGCTCAACCACTGACCCATACTGGTCAGGCTCCAACCTCTTTTAAAAGTGCCCACTTGAGTATGTCAGGTTCACCCAGTGTTATCCCCATCTTGATTAAATCAAAGTGAAATTAGTAGAGACCCTAATTACATCTTCAAAATCCCTTCTGCCATATAATATATCCTACTCACAAATCTTGTTCCTACTCAAAAAGAGGGGATTATATACTAGGGGGAGGAAATCCTGAGGCTATCTTGGAATTCTATCTGCAACAGCACCTTTTCTTGGGTTTCTCACAGAAATATGTTGAATACTTTAACTTCTTTTCATTTTCTACAACTGCTTTTGACCTCTTGGCATTATCCTATCACATTATCTCATTGGTCTAATGTTATCTGCATTGAGTGCCTGTCATGATTTTTAAAACTTTAGAGTTGGAGTCTTTTCCCTGCCATTGATAAGTATAATAAATAGTTGTCACAAATGAATTTGCACAAAAGCTGACTGTGATGTCAATAACAGGTATAGCTTTTATAACTGTAATGTAGGTTGATTCTTGAAATTCTGAATTTACCATTAGTATACTCTATTCAAAGGGACTTACTCTCTTGATACATAGAGAAAATTCAAACTTCAAAGCATTTTAGAAAATGACAGGCAGCTGAAAGTCCCATTTCTATTCCAATGAAAATACCTTTTACTAAGAAGTTAAAATTTTCCACAAACTGTAAAGGAACTTTAAAAAATAAGGGTAATAAAAAAGTGCTATTATTCTCAGTAAGAAAAGTCTTAACCATGTGATTTAGGGAAATGTCTAAGCATTTCCTTGGGCAATTGTAAGGTAAATTTAGTTCTCACAATGAAGGAAACATGTTTTGAGGAATTTTCTGGGATTTCTTTTTAGCTTGTTTGCTTCTTGTCTATATAAATCTTTTATATCATTTTTAAGGGAAAATTATAAGAAATATTTATGTTTGGAGAAGAAATCTATCTATAGGAATTCAGATTTAATTTTAAAAACAGGTAAACAATCCTATAAACAAAATCAACGATTTCCCCCCGGTGCTTTTTGCAAATAAATAAAAAACAAATCAGCTCAGGTCGTCTCATTTGTTGCTTGAACACTGAAGAGCAATGCATTAAGATTTTAAAGAAAAGTTATATTTATTTTGCACTCTACAAATCATGTACAATAATTCATGATTTAGAAAAGACTATTGAGCTTCCCAACTATTCTCCTTTAAGAGTGGCAGTTGAAACAAACAATCAGTTCACTTCATGCATGGAAGAGAATTCTCCAAACTCTTCTCCTTAAACAAATCTTCAATCAGGTAAATGACAACTTTGTTTAAAGGAAAAATATTCGGTACTTTGCTAGTTCATATTGATGAATCTCTCAGTTTAAATTTTAAAATCTGTGTGTCAATTAAATGGCAATGAGTGGATGGACATACTTTTTTTTTATATAGTAAAAAGATCAACTAGATCAATTCAACCAAATGCCAATATTTCACCCCATCTGATTTTCAATGCAGCATATTGATATAAACTTATAAACAATATATCTTGAGAAGACTTTTAGAGTTGCACAAATGTAATCTTGGAAGTTTAATATAATAAGTAATAATTTCTGGGCACTTTTTTATTGTACCAAGGATAAATTTTGAAAACTTGTGATAAGTTTGTTGTGATCATTTGATAAAAGTAATACAGACTAGAGAAAATGTGAAATTAGTTATAGCAACAACAAAAAAAGCATTTGTTTAAAAGCACTTTCCTGTTTGTTTTTTGTTGTTGTTTTTTTGTTGTTGTTATATTTAAAAATAAGAGCAGAGCTAAATTTAGCTCCTGATTTACCTCCTCAGTCTTGTTAAGTGAGTAGAGAAATTTCTACATGCCATAATTTGAGAAGCATTGAGCACCTTCAACTGGCCTTGCCTTGATCCTGGTGACTAAGATTTCAAGACTTTATTTTAAAGGCATTGGCAATCACCATTTGAAGGCAGAAGTTATCTATCAGGGTAATGAATCTGAAAGATAAATTATAGTCCTTAGCAGAAGAAGTGCCAGAGAAGTTGCATTTGAAGTGGATGGGGAAAAGAAAAGTCATCTACTAAAACATTCCAGCACAATCATCACCCAGTGAGTATCTGTTGAGTTGGATCAGCTTGAAGAGAAAGCATCAGACTTTTCCTCTGGGACCCTGTCAGAGAGAAATGCTTTGTAGCTGGATCTCAGGGGAAACTGAAGCTCAGAGGAAAGGAAATGAACAGTTAGAGAACATAAACTACAAAAAGAGGTAAAGAGAGTATCCACATCCATAGCTAAATATTTAAAGTAAATTAGGGTGATATTGTGTAACTACTACCCAGAGATTTGGCTCTCTTCCTAGAGTAAAAAAAGTAATCTCTTCCTATTTATCTGACTCATTCATTTTAGAAACCCATAAATTGACACTTGCAATTCAAACAAAAATTTTACGGGAGATTTTCATTTATCTAGGTAGCTTGTAAGTGTAATTTTAATATCATTTACCTGAATCAGATTAACAGAAGTTCCCCAGTTTGTATCTTACAGAACATTTTAGCTATGATGGAAAACTAAGCTATTGGTTTGCAACATAAACAATCAGCACCAAGTATAAAATTAAGCTAATATTTCACTTGTCAGATTTACAGTATCACTTCCAAATTGTCCAAAGCTTGAATTTGAATCTGCAATAAAGTCCTCATAACAGAATATGCCTTTAATTTTGCTATGGGGAAAAGGAAAGTCATCTACTAATTATGTATATTTCAAAGTTTAACTTTAAACTTATAATCGTTGTTTAATTTTCCCCACTAGTGTATTGATGAGTTTCTGCCTGTAAATTGGCAAAATGGTGATTTTTTTTTTCTCCATTTATATTGTGCCTCTCAAAAAAAATTTTCAACACTGCTTTGTTTCTGACAGCTCTCGGTTTTGTTTTGTTTTTTAATTTATTTCTTGTAGAAGAGAAGAGGCTTGTTTGCAAAATGAACAAGATCTAGGGGCTTGTAAGTGGGGAACTGAGCAATTATTTCCACCAACAGTTTTTAGAGAATAAGATTACTATACTACTGTGTTTAATCAGAGTAGTCTATCGCAGAAGCTCCAATATGAAGGCCAAAGCATTGCTTATGATGCAACGTTGCATATCGTTATCTAGAATATGCAGAGTTTAAAGGAAAAACCCATGAAAAGTCGGGGAATTCTGGATAATAGTTCAAATATGTCTAATCCCTACTTAAGTGGATGATCATGCTTCCTTGATTCAAGATACCCATCCTTTACAATTATAGTTTTCAAAATCAGAAAGCGACCTTTAATCAATGATGATTCTTAAATGATCAGTGGTTCTTTAGACTTCAGAAAACAAGTAATCTCAACAAATAAATAAAGGGCTAACTATAAAAAGAGTAAAACCTATGAGAGAACCAATATTTGCCTTAATATTGAAAAACTTTAGCAAATGAGGAAAAACAGAAAAGGAACAATTTTGTACCATAGTAGCAATCTTAACTTTTAGACACTAACTCTATGTTAAAGAGCTTATGGACTACTTCTCCAGATTAAATTTAGTATTCTTGTGAGGGAGAAAACTATGAGTGTGTGTGTGTGTGTGTGTGTGTGTGTGTGTGTGCGTGTAGTTTCCACATAATTCAAAGCACATTAAAGCCCTCAAGACCACATCTACAATATGACAATTAGTTTTTTTTTTCATAAAAGATAAATGATTACATGTGGTTAAGAGTGCTGATAGCAAAAGGACTCTTTTTCATTGAAAAGTTGTAATTTGACCTGTTTTGACACATTTAGGGGAAGTTTCTAACCTAAACCTTTTTCTTAACTCAGGAGAAGTCAAGTGATTCTAACTGGGGCTCTAATTGAGCATTTTAGCAATAGAAGGAGACTCAAGGGTTATCTATAATATCTCGATCATTTTACAGACTTCTCAGAGAGGTTTTAAGAAAGCAGAACTCAATTCTAACAGAAGATTCCAAATTGTTCTTTGTGTTCCTCTGATCACTGTGCACAGATACATAGTCTGTATGGCTTTTTGTAGCAGACCTGGCAATACTGGCATTAAAATACAGCATGATGAGCAATCGTGGAAGTCTTTAATAAGTTAGAATCATATATCATTTGTCTCATACAATAAATTTCATTTCATTCTCTAACTTCATAGAAAAGGAAGATAATATCTGGGAAGGTAAAAGAGCTGATCACATGCTGGTCAGTGCAGGCTCAGGATTGGAACACAAATTCTCTAACTCCCTCTCCACTGGTTTTTTACGACACAACATGGCTTCATCGTGAATTATGTCTAGGAAATGGAAAGATGAAAAGGAGAAATCTCTTGTGTGGAAATCTACAAGATACTTGTCTGTAGGCCTGGCTAATCTTTTCTCCTGGCCCTACTCAATGGTAAATGTCCTCCCTTATGAACTCTTCCCCTCTTGCTCTATCAAATTATACTTTTAGAACAGGTTTCACACATGATCTTATTTATTCTTTACAGCAACTTTATTTGGTGGACATTAGTATTAATATCGCCAATTCAAGATATAAAAGTGAAGGATGCTTGAGGATTGAGCTATACATTTTATCAGTCAGTGAAAAGAAAGGATACAAGCTCAGAACTGTCAGAATTTGAGCACCTTTTTTTAAGCATTCAGCACTATCTAGAATACAGAATGTGTACAATAAATGTGAGCTACATGAAAATAATGAAGGAAGGAAATGAAATTAGAAGGGAGGGAAAAGGAAGGAAGGAAGGAAGGAAGGAAGGAAGGAAGGAAGGAAGGAAGGAAGGAAGGAAGGAAGAAATTTAAACATGTTGTAAATATTTAAATGTAACGTGTACACAAATAACTTTTTTATAGGCATATATCTTTTCTGCCTGATAACTTTCTCTCTCATCTTTGTGTCTTTTCCATCTCAGCACAATACTACAATACTTTCTACAAAAAAGAAAAAATGATACCACTTTCTTGATAAGTTCCCTCAGGGAATAAAACTCTGTGGGACACCATGGAGAAATTATGCTCAGTAGTCAGTAGCCTAGAGTCTGACAGGCTCCATGGTTACTTAACACAGTGAGAACAGAGAAGAGGGAGAAGAAAAGTTGATGCAAGTGGAATGGTCCAAAAAGGCAGACAAAACAATAATGAGGTCCATGTGAGGAAGATAAAACAAAAAGTCAGAGGCTGGAAGGATGAGGACCAGAAGGCTTGGTTAAAATGGGTTCAAGACCTCAGAAGGAGTCACAGTGATGCCTTATGTGGTCCTGGTAGAGAGTGCATGATGACTTAAAGAAACTAGACAGTTACCTACATTACATTTCTCAACTGATATACTACGGAGTCTATGATGTCACTCTCTACTATGCAGCCAATGAGACAACTGGTGGTAGTATGTCATCTCAAACATCTGTGGTCAACTCCAGTTATTTTCTTATTACTGCTAATTTGTATCCAAACTCAAGTTTTAGAAAATTTGACAATGCATTTATTGGGCAAACATGTGGATTTTTAGAATTCTAAAATTGAGTTGCATATTGTCCTAATTTTAATAAAAAATATATTTCAAAGAATATGTTAAAAGGGTAATAATAAATTTCCCTCTTAAAACCTCCAATAACTAATTTTAACAATTACTTTCATATCGTTCCCAGTTGGGCATTTTATTTAGCTCAAAAAAAGTAATAACTAGAATATTTCTCTTCTAATAATGTCAGGAAGTTTCTGCTATTACCTAAAATGAAAATATTTCACTAATGTAATTTCCCTCTTCATTATACAGCATAAAGATCAAGAGCCATAAAAATTATTATTTTGTTGATGAACTCAATCTTCCTATTTCAGAAAAAAGGAAGTAAAGAATGAAACTATTTCTCAACATCCAAACCAGTGTGCTTTTGGATTTTGCATATGCAGACAACTAACTGTTGGCTGTTTTACTGGTTCGAATAACCCAACAAAGTATTGTAGAAGGAAATCTAACTTCTACCTTAGAATCCACATCTGCTTATGCTAGAATGAAAACCCATCTGAGAATCAATGAAGCACATGGAGAGGGTCTAATTAAATCCCTATGCCATTTCCTTTAAAACTGTCAAATTCAGATTGTAATTGTGTATTCATTCACCTCCAGTGGTGCAGTGGTAATTTTAGAAGTGGGAATATTTAAGCAATAAGATCCAGCAGGGCATGTTTTGCTAAGGGTATCAACGAGACTGGATAGTTCTTAGGTAAGCAGCCAATAGTCTGAAAACAAAACATTACCTAAATAGTAAGTGAATCGCAAGACCCTCTACAAGTATACAACTGCACTAATTACAGATTTAATTCTGTATTAGGAATGAAAACTTGTAAGAGATGTTCTTGTTAAATGATATCATGTAAAATTTCTAATATAGTAAAGGACAATAAAACAAAGCACTGGCACATTAAGTCAAAGTGATAATATATTCAACAAATTAAAAACCAAACTTCCAAGATATCTGGCTTTTGAGGTCACAATAAAATTCCAAACACTTGTTCTGCCTTCCTATAATTCTCTTCCTTCATCAGTCTAATTTTGCTGTTCCTTAAATAATTCCCAACTAAAATCTAATTGAATAAGTATGAGAGAAATATATGATCTGCATCTTGTTGTTGGGGTACATTTTACTCATTTGAGAGGTCAATAATACTTTAAGGATGGGGACACAGATTTAAAACATATATAGCTAAGATCCAAAATTACTGAGGAATGCTTTTTAAACTTTGGTGAAGAAAGGCAACCAAATTATATAGCGAATTCACTGGCTTATATGAAGATAACAGCCTGAGTTAAAGGGCCATGAAGGTATCTCCAGTTCTCAACAGAAATATATTTATGCTCTTGCTTCTTAGGTTGTTAGCATGGTAGCATTCTAACAAACTACATATAAAAAATCCCTCCTTTCGCTCAACTTGTTTCATTTTATTCCCTTCCATTTTCCTTTGCACCCAACCCCAAAAATAAGCACATCTGTAAGAACTGGTGTCTGGTTGCTCTGCAGATAAAAACCCAGGCAGGAAATATCATCAGGTGGGGCAACAACAGAGAAAAATAAAAACTCAGAGCTCTCCCCACTCCTTATCCCCTCTCTCCACAAACGTATTTTAGAAAGTGTTCTTTAATCAAGCTAGGTCATCCTCCAAGGTCACTGTGTACAAATTAAAAGGAGGTTCCATTGTTCTGCATGTCTAGGATGTCCTTCAGGGAATAATTCAGATACGCAATGTTGACAGTAAAAATAAAATAAAATAAAACTGAATATAACTTCTGTATAAAGAGCTATGGAAAACCGAATAGAACTAGAGGTCACAACAAAGAGAGAAATAACTGGAAAATGGGAGGGCACTCTTCCCACCTCCTTTCTTCTTTGCTTAAACCCATTCAACTTCTAGTGTCTGGAGATCAAGAAAAGGGAGGAAATGAATGCTTAGAAGAATAAAAGTCTACTGTTTTGATCAAATAAACTTACCTTTTCTTATCTGTCTCTCTTAGAATATAAAATCTACTCATACCATCAATATAAATGATCATAATGCCAACTCATACACTGTGTCCTCTACCCTGTCTTGGCAACATATCTGCACAGAGAATAAGATAATTCACAGATAACTTAAAGAAGATGAAATCCATAAATGGTTAGCAAGAATTGAATAGCATAAAATACTTTAAGAATTCATAAGTTACATCTCTCCACAATAAGTCAGATCCCTAACATTAGTCAGTAATAGAGAGAGCATATGCAAGGTATGATGAAATACCATCAAACTCTTGTAAAAAAGAAGCATAAAACTTATACGTCTTGGGGCTTTTAAAGCAAAAGTCAACATTTGGATTCTAGGGGATTACCCTTTGGGTTCTTATTTTACCTGAGTCAGTTTTGTTCACATTTTAAAAGAGCACAGTGTTTTAAAAGAGCATATACTTCCACTCTTTGGGATTAGTAATCATTTGACTTTTTATTTATTTACAAACTAGAGGCCCAGTGCACAAATTTTGTGCACTGGTGCGGGGAGTGCCCCTCAGCTCAGCCTGTACCTTCTCCAATCTGGGACACTTTGGGTGATGTCCGACTGCCAGCTTAGGCCCTCTGGGATCTGGCATTCCTCTCACAATCTGGGACTGCTGGCTGCTACCATTCACCTGCCTGCCTTCCTGATTTCCCCCTAACTGCTTCTGCCTTCCAGCCTGATCACCCCCTAACCACTCCCCTGCTGGCCTGATTAACACCTTACTGCTCCCCTGCCAGCCCAATCACCCCCAACTGCCCTTCCTGCTGGCCTGATCTTATCCCCAATTGCCCTCCCCTGCCACCTGATCTTGCCCCTAACTGCCCACCCCTGCTGGCATGATGGCCCCCAACTGCCCTTCTTGCTGGCCTTATGGCCCCCAAATGCCCTCCCATACATACCTGGTCCCTCCCCTGCCGACCTGGTTGCCTCCAACTACCGACCCTGCCTGATTTTGCCCCCAACTGCTCTCCCCTGACAGCCAGTTTGGTTCTGATTGGTCAGTTTCTATGCCAGTCAGAGTCAAAAGCTCTGCCTCCTAAGCAGCCATTGGCTCCTCACACTTCACCCAGATTTGGTTCTGATTGGTTGGTTTCTATGCCAGTCCACATCTCTGGGCCTATCAACATGGCCTGAACAGAAAGGCAGGGCTGATCAGCAGCCATAGTGGAGGCCTGGAGAGAAATGGAGGCTCAGCTGTGGGCTAGTCCTGGAAATAAAGAGAGAGGCCAGTGCTGATCAACAGCTGCCACAAAGGCTACTGATCAGACCCTGCTTCTCTCCTCAGGCCTCTCTCCAGGCCTGATTCACCAGACCCCTCAGCAGTCAGTGCTAGATCACTGAGTCTGAAACCATAGCAGCCAGCACTGGGTTGCCCTGGCCTGCAGGAATGACTTCTGGTTAGTTGAACCTCTGGTCATTGTGGATGTGATGGACCCAGGGTTTTTATATATTACAATTTTTATTTAATTTATTGGGGTGACATTGGTTCACAAAACCATGTATGTTTCAAGGGTACAACTCAATAAAATATCATCTGCACACTGCATTGTATGCCCATTACTCCAAGCAGTCTCTTTCCATCCTCATTTTCTTCACTTTACCCACCTCCAGCACCCCTTTCCCTTTCTAAAACCTCTGCAGGAAAAAAGCATACACAGCTAAATTACTTATTTTCAATGCTCATGGGGTAGTGTATTTGAGAGCTCAAGTTAATCAAGAACTGTCTAATAGACTTCCTCAGCAGGTCAAATACATGTGCCTAATTTAAAAGAACTATTTTATAGCTTTATTTTCACCAAATGAAGTGGCAGCTGATCAATGTTTCTCTCTCTCATCGATGTTTCTAACTCTCTATCCCTCTTTTCCTCTCTGTAAAAAAATCAATAATATATATATATATATATATATATATATATATATATATATATTTAAATGGACCGTTTATAAATATTAAGAATTATTAATTATTTGAAATATAAGTGATTCTGCTACAATGCAAGCTGGTTAATAATGAAAAATAATTACCTATCCTACTGGTCTTTGGCTATATAAGAAACATGTAGAAGACACTCAGATCTAATTGTTTTAGGTTAGATAACACCTGACTTATCTTGAGAGAGAGAAATAGAAACTTGTTAAAAAGTCTGCCATTTTAATTAGAGATGTGGTATCGTGAAATACTACTTGCTTTTTTCCCTCCTGCTGGAAAAACATACCTGCTCCTAACCCACTAACTGATCTTTTCAGTGCTCAAATAGTGAAGAGAAAACTTTCAATACCAAATGGCTTTCTGAGTAATACGTCTCAACTAACTTCATGCAGAACAATGGCTTGATAGAGGAATCATTGCCTCAATAACCCTCGTAATAACTTTCCTCTTGAAGCTAAGTGTTTGTAAGCTTCCCTATTTTAATGTGGGTTTTGTCATACCTGTGTAGCCTTGCCACAGGCATGCTGGGATCTTTAGGGCGGGGTAACATGAAAAGTGTAGTAACCTGGAATTGTGATGAGCCAAGCCTAACACAATTAATCTAGCTATAGAGCCAACCCTCAAAGAACCAAAATGTTTTTATGCCTAAGGAAATCTCACAATCTCAGATGCAATCCTCACTGCTGGTCACACAGCTGGGAAGCAAAGCCACAGCTTGTGCTTAATTAACAGGAGCTACTACCTGAGAAATAAGGGGACAGTCACAGGGTCTGGGGTTTGTGGCAGGACTCTCTCCCAGCAAACAAAACTGGATGACAGTGGAAAAGCAAGCTAACAGGACTGGATGACACTGGGAAAGCAAGCTCAGTCATGGGCAAGTCTCAACCAGATCAGGAGATGAGGCTACCGCATGAAAGGCAGGGAATTGCTCAGGCTCACACCAGTCCAAGTAGGGATCGACTCAGAACGTAAGACTGGTGCCATGTTCCTGGCTGACAGAGATGTAGCTCATATTATTCTATCAGCCTTAATTCTCTCTAGCTCAAAACTGGGCAGAAACAAGTCTTGAATGCAAATATTTTTCACTATTGAAAGCAAAATGAGACTAGAGAACATATGAGTGTGGTCATTTATAATTTTTCTATCCAACCAATGCTAAATTCTACACACCCAGAAGCATGGACACACACTAACATGCTTTTGTTGATACAGTATGAATGATTTTCTTAAGTTTGCAGTTTTCAAAGGTCCACATTTATTGCTGACTATAAAATCTTAATTTATTATAATAACTAATAAACTTTAGTTAAGATTAGAAAAACCACATTAAGTTTATGATTTTTAACATTTGAGCATATTTTTAAAATATTATTAAAGTAATGGACTTATAGAGAGTTTTGGGTTTATACTTCATCACAGATTATTAAAATCAATGGGAAAATGTAGAGTAACCATTAGGAATATAGATTTTTTCCAACTATGGGATGTCTAGCTTTAAGCTCTTTATATCTTGATTTATCAAATGTGAACTTTGAACTTTTCCAGCTGAAACATTTCTTAAATTCTAATATATAAGTATTTATAATGGCTCCCCATTGTTTCATTTGCTTAGAAAACAGATTGAAAGAACAATGATGCTGGATTTCAGATGTCTGAAGGAAATACTGCATGCATGACATCTGTTTTCCCTGGGGATTCCACACACATTTGCTTTAATGTACTAGTGTGTTCTTTTTTTTTTTTTTTTTTTTTTTTTTTTTTGGTGTATAACCTTCGATTATTTTTTTTTATTTTATTTTTTTATTTTTATTTTTTTTTAATATATTTTATTGATTTTTTTTTACCCCCTCCCTCCCTCCCACCCATCCCCTCCCTCCCCAGAGTTTTGTGTCCATTGGTTGCACTTATATGCATGTATACAAGTCCTTCGGTTGATCTATTATCTCCCCCAGATCTTCCTCCCGTCCCCACTGTAACTCGACAGTCTACTTGTTGATATACTGTCTCTATATCTAGCTTATGGTTCACCAGTTTATAATGTTCTTTATTATCCACAAATGAGTGAGGTCATGTGGTGTTTCTCTTTCATTGATTGGCTTATTTCACTCAGCATGATGTTCTCCAATTCCATCCAGGATGCTGCAAATGATGAGAAATCCTTCTTTTTTATGGCAGCATAGTATTCCATTGTGTAGATGTACCATAGTTTTTGGATCCAATCATCTGCTGACGGACACTTAGGCTGTTTCCAAATTCTGGCTATTGTAGATTGTGCTGCTATGAACATAGGGGTGCATATATCCTTTCTGATTGGTGTTTCTAGTTTCTTGGGATATATTCCTAGAAGTGGGATTACTGGGTCAAATGGGAGTTCCATTTTCAGTTTTTTGAGGAAACTCCACACTGTTCTCCACAGTGGTTGCACCAGTCTACATTCCCACCAGCAGTGCGCGAGGGTTCCTTTTTCTCCGCAACCTCGCCAACACTTGTCGTTTGTTGATTTGTTGATGTTGGCCATTCTGACAGGTGTGAGATGGTACCGCATTGTTGTTTTGATTTGCATCTCTCGGATAATTAGTGACTTTGAGCATGTTTTCATGTGCTTTTTGGCCTTCCTTCTGTCTTCTTTTGAAAATATTCTATTTAGGTCCATTGCCCATTTTTTAATTGGATCATTCATCTTCCTTTTATTTAGTTGTATAAGCTGTTTGTAGATGTTGGAGATTAAACCTTTATCAGTGGTAACATTTGCAAATATGTTCTCCCACACAGTGGGCTTTCTTGTTGTTTTGTTGATGGTTTCTTTTGCTGTAAAAAAGCTTTTTATTTTGATGTAGTCCCATTTGTTTATTTTCTCTTTAGCTTCCATTGCACTAGGGGTAGTATCAGTGAAGAAGTTTTTTTGGCATACGTCTGAGATTTTGTTGCCTGTGGATGCTTCAAGTATTTTTATGGTTTCCCGTCTGATGTTTAAGTCCTGTATCCATTTTGAGTTTATTTTTGTGTATGGTGTAAGTTGGTGATCTAGTTTCATTCTTTTGCATGTATCTGTCCAATTTTCCCAACACCATTTATTGAAGAGACTGTCTTGACTCCATTGTATATTAGTGCCTCCTTTGTCAAATATTAATTGAGCATAGTGATTTGGGTTGATATCTGGGTTCTCGATTTGATTCCATTGATCTATATGTCTGTTTTTGTGCCAGTACCAGGCTGTTTTGAGAACAGTGGCTTTGTAATACAGTTTGAAGTCTGGTATTGAGATACCTCCTACTTTACTCTTCTTTCTCAGGATTGCTGTGGCTATTCGGGGTCTTTTATTGTTCCAAATGAACTTTTGGAGAGTTCTTTCTAGGTCAGTGAAATATGCCGTTGGTATTTTAATGGGGAGTGCATTGAACTTATAGATTGCTTTAGGAAGTATGGACATTTTGATGATGTTGATTCTACCAATCCATGAACATGGTATGTTCTTCCATCTGTTTACATCTTCCTCTATTTCTTTTTTCAGTGTCGTGTAGTTTTCCGCAAATAGGTCCTTTACTTCCTTAGTTAAGTTTATTCCTAGGTATCTTAATTTTTTTGGTGCGATCGTAAATGGAATTGCTTTTTTAGTCTCTGTTTCTATAAACTCACTGTTGGTGTATAGAAATGCCATAGATTTCTTGGTGTTAATTTTGTATCCTGCTACATTGCCAAATTCATTTATTAAGCCAATTAGTTTTTTAATGGAGTCTTTTGGGTTTTTTATATACAATATCATGTCGTCTGCAAATAAGGATAACTTTACTTCTTCTTTTCCAATTTGGATGCCTTTTATTTCCTCCTCTTGTCTAATTGCAATGGCTAGTACTTCCAGTACTATGTCAAAGAGGAGTGGCGATAGTGGGCATCCCTGTCTTGTTCCTGTTCTTAGAGGGAATGGTTTTAGTTTTTGCCCATTGAGTATGATGTTTGCTGTGGGTTTATCATATATAGCTTTTATTACGTTGAGGTATGATCCTTGTACTCCCACCTTGTTAAGAGTTTTTATCAGGAAAGGGTGTTGGATTTTATCAAATGCTTTTTCTGCATCAATTGATATGACTATATGATTTTTATCTTTCAACTTGTTTATGTGATGTATCACGTTTATTGATTTGCGGATATTGTACCAACCTTGCATTCCTGGTATAAATCCTACTTGGTCATGGTGTATGATCTTTGTGATGCTCTGCTGGAGCCGATTTGCTAGAATTTTGTTGAGGATTTTGGCATCTATGTTCATGAGGGATATTGGCCTGTAATTCTCTTTCATTGAGTTGTCTTTATCGGGTTTTGGTATTAGGGTGATGCTGGCTTCATAGAAGGAGTTTGGAAGTGTTCCTTCCTCTTGAATTTTTTGGAATAGTCTGAGGAGGATAGGTTTTAGTTCTTCCTTGAATGTTTGGTAAAACTCTCCTGTGAAGCCATCTGGCCCTGGGCTTTTGTTTGCTGGAAGCTTTTTGATGACTGTTTCAATTTCTTCCCAAGTCACTGGTCTATTGAGATTTTTAGATTCTTCCTGATTGAGTTTTGGAAGTTTGTATTTTTCTAGGAATATGTCCATTTCCTCCAGGTTGTTCAGTTTGTTGGAATAGAGTTGTTCGTAGTATTTTGTAACAATCCGTTGTATTTCGGTGGGGTCTGTTGTTATTTCACCTCTTTCATTTCTGATTTTGTTTATTTGGGTCCTCTCTCTTTGTTTCTTGGTTAGCCTGGCTAGAGGTCCATCTATCTTGTTTATTCTTTCAAAGAACCAGCTCTTGGTTTTGTTGATCTTATGTATTGTTTTTTTGGTCTCTATGTCGTTTATCTCTGCTCTGATTTTTGTTATTTCCTTCCTTCTGCTTACACTGGGTTTTTCTTGTTGCTCCTTTTCTAACTCTTTGAGTTGTAGAATTAGATCATCTGTTACTATTTTTTCTAGTTTTTTGCAATAGGCTTGTAAGGATATGAACTTCCCTCTCAAAACTGCTTTTGCTGTGTCCCAAAGATTTTGGATTGTTGTGCTTTCATTGTCATTTGTTTCCAGGATGTTTTTAATTTCTTCCTTGATTTCTCTGGTAACCCAGTCCTTGTTTAATAGCAAGCTGTTTAGTCTCCATGTGTTTGATTTCTTTGGATTATTTTTATTGTAGTTAATTTCCAGTTTTATGCCATTATGGTCTGAGAAGATACTTGATATGATTTCTATCTTCTTGAATTTGAAGAGACTTTGCCTATGTCCCAAAATGTGGTCTATCTTTGAGAATGTCCCATGTGCACTTGAGAAGAATGTATATTCTGTGGCTTTGGGGTGGAGTGTCCTGAAGATGTCAATTAATTCCATCTGGTCTAGTGAGTCATTTAGGATTGATATTTCTTTGCTGATTTTTTGTTTAGATGATTTGTCGAAGGGTGACAGTGGGGTATTAAAATCTCCTACTATGATTGTATTGCTATTAATCTCTCCCTTAATGTCCTCTAGCAGTTTTTTAATGTATTTGGTTGCTCCTGTATTGGGTGCATATATATTTACCAGGGTTATTTCTTCTTGTTGGATTGTTCCCTTTAGTATTATGAAGTGGCCTTCATTATCTCTTGTTATGTCCTTCACTCTGAGATCTAATTTGTCAGATATAAGTATTGCTACCCCAGCTTTTTTTTCATTTCCATTTGCCTGGAAAACTTTTTTCCATCCCTTCACCCTCAGTCTGTGTGCATCTCTTTTTCTGAGGTGGGTTTCTTGTAGACAACAGATGTATGGGTCTTGTTTTCTTATCCAATCTGTTACCCTATGTCTTTTGATTGGAGCATTTAATCCATTTACATTTAAGGTTATTATTGATAGGTACTCATTTGACGCCATTTTTATTCTATACCCGTGTTCCTTCTTCACTTCTTATTTCTTTATTTTTACAGTAGACCCTTTAGCATTTCTTGCATTGCTGGTTTGGTGGAGATAAATTCCTTCAGTCTTTTTTTGTCTGTGAAGCTCCTGATTTCCCCTTCAATTTTGATTGATAGCCTTGCTGGGTACAGTATTCTTGGATTCAGACCCTTCCTTTGCATGACTTTGTATATTTCATCCCATTCCCTTCTGGCCTGATAAGTTTCTGTTGAGAAATCAGTTGCTAGTCTGATGGGGGTTCCTTTGTATGTAACTTTCTGTCTCTCTCTGGCTGCTTTTAAGATTCTTACTTTGTCGTTGTTGTTTGCCAATTTAATTATAATGTGCCTTGGAGTCTGTCTTCTGGGATTCATTTTGCTTGGGACTCTGCGGGCATCTTGGATTTGTGTGGGTTTTTTCTTTTCTATTTCAGGAAAGTTTTCTGTCATTATTTCTTGAAATACTTTTTCCATGTCTACCTCAGTTTCCTTTCCTTCTGGAACCCCTATTATTCGAATATTATTTTGTTTTGTTTTGTCCCAAAGCTCCCATAGGCTCTCCTCCTGCTTTTTAATCTTTTTTTCTAGAAGTTGCTCTACTTGGGTATTTTTTTCCATCTTATCTTCTAGCTCACTGATGCGGTCCTCTGCTTCATCTAGTCTACTCTTGATGCTTTCTATTGAGTTCTTCATGGTAGCGATGTCACTTTTCATTTCTTCTTGGTTCTTCTTCAGTTCCTCATGGCTCTCCTTCATTTCCTCATGGTTCTTTCTCATTTCTTCTTGGCTTTTGTCAAATTTCTCTTCCATTCTTTTTAGCCATGCTATGATCATTACTCTGAATTCTTGCTCTGGCAGGCTGCTTACCTCTGGCTCGTTTACTTCCTTTTCTGGTGATGCCTGCTTTTCTTTCAAGTGCGGACTATGTTTTTGTCTCCCCATGGCCTCTCTTTTCAGGATGTCTGGTTATGTGGTATTCCTTCTCCTGCGTTGATTTTGAGGTACAAAATACAACACTACCAGGTACAACACAAGCGGCACTTAACAGGAATGTATTTACAATATTAATAACCTCTAATAAAGGTGACCACTAGAGAAAGGCAACTTAGGGGATAGGAGAGAAGGAATAAAGGTAAAAATAAAATAAAGAAAAATTAAAAAAAAAAAATTAAAATTAAAAAAAAATTAAGTAAATTAAAAAAAAAAGAGGGATAAAGAGATAGAAAAAGAAGAAGAAGAAAAAAGTAATGACAAAATGAAGTTGGAAAACAGGGAAAAAAAGAAGAGGGAGAGAGAGAGAGAGAAAGAGAGAGAAGAAGCAAACTAAAAGAGAAATGGGAAACAAACTATATATATATGGAGAAAATTGCCATAGAAAAACCTCTGGACCCAGCCAATGCCAGTAACAATACTTGGAGATTAATACAAACTACAATATCCACTATTATTAAGTAAGGCTATGATATACAGAAGTAAAATAAACAAACAAAAACAGAGGATTTAAAAAAAATACAAAGCAACAATAACAATACAGGAATAAGCATAACAATTTCACTAAAAGGCATAAAAATTCACAATACAATGCCTTCACACATACAATGCGAAAAGGATAGAGGGGAGAATGGATTTTTTTTTTTTTTTAACTAGTTAATATAGTGCAGAGATTGGTATTTATACACTTGGATCAGGGGTTGGAACTTAGGTCTATAAGTATAGTGAGAGCTTTAGCAGGGGGTATAGAGAGAGAATAGAGGAAAAACTAAAGCCGGAAAGGGATAGGATAAACTGTAGACTAAAGGGTAAAGTTTAGTAAGAGAGTGATAGTGTAAAGGTTGAGTTGAGATAGGGTTGAATGATGCTATAGTAGAGATTAAAATAGAATGAAGGTTACTCCCAATGTAAAATAAAGAAAAAATAAAATGGTACTAGAGAGAGAAAAAAAAGAAAAGAAAGAAAGAAAAAAAAAATAAATAAAATTTTTTTTAAAAAAAAATTGCAAAATAGCAGTAGTAATAGTGATAGAGATTGAAAAATGTAGTAATTGAAAAGGTAAAATCAAGTAAGGAAAAAAGAAAAAAAATTGTTTCTTAAGTAAAAGATATGAAAAATGAAAATTAAATAAGAGATGTAAAAAATGAAAATAAAATAAAGTATAGCAAAATTAGCATAAAAATGACCAGTACTGGTCACTCACTTCCTCAGTTAATGTATTTGGCACTTCTGATTCTCGGACCAGACAGTCTTGCAGTTCCCAGCTTTCCACTGCACCTCAGTTTTGTAAGGTAATCCTTAATTTTTAGTAGACTATATCTTAGATATTTGTGTCCATTTATTTTTGATTAATTAAAAGACAAAAGAAAAGAAAGGAAAAAAAAAAAAAAAAAAAAAAAAAAAAGAAGGGCAGTTTGTAATTCAGCTCTTAGGTGTCAGTGTTTCCGGTTTGACCTCCCAGTCTTTTTGGTTGCTCCGGCCTTCTTTCTCTATGGCTCTAGCTGGCAGGGTGCCAGCTGGCTCCCAGACTATCTCTTCTGGCTCCGATCCCTTGTTTCCAGGGAGGCACTTTCTCCCTGCAAATTCCCCGGATATGCCCAACTAGGCTGATCTTCCCTAGTATTCCGAAGCTAGGGGGTGAAGGGGATCAGGCGCCGAGGTGTCCAGATGTTCCGCCCTTGGCGGGACAGCCGCGATTCTTAACACTCTGTCCCGTGTCCCCTGGCTTTTTAAAAAAAAAAAAAAAAAAAAAAAAAAAAAAAAAAAAAATTCCCGCTTCTGGGGAAGCTTATGCCAAACCCAGCACTAGATGTCGCTGCAGCCTTCTTAGGGCTCAGCTTTGCGGGCGCTGCATGGAGGCAGGGCCAGAACTCCCCGGCTACTGTGGCTGCTGGCACCGCGGGACCGCGATCTCTCAGGCTTTCCCCGCAAATTCTGACCTTTCCGTGGGTGACCGAAGAACTCCTTTGAATCCACACGCCAGCGCCAACTCGGGCGTCTCAGCTACTGGATGGACCTCTCCGCAGTGGGCTTTCCAGGCCTCAGAGAAGCCACTCCTTTCTCACAGCGCCGCCTCCGCCGCTGCTTCTGCCGCCGCCGCAGCCGCCGCGGCCGCCGCTGTGGCTGTGTTGGCCACCGGCTGGAAATCCTGTCCAGCGGATCGCTGCCTAGCTTCCTTGAAACCTCTGCTGCCCCTCAGCTGCCAATCAACCCTCCCTGAGCGACTCAGATGTTACTTTTATCTGTTCTGGGACCAGAGTCAGAACAAGTCCGACTGTTCGGTCGCCATCTTCAAGCTCCGCCCCCTAGTGTGTTCTTCATTACCTTAGAAGCTATATGCTAAAAACAAGAGTATGTTTCAGTTTTCAAGGAAAAAAATCATAAATCACTTCTCTCTAAAGAATAATAATTTAAGGGGTTAAGCTTTCAAAAAAGAAAAAAAAATGCAAATGATCATGTTTCTAAATGGCCCAACTTTTTAAAGATTATGTGTAAGTCTTCCATAAGCCTTCTGTACATGTAAGTCTTTTTTCTTATTGAAGAATTATCCAGAGCCAGAAAGAACCTGCCTTTGAAAATCAACAGCTAACAGAGATCAGATCTGCATCTCTAAATAGTCCAAGTCACCAATTTAAGATGCTGGAGATATTAATTCTCTGGAAAATTATTTGGCCTCCAGAAGCAGTGAACTTTGGGACATCTTTGGTGGATACCCTGGAGTCTTGCCACAACTGACACGTGAAGTCCCATGCCAAACACAGAATGCCACTATTCCAGACTACACCAGCTGGCTTGTAACATCTACATCTCTGTATAATTGCCCTTAATTAGAAACATAGAAAATATCAAAAACACATCCACAATTCTTCTGTATCTGTTCAACCAATTTATAAATTAATATTTCCTCCTTAAATTCAGGTCACCTGAGTTTAAAAGCTTTTGTAAAGTTTATTTATACTGAAAGAACACAATCCAGTATGATAGCATGAATATATTGCAGGTTAAAATTCACACATCATATAAGTAGATGAGATAAAAACTCTTTTTTCCATTTTATTTGATCTTTTCCTGAGATGACCACATCAAATGATCAAATGTTTCTTTGCAGCATGAGAATTTGATGGAGCTCTGAAATCAAGTGTCTCAAATCATTTCCTAAGTCCAGACAGGGATAATAAACATCTCTTGAGGGTCCAAGCCAGACCCATTAGTGAACACGAGCCACCTCACATCAGCTGAAAGGAAAACTGTCTCCTGAAATTAAAGCACAATTGATATCAACATTTGCTTTCTCCTGGCACCATCTTTAGAATCTTAGAGTCAGGCCTGTGACTCCTGTGTCCTGATGCATTTAAATGAAACTAAAAAGACTTTTAAAATCTCCCACTCAGTGAATTGAAGTAAATAAGTAAATTCATTTAGTAAATTGCATCCATACACTTAATTAAATACATTTCGCAACTTAATTTGGAGAATTTGATTTAATTTTGCATTTATTACAATGGCTTTTCCTATTAAAAATGGAGAAACCAAGAGGGTCAGAATGAATTAGGGATAGAGACCAGAAGGCTTTGTTTAAAAGACTAATAAAAAGTGACTTAAATGTCACCACCTCCTGACAAAATGTGTGAGTTTCAGTTTTGACAGAAGACCTCCATTCGTTTTTGTTGGTGTTGAATTCTGCACATAAATTCTACAGATTTCCGAAAGAGATATGTGTGTACTTAGCAGCTAAAACACTGACAGGCTTGGAAACCAAAATCTCCAGCTTATCCAAAGGTTATGTATAGTGCACTCAGCCACAATACAAATGTAGAGTGCAGTGCCTGCATGAACTTCCAATACAATCTGTAGAACAGACCAGTGATTCAATGCCCACCTTAGCTAATCATATAGCAGAGAAAGATGACCAAGTCTAGCTGGCTGGGATAAGTTATTACTAGCAAATACCTCTGCCAAAGAAAGAGATTTAATAGTTTTTATGGTCTATATTTTTTTGCCTTAAATTTTTCAAAACCTAAAAATCTACAAAAATATGAAAGTGAGAGTTCTTTATGATTGAATGAATAAAACAACAAATGATCAATACATTGGTGGATAGTTAAATGTCTAGATAAATTGAGAGATGAACTTTCAAAGACTCTAATTTATAATATGTTTTATTTAAATAAAAGACCCCAGTGTTTTTGCTTTCTTCTTATATTGTAGCATCTTATTTGAAACTGTACCCAGAAAGCTGAAGACAGCTGAGGGGAAAATTGGGAAAATTTTCCTTAAGAGACTATAATGACACAATTCATTTTCCATATATCATAGATATTATCATGGAAGATAAATTCAAAAGATTCCAAGAAAGAATAATAAGTAATGAACCTAGGTATTGACTCATCAGTTAAGAAGTTTATGCTCGCAAGACTTTATTTGTTGATACTTTTTTACAAAACTATATTCCAAACATCTTGGCTGGACTTTTGCACTGCATCAGAATGAGAATCATGATAAGCTGGGTTCTCCACACACCAGGGTCATCTCCATTTGTAAAGTAACTACCAGTGGAAGTCAAATCAACAGAGTAGCATTTATTCACCTACCCCTATGTTAATGCAGTTTCCAAAAGTTACTCATTTACTATCCGGGATTTGGTTAGCCCCTAGTTGGTTCGTTTTATTCAGATAAGGTTATTTCGAACGACCAAGTTCACAAACTGACCCTCGGAGTAAAAACTATCTGTAAATTTAAGTGTGTTGGAAATCTGTAAAATTCTAACATTTGTTTGCCATCCATTTCGGCACCTTGCTAGTTGTACAGGGAGTTTTAAAATATGTAATCCTACTGCTTCTTAAAGATAAGTAGGCAACATCAAGGGGAGGCATATTTTGCTCAGGAATCCTTACACCATTATGATACTACCCAATATGTTATGGCAATTGTGATACTTTGTAGACCAGTGGAAAATATATCTAAAAATAACTGTGCCATTTCTGAGCAAAAGCAGAAGTAATTGATGTTTCCTAGAAAAGTGATCCCACCTGGCTTTGTAGAAAAGCAGCATGAGTGTTTCAGTGACAGGTAGATCCGGAAGAGAGCTTTGTCCTCAATATCATTCCGATTCTCTGAAACCCCAAAGCAAGGTTCATAGAGATTCTTTAGAATGCTCCACTTGAAAGCCAGATTACACTATTTAAGTGGCCTATGCAGTTCTGTATTATAGGCTCCCTGCTGCTCAGGCATTTTCCCCATTATAATATATTGCTGTAGATTTAACACTGTAGCTGTTCTATCATTTAACTAATATGACTCAAAAGGTTGTCACTGGGGACGCTTCTAAATTATATCACTGCAAATAAACCTTTATCAGAAGGAATTGCTTATTTAGCAAAGACATTTTATGGCATATTTGCATAAAAAGACTACTTCTGTCTTTCAAGTTCATCTGTAACGTTGCCGCTGAGCAGAAGAGCATTAGATGTGTTACAAATACAAGCGACTCTGGCAGCAAGCTCATTTGTAAGTGCATATTTGCAAACTTTAAGTGCACTGCTATGTCCTAACACACACCCTGCATAACTCATAGATGTTTGCACACTAAGAGAAGAGGAAAAAAATACTTATTACACAGCTTTCCCATTTAGCTTACAGGAAATTGGTAATAAAGCAGTGGATGTTAGTCCCCTGTTACATTGGCCTGCAAAGCAGGTGAATGAAGCAATTCAAAGCAAGGCAGTTTCCAGAGGAGAATGAAATATTGGATGCCTGGCTAGATTGTTTGAAGAGATTTTTTTGGCTCCTCTTCTGAAACCAATCAACAGTGAACGCTGAAGCAGACATGAGAATGAAAGCTATGTACCAATCATTTTCACGTCATCTTGATCTCAGCTGAGTGCCATGCTTGTTGTACAGCACAGAACATGTTAATAGTTTAGATTTTAGAGTCAGAGAAGCCTGAGTTCAACATTTGTCTAATGTATGTGCTAATGTATTAGACCATGGACAAGTTGTTTGATCCAAAACTCAATTTCTTCCTATCCTCATATATTTTGAAATGAGCATAACATACTGACTTTTGTGGTTAAAAAAAGGTAACAGCCTTTTGAGCTACACAAGGCAGTCACTTTTACCTACTTTCTGTAAACAGGGATATTAAAGTTTAATGACTTTAAGAGATTTATACAAAGTTGCCTATATAGATAATAGTAGAGTTGGGTACAAATTCCAAGATTTCTGGTTTATGATTTAAAGATACTTCTTTTACAATGTGAAGAATTCTCTATTTGCATTCTTTTTACTGGGTATTCTGATCTCACTAATGTACATGTGAGGTTTTTTCATTTTTAACCCCCCCAGAAAATCTTGATTTGATTCAGGATATTAAAAAGTGAAGAAAAAGCAAAACATCAAAAAGGCATGAGACTCTGAGAACCTTTATTGGCAATTGAATATGAAACAACGTCCTACCCCCATCACTATATATCCCTTTACACTCCCTTTATAGTATTCATTACTAACTAGTATCTATTACTAATTTAGAAGATAAGCTCCAAGGAAATGGAATCATTATCTATTTTGTATATTGCTATATCCCAGTCTTGGGACAGTTCCTAGTATATGATTGACATTTAGTAAATATCTATTGCATCAGCTGAATTATGAAAATATTTATGACCTAGTTATGAAAATTTAGGGTAAGAAGAAACCATTTTCCTGGGGCTAGCAAAGAGAAGCATATGGACCAACTTCTGTTGGACTGTGCAAAGCAAACCTTCAGCAGAGGGAAATCAGGCTTACAGTTCACTGTCTGCAGAAGACCCTTCTTTGTAAATTATTCTGAGTAAATTCAGAGTTCTTAGACAATGCAATAGAATGGCTATAGGGTGGGGAGTGATGGAGATGTTGGCCAAACACAAGAGAGCCCCTGTCCATAATGGCAAATCAAGTCTTTAAAATATTTTGTAAATAGAAATAACTCTGACTCTATTTATATACCGAGTTGATGGAGCAAATCAGATCAATTACATAAATGTGTCACAAAATGTATTCCACGGACTACAAGGGAGATTTCATAAGACTAACAATCTGGGGAACACACTGGAGAAATGCTGCCAAGCTTAAAGTGTATAGAATAGAGTGTGTTGTGCAGACAATTTTATTAATGACTTGATTAAGTGTTTTGGACCAGTTATATATAGCACCATAATTCATGTAAAATGATTTATTCAATGAAAAATACTTCATTTTAACTCTATAGGTATGAACAAATATATTTTTAAACTCCTAAAAATGGAAAATTTAGAAAGGAATGAGCTACTATGTGTGGCAAACATAAGTTATTCAACTTATAAAGCCCCAGTTCATTTTCATAGGAACTCTATAAGATGTGTATTGCTTTCCCTACTTTTTATATGAAGGAAATAAAACTTGGAGTATTTATCTGGCTTACTGGGGAAAAAAAATAATGGTAGGAACAGAGTTTGAACCCAGATCATTCTAGTGTCAAAACATCCCAGAATTTATTCCTTTCTTTCTTCTTCTCTTCTTCTCTTTCTCATTCATGATGCTTCTCTAAACTTCAAAACCAATGAAAAATTACAAGTCTCCTCATCAAAGTTTGGTTTTGTTAAGGAAGAAATACTACATTTTGGAAATCATCAACTATTGTATAGTTCCCATGAAAAACAGGCCCCATTTCATGTTATAATAATCCTCTTAATTTCATGACTAAAACACAGTTAAATCATTGCCGTACTTCTAACAAAAAATGTCTTATCTTCTTAAAGAATTTTAATAAGTCATACCATTGATACCCTCATAGTCCCACAGAATAAGTAAGAGAAGACTTTTAGAAATAATTTTGTCTGCTTTACTACATGTCAGGTAGGGTAGTAAACACTGGGGAAACATGAACAAGACCACAGCCTTGTTGCTCAGAAGTTCACAGTCAAGAAAGAAGGCAAACACATAAACAAAAAGTGCCAGCCACTGGGCTAGTGAAGGCCTTTGTAAGATATTACAATGCCACATAACTCTACTTCCTGCCTCTAGACCAGTGGTTCTCAACCTTTCTAATGCCATGACCCTTTAATACAGTTCCTCATGTTGTGGTGACCCCCAACCATAAAATTATTTTTGTTGCTACTTCATAGCTATAATTTTGCTACTGTTATAAATCATAATGTAAATGTCTGTATTTTCCGATGGTCTTAGGCAACCCTGTGGGTTGAGAACCTCTGCTGTAGAGCCTAATACTGCTCTAGACTCATGTCTTTTGTGTTTACTACATTGATATTCTATCTAATAAAGAGAGAATATTAAAATTGACTGTCATGCCATCACAAAGATGGTGGCACCCATAGCTACAAGATGGCAGCACCCAGTCCCCTCAGCCCCCCAGCTGCCCATGGATAGCTTTAAGGCACAGGCAAGCCTTAGATGTTGGTTCCTCAGCTGCCCAGGGCAGGCCTGAGGCACAGGCAAGGCTCGGATGGTGGCTTTCCAGCCACCCAGGGCTGCCTGAGGCTCAGGTAACCAGGGCCGGCCCAGGCTTGCACTGCCAGCAGTGGCTGGAGCAGAGGTATGATAGAGATGTCACCTTTCCCTGATCATCGGGCCTCCTCCTGCCCCTGACGGGTCCCAGACTGTGAGAGGGGGGCAGGCAGTGTTGTGGAACTCCCCCCTTCCAGTGCATGAATTTTCATGCACCGGGCCTCTAGTCTAAAATAGATCTAATATGACCAAGGCACACACTTGCATTTAATGCTCTACTAGCTTCTAGTAAACTTTAGTGTTAAGTTCAAGGACCTTAATCTTAAATCTAATGTTTTAAAAACCCATAATAAAAAAACGAGATAATAATAACTGCTTTTCACTTACCAGAAATTCATACAATTTCTATAAATGTATAGTTTCCAGTAAAAATTATTAATCAAATACATACACAAAAACACACACAAAACGAAACACAAAAACACTTGGTATATTTCTTTTCTCACTTGAACATTTAAAAAATATTTTCCATAATGTGGATTATTCCTGAACGTATATAAATAGAAAAATATTTAAATTGATTTTCCCACAGCATCATGAACATATCTCCATTTTTAATATCCACTATTGTGATGAGTGGTTCCCCATCTCTACCACTGCTGCTGTCATTAGTAGTTGAACATTCTCAGGATCTGCTTATTCCAGAGATCAATTCAAGATGGTTTATATGCAGTCTCCTTCATTTTAAAATCTAGTTCATCTGGATATAGGTTGTGGTCTTAGCTCTACAGATCCCAAAAAACACATTACTGAATAGCTTATTTCAAGCTAACCGAGAGACTGAAGCCTAACCGTGTAGCTTCTGACGATACACTCATTCAATAAGTACTTAGTGAGCTTCTAAGGGTCCAAGCACTAACCTATGTGTAACAAATGCCCATTACCTTAAGGGAACTCCACAATGAATTCACAAAGAATGACATAGTGAGGTAGGTGCTATGTTAAAAGATGCTGGATGAACAGCAAGGGGGCTCCAGGGAAGGCTCCCAGGAGGCATCCCAGCATGAGCTTAATGGTGCTTTTGGGGACTTCAGGCTTTATCTGTGCCCAAGAATGAGCATGAAGGGGTAGAGAGAGGTGAAGCTGGACTAGCAGGAATGCCTTGATAGCCAATAGCCTCTCATATCATATTTAGATTTTACCCTGAAAGGGAGGAGGAGTCACTAGAAAAACCATTCTGGCTGAAGTGCAAAGGAGACAGGAGAATCAGTGAGGGTCATTGTAATAATTCCGGTGAGATGGGGAATCCTTAGAAACGAGCCTGTTTGGAAGGGAAGATATTAAGGTTAGTTAGGGACAAACTAAAAGAACTGCTATAAAACTGAGCAGAGCACACTTTGTGGTTTCTGTAGTTATACAGTTTGACCCTTCTAGCCATCTCTAGTTTCCATTTAAACTGCATGCTCTCACTGCAAGTAGTAAACCAGCTGGTCATCAGTAACCCTTCTGCTAACTCAGACTTCTGTTCTGTAGTAATATGGAGCTTGTACTATGCTTGAATTATCCACACTGGAAAATTGATTTGGTGAATTTCAATCGCAATTGATTTAGCCTTGAATCACAGAAGAAAAACCGTGTCCTCATTGTCTTGCTTCCTGGGATTTCTGGTGGAAGAACAACAACAAAAAGTCATGGAAATGTTTCCTTAGGGCTTTGTTTATTGGCCAGCTTTCCACAGAACACAGCAAGGTGAGGGCAGGAAGGATGGGAGCTAATCTCCTCTGCGGATACTCGGAGGTGAGGGGCTGCGGTCCCTGTTGTTTGGGTTCCGTCTGGCCACACATAGAAAATCAGCAGGCAGCTACACGGCTGTGAAAAGTATGTCATAAAGTCTTTTGCCATGATTTCTTATGGGAAAATTATTTTGATAAGTGCATTTTTGGATTACTCATGCTTCTCTGATAACAATTCCCCAACATATGTCAAGCAGTTACTATATATGTGTCTCAAAATAGAAAAAAAAAAAGATATAAGCTAAAAATTATAACAAAAACACAAAGTAATGTTTTTGTTATCACATATTCTAACTTTTTACATGTGAAGGAAGCATTGTCTCTAATTATGTCTTAAAGTTGAATGACCAAAATAAATTAATGTACATGAGTGCCAAATATTCTAAATAATGGGCCCTTGGTAGCTAAATAAGCATGTTGGGGTTTCTAGTTAATGATCAAAAGTCAAACTATCACTGTGCAAGATTTTCTTATGTGAATTGATGCAAAAAGATTAGCAATTCAGACACTTTATAAATTCCAATTTCTAAATTAATTTTGAAAACTTTAAAATGTTTTAAATATAATTAACTCTAAAATTTGTGATTTCTTCCCACCCCCCCAAAAGGGAATACTTCATTAAACTTTGATTTAACAGACAAATTTAAAGTAATAAGATTTTATAAGTCTAAGATTCTACTCAGACTAATAAGAATTAAACTAATAAAACTATACTAACCACTAATTCATTAAAAGTGTTAATTTCTAAACATCTATTATGCATAAATTAAGGAATATTTATTATTTCAATTGGTATACCAGGAAAATACTAAGTTAAGTATTGCTTTCTGTTCAAAAAATTCTGAAATGTAAGTGCATTTTATATCTTCATAAAATCACCTTATATAAACGGCCTATAAGAAGTAACACAAGAAATCAGCACATTTTCTACCCCTTGATAGTAATGACTGGAAATAGAATTCTTGAAAAAAAAATTAAATAACATAAAGCTGGCTTCTTAGTTAGCAAGTTTGGAGTTTTCTGGTCTGTTATGTGGTTGAACTATTGCTGGCTTGTCTGGGTTGGGTTGACCACCCATCTAGCACTCAGTCCACATGCTCAGTCTTGTGGGTATCTTTCTGTTCTCATGGTTTTAAATTCTTGTTTGATTTTTTACTGACCTCCTGTTATGGTGACCTTTGAAGCAAAAACATTACTACCCACCTCTTCTGCACACCGCTCCCCCCCCCCCCCCCCCCGCCGCCCCCATCGGCTATGTGTGATGTTGTAAACGCGAATTAGGTATTGGACAGACGAGGTGTTTTTTATTTTTAAGTGAAGCTAAAAATCCATGTAGGAGGCCAACAAAATTAGGGAAAAATGCAAAAATCTAAATTGCTAACTTCTGAGAATTTCCCAGGAGCTTCATAGCATTTCCACATTTTCAAAGGAATGTAATAAGAAATTTTACAAAACAGACGCTGATGCAAATAGTTGAAATATAATTCAACAGGGAAATAGAATTCATTTGTTAGAAACAAAAAAAAAGAATTAAAAACATGTAACATTTTGAAAAGTACATTTTGTATACAGTTACAACAATTGCTAGATGTATTTCAGTGGTACTACATGGCTTCTAAGGCAACCTGGGTTTGGTTCCCGCTCACAAAGGACACGTGGAATGATAAAGCCAAATAGAGGATCAGAGACAATCTCTTCCCATGGTCTGATCTACCACTCCACATATCATTCAATTCAGGCAGTGCTGTTCTCCACTACTTACAGGTACCATCCATTTGAACCAAGTGTTTCAGAGCTTTAAGAAAAATTTGAAAATTACTAATTTAGTCTCAACTCAGAAAGATAAATTTCCTGAGGCAAGAAAGTAGAACCCTTTCTCCTAACTGCACATCCAGATTGTATTTATCTACCTCATGGTGGCTCAAATCAATTCAGTCAACAAATATGAGAGAGATTGCCACAATACAGCACAGTTAGGCAATAAGCCTAAGTTTCCTCTGAGACACTCTATTCTTTTGCCCACTTAGACTTTTTGTATTTTGAAACTCTTAGCCAGATTTCTTTTTACTTCATTTTATTTTATTTTGAGACTTGTAGCTGAGATAACTAGTTACCGAAGCAATATTCATTTACTGTTTGATCCTTACTAACAGAGCCCGACGTAGTTGTGGGTTGCAACACATTCAGCTAAAAACTATATTTATCAACCTCCCTTGCAGGTGGGTGGCCCTATGACTCAGTTCCGCCAATAAAACGTAAGCAGAAGCTGTTGGGTGTGGCAGGTTCAGCTGGTACATGCCTTTCTCCTTTCCCTTTCCCTCTTCTTTCTGCCAAAAATGGTCACATTTTATACAGACCTTCCTCTGTCACAACGGTGGAGCAGAAAGCTAGAAGGATCCTAAGGCATGGGTGACAATAGATGGTCACACACTGGCCCTGGAACCTAGCGCTTTCTTCTCTGTTGGTTCCTGTTCATCACAATCCTACACCTTTAAGATAAAAAACAAAACAAAACAAAACAAAAAAACACATAAGGTAATTTTTAAAAATTTCTTCAACAGTTTAAAAGTAGCATAATAAAAACACCCCAAATGTGTGAAGCTTATTCAGTAGAAATGTATCACTCATTGGTAGAGGCATAGTTTGACTCTTCTCCCATTTTTAAAAGAATCTCAAATTCTGAATGCAGCAGTAGGACCTCAACTTTTGCTTGAGATGTGGAAAAATTGTTCTCTTGGAAAAGTCCTGTGAAAATAAATCTCTGTGCCGTAAAATTTATTTTAATCAGATTCCATGAAGGGAAAGACCTGTACTAGTCCAATATTCTGACTTATAAGTTGTGTCTAAACGGAAACATAGTTTTGTTGTTTTCCTGAACATAATATCCAAGTGTTAATAGCAAACACTATAAAGATTTTGTTCCGTTATCTTAATTAAATACATAAATCACATAATATCACAGTCCTAAAGAAATCTATTTTTATGTTTAATTTTTTTCCAGTTTTATTGAGAACTAATGAACATTCATCACTATAGAAGTTTAAGTTTATATAGCGTGATCGTTTGACTTATATATGTTGTAAAATGATTAGCACAATAAGTTTAGTTAATATCCATCATCTCATATAAATACAATAAAAAGGGGAAAAAATGTTTTCTCCTTAGGATGAGAACTCTTAGGACCTACCCTCTTAAAAACTTTTCTATGTATCATATGGCAGTATTGTCTATAGTCATCATGTTGTAAATTATATCCCTGGTACTTATTTATTGTATAACTGGAAGTTCATACCTTTTGATCACCTGCCTCTAATTCCCTGTCTCCCCCATTAACCACAAGTCTGTTCTTTTTATGAGTTTGGCAGAGGCAGAATGTTTTTGTTTGTTTGTTTATGTTTTAGATTAGATATATAAGTGAGATCATATCGTGTTTTTCTTTTGCTGCCTGCCTGACTTATTTCACTTAGTTTTCTCACCTTTTTTGTACATTATATATATACATACATATATATATATGTGTGTGTGTGTGTGTAATGTGTGTGTATATATATATATATTAGAGGCCCAATGCATGAAATTCATGCAAGAGTACGCCTTTCTTCCCCTGGCTACTGGCACCAGCTTCCCTCTGGCACCCGGACCAGGGCTTCCCTCAAAGTCCTGGCTTCATCCTGGAGGTTTTCAGGAAGGACATCTTGTCTAATTACGGTAGCATATTATGCTTTTATTATTATAGATAACAGAGGCCCAGTGCATGAAAATACATGCACTAGAGGGGGTCCCTCAGCTCGACCTGCCCCCTCTCACAGTGCAGGAACCCTCAGGGGCAACCCAGTGATTAGGAGAAGGCAACACCCCATCACACCTCTGCTGCTGCCACTGCCAGCAGCGTAAGCCTCGGCCAGCCCTGATTACCTGAGCCTCAGGCAGCCCTGAGCGGGTGGTCAGCCACCATCTGAGGCATGCCTGTGCCTCAGGCTGGCCTTAGGTGGCTGGGGGGCTGAGGGAACTGAGCGCCACCATCTTGTGGCTGTGGGTGCCACCATCTTTGAGGGAGTGGCAGTCAATTAGCATACTCCCTCCTTATTGGCTGTGGACACACCATCTTTGCGATGGCATGAAGGTCAAGTAGCATATTTCCTCTTTATTAGATAGGATACTAGTAGCCCTGTGCACAAATCCATGTCCAGTAGCTCGCCAGTAGCTTGCTGCCACCCTCCTGTAGCTCCCTCCACCCCTCCACCCCTCCTCATAGCTTGCTGCCCTGCCCCCTTCTGTAGCTCTTTGGCCAACTTGTAGCTTGCTGCCCCATCCTCCTGCTGATCCGTAATCTGGTTGTTATGTGGTCGGTTGTTATGCTTCATGGCATAATGACCATTTGTATCTTATATCTTTATTATATAGGATATGCATACCACAATCTGAAGAAATCTTGATGATACTCTAGGCCAGTGGTCGGCAAACTCTTTAGACAACAGAACCAAATATCAAAAGTACAGCAATTGAAATTTCTTTTGAGAGCCAATTTTTTTAAACTTAAACTTCTAATGCCACTTCTTCAAAATATAATCGCCCAGACTGTAGTATTTTGTGGAAGAGCCACACTCAAGGGCCAAAGAGCTGCATGTGGCTCGCAAGCCACAATTTGCCAACCATAGCACTAGGCCATCCTCTCATTTTTTCAATGGAAAAGAGAAAAGGACAACTATTCACTATTCATTGGGTTTTTTCTCAACATCAACAAAAAATAACTTTATTAAGTAGTCAAATAAGAAAGTAATTCTACTCTTCCCTCTTTGCCTTTCCTCTTGCCCTCCCCCTTCACAGGATGCCCTTTCTGTCCCCACTTATAACCCCTCCCTCCTCTCACCTAATTGCAATTCAGCCTTTAAGACCCAGGCTTGGTCTCATCCAGAAAGCTATCCCTGACTTTGCCCACCATGCCCAGCCCCTGGCCTGGTGAGGGGCTTCCCCTCTTTGCTGGCAGAACACTGTGCACCCTGCCATCACCACACTTCCTGCAGATCATAGTGATCTGATTGTCTGCTCTTTCCCAGAAGCAAGTGAAGTCCCCAAGGGAAGGGGCCAAACTGTATGCACCCACATACAGCACGGGGTCTTGCAGAAGACACTTTCTCTAATGTTTTTTTCTCTTTAGAAAACATATGCTCATGAACCTTGAAGCAACGAGGACAAATGCTGAGTCAGTGGATTCTTACTCAACTCTTTCATGTGTTTTGAAACCCTTTCTCCTATAGACTTCCATCCTACAGCCAAATAGATGTCCATAAGCTCAGGGGAAATGGCTCCGAAAGTCCACAGAGAAGTTTGGTGATACAGGAAAAGTTGTAAACAACCCATTTAAAAAATATATACATTTTTAAAATATATTTTATTGATTTTTTTACAGAGAGGAAGGGGGAGGAATAAAGAGTTAGAAACATCGATGAGAGAGAAACATCAAGTAGCCACCTCTTGCACACTCCCTACTGGGGATGTGCCCGTAACCAAGGTGCATGCGCTGGACCTGAATTGAACCTGGGACTTTTCAGTCCGCAAGCCGACGGTCTATCCACTGAGCCAAGCCAGTTAGGGCAAACAACCCATTTTTATGTACAGTAGTACAACAAAATACAGTTCTGCCTTTTAGGGGTGGAGACACATGAATTTTTTTTTTTATAAGGAGCACATAGAGGCAGTTAAATAAGCAAAACACATTCGATAAAATCGCTTATTGCACTGCAAGTCTCCGGTTGCACAGGCTTGGTTTCCTAGCACCTTGTGAAAGATATGACTTTTTAAATTAATAGGT
Source organism: Pipistrellus hanaki (assembly GCF_964339955.1). NCBI lineage: Eukaryota > Metazoa > Chordata > Mammalia > Chiroptera > Vespertilionidae > Pipistrellus > Pipistrellus hanaki. The sequence continues at coordinate 43,611,745 of NC_140506.1, read as the reverse complement.
TAATCTAGGCTTAAGAAAGGAAGGCACAGCAATGGCAAAACCATTGATGCAAAATGTAGCAGGAAATAAACTCTTGGAGGAATTAAATTCCTAGAACAGAAATTAGGGAAACTAGAATGTTCCAAGTGATATTCTTTAGGTAACATAATAATTTGTTTTTAACCAAATCAACTATAATTTGATGATTTTAGTTGAAGAGATTTCTAAATGAGAGTTTTCACAATTACCATTACCTCTTTTTTAATGAATGCTCTTTCCCATTCATCATATTTTTAAATGATTCTATAAATAGTTTTTTATGTTAAAAAATAGTTTTCTCTTTAAAATAGAGTATTAAATGAGGGGCCTCTATAAAATATCCTACAGAGTGAAATATTAGGAAATAACAACCAAATAATGGATACAGTCATTTTAATCGCTATCTTATTATCTGTGACCTAGTTTGCTTAGTTGTTTTTATGGGGCCTGATTCTCTGATTTCTTTGATTTACTGGAGAATGTTAGATCCAGAAAGGATGTGAGAATATTCAGATCTCTCTTGTAATTATATTGGATTGCCAGTATTTCTGTAAGAAACAAATGAGCCTAGTAAACAACATTTTTAGTATTTCTCCCCAAATAGCAAGTTTTTATTAAAATGGATTTAATAAAGAAGAAATGCAATTTTTATAATTATTATTACATATATAAATATAGCTGCCAAAGGAGAAAAGAATTTTATAAAGTCTCTTAGAACACTATTGCAAATAATCAAACAAAACCTGAAGACCACTTCTTTCTTTATAAACTAAAAGCAAGCCTGACCACTGTGAGAGCCAGCAGTCTCATCCCTTCGCTTTCTTCTCTCTGCAGCAACCTTTGGTCTGCGTCCTCTTCTTGGAAATGCTCATCTCTATGAGTTACCCTATCTAATCGAGATACCAAGTGACATTCTTTTGTGATCAATGAAAATGTTTCCAATGTGGGCACTTCATTCCCAGCATATGTGAAGGTCTAGATGAAAACTGTATAAAATTGTGAAATAATTGCAGGCTTGTGGATATGCTTTTTCATGAGCAACAGTGAAAATGATAATAATAAACAAATGGTGTCAGACAAAGTAAGAGAATGACATAGAACAGGGTGTAGTGAGATATACACATGAATAGGCACAATCTCACACATGTGTTCATGGCATGACTGCAGTCAGTATAAGGATTCTCAACACAGTCTGTCAGATCAAGCCCTTAAGTCACAGGTAAGACAGCTTCTTACGTTTCCCAATATTTTGTTTCTTTGTGCCAAGGTGTGTGTGTGGGGGGGGGGGTTGTGAAGGGAGAATGCCATGAATAAACCTACGTATGAAGTTATAGGTGATAAAGTGAGAAATTAAGCCAGATCATCAGAGACTTATACCAAATCCAAAACCAAAGGACATCATTAAAAACAAGTAATATAAACATAACTGTGACTTTGTTGGTTTGGGTATTTCTGAACACAGAAAGTGCCCCATTCACCAAGTGCCAAAGAATTTCAAGGTGAGCAATTAAAAAACTCATTCTTCCTTCATCACAAATGCTGTTTTGCTTTTTGTTAAAAAATGTAATCTCCAGAGGATATTGGAAGTCAAGCCTAGGAAATAAGCCATGCTGGTAAGGCAGAGTTTAGCTAATCTCTGTGTCAAATAGAAACCTAGTAGAAGCCCTCCCCTCGTGTCCCCACCTGCCTGTCTGCTGCACCAGCCATCCCTCAGCACACAGCACTCACCACTGACCTACTGCAGACAGTTAATCAAGAGCAGGGAGAGCAGCTTTCACAGCACAAGGAGTTACTTGTTCTCAACTTTTTAAAGTTCATAATTCAGTCTTACTGTCATGCCTTTCCTCTTGGCGGTGCTTTTATGAAAGGTAGAGCTGAACAGAAAGAAAACCAGAGTCATTAACTGTTTGAAAGTTTAATGTGCTACCAAACCAGAATTAGATGTGATAATGAAATTTCCACTGCTGAAAGCAGACTTTGCTAACTGATGTATGTAGTGAGAAGGTGGTCACATAACCAATGAAAATTTTTACAAAAACATGCTCATTTTTTATATTTCTTATTCATTTTTTGTTTAAACTGGCCAAACACCAAATTAGACTTCAGTTAAGATACTTTAAAGAGAATTTAGTACTAGTAAAGTTCCACTTGTTTCTTTTAGAAAATATATATTCTACATTTATGGTATAGATGTTGATCAAGTAACCGTATACCTAGAGACATTCTGGAACAATGGGTCAAGATTTATGGCTTTCCATTTATTCAGCCATCTAATTGGTCAGAAACCCCATCAAGTCACCATAATCCAGAGGTATGGAATGGTTCACCATAGACACACCCCTGCTCCGTCTGGCATTCAAGGCATGTCTAACTAGGTTTCCAGTTCACCTTTTCTAACTACTTCAATCTCTGTCCTCTGTGCTCAATGCAATACAAAATGAATCATTAGTTGTTCCCCAAATACTACAGCACATTCTAGTCCATCCCTTGTCTTTGTAGATTGTTCTCTCCTAAGAGTTCAGCCCCTGCCTCTGCCCCTTCCCTTCCTCTAGATATCCCCACCCCCTCCCTCACCACCCTTCTTCCCAATGCTTCCATTCAGGCACCTCTTATAGACCACCATCTGTTGAAATGATACCCATTTAAAGTTTCATTAAACCGTCCTTTTTTTCCCAAGGAATTATTTCTTCCTGCCCATGCCAAACTAACCCAACTTCTTTCTCCTCTCCATCCAGAAATCACGTTGCTTGAACAGTTGTGCTTCTCTCTCCATAGTTTTTGGCACACAGGGGAAGCTCCTATATTGTGTGCTCAGTGATTCAAACAACTGTAGATTGCATTGCACCTTTATCTACCTCCTAGCCTTCTCCTCCTCCTGAGGTTATAAGCTTCTTAATGGCAACGATGGATCTGGTGGGAGGAGGCTGCTTATTAATCTCTATAACCTTTAAAGTACCTAATAGGTTCACTGCCCATTGTGAAGGCTGGATAAATATTTATTGAATCGCATGATGAAACTGGGTCGGCTGGTCTGGGCTAGGTTGGCAGTGCTGTGGGATTGCCCCCTGATTTATCAGGAGCGGGGCAAGTGATGCAAGAGGTGATTTTCTTTACTGAATCATACCTGGGTGTATATCACACCAAGCTTTGGAACATACCATTTTTCAAATTAGATATAAAAACTGCAACCTTCCTGTTTGTAACATTTTAAGTTCTTCTGGCTCCTTGCAGGCGTGGGGGCACTTCTGTAAGGTGTTGACCTAAATTTCTTCTGACCTAATTTCCTTATTGCAAAAGGAATTCGGTGCAGCCAGCCCCCACTGCGGAGAGGTTTTGTTCTATATCACTGCCACATTTCAATGACAAGTGGGATGAACTTTGTTGGTCCTTTTGAGATTTCAGAACAGCTCAGGATATTCCCTTCTCAAATCTAAGAGGCTTTCGGAGGTTTGTCTTGCTGGCTACAGAGTGAGAAGGACCTTCCTTTGTCCCCTGCATCCCCCTCAGCACTTGGGCTTCCCCTATGGGGGTACCAAGCACTGCTCACACACATTCTTACTGCGTGGCCATGGAAGAGAAGGTCGTGATAAAAAGGAGAAGCAGGGAAGTGGCAAAATGACCCAGTGGGCTCTTGAATAAAAAATAATAAAAAAAATGTTTCTCATCACTAATCAAGTACTTTGGTTCTAGTCCTAAGTATTGTGAAGGAAGCCCAAACTAACCTTTACTCCTTTGATAGGGGGAAAAAAAAAATAGATTTCTTCTGAATGATACAAATAAACAGATAAACCTATTTTTCCACTATATTGTCAGCATGTGTACATATTTGTGTGTATGTGCTCGAGAAGGAGTAACTAGTGAAAGAATAGGATTTAACTCAAATAATTCAGTCACTGTACAAGTCATAAAACCATAGACAGAAAGGAATTAATTCTTTGGAGTTAAAGACAACACAGTCTTCTACCAAGAATAGCTCCCTACAAGAAGAGTATACTGGGCTTCTTTCTGATGCTATTATAAACCAATGACTGTTGTCTAAATTAGGTATTCACATGCAGTTTCAATATGGGGTGGGCTGATCTTAAGGTTCAGAATTTTGATCATCACTTCTGTAACCCAGGGAATGTGTTTTAAAATGCTTAAGATTACTAGGATTCTCTCGTGTCAGTCCCAAATTATAACTCAAAAATGTCACTCCATTATTTCCACTTGGAAGCAAACCTCCTGGAAGACCTTATGGCACCACACCCTGCCAGTTGGTGATGTGGTCAGCAAAGTCCACAGCGGGTCACAGAGAGCAGCTGTCCCAGCAATTTAGCCTCAACCTAAATGGCAACATGAAAGAGAGCAAAGGGAGGGGGAAAATCTGACAAAGGAGAACTAAAAGATTGTTCCAAAAGAGAAAAGATGTAAGGAAAGCAATAGAAAATAAAGAAGCACATGAGGGGAAAAGAAAGTTATCACTAACAAAAGGCCACAAAGAACGAAAGTCTGAAGAAGAAAGGGAATTTTCATCACTTAGAAAAAGACTTACATCTACGGAGGAACTCCCCTCAAAGAGTCAAAAATCAGCCATACCAGCGAGGTTAGAGCGTTGGCCCATGCACTGAATTCCCAGTCAAAGGCAGTACCTGGGCTGCAGGTTCGATCCCTGGCCTGGTTGCTATGGATGCAGGAGGCAACTAATCGCTGTGTCTCTCTCTCTCCATTCCTCCCTCCCTTCCTCTGTCTCTAAAAATAAAAGGAAAATCATCCTCGGGTTAGAATTAACAACAACAAAGAAAAAAAGAGTTAAAAATAACAAACAGAGTGTGAGATGCACCCAAATAATAAGTGATGTAAAAAGAAAGCCAGCCAGCAAATGAAAACCTCAGCCAGCAAACAGTCACTAAGAACCTACTGGAAACGCTGACCTGGGTGCCAGGGAGGCCGTGAAAGCCGTAACAGGCAAGCCCATTCCCAATGTGATGTCCCACCAGGATTTCGTTCCCAATGGCCAGGAACAAAAAGAATCTTATTTAAATTATAAGATTATTACGTTTCTTAAATTATAGCCTGGTGCAGGGGTCTTCAAACTACGGCCCGCGGGCCACATGCAGCCCCCAGGGGAGTCTGATCCTGCCCGCCAGGTTTTTTGGGCAGTGAGCGCAGCCGAGGTGTTACAGTAGAAATTAGTAGTTCATATAGTCCGGCCCTCCAGCTCTCTGAGGGACCGTGATCTGGCCCCCACTTTAAAAAGTTTGAGGACCCCTGGCCCTGGTGCATAGTACTAAATCAAGAGCAAAGAGAGGAGAGAGAGGGTACAAACAGATAATGGGACTGTCTGGTGGGCTCTTGAGCAGAGAAGGCAATATATTAACAAGCTCAAACAGAATAGGTTCTCCCCTCACAGCACGACTCTGAATCCCTAGATAGATCATCTACTAAAGGGGGAAAAAATGTTTTATGAAATTATTATTCCAGGAAGTTGGTCTTGGCAGAGTTTCTTGGCATATTTCTGTGAATTATAAAGGATTTTCTAGTCTGAAGAAAATTTGAAAAGTGAAGTTTCCCAGTAGGAAATGATCTCAGCAGATGCCTTACAAAGTTGAACAGTATCAGTTCTGTGTAAATTAGACACCTTACCTAGGTCTTCTGAATTTCTTTCATACCTTCTCTTTCTTGTTATGGACTTAGCATGACCCCTCCACCTTGATCCCTGTAGGATGCAGTAAAGCTTTTAATAACCAAGTAAATTGGTAGCCTGAAAATACATGGCAACCCATAGGTAAGCTCTGAGGTGAACTCTCAGGTCATACTTCCTAAGGACACTAGCTTTCCATGCCTGTCTATGACAGGATCCATTCAAGGAACAAAGGTCCCAAGGCTGTTGGGATTCATTCACCTAGTATGGCACCGGGCCTCATTACCTATTGCTCCTGCTGCTACACTCACCTATTACTCCAGGATCTTTTTCCTACCAAACACATGGAAAGGTGAACAACTTATGACATCCAGGTCCACGTCACCAAGAACAGAGTGACAATTTGATCCAAAAGATGGGTGGAATTTAGCTCTTTGTAAAATTGGCCGGCCAGCCTCTGCGCAGGGAAAAGCCTAGCTGGATCTCCATTTTAGAGGCCACACTAGATTGAACAATCAAGACGATTTGAAAAGACCCCATTATCCCACAAGCATTTGTCAAGTGTTGAGCGTCTGGCACACGGGTGTTCTGGATAACAGGATTTTGCTAGGAGTTTTGAGATCGGGGATCCGTGATTAATTCTGACTGCCTGGATCAATAAAGAGTGTTTTCCTTTGAAACAGAGCACCTATAAAATTATGTAATTTGAGGTAGAGGAAAATCATTGCCGAACAAGCAGAAAGTACTTTGCTGCCCACAGAATCCATTTGGTAATCATTTCAGTATGGAAAGTAAGACCATTATTTTGATAGGACAAATGCATTTGAAAGTCACAAAAGATTGTATCCGTTAAAAATTGTATTTGCATAAAATATGTTTTCAGCACGAACTCACTCAGGTGTGTAGCACTATTCACACCAGAAATGCAATTCAGTGTGAGCTATTTCCTAAAGGAAAAGTGCATGTGAGAATTCAGATTATTTTGTCTAGCACAGCTGCTGCTTGTACTACAAAAGCAGAGATGCAGCTGATGACAAGGTAGAATGGAACTTGGCACCTCCGCTGGCATCCAGCCAAGAACACAGAATATTTTAGCCAGTCTGTGGCATGTGATCCATTCCTTAATTGTTGATAACATATAATTAGGACAATCTAAGCCTAGTTTAATGAATGTAATAAGTTAAACTGTAGCGCTCGACTACACTTGGATAGACTTTGTTAGTCTTGGAGCTGGGAACTGCAGAGTAACATTTTATAAACAGTACAAAATGGAATCTTCCCTTTACAAACTATCAGCCTAGAATTATGGCCGACATCCTAACCCACAGTATAAATTCTGTGCACTGTATAAATGTCAACTGATATTCATGGCCAGTGTGCCCAAAATAAATTTTCCCCTTGAAGATTTTTAAAGGTAAGATTTATGGGAAGAAATTGGGCACGTATTTAAAAATGACAGACTACACGTTCTGCTAATCAGTTATCAACCTGATTTATTTTGACAGACTTCTTTCTAAGATGATCAGAGCTCAGTCTAGTGTACTACACCTTTTTTTTTTAATGCAACGATTTTCTTGAAAATAATGAATTATTAACTTGTTAAAAAATAGATTCATTGCATTCATCTTTTCACACCCCATATTACTTACCTGTAGGTTTTAACAAAAATGTTGTGGTAAAGCATGAAAAAGACCTTTATCTCTGCCATAAATATTCAGCTAATTTTTTTCATATCTCTGGTAAAAGAGTTATTTTTTTCCAAAGGAGGAAAAAAAATCCCACCTAAATAAAAAAATAATAATACAATAAATAAAATTTTTTGAAAAAAAATGCATTTTAGCTTATCAGGAAAAAATAAAATAAAATAAAAATAAGGGAAGCTGTTTATCCACAGCATGCATGCTTTCTCTGGCTGTTTTTCCTCTCCATCTTTAAATTTGTTCTAATGTTATCAGAATTGATTTTTAGTCTCAGTCATCCCAGAGGAACTGTCTTGAGTGAAGCTCTTCTCCGGGAACTGTAATGAAGAACCAACTTGCAAAGCTGTTACTATGGTGCTCACATATCTGAAGAAATTTTTAGTAGAAATAAAATTCCAAACACTAAATTTAGAGGTATTTAGTTTCCTAGTAAGAGGTATAAAAATAGTACTACTAGATACAATTTAAATTCCAAGGGGGGAGATGTTTATTTCTGTATGACGCTCAACCTAGTACATTCTACAATAGAAAGCCAGTTTCTTTCCACAGGCCTTGAGAAAAATTAAAAAGCATGTTAACCAATTCCCTCAAAAGTCACCAAAGAGACAGTAATTTTTAAGAAAAGATCTTCATTTTTACATTACTGTTGCTTTGAAGATAAAACCTGACGAAGTGAAAGCATACATATTTGAAAATGTATTCTTGTTCATGTGTTTACAATGATACGTAACAGTAGTGTTAGGTGCTAAATTGTATTATCTCCTCGAGGGCAGAGAGAGACAAAGAATGGCATCAGTGCCCAGGCTTGGTTGCTAGAAAACTCAGGTTTAAGACACATCATCCGCTGAAAGCAATAATAATGCTGTACTGTGCAGTCAATACGATCCTTTTCCAAAAATATGAAAGAAAATTTTTTCAGAAATCATGGCAAATTACAGACTTGAAATTAAATATAAGCATCGTATGTAAATATGCTTCTTCCTCTACCCACTATGAAATTATGTATTGAATTCCTCAAACTGAATTTCATTCCAGAGGTGTTACCTAAGGTACCACATGCAGAGGAAGAACTTTGTAAAAATCATCTTTAACGTTTTATTTTTATGGTGAAGTCACCAAAAACAACAGGGTGGGGGGAGCCTATAATCATGTCACATGAGTGAGGATATTACATTATATCCACGTTCTTAAGAAAAAGAGAAACAGGCGTCTCTCAAGCAGTGAGACTAACACAGCTACAGGTCTACACTTCTCTGTGAGTGATAGATGAGCATGTAATTATTGAAGAGGAGGAAATAAAAAACACTGCCTTAATTCTTCCACCCAGTATGTAGAGTGTTTATATGTATATTGGGATGAAAAACATTTAAACATTAAGATTTGACAAGTACGAGAAAGAAAAAGGTTCTAGACTTATGCCTTTCCGTGCACCCAGGAGGGAGAGAAAAAGGTTCCCGTTATAATTGCCTTTAGTTTTGTCTGTTCTTACAAACTGTCCTTACACGCAATTACTCAGAAAAGCAATCCACAGCGCTGTCACCTAAATTCAAATGCAAACCTCCTATTAACACGAATAAAGGTGTCTGTAATTTCAGAGATTATTTTAGAAAATCTTTTGATGACGAATTTGGAATTTGGGGGAAATGTTGGCTCATAATCAGAACCGAATACCAAAACTAAGAGATAGAATGCATACAATAGGGTAATTCCTGCTATTCTTTTACAAATATCTAATTCAATACTTTTAATTACCAGTTTGCATTGAAAAGAAATGTTTCTTCGAGTAAAGCAAATGGGCAGCCTTCGTTAAAGATTTCACCCAATTTTCTAGGTACACATTTCATGTTACCATTATTTACTTTTCACCTCTATGTGACAGGGCCTGCTACAAATGGTGAAATCTAATGGGGGGAAATTATTTAAAAACATGAGTTTATTTTGCTATCACATAAAACAGAACTCAAAACTGTAGCATTCATAAAATAAAATGTACTAAAGCTTTTTTTTTTTTTTTTTTCCCCTGACAGAACACTTAGAAAACAATTTCTTAAAATGCCAGTTTAAAAACGGCTCAGGAACAAAACACAGAAAAGTCACCTTTTTGTTAATTCGTTATTTATTGATAAAAGGAGTGTTTGCCCATGTTTTTGTCATGATTGCTGTAATTATTCCTTTTTTATAGGCTGCATTCTAAATATACTAGTCGTTTTTATCCACTTTTAGTGCACAGTAAAATCAGCTCTCCACCTTTCTTACTTGCTAGGCACAATGGATTAGAAAGTGATTCTCACGTTAATTTCACCAGAAGCTAGACAAAGTAAGCTGAGCATTTAGTTGCACAGATTTATAGAGTCCCTGACTGTGTCTATGTAACTGTACCATAGCGCTGGTATTTTGCAAATATTAAACCAATGTATTTCACAACATTCTCTAAATTTCTCTCTCTCTCTCTCTCTCTCTCTCTCTCTCTCTCTCTCTCTCTCTCAGTCTGCCACCTTCAAGGCAGAACCAGAAAATATATTGTCCTAGGTCACAAAAAGATAAGAATTTAGCTTGAGAGCAAGGCTTTGTGGAGAGTAAATGGGTTTGCTAAATTCTTTTAGTTCCTACTTAACATTTTCAAGGTCTAAACCTGGAGGACTCAATCTAGAATTCTCATAATTAAGAGAGGATGCCGTCCACCTATGAAACTTCCAGGCCATGTGGCCAGCTGCTTTATGACAGAAGAGTTTAAGATGAAGAGGAAGGGGAACAAAATGCACCTCTTCCGTTTCTGGGGAATGAGAATGGTAGAGTGTGAAAGCAATTTGAGACTGCCTCCCAATTTCCCTCTTTGTTTTCACTTTTCTGAGTGGTGAGGGGTAGGAAGCCCAAGGGAAGTACAACGTCAAAGTCCCTCTCTGACTACATTGCAACCTCCCCCACACTCTGGGGCTGTCTGCATCAACTACTTGGGAGCTCACCTATTAGCTTTGAGGAATGGCTTTCCTAAACTCCACTTCATTTCAGTGTAACCTGGACAGAAACCAGGTGTCCCCACAGCATCCCACCCCCGTCCCATGGGAATTGACAACTGAATTGGGAGCTAGCAAGGCGCTGCCACCTGAGGAATAAAGCAGAGAAAGTCAAAGTGAGGGCAGGTCATTCAAGCTAAGATGAAAGGTGTTTACATCTTGCCCTAACTCAGTGGTTGGCAAACTTCGGCTCATGAGCCACATGCGGCTCTTTGGCTCCTTGAGTGTGGCTCTTCCACAAAATACCACGTGCAGGCCTGCACTTACAGTGTGATTGGAAGTTCAATGGCCCATGAGCAGAAGTCGGTTTTCGGCTCTCAAAAGAAATTTCAATCCTACTGTTGATATTTGGCTCTGTTGACTAATGAGTTTGCTTACCACTGTCCTAACTGGTTTGACTCAGTGGACAGAGTGTCAGCCTGTGGACTGAAAGGTCCCAGGTTCAGTTTCAGTAAAGGCCATGTACCTTGGTTGTGGGCACATCCCCAGTAGGAGGAGTGCAGGAGGCAGCTGGTCCGGTGTTTCTCTCTCATCGATGTTTCCAACTCTCTATCCCTCTCCCTTCCTCTCTGTAAAAAAAAATCAATAAAATATATTTTTTAAAATAAAAGGTGCTTACGTCAGACAAGGGACATCACCCTGAAAACAAGAGGATCAGGAGGGCTCCGCACCCAAAGATGCCAGCTCTTCCCCACCATTCCTAGAATGGGCAAGCCTCGCTCTCCACCACACACCCAGACACCAACTGGAGTGGGTGCTGAGGAGTAGGCGGAAGGTTGGGACATCTGGGAGAGTAAGCGTGTTTCTCTAAAAGAGCAGCAATACCTAAAGGGATGGTTGTAATTATTGGAATGGGCCAAATTTTAAATCACATAGGATTTTAAATTCATAAGAAAACCAGAGTAGTTATAGACAAAATAATGGAGTTACATTTTCCAGACATATCCAAGTTGTGAGTGAAGTTAGTATTATATAGCCAACACAAAGAAGAAAGTTTCTGTAGTAAAAATAATTTCTCTCCAAACACTCATTCTTATACACATGCAGGTTCTCAACATGGCATTTGGTGAGGAACGTGCGAAGGCCTTTTTTGACTGGTATTGTCCACACTGAATGACCATGTTAATCAAACTGACCCAAATAGCCACCTGGATTTCTTTTTGGATTTTCCTGAGTATACATTAGTCAGAATCACCAGTTTAAGAAATAAAATAAAACAAAAAGCCTTTTCTTTCTTAGTTTACTCATCTGTAAAAAGTAATACTAATACCCAGCATGGTTATATGGGGAATTAAATGTTTTACGTGAAGTTAAGGGCTTTCTGTAAATTGGCTAGCACAGTTCCTTGGCACCCTTATCTCTGTCACCACCCCCACCACATATTCATAACTTTTCTGAGATCAGTCAGGTTCAAACCTTCAGCATTACTGACATTTTACTTCCATCACCATCCTTTTAAAACCATCATCCCTGAGTTGGCAAGTCTTCCATATTCTTCACCTGAAATCGTTCTTACACTTGCCTCTCCTCTTCTCTCTACATGACCGTCTATCTGGATCTCATTTCTTCTCTCTGATACTTGTACTTTCTAACCAACTACCAGTCTCCCATGACATTCCCTATTGTTTGCAAACTATTGCTCACCTCTGAGCTGATCATTCCTTTCCCCGTGTCCCTCTCTATTTTTTTTTTCCCCTTCTTGCTTTCTCCTGCCCTCCATATCTTCCTTTTTCTTTTTTTTTGTAAATTCCCTAGAGAATATTATAACATTTAAAATGTTGAAATATATAACATAAATCAATTAAAAATAAATTGGATAGCCAAAACCGGTTTGGCTCAGTGGTCTGTGGACTGAAAGGTCCCAGGTTCGATTCCGGTCAAGGGCATGTACCTGGGTTGCGGGCACATCCCCAGTAGGGGGTGTGCAAGAGGCAGCTGGTCGATGTTTCTCTCTCATCGACGTTTCTAGCTCTCTATCTCTCTCCCTTCCTCTCTGTAAAAAATCAATAAAATATATTTAAAAAATTTTTTAAAAAATTGGATAAAGATGACTCAAAAAGGAGCAGAGATAGATATTAGAAGAACCTGAAACAGGCCATTTCTCAGCTACGGTCTAAATTTAACTGTGAGTTTTATGCCAGTTCACATGGAAAAGGAGGTTTTCTTTTTGGTGGTCATAAACTCCAAACTTTAACACAATGAACTTGCCGAAACAGGTTTGGCTCAGTAGATAGAGCTTCAGCCTGCGGACTGAAGGGTCCCGGGTTCGATTCCAGTCAAGGGCATGTACCTTGGTTGCGAGCACATTCGCATTAGCGGGTGTGCAAGAGGCGGCTGGTCAATGATTCTCTCTCATCGATGTTTCTAACTCTCTATCCCTCTCTCTTCCTCTCTGTAAAAAAATCAATAAAATATATTTTTTTAAAAACAAAACAATTAACTTTATCTTTCAAAAATTTGAAATTACAGAATAAGAAGTTTTTCTAAAGAAGTATTGAAAACTTTTAATTTTTAAAAAATTTTGATGTATTAATAATATATATTGCAACATTATCTACAAATCAAAAAATACTGAACATACAAGTATCTTAACAATGCTCATATACCAGAAACATTTATTGAAATCTAATTTACTTAAATTCCTAGCTAAATAAATTTCCTTTCCTTTACTCAAATGAGGAAAAAGAAAATAAAGAGGAGGGGGAGTCAAACAAATATAAGTTGGTTACTCAAGGATTAAAAAGTGAATTTTCTAGGGATGCCCTGGAAGATTCAACCCAATTTTTTATATCATGTTATATTAATTTCCTCTGTAGATATAATTAATATCCATATTTTTTATACACACTAGGTTTCTTGTGCCCATTTCAAACTACCCATGAACTTTTAATTTTTAATAAGTGAGGACTGATATACTACAAAACCTTTCAATGTAGATCTCTCATAATGAAGACTATTTTAAAAAGACAGGTATAATAATAATAATAATAATATTAATAATAATAATAATTGGCATTTGGAGAATATAGTCATTATCAGTGTTCTTTTACAAGCATCTTTTTTGAATCTCACAAGACACTGGGTTTCTGAGAGGTGGAACAAATTGACTTGGACAACCCACCTAGTTAGTAAAAGCAATGCCGGAGCTTGAGCACAGCTTCACAAAACTCTTTTCACAACCCCAACCAGTTTCAGTGGATTGACTAATTAAGTGAGAGTGATTAATTGCAAACAGCTGGAGCTTGTGTCACTGAGAGTGTGTTCCACATTGCAGTCTCATCCGGGCCCATTTTGATATGTTATGGTGTCCTCATTCCCTTTTATCTACTTTAACCAAATGGATGGTAGAGGTGATAAATGAAGGAGGAGGAGGAAAGTGACATGTTGCATGCATATGATGTGTATTTCAAAACTGTGCAGATGCGATATAAGGATACATTCGCTGAGGATTTCTGGAAAAGGAAGTTCCTTGGTGGCTTCCATGGCATTGGAAGATGTGAGCAGGAAAACAGGTAGCACTGGTTTCATCACATGACCACGAGGAAGTCTCTGAAGGGCAGAGTAGGAAGGTAGAAATTGTCAAGTTTTCTTGACAAAATAAAGCCGCCTACACCACACCACCTTTCAGTTAAGAGGCCCTTACATTCCAGTCAAACCAGCTTGAACTGGATGTTTTGCTCCTTATAACCAAAAATACACACTGATGTAGGAAAGAAGTAGGAGTGGGGGGAGGGGCAGTTTACACCTTGCATATTTCTGACTTGGGTTTAAAGTCACCAAAGTGACATTGGTACATAATGTATTAAAGCTTAAAAGTGCTTGAGGACACTTTGGATGTCACAAATGTGATTTAGAAGACGTGGATACTGAGGTCTACACAGAGCATGAGGGAAACAGCAGACGCCTTTGCAGGAGCTGAAGGGGAAACAGAAAGCCCTCATCCTCCGCAGCTTAGTGTGTCAGTGGATGCCCCATCTGGTTTACAGGTGCCAGGAACGAAAGTTGTGTAAAACTTAGACTAGAAGGGAATGTGTAAGTGGGATGTCCTCTCAATGGATCTCCTCTGTTTCAGGGAGAGGGGCCATTTCACACCCACACTGGGCATCCTGTTTCCATTCTCCAGGCTCTGTCCTGCTTCAGGCCCCTCTCCCCACTGGAAGGCCATGCAGAAAACAGACCTTACCAAAGCATGAGCCAGAATGACCCACCGTGCAGTCCTGGAAGACAGCCAGTTCCCCTGCATTGATGTGGTCCCACTTAACTCCTCTGGGGTGGATGCACGTAGAGGCTCAGTGACAGGGAGCTATCTCAGCAGCTGGCGTTCAAGGAAATGAAGAAGAGTCACTGCAAGTGGGGTGGGCAGCAGAAACGCTCCAGAAAGCACTGAAGTGTAATTGCAGGAAAGGCCGCATTGTTTTGGAATTCGGGAAACCACGGGAGTAAACAAGCCAAGCTGGCATGCGGCGAGCAAAAATAAGGCAAGACTTTTTCTTCTCTGACCCAACGGAGAAGCCAGATCAAAGATATGACATACAACTCTGGCTCTACAATATTGATTCATTCTGTTACCCTCAGTTTATTGCGTGCCTACTATGTGTCTTACACTCTCCTATGCAGGAGTCTGACAATGAGGAAGGCATGGTTCTTTCTTTTGATGTATATACAAACCTAGAGCCACCAAACTCAGATGTGCAAAACCTGTTTCATTCCCCTCCCCCATAACAATTTATGTTTTATTTGAAGCCTGCACTCACACAGGGACAGACATTTGGCGTCCTCTTACTCCCTCTTTCCTGGGCTGTCTCTAAATTCCAAGGGATTAAAAAGTGCCAGAGAGTCTGGAGAGCCGGATTGGGAGAGGAATCCAATCCTCACAGCATCATCTCCTCTTCCCTATACTCTCTGGGAAAGCCCTCATCTCTGTGCTAATGTCGGGGACATCCTCCTCACCCCAACACTCCTCTGCTAGTTCACCATTCCAGGCACTGTCTGTGCCACTTCTTATGGGATCCCACCGGCCAACATCTAGCTCCCTTAGTCTCTTCTCAACTCTCTTACCTTCCCAAGGACCCATGAAATTTTACCTACCCTGGGCTGAGGGGAGCACAACAGAAGCTGGCCCCTTATTCTTTCAAATCTATTTTCTAAGTTGAGACCTTAATTTTGAGTTACAAAAAAAAAAAAAAAAAAAATGTCAGTTCCTTTATTGTCACTTGTTTTATTTTTTGGTCTCTTCCCTGATGTAATCTAGTCTCCTGAATGCAAATAACTTATTGGGAATACTAGGAGGACAGAAGCATTGGTTAGTATCTCAAAACGCTATCTCACTCTAATAGAGCTTTATTCTTCTTTGACAAGATGAGACATTTTTCACTGAAGAGACAATACATAAACCAGGTCTGAAAAAATTAATAGGTGTTCATCAAAAGAAGAAGGTAAAAGGGTATCAAACATGCAAATAAGACTTTACTTATATTGTTATATAATGAAACTAGTGGTCTGGTGAACAAAATTCGTGCAAGGGGGAGGGGAGGTGTCTCTCAGCCCGGCCTACACTCTCTCCAATCAGGGACCCCTCTGGGGATGTCTGACTGCCGGTTGGGCCTAAACTGGCAGTCAGACATCCCTCTCAAAATCCCTGAAAGCTGGCTTCTAACCGCTCTCCTGTCTACTACCCTGATCGCCCCCTAACTGTTCCCTAGCCAGCCTGATTAACACCTAACTGCTCCCCTACCAGCCTGATAACCCCCAATTGCCCTCCCTGCTGGCCCGGTCACCCCCAACTGCCTTCCCCAGCTGTGACCCACCTCCTTTGCCAGGCTCCACCTCCGCTGTGTGTGTGGCTATCTTGCAGCATCCATCTTGCAGCGGACATCTTATGAAGATGTCATGTGTGAGGGTCACCTAGACTTTTATTAGTACATAGATAATATAGGATTTTAAAACAACATGCCAACCTTCATTAAAAAAAATAAAGGTTCAATATTATAAACAGTGTGAAATGTCCACTATAAGCTAAAAAATTGATTAGATGCTACTTTATGTTATGGGGTTGAAAGTCAATTTGAAATGTATTCCCCTTCCCTCAATTTAAAAGTTAAAAAAATAAATTTAAAAACTTTATTTAAGAGAAATATAACTTGAGTAAGGCCCCAAAACAAAGGTCACATACAAAATTTATTTTCCTTTCCTTTGTGGTAAGTGCCTAGATGACCAGAGACTTCTATCAGAATAATTGTGCGATAGAATATTGCATTATCTATAAAAAGAGATCCCTAATGACACTGCTACTTCTGAATTAGGGATTTTAAGACGCATGTTACATGATTACACTTTCAAAGAAATATGGAGACAAAATAAGCGAAGGAGGTTATTTTTTTTAATCACCCATCAATATAAAATTCCCTATCAGCAATTTGTGTCACCCATTTTATCAACACGTGTGTGACCTCCCTTTACTTCTCTGAGAGTCGTGCGGGTGGGTGTCCATGCATGGAAAGACACATCCCACAAACACACAGCACTCTTCCCGATTTATACTTTCAGGATCCTGAATTGAAGCATGCTCAATGAATCTGACAGGGAGTGCTACCGAAGTCCCAACTCTAAATAAATAGTTTAAAATAAAAAGTTGTATAAATACCGGTCTGTGCCAACGATGCGGTTTGAGAGGGAGTGCTATAAACACAAAGTAAATTAAATGGGATCTACTTTTGTGGGGTAAAAGGCTACTTAGACTGGTTATTATAGAGAAAATTTTGTTGTGTGGTGCGACAGCACGTACCCATGTGGCTAACCTACCACTGGTAGAAGAAACAAGTCCCACCCACGCCTAGGGGCGGGGCCAGGGCCAGGCCACAATTCCTCTGGGGCCGGACTCAATGTGCTGAAATGAAGGCCAGGCTCCGCTGCAGCTCATTAGCTGGTTGCAGACACACTGCGAGAGAAGAAAGTGGAATTTAGTCGACGTTCCAACTTCTACATGTGCTGTGAATAAAACAGACTATTGTTTTTTTGATAAAGAAGTATTGTTTTGAATGTGCAGAGTGGCTAAGTAAAGCCAGCAGAATTTTTTGGCCAAATATAGTCTCTTGCTCACTCCTAAAAATCCTAGCTTTCAAATTAGGAGCTGAAGTCATTGAAGAAAAAAAAAAAAAAAAAGTTTACATTCCTTCAGCCTGCTGCAGCAAAGCCAAACAAATGTTTGGCTTAAAGCTCACTTACATCTCTTTCATGAGCCTTTTCTTTAACATGGAAGTCTGAAAAATAGCATTTCTTTTATCGAGTCATTTAATGCCAAGTGTTTTTGTGTGTGTGTGAGTGTGTGTGTGTGTGTGTGTGTGCGCTTCTGTGAGGACACGCACACTCAGCAACAGCACTGTAGGGTCAGTGTAGTGGTTTTAAAGCATGTGGGTCATATTTGAATTTAAAGAAACCATGGTTTTACAGCTTCTGGCATAATTTAGGTCACAGTCACAAACTGTGATTTTTTTTTTGATTTTTTTTAAGCATCATTAACCACTGAATGGACAAGGAATGTGTTATTTTCAAGGAGTTTCTTTGGTGCCAGTTCAGGCAATAAAAACCTAAGGACAGGGGTCAATCTGGGAGGGTAGCCTAGTATGTAGTTGCCCTCCTGATGCACTTTTTACCATAAAAATCCAACGTGCTTTTTCGCCTGCAGTCTCTCAGCCCAAGCTGGGTAACAGAATGACAGCATGGGCTTGTCGGAGGCAGGCATCTTGATGGCACATTTCCACGAAGTCAGTCGCATTGGGGATTTGGCACGCTGAAGAGCCCATTAAGATTGCAAAAGTGTGGAACTGAAGCAATGGTCTAGTAGTTTTCAGGATCATCAGTAGATTCTCCTTATACTGTTCTTCATGGATCAAAGTTTCGTTATAATGATGACCTTCATAGAAAACAAATTTCCAAATTTCTGAAGAGCAGATAATAAAATTAAGTTGAGCCTCTTTATAAATAGTTGGCAACTAACAATCCAAGGCCAGACGTGAGGAAAGGGAAATGGAGGAAGCTATGAGTGCACCACTCTTATCCCTGTCCTCCTGGCTGTCTACTGGCTCCGCGTGTCGGTGGCATTGTTTTGTTTCCAGGAGTAACTTGGTGTTGAAGGTAAAATTCCCAAGAGCAAGTGATTGGTGCATCAGAGTGAGGGCAGCAGAGATTAAGCAAGCCTTCATGGTCAAACAGCAGCATGGTGAGCAGCTGAGGGTCTCCTTAGACCAGGGGTCCTCAAACTTTTTAAAGTGGGGGCCAGATCACGGTCCCTCAGAGAGCTGGAGGGCTGGACTATATGAACTACTAATTCCTACTGTAACACCTCGGCTGTGCTCACTGCCCAAAAAACCTGGCGGGCCGGATCAGACTCCTCTGCGGGCCGCATGTGGCCCACGGGCCGTAGTTTGAAGACCTCTCTTAGACCAACTCTAGTTCCCTTCTCAAATGTGAAACACGAAATAAGTACCCCCATTACTCAGGGCAGTTTGTTACGTGGGAGGAACGAAATGAAGCATTTACTAAAAAACATTAGTAACACACTGAATTCTTTTTTCAATGTAGTATCAAAAATCTGGGGCTTTAGTCGCATCCACAGGATCCCCAAGATTGCTTTTCAGGCGCCATGTTTTGTTGTAGCATTGCCTGTAGTAGAATTTTACCTGCACCGATTTACCTGCAGAGTTTGCATTATCAGTAAAAAAGGGACTACATCAGCATCAAAGGAAAATATACATTTTATCATATATTTTTCCAAATACCCTAATATCAACTCTTGTGCTTCTAATGAGTATTTTAAGATATTACAGTTTACCAAAGAATGTCTTTTTAAAAGAATCTTCTAGGTGTGTGTTTTTAATTTGATTTTAGAGAGGAAGTGAAAGAGACAGACAGAGACAAAGACAGTCGGAGACAGAGAGACAGAGATAAACATTGATGTGAGTGAGAAACACTTGATTGATTACCTCCCACATGGGAGGGGATTGAAACTTGTGTATGTATCTTGACTGGGAATCAAACCTGCCACCTTTTGCTGTACGGAAAGACACTCCAACCAACTGAGCCACACCAGCCAGGACACCCAAAGAATGTTTTTTATTTCTGTCAAAACCTCTGAGAATTAGGTCTGAAGGGGCTGTAAGAGAAACAAAAAAGTCATATTTCTAACAAATGGGTGGGAATTGCCTTCAGTTCTAAACACAATGCCCATCACATTTATGAGATGGCCGAGACATGCATTTGCCAAATAAATGTTTACTGTGTATATAAACTAATTAAAAACTTTCATTTTAGCCATTTTATTTAAATGCTTATGAAATATTTTCTACATGCCCTTTCCCCAGTAATAATAATAATAATAATAATAATAATAATAATAAAAACGGTTTGGGAATAAAATTTTAAAATTTGTATCTTATATCATCATTGTGGATCTCCACTGTTATGTATCTGTGTGTCCTGTTTATTCCTAAAATCAACCTCTTCCTTCTTCAGTTCCAGGTTTTACAGTTAAGACATTTCTACTGCTGTGCCTGTGCCTAATATTATTTCACCTTCTCCCTTCCAATCTGTTCTGAGATAGAAAAAGAGGTCTAAATATGTTAACAATTTATACTAAATAATAACCAATAGGATTCTGGATAAAGACTTCCTAGAAGTTTTGCAACTATGTTTTCTGCCAAAAAAGCTTAAGTGGCCAAAAGATCAGTGGTCAAGTAAAAAGTTGTTGTCATATTAAGAGGCCTGGTGCATGAAATTTGGGCATGGGGATTGTGTGTCCCTCAGCCTAGCCTGAACCCTCTCCAATCTGTGACTCCTAGAGGGATGTCTGACTGCCTGTTTAGGGTTTAGGCCCAATCGCAGTAGGGTTGGGCCTAATTGAACAGTCAGACATCCCTTTCACAATCCAGGACAACTGGCTCCCAACTCCTCACCTGCCTGCCTTCCTGATTGCCCCTAACTGCTTCTGCCTGCCAGCCTGATCACCCCTAACCACTCCCCTGCCAGCCTGATTAATAACTAACTGTCCCCCTGCCAGTCTGTTTGTCCCTAACTTCTCTCCCCTACTGGCCTGGTCACCCCTAACTGCCCTCCCCTGCAGGCCTGGTCCCTCCCAACTGCCCTCCCCTGCTGGCCATCTTGTGGCAGCCATCTTGTGTCCACATGGGGGCAGCCATTTTTGATCACATGGTGGCAACCATATTGTGGTTGGAGTGATGGTCAATTTGCATATTATTCTTTTATTAGATAGGATAGAGGCCTGGTGCACGGGTGGGGGCCAACTAGTTTGTGCTGAAAGGTGTCCTGGATCAGGGTGGGAACTCCCTTGGGGTGTGGGGAGACCCTGGAATCTGAGATCTATTTATCTTCTATAATTTAAATTTTGTAGCCTTGAACAGAGCCAAGCCTCCTGCTCACTCTGTGGCCCCAGCCGTTTTTGTTGGAATTTATTTACCTTCTTTAATTAAAACTTTGTAGCCTTCAGCAGAGGCCTGAGCCAGCCAGGATGTGTGGAAAGCTTGGCTTTCTCCATTACCAGGGAAACCCAAGCCTCCTACTCCCTCTGTGGCTGCAGCCATCTTGGTTGGGTTAATTTGCATACTCACTCTTGATTGGCTGGTGGGTGTGGCTTGTGGGTGTAGTGAAGTGATAGTTGATTAGCATATTACTCTTTTATTAGATAGGATATAAGTCCTAATTACCTCTCAATGCTTCACAAAGTCAAGGAATATACATATACAACTATAATGCGAGTTGGCCACCAAATGAATTTTTCCTTAATAAGCATTAAAGTTTTGACATGAATTTATATCCTAAGCATCTCCAATCCCACCACATATTTTAACACTAGCTTAGAGTTTACACATAATTTACCAATAACTTCTATGTACTATTCCATTTTTATGTTTGGCTTTGTCAGGTAAATAGGAATAGGAATATATTCAAGCTACCTTACATTAGTATAAGGTGTTACAGGAAAGTAATATTACTCAAGTGGAATATTACTCAAGGACAGGAATATTCAGAGTTTGGTGAATCCACACAATCTGATTATCACATTGTCACCTCAGCAGAGGAGCACATTTCTGCAACTTCTGTGACTTCCCCAGTATTCTCACCTATTTCCTATTTTAGTAAATTCTTAGTAATAGTTGAGACAACTTAATAAAGAATTTAAAACATATTTCAGTGTTTAAAAATAGTTTTATTTAATAAATATATTGTATTAAATTTAAGTATTTAAAAACTATAAAGATACTAAAATACTTTCAATGCTATATGAAGGATTAAATGTTTCATAGTCTAACTAACCTAAAATAAAGATGGTACCTACCACTCACACACATACATAGTGATTCACTAGTGAAATAAAAAATATTGAGCCTTTAGGTGTGAAACATTTCTAGTGAACCACAAATAGCTTTACCAATTCTACCTGAGTTTCTTCACATGGTTGGTGTTTAAAGATATAGACTTCAGATATTATCACTTTTATTTGGCCGAGGAAAATGAATTATTTAGTTATTGAACCTGAACTCTTGGAATGTCAGAGTTTCCAATCTTTCAATCAAAGTATAGAAATGTGTCAGGGACATAAAGTCAGCCCAGAAGCATTAATACAACAGTCTCCTGGGGCTGTGGGTGGGGAAGAGAAGACAAAGGAATGCATAGCCATTCACCATCCTTTCACCAGCTTCCCTGACCCAGTCTACAGTGTTGGTATCTTGAGAAAAGAAGCAACTCAAAAGGAAGTGTGGTGGAAATTTCCAAAATACAGAGTGTCTGTTTGGATAAAAACAGTGAAGACAGGCTTCTATATTTAATGATGGGGCCTAGGTTGCCGTCTTCTGTGATCACTGGCTCTGTGTGGTACGCTTTGGTGAGTTTATGATGGTGTAATCCTCCGATGAATGAAGCACTCCCTTCCCTTCAGTGCTGTTTATTCTTAGCTTATGCACACAAAGAGCAAAGAGACTTGTCAACAACACGTCCAGTTTATACAGTGGATACTGCTGAGAGCCAGCTGACTCAAGTGAACCAAGAAGCTCTGTGTCCTGAACGTCCTTCATTCATTCACACACACACACAAATATTTGCTCTGCACCTACTATGTGCCAGGCACAACAACAGAAAAGGTTAATTGGGGAAAAGTGAAGAACAGGGACATGGCAGCGGTAGTGAGGGAGGAAAGGGGGGAAAACATACTTTGGGTTTGGATTAATGAAAAGGGAGCTTCTTTTCCTGACATCCTGAAAAACTCTGTGTCTAATGTGTCAGTCATGTTAATGAAGTGCCCATTTCTGATCTGAACCATAGGATTCCAGTGAAAGGGTCCCAGGTTGATGCAGCCTTTATTTTATTTTTTTTTTTTACTCACATTCCCATAGTAGTTGATAAGTATTCCTACACTAGTTTTCTAAAATAATTCAAATCTAAAGAGCACACAACTGCACATATTTCAGGGTAGACAATAATGAAGATAAAATGATTTGTTGCCTTTCATGAAAAAACATAAAGTGGGTATTTATAAACACCACTGATGTGTCTAATATAGAAATAAACAGATTCAAGTGAATACTGTCACAGCACCTAAATTCTAATACTTTGGATATAACTATTTGGAAGAATTAGATTGTGTGGTGTTTTTTTTAAGCTGGAATTTGGAGGAGTTGTAGATCACTTTATTTTTTTTTTTTTAATAAAGCCCTTCCCCTAGGGGAAAAAATTAGTACTTCTGGCCAATGACAGGCTGTTTTGATGTCATTCTGTGAATTGGGACAACAAAAATATCGCTTGTTCAGAAAATATTTTCAAGTCATGATTTCTAGAAGTCATCCCACTTATCGCTATGTCAGAATATTTTTTCTTCAGTCCATTAGGAGCAGGTTTTGCCTTTATGCTTCTTTCAAGGATTCCAAAGGTTCACTCACAATGTCAGACTCCAGTAAAATTCAGCGTAATGTGAACCACTAGGTGATATTGCCTTTCCTCATTGCCTCTCAGTTACACTGATCTAAATACAGTAAAGGGGGAGTTGTTCTGAATGGGACAGAGAGAGAAATGAGTATCATTCCCTGAGTTGAAAAGTCACAGACTATAATACGCCAAGAGCTAAGACTGATGACTGGTTATGTGGGTTTGAATATCAGAGTAACCTGGAAAGCCATATAAGATTGCCTGTCACACACCATGGTGATTTTTATTGCTATGCGTTCCACAATGGGCAATAAAGCAGTGCCCCCGCCAGCTGCACATATATCGATGCATATTTTTCTGGAAAACAAACCCAAGCAGCGTTAGCATCCAAGGGAAGGAGAGCTTGCCACTTGCTCTGCAGCGCGGCTCCTGAGAAACTAAGGTGCTCCTTTTTACATAGAGATTTGACTCTTAGTAACAGGTCAGAGTCCAGGATATTCTGGAGGTTGTAAAACCAGGAATGCTTTGAGGGCTGCCAGGAGGGCCCCAAATGATCCTGAGCAGCGGGCATACAACCCTGGCCCAGGACAGCCCTGCCTCTCTGCAGTCACTAGCCTGAGGTGAGCTTCTCAATGGGAAGGCAGGAGCACATGAGCAAGCTTCATTTTCTATACCTTCTGGGGACATTGAAGCCAAGCAAAAACTTGGGGAGAGTAGCACTGAACCTTTTAGATGATGTCAGGAGCCTCCCAAACATGAAAGCCATTTAGAACACTCACGGTATAGGATGGCTACTTTGTATATGGTCATCTGTTTATTTGAAGATGAAATGAGGGACTTCCAGACAATCCTGGCCTATAAATACCAGTAGCCCCAGTCATTATTTTAAGTGTTTCCTTCACCCTCTAAGAAAAAAAAAAGGGGGGGGGGCAGTTTATAAAAAAAAAAAAAAAAACACTCAGAAGTAACATTTCAAGGGTATTTATACTCATATTTTGAAGTAACGTATCTTAAGAATATGAATGATTCCTGTCCAGCTCACATCTTGGGCAGTTTTGTGCAGACCTCCCACTAATGATCCCTTTGCCCAAGACTTAAAATAAACCCATCTATTCTTTCTCCCAGAAAGAAAACAAAAATCTCAATGGTCGCAGGGAAATTATCCCCTGTGACAGAGTGAGTCATCCAGGCCACTGCAGGCCAACGCTCGCTTCTCTGAGAGCTTGCTCCCCGTCTTCCTTCTAGGGAACGGGCTCCCCTGGCCTGTAGGCTGGAGGCCAGGAGGCCTGGCTTCGCTTATGCAGCAGGTACGGTCTGAGGGAGTTTTGTTTAAGGTTAGTGCTTTATATAAAGGTATACTTTCCTGTGGGCTTTCACCTTAGAGTTAAGAGGGGCGCACAGAAAGGAGTTTGTGCCACTACACTTTTAATTTCAGTTCAGTTGCCACGTTTGCCTCAATGGGAATTTCTTGTGCCTTATTTTCATACATAACCGTTACTTCTGCAAAACAGCAACGCTGATTCTGTACACTTAGTCCAAGCATACTTATTATAAAAAAATAAAATATCTAGGATTTCTCATTCCTTTAATAGTTAAGAAGTCATGCTGATGGTACCAATTTACAGTTGTTTACTAAATGCTCGTTTGTTGGGAAATCATTGTGAAGATTTTGATTAGAATCCACCCATCTGACCGGTAACTTTAAACATAATATATTCATTTACTAACCTCAAATCTGGTGGGTTTATTTCTTAGTCTATATCCTTTTCATTTGAATTAATAAAAATCATAACAGAATACCTACTATTTTATTTCATGTCAATAAAATCAATAACTTGAAAGTCAACTCGTTTTCTCCAGAATTTTTTCAAAAATTTTCCCCAAAAAATTTCATGTTCAATATTGAATTTTCATTGTCCTAAGTTATTGGAAGTTACAGGGGCATTAGAAAAATTCTGAGTTACTCTAACACGAAAAGAAAAAGACATCAATATTCACAAAGTTCATTAAAATTAAGGTTCTGCACATTTTGGTTCTAGGGAATGTATTTTCTGACAGGTTTTAAGAAATATAATAGGAGACATTAGTGAGCGTTTTATGAGCCTCTCTTAAAGATATCAGTGCTTCCCTTTATCTGCAAAAATTTAGAAACACAACAGAGGGAAAGGCAAAAAAAAAAAAAAATCTATGTACAATACCATATGCTGCGCCAAATATAATTAAGAAACCTTAGATTCATGCCAAAGGAAAAAAAAAAATACTGAATGGTTATCGTGGTGAGATCAGCTCTCTTCAAGACTGTGCCCACACTGATGACTTCAGCGAGATAAACCACCGCCTTGGCACGAAGATGCAAATGAGAACCAGAACCAAACATCCTGAGAAATCTCCTCAGGGGGAAAAAAACAAACCCATAGGAATTAAGGCTGAAAGGAACGTTAGAGGTCATTAATGATGAAATCACCTATTTTCAGGAAATAAAACAAGAGTTGTTGAAACCATAACAAGTACTCTGAAAATATAGGTCTTTTAGGAAAAAATTAGAGAGCTCCACCATGATTCAGTAAATTAATTACATAACTAGGCTGTATGGATTTTTTTTATAATGTATACAAAATAATAGGCAAATTCAGAGCTTCCAGCTCACATTTTGAACTCCTTTCTCCACCTTCTGTTGACTCTTCCAGCTGACACATCTGTAACCTGCTTCCTCGGGCCTACCTTCACCACACTGCCCAACAATTCCAATTAAAGTTTTAGCTGTGGCAGCTTAGCATGTTAGCCCTGCAATAGATATTTCCACTAAAGGCTACCAGCTCTCAGGACCCCAAGGAATGAACAGAAGAACTTTAAGCAGTTGAGAAATAATGAGAAAAAATGGTTAGCTCCCAAAGAGCTTCAAATTTGTCCTCAGGGGTTGACAACAAGTCACACACCTATGATATCCCTGATGGTGGAAGTGACTGAGTTATGGAAATAACATCTGCAACCAAGATAAAATGCGCAGTTTTGTTATTGATCAACTATTAATCAATAAACTGCTAAACAATACTAAGTGCCACTCATTTATTACTTCTCCAAATTTTCATGAAGCCATTTGCCGGGAATGGAAGAAGAAATCGGTGGGAAGTCTGTCTTCCTTTGTGAACATACACATCTTACTAATTAAGCCATGTGTTGTAATTTTATCTAAGCAAGCAGGAATGCACATAAAAGCGCCTAAATTATACCATAAGAACTTGATCTAAAACATAAGCGTAGAATAGAATAGTAAATTATCACTAAGTGGAAGGTGGTAACACTAGTAGCTCAAAATTCATAGTCAGCAAAGCTGTGCTACACAAATGAAAGCCCCAGGCATACCCTTCACGTGGGTGGCATAGCGGTACAGAACCACACACTCCACACTAAAGAATTCTGTCTGTGGAGATTTATGACAGCCAGTGAGACAAGCAAATGAACTCACAACTCGGCACTTTTTCAAAAGAGAGCCATTCTTTAGAGAGAGGAGATTGTCTCCATTGTAGGCCATGGACTAAAGGACAATACTGCCATGAAAATTCCAGTTTCTGTGACAAGCTTTACTACTTCCCTGAACTTCTAAAGTCACCATCTTTACAGGGCCCTTGAGCTTCTGCATATTTCACTGGAGTTTTCCAGTGCCTCGGCTACAAAATCCAGAGGTGCTTAAAAGTCATCATCTCAAATGTTCATATAGTGACCACATTCGGGTTTTGGGAAATTGGATAGTGTTTGTTTAAGAGAACAAAAGCAGAGCAAAATTGTGAGAAGAAGAGAAATGGGTAGGCATATGAGAGGAGGCAAAGAATGCCTAAGAAAATCGGCTCCTAATTCAGAGTTGAGACTAGATTAGCTAGAACTATATCAAAGTGCCCCGTGATTAAGTTTTTTTTATCTTCCACTTTTTTAATATTGCTTTTTTCTGACATTCCAGAATCCAGTTATCAACTGGCATATGTTTCTTTCATTTGCCTGCATCTAAGTCTTACAATCCCAAACCTGAGTAATACACCCCTTCTAATCTTCTAAAAGTATGAAAACAAACAAAAGTTTGTTAAAACTATAAAATAAGAATGAGTAGGCTCTGTCTGAGTAGAAGAAGGACGTGCTCTTCTATTAATACCGACATTGTGGACTTCTTTCCTTTGCATTGCTATGCCCTTTCGATTGTTTTAAATTCCTAGCTATGGTCTGAATGTTTCAAATATTGACCAGTTGTTATGTGAGGTATTAGTAGCATACTATTTCGGGGTTTATAGTGAATTATCCTTACACACTTTAGCTCTGAACTGCAATGAATTCTTTTAAATACAAATAGTGGGCACATGATTCTGCTACTTCTTTATAAGCAGCTAAAATGTATCCAAATTAGTTCATCCATATGAAGTGTGATGCTATGACGCTACCTCCACAAAACCAACTGCAAATGAATATAAGCATTATTTAAGGTAAGAGAACCTGGAAGTGCTCTTGAATGCCAATGATATGCATGGAGACTGTTTCTTTTGTAGATCTATTTCCCAACGTGTCTAGAGATTCTTATGACAAGTGAACTCTCATTAATGATCAGAGACTGGGGCGCATATGTTGTACAAAGCTACATCTCCTTCAACACATCTTTATGCAACACATATTTATACCTATCATAGGCCAGGTACTATGCAAAAGCCAAGGAATATAAAAATGGATATGAGAAAATCCCTCCACTCAAAAAACTTACAATCTTTTAGTTTGGGAGATCAGTATATCTCTGAATACTATACAGAATGATAGAGTGTGAATAAATACCAAAAACAGGGGGAAAGCAAAAAGACCTACTGACTCCTCTGGATGGTCAGGGATGTTTTTACCAAGATGTAATTTTGAACTCTACCCGGAAAGAGTGACTATGTGTTCAGATAAAACTGCAGAAGACATTCCAGTCAGAACATGGTTGCTATTTGGCAGTTCACAGGCTGGGGTAGCTATGGAGAAGCAATGTATCCCTGGCCAGGTGGCTCAGTTGGTTGGAGCATCGTCCTGTACACCAAATGTTTGCAGGTTTGATTTCTGGTCAGGGCACATACCTAGGTTGTGAGTTCAATCCCCAGTTATGTGTGTACAGGGGGCAACCAATCAATGTTTTTTGCTCACACTAATGTCACTCTCCCTCTGTCCTCACCCCTGTCTTTGCATACTACCATACCCCAGAAATACAGCCAGAATAGAGTGGCCCCGGGCCTTTCACAGAGAAAGTGGGCTCTAGAGAGAAAAAAAAAAAAAAAAAGATTCTTCAATTCCTCATATATATTAAAGTTAGGGGTATAGGGGAGAAATCCAAGATGGCTGCTCGGGTAGGCAACTAGCCGCAGCCGCACACAACAATTTTAATAAAAT
This sequence comes from Pipistrellus hanaki, assembly GCF_964339955.1. NCBI lineage: Eukaryota > Metazoa > Chordata > Mammalia > Chiroptera > Vespertilionidae > Pipistrellus > Pipistrellus hanaki. The sequence goes on along the minus strand of NC_140506.1, from coordinate 43,583,060 downwards.
ACAACTAAAATATAAAATGGACATTACCCAGAACTACAGGAAAGTCGACTGACTGGAAATCCTACAACAAGAAGCAAGGAGAAAACCAGAAGGAAGCGCGGAGGAGCTGTAAAAGCCTAAGGTACGGAGACACGCGGCGCGCGCGGAGAGGACGGAGCCGGAGAGGAGGGAGGCCAAGTGCCTGGCGGGAGTTCCCTAGCGGAAAGGAGATAAAACTCCGACTGTGCTGGGCCCCTGACTGCTCTGAACCCCAGTTCTGGGCCAGACCCCGGGGACCCAGGCTCATCCACAGGGAGCTGGGCTGTAAGACGGTACCCGGGGAAGCGGCGAAAGGAGGTCCCGGAGGCGCGCACACTGCCCCCAGAGAAGGGACGGTCGGCTGTGCCGCGGGATTGCCCTGACGGGAAGGAGACTGGGGCTCCAGACTGCTGTGAACGCCACCTCCAACTCCACTTCCAACTGAACTGAACCCCAATACCGGGCTCATTGGGGGAGAGCATAGACTGTTTGGCAGCAGGCGAAAACCGAGGGCACCTTTCTCTCAGAGGCGCCGGCAGCGAGCACTGAAGGACCCGCATAGGGCGGGGCTGATGGAAGCCAAAGCTGCAGGCTCCACCCTGAAACCCCGTCCCATCTGTAACTGCGAAATGCGACAACAAAATAGATCACAAACAAAAGAAATGGAGGACAAAAAGCGTCTGGATATAGAGTTCAAATCTACGCTTATAAGGTTTTTCAAGAATTTCCTAGAAAAGATGGATAAGGCCTATGAGGATATGAAAAGAGATCAACTAGAATTAATAAGGAGTCAACAAGAAATGATAAGGGATCAACAAGAAATAAAGAATACATTGTCTGAAATAAAAAATATTCTACAGAGTCCTAAAAACAGAAGGGAAGATCGCAAGAATCAAGTCAAAGATTTGGAACATAAAGAGCCAGAAGACACTCCTCCACAGAAGCTAGAAGGCAAGAGAATCCAGAAAATTGAAGATAATGTAAGAAACCTCTGGGACAACTTCAAGCGAACCAACATCAGAATTATGGGGGTTCCAGAAGATGAGAGAGAGCAAGATATCGAAAACATACTGAAAGAAATAGTGACAGAAAACTTCCCCCACCTGGTGAAAGAATTTGACTTACAAGTCCAGGAAGCGCACAGAACTCCAAACAAAAGGAATCCAAAGAGGACCACACCGAGACACATCATTATTAAAATTCCAAGAGCAAAAGATAAAGAGAGAATATTAAAAGAAGCAAGAGCAAAGAAGGTAGTAACTTATAAAGGAGCACCTATACGATTGTCAGCTGACTTCTCAACAGAAACCATGCAGGCCAGAAGGGAATGGCAAGAAATATTCAAGGTGATGAATAGCAAGAACCTACAGCCAAAAATAAGCTACCCAGCAAAGCTATCACTCAGAATCGAAGGCCAGATAAAGAGCTTCACTAATAAAAAAAAGCTAAAGGAGTTCATCACCACCAAACCAGAATTATATGAATTGCTGAAGGGGGTTCTTTCAGAAGAGAAAGTAAACAAAGATAAAAATTATGAACAACAAATACGTAATTATCAACAAGTGAATCTAAAAACCAAGGAAATTAAAAAAATCTGATGAACAATATTAACTGTTGAATATAATAGAATCAGAGGTATGGAAGGGGAGTGAACTGACGATTCTTGGGGAAAAGGGGAGAGGAGGGCGTGGGAAGAGACTCAACATAAACTGTGCACCTATGGATGAGGACAATGGGGAGAGGGGAAAGGGCAGAGGGTGGGGTGGGAACCTGGTGGAGGAGAGCAATGGTGGGGGGGAGGGGAGGAACATTTGTAATAATATGAAAAATAAAAACTTAAAAAAATAAATAAATAAATAAATAAATAAATAAATAAATAAAAGATTCTTCAGTCCTCAGTAGGCTCTTTATTTTAAACATCCTTTCATTCCCAAATGCTAGCTATATTTTGCATCTACATAAATGACACAGAACCCAACCCACCAGGGAAATATTTTCTAATACTAGAAATGTCCAATAGAAAGGGTTACATCTCATACACCCAGAAAAAAAAACGCACACAATAAAACTTTCATGTGTTTATAGAATGACTGATAATATTAACTTTTGTCTCGGAATTCTCAGTATCATGAGAAAGTTCAAATGCAAATGAGAAGCTACCACAGCCTCCTTCACCCACCGGTAAAATCCCTTCACCTTGCAAACTGGAGTTTTATGGGAAGGTAATGGGAAGTGCAAATGTTTGATCCACTCACATGACATATTTCTAATATCTTGCAAAAGTCTGTGGAGAACGACTTACCCTCACTTCTCTCCAGACAGCTACTGTCCCAAAAGGTGAACTCAAATGTGTATCAAAGAATATGATAATGTGTTTATTTAGAGAAAGGAATTTCTTGTAAAATGTGTGTCTACACAAATAATGATTTAATTTCCTCGTATTCTTTGTTTTTGTCTGCCAATGACATATCTATAAATGAATTGAACCAATCAAAGCCTTGGCAGTAAGAAGAGCTGAGGTCCTGACAGATTTTGTACTTCTGGAATTAAAAACAAAATAACAATTAAGGAAGAAGCTAAGGCTGGAACTTCATAAATCTCACCAATGAGACCTTATCTTATTTCCAGTTTATAAGATACAATTCAACTATAAAAAGCCATCATCAATATCGTTCTAATGAAACTTTACAAAATAAAAATTTTTGAAAATAAAAATTAGCAGGGGGAAAAATGAGCATTTTCATGTTTCCTGCCTGCATGCTCTTCTCTATTGATACACATTCTGCTTCTCTGTATTTGCTCCAAATCTTTTTTTTTTTTTTTTTTTTTTTTTTTTTTTTTTTTTTTTTGGTAAACCACTCTTGCTTTTTAAAAAAAATATTTTAATTGATTTTTTTACAGAGAAGAAGGGAGAGGAATAGAGAGTTAGAAACATCAATGAGAAAGAAACATCCATCAGCTGCCTCCTGCACACCTCCTACTGGGGATGTGCCCACAACCAAGGTACATGCCCTTGACCGGAATCGAATGAACTTTCAGTCCACAGGCTGATGCTCTATCCACTGAGCCAAACCGGTTAGGACCACTCATGCCTTTTTAATCAGTTGCTTAATCAGAGGATCTAAACACTCCATGAGAATTTACTTCTTTCTTTTCCCTTGACTATATGAAAATGAAGATGCTAGCTGTGCAAATATTTCAAAGATTTCTGCTTCCTAAAATGTTTAATTGACAATGGAAATAGGACAGGCATTATAAGTCATCACAATTATATTGATGTTCATTTAATTTCCATTAGCTTTGTTACCTTGACCCATTATTTAAATGCCTCCATGGATCTGAAGGCAATAATCTGAGGCTTAAAATTTGAATTTTCAATTGCCATATTTTTAGTACAACCTAAAGGTGCTCAGGAAAATGTGGTTCTATTAGAAAATATAGAGTTGTTTTATGAAAGTCACTATCCTTTCTACTTCAAATGTCTTTTCATTCTTAGTTTCCCCTAAAATAATTTTACACTAATATCTTTAGCTAATTACTTACTTGTGGCCATTGGATTAGTTTTATCTTACTAGTGGGTATTCAAATTGTGTCTCTCTGCTAGCTACAAGAAGGAAAATGTTTTTAAATGATGTGTGCTAATTCAACTTCACAGTATAAGTGTATACTCATTATAACTTATAGCACAAAGGTTTCAGACTCTGTACATGGTATTGTAATTCCTACAAGAAATTGTTGAGATTCAGGAATCATGAACCATGCCTAAGTTCTTGGAAACTATGTGTCTGCTATGGTGGCTGTTGGCTCCTATGAATGGAAAAAAGTGCCACAGAGAATTTCAACCAACATGAAGCAACTGTTCCAAAGAATGTGGCTTAAGATTTTCAAAGACAAGTCAGACAGTTAAAGCATGCAGCTGTACTAGAAGGTGACCAAGAATAAGAATAGATGAATCAAATAACAAATGCAATTACAAGACAGGTTTGAATTGCCAGGACTAATTTCAGTTTTGTGTTCTTATCTGAAAAACACTCATATTTAAAAAGAAACAGAATTAAAATAATATAAACATAAGAGAGCAAATTTCAAAAATGAGCAGTAGTAAATAAAAATGTTAATGATGTCTGAAATCAAAAGAATTCGAGGTTATCAAAGTTACCTTGACAACAGAAAGTACCTAAATCCTATATGTTCTTTTAAGGATAGCACATATGACAATTTTAAATCACACTAAAATTCAACTGCAAAATTCTAACAGAATAAATTAGCTTCCAAAAATCAAACATTTTCAGAGAGCCTATAAAAAAAAAAAAAAAAAGATAAGTGTGAAGTGTAGCCCTTCTGTGGAATCACCAAAATCTCTTAGCTCTTTATTCTTCTTTCTAAAAAGTTTCTCTGCTGAAATATAATTTAGAGAACATGCAGAAAATAAATGTAAGATGGGCCAAAAAAAAAAAAAGTATGAGGCCTGCAGCTCCCATGACAATTTAGTGAATATAAATGTTATTAAACTTCAATTCATCTCTTCTTGGTAAACACAACTCATTATTGCCTAAGGAAATCAGGCTTGACCAATACCATTGTAAATTACTTATATAAATTAAATATGCCGCTTCTATAGAAAACTTTAGGTCAGCAGCAGATGTTGGTAAATTCCTACAGAAATGCATGCCCAGAGATTTTTTTTTTAAATGGCAGAAATCTGCTAGCTATTCCTGCCTTATCTGCAACAGCTGAGCAATCTTTCAGTGCCACGCGGAGACGGAAAACTTGGCTCAGATATAGCGTGGACAAGCTTGCCTTAATCACATTGCTCTTTTACATGTGCACAAGGACATCAACATTGACAGTACAGAGTAAAGCAGCCATTTGCTGAAAACAACTGTCAACGTTGTCAAGTTTTTGGAACCTCTTATAATGTGATTTGTATGACAAATCTTGTGGCATTTTGTTTGTCAGCAACAGTAGTGAATTTCCATGTATCTGGGAAGGCAGGAGAACTGTTCCGAAATGGATTGGGTTGTGGTTTTCATTTTATTTTATTTTATTTTTTTACACAGACTATGTTAAAGGGAAACAGTTATTATTTTTTAAATGACAGGTATCAAGTAGATCTAGAATTTTAAAAGTGGAATTTCATTTAAAATGTCCTACAAGAATAATTCCCCCTTCCACTCAAACCTTGGAAAACTATAATAGTTGCTTGATTTTACTTTGTCAACACTCCAGATTTTGAAAACAGTTTCTGTAAAAATATTAATATTTTCTGAGACAGGAATCTGTAGCAGTAATTATTAGGGTGATCTCTAAGTGACACTAGTAAGGTTAAGTCCTTTCCGCAAGAACTATAGAGTTCATGAAATCAGATGCAACAAGGTATAACGAACCTAGCAGCACACCAGTGTTATTCAACAATGTACCCGTAAAGAGACAATTACAGCGATCTTATGGTTCATCAGTTTTTCAACAATTACCTTAGTCCTCTGAGCTGCGGTTTTCATACAGCTATGCCTTAATGTGCTTCACTCATTTGTCCTAAGCCGAGGTCCTCCACTGTGTGGGAGGAGTCCACCTGGACTCGATGTACGATAGACCACATATCCTCCACCTTGTGCACCTGCCAAAATGCCCTTGGGTATGTTAGGCCAGCATGCTCACCCAGGCAAGGAAGTCCTTGGTTCTTCACATCTACACTAGTTATGGTTCCTTTAGGACAGATATGACAGAGTCTAATGAAAGAATATTTTGTATTTCCGTCCTGTGGATCTGGTTAGAGAATTCCAGAAAAGATAGTCTCTCCCTCTTTCCCATCTCCTCAAAACGTACTGAACATAATACTTGGAACCACCCTTTTAAACACTTGGTTCTCTTTTTATTTGTTGATTGAATCGAGTTGAAATGGTAAATGCACTGAGACAGCACATCTCACACAGAACTAGGCACACTTCAAGTGCTCAGTAGCCCCCTGTGGCTAGTGGCTGCTATGCTGAACAGCAGAATTCTAAAGACCTCAGGTCTGGTACTTCTTTGTCTATCTGCTTATGTGACTTCATGTAAGTCCCTTTTCTGTTGAATCTCATTTTCTGTTGAATCTCAATCTCCAGCTATTAAAAGGGTTTTAATAATCCCTGTCCTATTTTATCTGCAGGTAGTTTGTGTTGACACATGAAAAAATATGTATTTAAAAGTAGTTTGAAAACTAAGAATTTTTCTCAGTTTTAACTTTTTTATTCTATTTCGGCTTTCATTTCCCAGAATTCCCTCACTTTCCTTTTTTATTTTTATTTATTTATTTATTTATTTATTTATTTATTTATTTATTTATTTATTTTAGGTTACTGCCTGCTAGTTAAAATCATATATGGGAAAGCTCAATGTGTTTTATGGTTTAAAGAAACTACTGTCCAATGCTAAATACCAGGCTTGTTTTTTCTTCTCAATAGCTGTTCTCCTTCATAAAATCCTAAATTAGGAATCATATCAATAGCTTGCCTTTTCTATGATAGGCACTATTTCTAAAAGACACCGCATTCAATAGTTTTGGAACACTTCTGTCTTCTAGTTGGGCTTTCATACTTCTAAATAGAGCTTAATAATGTCAAAAATAATGTAGACACACAATGCAATATACCGATAGTGTGTTATAGAATTGTACACTTCAAACCTACATAATTTTATTAACCAATGTCACACAATAAACTTAATTTAAAATGTTTAAAAGATAATGTAGAGAAAAAAAGACAGGACCTCTGTACCTATATTTATTGTAGATATCCAGCTTATTCTCTATTTACAAAAATACTTAAAATTGAAAATTATGTATATGAGTGCACTTTCAATGGCTATAATTTTAGGACAACTTAAAGGTGCTCACAGGAAAATGTGGTTCTACATTAGAAAATGAAGAGTTTTATGAAAGCAACTGTCCTATTTCAAATCTCTTTTCATCCTTAAGTTTTCCTAAAAAGAACTTTTTTTTTGCTAATACTTTTAGCTACTTTATCACAGGTAGGAAATGCCTAGCAAGGAACCCTGCCTTCTATTTTTATTGTTCCATTTCTTTAAATTCTGCAAACCTCCTATGTCGTATCATGATTCTTATTGACTCTGTACCCCTGTACATTTATTCCCATCCCCTCCCTCCTCCTTTCTTGCTTCCCTCCTTCTCTCATTCTCCGTTCTGTCTCTTGATCTTCCCCTGCCCTCTCAGCCTCCCCACTTAATGTATTTTCAGACTAAAGCTAAACTGCAACCACACCTCTTCCTTTCTCCCCCCTTGCCCTAGAGCAGCTTGTATTTAGTAGCTGGCAGGCAGTAAGTTAGCTATGGAAAAGGAACTTGGAACTTTCTGTTTGTTTGTCTACCAACAACCACTGCCCTATATCCTAGAATTATGTATTTTTAAATAAATTATAAAACTTAACATATAAAATATAGTGTTATAAAACATCTTAAGCATTAATCTGGCAGAATCTAGAAGTATCACTGGCTACGCAAACTCCTCTACTATCACAGTAAAACAGCAATCTATCTGAACAGTGATCTAAATGTTGTGAGGCTTTTTTAATGCGTTTGAATACGATCTTAATCACCATTTCCAGTGATGTGTCTACATACCAGCTGCAGCCCTGCTGATTAGAACATCAATACCAATTGATTTTCTAACACACACTTGCAATGTCTATTGTATCTCATTGTACACTGTACACTATTGGTATTTAGCCAAAGCCAACAGGAGGGGGAGAGATTTTTGTGTACAGAAACACATGGGCCTCAGAGAGTTTCATAATTCCCAGGAGAACAGAAAAAGCAGGTACTCAGTGTCAGACTAAATACTCTCTTACAGTTAATGTGTTTGGTGGCTACAGGCTCAAATCATTCGCTTGTCCAGAGCCAGGGTTACTCAGCTGTATAATAAGCTCTAAAGTCTCTCCTTCGTAAAGGGCCCAAGATTCATGGCTTTAATTTTGCCACCGATGATATGAAAAAGTGTGCTCCATACAGTACTGAGCAAGCATTCACTCTCAGCTTCCACTATAATGAAATTCTAATTGTTTCTAAAGTTTAGGGAGGATAAAATGCTTCATCTCCATGATGACAAAAGGAAGCCAGGAAAATAAAGTGACACACTTGAATGAACTGTGAGGAAATAAAGTGCACAACATGCGATAATGCCATGACTCCGTGTTATTGCGCATTTCTGGGCTGAAAAGATATGGCTTGATGGGTAATTTGTCATGCTGTGCAATAGAGAACAACAGTAAAGAGACTTCAGACAGAAGAAAATTACACAAATAGTAGGGTGGAAAGGTATAATTGAAGATGGCAAAAGATTGAAAGAAAGACATTTAAAATTACTGTACTGACCTACTAAATGCACTTGGGCGTGGAATCCTGGCCTCACAAGAAGAGGCATTAAACGACTGCGGGCTGTGACACTACTGTGGAGTAATGCCAATCTCCGAGCTCTCAGAGAAGAAAAACACAATGCACAGCCTAACCGAACCGCCTCAACCTGCTTTCTTTCTGAGAGCAGTCTGGGCTTCTGTTGAACTTAGGAAAATCTTTTCTAAGTTTTGCTTTTTAAAATCATGAGTAGATTTCATTTGGTATTTGGGAGGCTTAACTCCTTAATTTTCCAAAGTCAATAAATCTCTATTCTGTAAAACTACAAAACCAGCATTATATGCACTGAGTGGCCAGGTTATTATGATCTCTGAATGCATAATAATCTGGCCACGCACTGTATAATCTGTATAATAAAAGGCTAATGTGCAAATTGTCCCCTCAACCAGGAGTTCAATCAGCAGGCAGGCAGGCCAACTGCCCATGTGCCCTCCCCCTGGCCAGGCTGGATGGACCCCACCCATGCACAAATTCATGCACCGGGCCTCATATATATATATATATATTGGCCAGGTTATTATGTGTTCAGAGATCATAATAATCTGGCCACTTAGTATATATTTCATGAATTCATACAAAAGTCTTTTGCTTCTCACATCCAGTTAAGTTTCTTCAAGATCCAGTCCAAGAGAGCAGCATGACATTATTCAAAGCACAACCGTAAGTCTGAGAAGCATGAGACGTGAGCACCAGCCCCATCTCTTCTGCAGGATCATTAATCATGCACAGCTCCGGGAACCTCTCTTAACCTCGCTAAGCCCAAGCCTCCTTCTCAGTGGAAGGAGAAGCATGAACCAGACGCTTCCTAAAGAATTCTTCCAGTCCCACGATTCTACTCCAAACAGCAGAACCTCCAGAAAGCTTCTCAATAAAGGTTATTTCCTTCTCCTTCCCGGGCTCAGAAACAGGGGCTATCTCCACCACCCATACTTTATAATGGCTCAGGACACTCGTCTTCTTTGTTCCCTTAAATTAGAGAAAGATGCTTTCTACCTATCATGTGAGATAATTACATGAAAAAGATATAATTTGCAGTATTCATTAACTATAAAGATCTTTTTAGTTCTCACATACAAGTGCATGAATCACAGCCTATCTTTAAAAAGACGATTTGTATTGATAATACACTAGGGCCCCCTTGGGGATACTCCAAGACCGCCCCCCTCCTCGGGGATGTCTGAAACAGCAGTAGAATCAACCCCTATATATATACTATGTTTCTTCCTATGCATACATACTTATGATAAAATTTATAATTTACACATATTAAGAGATGAACAACAATAATAATAAAATACTGAAAGTCCTCACTTGATGTTTTTGATAGGATTTCAGAAACTGCAACTTTAACCAATTTTACCACAGGTTAATTGATATAAACAACAGTTAAGTTCCCACAGCACGTTTCTGGTTACAAAATCATCACCAAATTTCTAAATAAAGAGCCAAAACACTTTTAATATTAAATAAACAAATATGAGCTATTTATTAAATGTATTCACATACATTTAAGAGAGATGAATAAAAACAAATAGGTAATGATTTCCCAGCCCACTTATTCCAGCTTAGGGTTCCAGCCTGTGCGGGCAGCTCAGGGAGAAGGTCAGAACCCAACCCTGCACAGGCCTTGTTTCCATCAGCAGATCCACTCTCACACATTCCCAGGAGCTCACAGTGGGACAGCTGAGTCACACCGATTCATATCACACACACACCTTTGGTATGTGGGGCAAAACCAGAGTATCTGTAGAGAACCCACACAGATAAGGGGGTGGAGAGTGTGCAAACTCCACATGGATAGTGGTCCTGGCTGGGAATTTCTGTTTTCCCTCCTCATCAACATTATAACGAAATGGCTTTGAACAAAAGCCATTGACGTTACTCTTTGAGCACCTGCTATAGTACAATATAACAATATACTATAATATAGCAATATACTATAATTAAAGTTATGTAAATTTGATCTCTCTCTCAAAATATCTTATTGTTCTATACCCATCCTTCTTCTAGTGATGATGCATGCTGATACAATGCTTCTGTGATGTGTATGACGTAGGCATTGTGACAGCATTAGAAGGCTATACGGGCTACTTGACACAGCACTGTGACACCTAGCCAGTCTAGTAACCAAGATGGTAGCTAAGTGACTAACAGGAAGGACATATACAGGGTGGAGATGCTGGACAAAGAGGTGATTCATCCCACGTGGAATGAAATAGATGAGTGAGGGATTTCATCACACTACTCAGAATGATAAGCAATTTAAAACTTATGAGTTATTTGTTTCTGAAATTTTCCGTATAATAATTTCAGGCCATGGTTGATCATGGGTAACTAAAACCACAGAAAGTGAACTTGCAGGTAAGGGGTATTGCATACTATAAAAAACTTATTACAGGAAAATGAGATTGCCTCACATATAAGAAAGGGTGGTCTTTGATAATGATACTCAATTCTAAATTTAAAATGAAGTCTTACTATTTCTGCAGTTGTTATTATTAGTCTCCTGTCTACTTTATCCCATAATTTCTTCCAGGAAGCATAAATCTTAAGGTATAATTTGTGTAATGCTCCACGAACTCCTCAAAAATATCTTGCAATTGGAAGTGTCCCAAATATATTATAGGTAGGGTAAAAAATATGAAAAAATATTTATAATTAATGAAACAATTACTTTTATTTGTAAAATAATTTTTACAACTTGGAATAATCTAAGTAAACATAAAAATGAGACCTTAATAAAACCATCCTGTCTGGATTACATCATAAGAAATACATTATAATAAGAGATTTGAAACTTGTAAGGGTTAAATATATTTTTTAAGTATTTACCAACACCAACTAAAATACAGTTGTGACATACTTCAGAAAAACATCAAACTTGAGTTAAAGATCTTTAGAGGTCCACTAGACAATGGTACTGCTCCACAAAAGGTCCTTACCATCACAAATAGGCTTTTGGGCGAAGTCCACCATGAGATATCATTATATTTTTTCCATTTTTATATTCTTTTTCTTCAAGGTAAACATTTCAGACTTTCAATGGTTGCTATGTTTTGTATATGCAAGTTATAATACTAGTGATAATGAACAGCAGTCACGATAGACAACTCATACAAAATCAGCATTTCATTAATTCATTTTGATATATGAGGCTTAAAACTTCAAGTGGAGCCGAAACTGGTTTGGCTCCGTGGATAGAGCATCAGCCTGTGGACTGAAAGGTCCCAGGTTCGATTCCGATCAAGGGTATGTACCTTGGTTGCGGGCACATCCCCGGTAGTGGGTGTGCAAGAGGCAGCTGATTGATGATTCTCTCTCATCGATGTTTCTAACTCTCTATCCCTCTCTCTTCCTCTCTGTAAAAAACCATTAAAAAAAAAAAAAAGCTTCAAGTGGAAATGCATTTTGTTGAATCTAGAAAAATGTTTCCCAAATTATTGCACATAACAGGGAAAACAGGAGGGTGATTGCTGATTATTGTTAATAGAATAATGTATTAATTATTTCATTGGAAATTTCAAAAATCAAGAAACTAGGAAAAAAAATTAAAAAGTCACCTAAGCTGGAGCTTTATACATATGGGGTGAGCAAAGATTCAGTCTTCTAATAAAAAAATATTTTAAAAGACTCATTCATCCAACAAATAAGTGTCTTGATGACTTTTAAAGTCTCATTCTGCTTTGAGATTATACAATATGTAAAAATATATAACTATGCTCAAGAAAATTCTATTCAAAATAGTCACACGAAGGTCATAAAAACTCCTCAGAATCCCTAAGATTCCATTTTATTGTCCACATTTTATGATTATTAGTAAGAAGTCTAATCAGGGCCATGAAACTTACCAATATAGTAATGAACAGGTCCAAATGCTATCATTTAACAAAATAATAATAAATAATTCATTTGTGCATACATTTATGAATACTTGTTAACTGTCTACCATGATTCAGGCACCATGTTAGGCACCAGGAATACAGAGGGCAATAGGCATGGACCCTGCCCTCACAGATCTAGTAGAGAAGGGCAGGAAGTTGAGTAAATAACAATGAAGTTTGGTGAGTGCTAAAATGGGAAAGGTATAGGAAATTGTGAAACTACACAAGAGTCTGTTAAACCTGCCAAAGAAGCTGAGGTGAAGCTGAGACCTGAAGGGTGAATAAGGACAGCTGCTTTGGTGCGATGGGTCCTCCCACTTCTATGTCTGTGTACATTCCCTACATGCCTTTTTCACCTCCTCGTTCCTTATCCTCTTGGATTTGGTTTGGGCAGCATCCCTTTAATATAGTCTTCTCTGCATCCCCCACCTACACTGGTCTAGGGTGGATGCCCCCACCCAATAATTTCACTGAACCCATACGTATCTACAAGCACCAGTCCTATAATTGCCTCCATAATTTTGGTCTCTTAGGCTAATAAAATCTAAAAAGAGGTTTCTTTGATGCTTTGGCGAAAGCTTTTCTAGCTCTTCTAGGAAGTCTCTGAAATAGCCTGTTTCACTTGATAGTCACCTTGCTACTAGCCACTGGTGAAGCTGATCCATAGAGACAGACGGGGTAAATGGAAGGAAAACTAAGACAAAACTCCTGGGTCAAAATGTCCCTGAATTACACCCTATTTCTGGACTCTCAATAGTGTGAGCCAAGAACTTTCTTTATTACTAAAGCCATTTTGGTTTTATGTAGCCAGCAGCCAAAAGCATGGCGACTGATAAAATAGTATGGATGGGAATCATGTTCTTTTTCCTTAGCATCCAACATACGAGTTAGCCCAGAGTAGTTGGTCAATAAATGCTTCTGGAATAAATAAACTGGGTAATTCAAAGAAAATACCTGATAGCAACAAAATGATGAAGTTTCCACTGACTGAAGTAAAATTGAAAACAAATTCAGTTTTAAGCCAGAATTTTTAAAAGGTGTTTTTAAAAAACAGCATTTAAAAGGCCTATCATTTTTAGAGTTTTCCCTATATTGTAAAGAAAGTAAATCTTATCCTCTGATCACTCAGGGCCTTCAGCTCACTCCTACGCTCCCCTTCATGCCTACAATGCATTTCTTCTTATTCCCTCATTTCCCAGTGTCCTCATATTTTTCTACCTGCCTCACCTTCAAGTCCTGCTCTCCAAGAAGAGCTAGATAACTCATTCACACCAAATGCTACAGATCTGATTTAAACAAAGTACTATTATTTCTAGGAATATTGACAAAAATACAAAGATTTTCATCTCTACTGGTAATTATGCAACTTCAGGTAATAGAAAGTAGGCATTTGTGGGGCCCAATAGATAAATCTGCGGCCATGAAACAGCAGGAAGAATGTCTTATTTCCTTGCACCTAAGAGCGACTCCAGACGTTGTCATCAATGGCCAGCCCTACAGCTCAACAGGACCCCACTCCTGCTCCATTTTCTTAAGAGCAAATAAATCCAGTAACCAGTGAACCATGTTCACCAAGTGATATTCCTGCCTCTAAGTTCTGGCTGTTGACTTCATTCATGAGATGGGATTTAACACCATCTGGTCTGTATCCCATTTGGAACTTAATAATGTCACAATTTTAAAAAGCATCTATATTAGAAATTTCCCTACCCCCAAATCCTATAAGCAATTATAAATAATTCTTGATTTGCTCTAATGATCAGAGAACTCGGCATTCTTTGTTATACACCCCAAACTCAGATGAAAACTAAATTCTTACAAACAAGTAGATGTCCCTACATAAATGTTCTAATCTAGAGCAATTACAAACTGCTTTAGCCCCCTTTTATTTTGCAAATCGGGTATTCCAGAGCCACCTTTATTGCCAAACATAAAAGCATTCTACTGCACACCTCAACACAACTGCCTGTACATCCTTAATGTCTTTCCAAGCAATTTTATGCAGTCAGCACCGTATACATTAGGGAAGGATTGGATGTGTGCTCTATGGGTTTCTTATAATAGCAATGAACCTTCATAATCAGCCCATTTCTTAATTTTGCTTACTTTTTTATGCAGCTGCATTAATACTACATTGCCAGACAAAGACAAGAATGAACATGTGAATTAAGTTTAAAAACAACAACAATTCAGCCATCCAAGGAGCAAGTGCTGAGCTTATAAAAAAAAATCCAGCTCCTATTTTATTAAATAATAGTGTTCATGCAGGAATGTCTGGAGTACTCTGCGAGGCTAATTAGAACAGATCAATGTACACTTACCTCTCTAGAAGGCTGAAAGGTGTGTAGTGACTATGTGTCATTAAAAATTTACTTGACCATGGGCATCAGATGTCCATGAGAGTATAACCCTGGTGAGCACTCTAAGTTTCCATTTTACTCATGTCATCCTCAATGCATCAAAAATGCCATAGACACCATTACTATCACCCAGCCCCATAGCAGCTGATGTGCTATATATGTTTAAGAGGGTGGTATCAATTAAATATATAGCCATATTTGCAATTATTACCACTTCATAATATCATTAACACATTTGGCAGGTTTTCTTTCCAAAGTAACATTTATTTAAAGGTTAATCAAAATTCTTAGAACAGCATTTATTATAATGTGATTTTTGATAATTGACTAAATCAGTGGCTCTTAAGAAAACACCCTTGTCTGAGTCCTGCTCACTATACACCACAGTGCCATTTGGGGAAAAGCAATACATATTAGAACTGTTCAGACCCCGTCATGGAGGATCATATATTAATGTAATCAGGTGGTACATTTACATGCTCATTAGTAATCCATCATTAGTCCAAATGCTCACTATTAGGAATAAATGTACGAGTTATTCAGAACACCCAGAAATAGTATGTCTTATTTAAACATGCAGAATGAGCCGACTGAAATAAGTGCACACCTTGAATTTGAACTTTCAAGACACATCACTAAAGTCAATCAGTCATGTCAGGACACTCTTCTCTAATAATCTCAATTACAAAACTTCTGCCCCTCCCTAACAAGAGGAGCGGGGAGAGTTCCAATATCTGAATCCTTCTAATTCACTGTAACTGCAAAAAATCCTGATGAAGTGTGTGTTTAAATTTTATGCTTTAATACATAGCATGCCACTAAAACCACATTAGTTATGCTTTATGCTGTTTAATCATATGTCAAAATCTGTAAAATCTGTTCTAGCATGCTAAGGTAATTTAACTTCAATTAATCAATCAAGGAAATAAATAAAATGTAATAATGCCAAATAATGTAACTTCTTTAAAAACAAACCGCTCTCTACACACTTATCCTAAAAATACTTACAACACCATTGAAGGAAAAATAATGAAAATTACACTTATTGAATCTTTTTCCCATTCATAGCTAGCTTCCAACACTAAACTTACCAATGTCTTAAGGAGATCTTTGGCACAATCTGACTTTGTGAGCAACTTGAGGGTCAAAATTATAGGTTTTTATCCATTATGCCCAACATAATATCCTAAATCATAACAAGTGTTCAGTAGGTGTTTGCTGAATGAAAGAGTGAATGATTCCACAAACTAGATTATTTCATTATAATATTGAGGCCTTACAAAAATAGTCATTCATTCTTTTTCTTCTGGCCAAAAAACAAACAAACAACCCACAAACCACACCCACATTTATTATATATTATTATATGTTATTGATATTTAACTAAAAGTAGTAGAGCTCTCTTTATTCATTCTCTCCCTTTTTTTCATAAAGTCGTTAGGAACCAGCAAGGAAGGTTAGCAAATGTGTTTTTACTTATTTTCCAAATGAAAACAGTGATTTTCTTTCAAAGGATTTAATTTAACAACTGACAGATATAGTTTTGTACCAAGATTAGGAAGGTCAATGATAAATCCTGGGTCTAGTTAGCAAAAATTCATTAAGCACCAACTGAATATCCTGCACTATGCTAATAAATACAAATATATCAAAAATCTTAATATTGTACTTGTGCTGTGTTGGATTGTTGTTACTATTAAATAAGATTATAAGCATTTGGAGAAGAGCAATGGAGATTAACAAGAAGCAGTGGATTTTCCATAGATTTGGAAAGTTACTAAAATAGTTTTATCCTGAACAACCTAAGTATCCCTGAAACATTTATTTTTCAATGAATTGAGAGTTGCATAGTCCCCAATGTAATCACTTCAGCTTGTAGACAGGCACTACCACCATCTCCCTTCTTTGCTCTCTGTCTATTGAAGCAAAATTGAGATGAATGTACCAATGCCCCCACCTGCAGCCAGGCCCATCAGTCTCTGGACCAAACCCAACAATAATAGGAAGTGTATTCAGAGTCTTTGAGTTTCTCTTCCTCACTGAGCTCCCATGTTATTGCTCATGCTCAACTCGAATCTGTGTAGTCCACTAGATCTGGGAGGCCAGGACTGTGTGCCTTGTCCCAAGGGCTTGTGTAGCTCCCTTTCTGTCTTTGTGAGACTCTGCTTCCATGTCCTTATTCCACACTGTGGTATGTCACAGATATCATTGGATGTGATACTGTGCACCTGATTTTTAGGTATTCCAGATAGTCATTCTTTCCACATCCTGAGTTCAGACTGTGTTACCTATAGCTGCTGCACTCTGCCCTTTGAATATTGTTCCTATCTATCACCATGCCCCTTAGGTGACAAGCCATGGATAGGTCAGTTCTATATTTATGATCCCAAATGTGAGTATTGGCCTGGTATTGCTATATGCATCAAGCCTCACATGTGTGACAGCAAGAAAGGTCACAGATATGACTCTCCCCATGTTTTGGAGAGTGACATCTCACAGATTATAAGTACACCTGATGGTACAAAGAAATGTACTGTACTATGTAACCTTTCCTCAGTGTTAACATCTTGCATAACTACAACATCAAAACCAGGTAATTGATAATAGTGCAGTCTATTAAGCTCATTCATATTTCATCAGTTATACATGTACTAACTTGTGTTTATATGTGTATAGATGTGTACAATTTTATCATATGGGTAGCTTTGCAAAAACATTACCACAATCAAGACACTTAACTTTACCATGATTACAAGATGCCCTAGTGCCACCCTTTTATGTCCACATCTACTCCCTCTCCTCCCCTCTCACCTTGGCAACCACTGACCTGTCCCCCATCTATACTAATAAAAGAGTAAGATGTAAATTGACTGTATCTTTGTGACACCCACCAGCCAATCAGGAGTTAGTATGCAAATCAACCCAAGAAAGATTGGTGGGTTAATTTGCATATGCAGACACCAAGTGGCCGGGGGTGTTCTTCACTGCCCCAGTGGCTCCAGGCCTCTGGGCAGTGTACAAAGGCAGAAAGGTGGCTCCAGCCTGAGCAAAGGTGGTGCCGGCAGCCAGGGGAATGCCCATTCTTGCACGAATATTCATGCATTGAGCCTCTAGTCTCTGTAATAATGTTATTTTATGAATGTTGTCTAAATGGATATAAGCAACAAGGTATCCTGTTAAGGCAAACTTTTTCCACTCAGCATAATTTTTTGAGGTTCATCCAAGTTGTTTCCCTTGGATCAGTACTCTTCATTGCTGAGTAGTATTCCATACTACGGAAATGTTAGAGTTTGTTTAACCATTCATCCATTGACAGACATTTGGGTTTTTCTAATTTGAGATTATTACTGACAAACTGGTATGAACATTCCTGTCAAGTTTCAGTGTGAAAATAAATTGTAAGATTTTTAAAGGCATAATAGTGTCTTATTCATCAATCTACTGCCAACACTTTAAACAGCACATGGTAGATCTCCAAAAATATTTGTTGAAGAAAAGAATTAATGAACCACAAAATAACCTCTAAATGGCGGAAAATAAAATAGGACTTATCTTGTAGGGGAAAAATAATTCATTGGGAGGGAAAATGTCAGCAAAAGTTCCTTAAAGTTGCACTGGCAATGTTAAAACTATAGCAGTTTTCAAAGGGGACACACACACACACACCCATACACACTTTAATTCGAACACTTTCCAGTTTGTGTTAAATACTGAGCTTCATATTAAGATATTGTTTGGATTAACAAGTTACAACTGAACTATTATTTTAGAAAAAGTTGGGGAGACGTCCTATTCTAGCCAAGATGGACTAAAGGGGCTGGATATATCCTCATTCCTAAAACAACAATAATAATAACAACAACAAAACTCTTTAAAAATACATGAAACAATTATTTTTAAAACATGGAACATCAGGCAACAAAAAGCAATAATCCCTGAGAAACTAAAAGCTAAGGAGGTGAATTTTCTGAATGCCTTGCTTACTGTTTTGAGGGTACTTCAGCAGTGGCACAGGGAAGGTAACTCAAGAGGCAGGTAGCAAACTGCCTAAGTTAAGGAAACAGAACTGAAAATATGAAAGAATAAAGTGGCTACAGTTCACAGGAAAAAGCACCTGGCAGAGTGGTGCTGCACAGAGAAAAGTCAACCTAGAAAGCAGGAGGTCACTGTTTGATTCCCCACCAGTGTACATGCCCAGGTTGCACAAAGAGATCCTCATTGGAAGGCATGCAGGAGACAGCCCATCAGTGATTCTCTCATCATTGATGTTTCTCTCTCTCTCTCTCTCTCCCTCTCACTTTCTCTCTAAAATCAGTAAAAAAATATTGTAAAGAAAGAACTCTCCTCTCCTTAACTTATATGAATTCTACCTATCCAAAAGGATATATTTAAATCCAATAAGTGGAGTACCTAAGTGAGCGTTACATCTTCCTTTAAAAAGAAAAATCCCTCAGTGTCCCTAATTCATTATTCTACAAATAACCAATAAACTTTCTGTATAGTTGTAGGTAATTATTCTACCTAATATTAATGTACTAGTAAAATAATCATCCTGCATCACTAAATGCTTGGAAAAGGTCATAGGAACAGATTTAAAACCTGATGTGTGTTTTGAGAGCAGAGTTAGCTTTGGGAAATCAGGACTAGTGAAGATTTTTGTATGCTGGTTAAATCTGGGGAATTATTTGCAAGAACATATTGTTGAAGTTGTAAGTGAACTTTCCAAAATATGTATCACCATAGTTAGAACTTTCATTAGAGTGTTTTTCTTTTTAGACACAGCCTTGTTTATAATGGTCATTTAAAAGTTGCTACCACAGGTTTATAAAACAATGTTATAATGTCTTCTCATCAACAGTATTACAAACATTCATCTCTGGGAAAATGTTATAAAAAAAATTCCATTGCAATGATAACTCAAATATTAAAGCAAATATAAAAATGTTACTGTATAATAAAATACCAACAGATTAGAAAGTCTATACATGAAGGTATTTTGAATTCTGATGAAAGCAGAATACCAGTACAGTGCATACTAGCCAAGTATGGACTACGTAAATTTAAATAAAATTCATAATTTAGTTTCTCCATTGCACTACCCACATTTCAAGTACTCAATAGCCACATGTGGCTAATGGTTATCATATTGGACAAAGCAGATATACAATGTGTTCATCTCATAGAAAATTCTTTTAAATAATGATGGTCTTTGTTTAAGAAACCAATACTGATAAACGGACGTGCATATATTTATTTCTAGCAAGTCATTTTTCCTTTGTTGTAGGAGGTTAAATGAATGATATCAAATTTAAGTAATTTTTCTAAAATATCTATAATCTAATGTGAATAGTTTAAAATATGCCACACTCATTACAGTATAGATTTTCTTTTTTCTCTCCCTACGGGAGAATGAAATTTCAAAGATTCCATTTCCTCAAGAGTGGGAATTATAACATTAGCCAATCCTCCCCTTCAATTTGCATTTTCTTTCTTTATAAAAACCTTGCTCTGCATCCAAGTTTACCCAGCCATGGCCCAACCTTCATTTTGTGGCAAGGAATTCCTATTTTAGAGAACAGTATTTCAGACCTTAAACTACACACTTGTGGAATTTGTAACCAGCATAAAAATTCACTTTCTACCCAGGTCCTCCTACCAGGTAAGGAGGTTTTTTACATCCTTCAAAAGTCCCAGCAAATTCCTTGGTCTTACCACTTCTTACCTCTCAATCCAGAAAGATGCATTTGGTAATATATATAGCAACACAGAAATGCATAAACAATGCAATTTGACCCCCTTCTATGAGAAAGTGAAATGCTCCTGTAGTTAGAATTTGAATATGAGTGCCTGTCTAACTCAATAGAGAAACTATGAGTGAGATTCTCTCTATCATTTATGCTTAGCAAGGAACCATGTTGCAGAGGAGAGACAGAAATACAAGAGTAACTAAAGTAAATGAAAATGAATAGGAAAAACTCCCAAACCACAGGGCTAACCCAGTTGCATTTATGCAATTCCTGAAAACCTTGATGAAAAGTAAAATGTCTGTATTTAAAAGACTAGATAAACCATATAGCTGATCCAAATTGTTAAAAAAGAGAGATCTATAATTACATGAATATAGAGAGAATTTTAAGTGTTTCCATGAGAAAGTAAATAATAACGAATGATCATTTATTATTGAAAATTTTTATTTTAAAAGTAGATAGTGCAATTATAAAAAAATAATAAAGTCTGGGTAAATAAATACTTAAAAGAATATTCCAAATATTTTAGAAATTGATCATTTTCCAGAATAGCATGGTATTTGGAAGCTAAACTTCCACAGCAGATTCTATAGTTCTTAAAATTAATTAGGACCTTGAAACTAGCTACAAAAATGTACATTAGTTTGGAGACAGACAAAAAAGAAAACATAATATGCCAACTTCCCAATGTTTTCTGCTAACAGCTTATTGCATCTTGGAAATTACACTTGCTTTCAGGATTCTTTGCATTGTTTAAATTCATTAAGTTCATCTCTTTATTCACTTGTTCGCTCCCTAAGACAATTTAAACCCAATAAATTGCTATAAATATTTACCAATAAAATAGCTTCCAGGCAATTTTTTTTCTTATTTTTAAAATTTAAGGAGTTTTATTATAATTAGGTAACCACATACTCCTGGCACATGGCCTCTGAAATCTTGTTTCTCAAACACTAATGGGTCTTGGGAAAGTTTGGAGCTCTCGATTCATCAGGACTTGAGTAGTTGTTTTGTACCTAAGAATGAGTATTGATAGAGATGTTGGGACCAAGCGCATACATTCATGAAATATGATTAAAAAAAAAACACGTAAGGGTTTTGTTATGACGCATGCAGCGATCAAGAACCTGCTTCTTTTTATCTGGCTCCTAAAAAGTGCCTCCCGTATAATTATTAAACAAATGCACTCACTTATTCAGTACTCAGCTAGCTTTTAAACTCTGAATAAGAGAAGTACACAGTGAGAGAGGTACTTACATGGTTTCCTTGGATACTGGATGATGCCATTCAGGTCTATGTTTTTATCTGAAAGTGGTGCCCTGCGGAGAAATGAGGTTTGGTGAGTGGCTGTTTATACATAGTAAGTAAATAGGAACTTTGTTTATTTTACAAAGCTTTTTTTTTTTTTTTTGACCCAGATTTCTTTTCCTCATCACACCCAACCCTTACAAACAGCAATAATATGATAGAACTGGTGCTTTGTACAACTCTTTTTATCACCACTTAAGAAATGGTAATTATTAAGAAGAAGCTCAGCATTCTTTGGCTCAGAACATTACTCCTTGGGCTGCTTAAATATCTTGACTACTATTATTGATGTCAGACGTGTTAATCAACACTGCCTGCCCCTTCTACTTTCCTTTAAAAGGAATTGTCCTCAAACTATCAGGAAAGAAATTAGTCCTTTAAAAATTCACATAAGTGATAAACGTCCTTACCTTAATTAAAGAGTAAGAGAACACTAGCTTTAGCCATCTCCCAACCCACCCCCACCCCCAGACCCTAGCTGCCATTTTAGATGTTGTAGTAGGACGCTAGGTTCCCAATAGCTTAAATGCTATGAGCATACGGTTTTGACATTCGGTCTCTCTGAACTGCACGCTTTCTAATTTTGGTAGCATGATTAATCCTCCTATGCGATAAGTTTTAACCTTCTAATATTTCTTTGGATCGAAACGAACAAATGGCAACTCACTTTAATGCTTAACACAATTTAATAACCTGAAATGAAGGAAGTGTGGGGTATGTTTCCATTAAAAAGTTTCCAGCCACAATTAATTGAACAAAAACGTGTCTTGTTCCAAGATTATTCTTGGAAATGTAATTTCGAAGTCTGTATGAAATAAGAAAACTTACTCTTTTTTTGACCATATGAAAGCAATCTCACTTCTTTTAGGGCTGATTTTTGGATAGACTTCCGATTTGATGTTTTCCATTTGAACTAGCAGCCCAGGGGCCTGGCGGGGGAGGGGAGGGGAGCGGCTCTGTGTTCTCCTGCCAGCACTGACAAAGGTCTGGTTGTCAGTGATACCTTTACAGCTAAATTTACTCCGGAGTGACAGGAGCAGGTGCACCTCGGCCTGCCAGACACTTGTGCACAGGGATCACGCATCTTACGGGTTGACGATCAAGGGGGGAAAGCCTGGGTCTTCATAGAAAAGGAGCGGAGGCAAACGCAGCCCAAACTGGGGGGTTTCTCTTCAAAGCCAGCTGGTCTGGCTTTATTCTACGGGAATTTTTTTACCTGTCAGAGTTTGGACAACAAAGCCCTCAGCAGGTGCTGACGGGTACAACTTCCTGGAGAAGCAGAAAGGCGCTGGTGAGTTTCAATTGCCAAAATATATATATATATTTTTTAATATCGAAAAGTTGGTTTTAGAAGAGGCACTGCTGTGGTACCTACATTCAGAAAGCTGATGAGACCATTGGAATCAGAGCCAACTAACTCAACAGTGGGTTTGCCCAGTGTAGAAAGTGGAGCTGTTACCATTTGACAATTTGTTAGATTTAATAAAAATAAAAAAAAAAAGTCTTTTAAAGGGAATACTTTATATTTTTAGTGTTGGCCTCTTTCATTACTATCTTCAACATCTGAAAGATGAAGAATTAATTACATATATATTATAATATTTAAATAAACACAAATGCCAGTACATCTTTTTTCCTAATTCTGTCATCATCTATTATGAATAAAGTGTTATATTTTTAAATAAATCTCCAAATGAAAAATGTGAATGGTGCATGCTCTTTTTAGACACTTCATGTGCTAGTACTTTTTGTGTGTGCATGTGATAGGAATATGATTAGGGAGAACAATAAATTAATTTTATTTTTAATACACTGTTTAAAAATATGTACTGCACAGAATATTTATTAATTAAAAGTAGCAACATTTTCTCATTACTTTACAAAGTTTCTTTAGAGAAAATTCTTTGAAATAACAACCAAGACAGTTCTAAAGCATGTTTTTGCGTCATTGATTTCCAAAATTAGTACGTTTATATATTTGGTATTTTTATTATGTGAATTCAAAAGTTTAGGCAAAAATATTTTTATTTTCAGAATAGGATTTTAATTAATGCAAAAGATGGAAAAATGAGACCACATGTTAGACACATTTCTAAAAAGTGATTTTATTTCAAGTACTCATGCTTTTAACTATGCTTCAAGCATTTCTCTACAAATTGTTGCATTTTAGCAAATTGAAAAAACATTTATTTAAGCTAGTAAGGAGCTCAAAGCTAGGGACTATACATAGTAAACATATGAAACCATTTTAATAACCAAATTCCATATTCACAAGCAGCATGGGCTAAAGAATGTAAAAGACACACAGCATACATTGATCAAGAATGCTATAAATTATTATGCATAAAATCAATTTTCTGGGCTGTGGGGGATAGAATTGGTGCTAAAGAAGAGAAAGGCTCACCAATATAAATTACTAATTCTATGAGGCAATTCTTTTATTCTTATAATCCCATAAATAACTTTCAATCTATGTGCTTAACATATAGTTATGTACTGGGAAAGTAACAAGATCTGACTTTTTTTAAAATAACCACTATATCTAAAGCAATTTTCAATGATGACACAGATATTCCACAAGTTTATAAGTATTATACTCTTTTAGAATGAGATTGCTGTTTAAAATTATGAAATATGTGTAGTTTAAAATATTACCAAAAACTCTCCACCTAACAAAAAAACTTAATATTTTAAAAGCATAATCTTATCTACACTTAATGAACCCATATTTTTAAAATTAAAACCCAAATATTATTTTAATTATAAATTATTTTAGGTAGAATATGGTTCAAAAGATTAAAGCATATTTTATTTTTAATAAAGAACATATTGTAGTTTTCAAGTGCTTTTTTTGTGTATTTTTCTTTATTATATTCATTCTGGCACCTGAGTAACCACGGTTGCTAAATATTTCATATAACTTCATTAGTCCTTTAAAGAGTGAGTATGTGCTCCATGCACTTGATGATTTCAATCATCTGGTCAGTTAAATACTATATTCCTAAAGGATCAGAGCACTCACTTTTAGATATAACTAAATACAACACAACTGAACTGAACATACACTCTTAAATCAACTTCTGAATTATATTTGTTACGTTTTATGTGCATAGTACTATTGGCTATAATTATTATACTATTTTTAATCTACCCCAAGTATAAGCAATAAAAAACTTCTTCCAAACTATTTTTATGACACTTGTGAATTATTAAAGCATGACTGAATCTATTAGGAATAATGGTAGGTTTAGCCCCAAAACTTCTAAATAATTAAAATTTATTATTTTAACTACACCTTGAGTTGTGGGCTTAATCTAAAATTCCATATTATTTTTCTTTTAATTTTGAGAAGAAGTTTTACTCCCTAGTTTAACATGCAGCTACATGTTTGTCCTCTTCTGATAAACTTTCAACTTTCATGTCATGAAAATATCTATGCCAACTTCTTCAATATAGAGGAATGCTTTATTTTAATAAGTCCTAGTCAGAAATTGTGGCTTAAAGTTTCAAAGACTCATATGTGCCCTCAAAGGTTAATTTGAACACATATGCATTTTAAACATTTGCAATACATCTTCATATCTTAAGGCTAGCATTTTAAGTGGATAAAAAGTAATTATTCCCATTTTTGAAAAGCATTTTGTTTACCTTATATATTCATAAAGATGATCTAGATTCTCCAGTAACTAACTTCAATAAATTATATTCTGAGTATCAATCTATTTAATTTCAGGACAATGAAGTTTCCAGCTAAAATGATTTGCTTGTAAGTATTTAAAGAAACAAAAATATCTTGGCAGCTTTATATGTATCTCCTCATTGACCAGCCACCTGACTGACAGCTGTCAACTGTCCTCGGGCCAAATGTAACCCAGTAAAGATAAAAATTACATATTACTCATCCCTGTTGATAATACCTGGTGCCAGTAGGTTTTCAAATAGGAATAACTAGACTGTGGATATAAAGAAGTAAAAGAGGAATCATTTCAACCACCTAACATTCTTCCTTTGTAATTAACTTACTCCCCCTTCCTGTTCTTATTTATTCTACTTCTGTTGATATCTACATCTCACTCCTACAAAGACTTAATTTCCTCACATAAAATTCACATGTATGTAACAACTGTGTGTCCATGAAAATACTGGGCAGCCAGTAACGATGCCCATACATTTCTTTCAACCAAATCTTCTTTAGGGCTCATGAAATCTTAGAGTTGTGGGAGGGCATCTTCAAAGCTTTCAAATACTCATTTCAAAGAAAATGAAACAGAATGAAGCTCTGTTTGAAATCTGTCCTAGTCACCAATATGAGGATGTAGATGCAGACTTGGGTCTGTCTCCCAACTTCATATCCAGTGATTTTTTTCTATTAGACTTTAAACATATGAACTATCAAACTATGAATAGAAATATAACATGGAAAATTAAAGTGAATTACATTCCTTTGGAGAACTGTTTTCAGACACTAAACTTAATAGCTTCTTGGAGAATTACACAATTTTATCAGAGCATCTTAAAATTATTTAAATGTAGTTTTTTTTTAAAAAAAAAAAAGAGCATAAACACATTAAAATATGGTATGTTCTTTTTTAAAAATTCTCTTTACCATTTAAATTGATTTCTAAACTGAAAATATTGATGGTGTAGGTAAAATAGCAGAAATAAAAAATCAGTGGCAATATATGTTTAGAAGATGAATGTAGGGATCAAAAGTTGAGGTTGAAATTTTTTTTAAATATTAGTGCACAATTAAAAATACCAAATATACCAAAGCACAAGCTTATGTATAGTAGTCAAGTGCAGAATATATTAAATAGTGCATATAATTGACACAACTAACTTGTGGTTATGTGTGTGCGTGTGTGTGTGTGTGTGTGTGTGTGTGTGTGTAACTACCAGCCTCTCTGCAAAGGCCTTGTCAGCAAGTGTTTCCTAACAGCTCAGAAATTCTGACTCAATAATCCTGTATTCATATAAGTATCTTATATTTACTCAAATAACTATTAGTGATATTAATAAACACTTTATATTGCTATAATAGAATTTGTTGATAATGCTCTACAACATACTGATTCAGTCCAGGTCATGAAAATATATTCACAGTAAATATTTCATTCTTTTCTGACCCTCCAGGAAAGAAACAGTGTAGGAGATATCTACCTGGTCCTGAATTTAAAACTATTTACCTTAACCCTGGGCTTTGCAGCAATATTTGCTTTAAAACTCAGACATGCAAATGAGTTTAAAGGGGGGAAAGGTGGCTTAAAACATTGATATAGAATATGGAAGACAATTTTAGATAGGTTTTCCCTGAAAGAGATTGGTCTAAAATAATCTCCAACAGTTTAGCAACTAAATTATATATCTAAATTTACAAATATGTTTGCTTATGCCACTACATTTCATACAAATCAACATTAGTTATTAATCAGCAAATAATTTAACAATATGCAATAACAGTATGTAAATCAATTGCAAGCAAAATATTGAGTAAATAATATCCATTTCTAGCAACTGTGAAAGACAGGAGTGTCATAACAAAATTGGCAAAATCACAAGACTTTCAAAAAATTCAGTTATCTCCCTACGTCTCCAAAGGGTGTCGATGAAAGTGGACAAGTTGTCCCTCCTTGGCCTTGGAAAGATCATAAACATTTTCTCTTGAGAGTTGAAGAATGCTGTCCAAAGAGCACCGGAGCAGAAGCAGGCAGCTCGGAAGCATAGAATCAGTTTCACTGCTTCATAGCTTTGTGATTGGAAACAAGTCATGTCACCTCTGTCTGTGAGGCTACCGAATGGACGAGACTCTGCTGGGCTCTGTGTAAGTCATAGGGAAGGAAGCTTTAGTTATCCAATAAAAGGTATTCCTCTGCTGCATGTGATGTCCCGGAAGAATCCTAGGCTGTATCGGTGGCTTTCAGTCTGCAATGGCATGCCTCACCCTCTCCCTAGTGCTATAAGTAGCCCACCATGTCAGCCTTTCGAATCATTAAAACTAACAACAGTATTTAGCCTGTGAAATCAGTGGGCAAAACAAAATCACTCTGTAATACACTACCAACCAGTTGGCCATATTTTTCCCATTTGGGTACCCTGGTAACAAAACATGAGCGGTCTCACCTTCAGAATTATATTACCATGCATAGCTCTGTGGGGCTACACTGATACAAAGGATTTGATGGTCACTTAATGTTTTTCATTTTATAAAATGAGAGAGAAAAAATTTAACAAATATATATATTATATGTATATTTAACCACACTCACTGTAAGCCAGTAAGATAATGTGTTCTTGTAAGAAACAAACAAATGTTGTAATAAGAAACAGAAGCATCAGAGAACTCCTAAACTGAAGTGTTGAAAATATCTGAATCTACGAGAGGTTAATGACACCAGTTGGGTATGGAGAGAGGTTCAAAGGCTGGGAGCAAGGATCTCCATTTTATCTGGGATGGCCATGTTGTGAAGACTCTACATAATTGCTGGCAGACAGAGGGATTTACTGAGATCACTACGAACATTTATATTGATAGAAAGTCTCTTTACTGCAAAGCCAATGATTAATGGACAGTGCTACTCCTGGTTGCAAAGAATCTAGGCGCAGTCACTGAAGCATGAACATGTCTGTTGGTCACTAATGGTAGAGATACCTGGATCTGAAACCCACTCTACAGGTTTTCCTGTGATAGTGTGATTCAAGGAACATATTTCATCCAAGAAAAGAGCTACTCCTCAGATAAGTAAAGATAAAGAATTGTTCAGAAATTGGAAAGAATTAGGTCATCATATTGGTTAATCAGTTTTCTAATAACAGTGGACAGCATTCAGGGTGTGGCAAATGTAAGTATATGGCTATGAGTATACAAACCACAGAGTGTATTCTTGTATTATTATTTATTGCATTATGTCCCATACAAACAACTGTAAACATACTTTTGCCACACCCTGTATATGTGGTATGTCTATTTGCTTGTTTATTATATGCAGCAATTCAGGCAGTGGAGTCATTCATTTTGAGCTCTCATCCTTTCTATTTTGAAAGGTGGTAACTAATATAAAGTCCTATGAAACTTGTTAAGAATAGTTGAGAGAACAGAAACAAATAATGGGGAAAGTCGAAGTTACTAAATTAGAAGGCCTTCGGAGATCTTAGGCTTATTCTTACCCTAAGGCAGGGGCTTGTAAGCAAAATGTATATAAGAAACACCTGAAGAGCTAGTTAATGCAGACTCCCAGCCTGTAGCCCCTGGGGCAGGGCCCTGCATTTTGAATGGATTTTAGGCACTCTGATAAACTCTTCTCTGCATTACATTGTTCTGTCCTCACAAGGGCCTTCAAGAGGGTCGGTTCTCCCCTACAATAACAAGAAAACTAGCACGTAAGTCTTTCATTTATTAAATTATTTTATGTGGATTAGGAAATAATAAAGTTCACCCAATATTAGTTGTAAGCCAAAAATAATTCTCAAGTTCTACCTGAGTTTGGGGCACTAAATAATGCAGCTTGAAACATGAAAAGTGGCTTGAACTGTCTCTTCAAGAAAACAACTTAGACAGTACTTATGAGAAGTTGGTATGCCAAGCACATTCAAGCTTTAGAATGCTCAATCATCACTGACCTAGAGAGCTTAAGAGGTTATAGACTAGAAATAATGTAAAGGAGACCACAGGCTTTATTCTGTTGTACAGGAGTTATTTTGTGGCCAGAGGCTGTACAAACTAGAATCTTGTAGCTACACTGGAGGCCCAGGGCATGAATTCACGCACAGGTGGGGTCCAGCCCACCCACACCGATGGGGGCTATTGGGGACAGGCCAGCCAGGTAGAGGGGGTCCCTACAGGAGGTCAGCCAGCCCCGCCCCCTATGGGGGACCAATGAGGGCAGGGTGGCAGGGAGGAGGAGCCACAGGTGGTTGGCTGGCTGGTCCCACCCCTTGGCTGACCTCCTAGTCAAGGGGACAATTTGTATATTAGCCTTTTATTATATAGGATAAGACTGAGGTGAGAATGTGTGGACAGGTGACCATAAGTCCTTCACAAACACTAGATGAACAACATAAAACATGTTGTTCTTATCCCTGTGAGATCATCATTATTGTAAAGAGTGATTATAATGATTAATAACAAAAATAGTCACAAAAACTCTTCTATAACTATATTGTCTATAGCATATATCAATTGTTTAGAAATAAGTTCCTTTGTTAGCAGTATTTTATTTGGGAGTGATTTAGATAATCAGAAAAAAAATATTGATAATGTGGTATGGTCTGAAACAGAAAATGTAACTTCCAAAGCAGTGAAAAACAATTTGAGTAATTATTAATAACCAGTTGTGTGTGTATATGTGACTTTACTAGTTTATAATTAAAAATAGAAAATTTACAACTGAATATGAAGAGATGGAGCAGAAAAGATGAAAGAAGAAAAGACAGAAGAAGGAACTGGAAAATATGGGAGTAAATCTGTTAATAAGATATTTAGCTATTACTAAAAGAGGCCAAAAGAAACAAGAAAATTATAGACTGTGTCTTACCCTCCCCCTTTACATAATATTCAAAATATTTATTTAGAAGCATATTTTATTTTCGAATCTCCTCAAAGCAATGATTTTTAATATAAAGTACATTCCATTTGATATAGAATGGAATGTACTTTATACTACATGTTTAATGCTCTACTAACTTGAGAAATGATTCATTTATGTGCCCAGTCTTTGCAAACAGGAACAGGCTTTATCAATGATATCATAGAGGAGATAAAGGGCAGAATGCATTTGGTCCTCCAACCTTGAACCTCTATCAAACTCTTCCAAATTCTTCTCTTCATCCAGGAAGCAACAGATAGTGTCTTTACAAGGTTTTACATCTCCTTCAAGAGTTTCTGGAGAAATATCACTAATTATGCCTCTAGTGGCAGAAGGAAGTGCACACAGGGTGAGACCCAGTGACAACATGGTAGCTATGGTACAAGGAACATGCAGCAACTATGTGCCTCCTATGCAAAGTGGAAATCTAGAGTAGAACAAAAGGTACTAAAGTATACAATATTTTTTAAATAATAAGTAGACACATTTTCAAGGAGCATCATGACATTTTGCTGATAGAGAGCTCATCTTCCAATCCCAACCTTTTCAAAAACAATAAGATTTCTCCTTCAAATAAGAACCAGACTTCCCATGGACTTAAACCCAGGGCTTAGCTATATGTTGGCTAATGGAGTGGGGTTGGGTACCTGAGACATACTGAGAGTCTCCTCCTGAAAGCATCACCTGACTAACACAGGCTGGAATTTGTGGAATTTGTGTAGCCTGGACACTCCTTTGAATTATGAACACCTTTAAGAAAACTTGAAGAAAAGTTCATTGAAAGGAGTAACATGTTGCTCTGTATCATAAAGCAAGCTATTGCAGTGGCTGGCTCCTCTGCTCGAACAGAGCCCAGGCCAATTCTGAAACATAAAGATGCTGCTGAGGAATGAAAGGACCTTGTGAGTGAGGAGATAGGGCCACTCAATAAAGAGCTATTATTGATTTTTAAAATTGCTGCTGGGTAAATAGAGCATGCCAGAGAAAAAGCAGACAAATTGAAGGTGAATTTAGGGAAGTTGGAGACACAAAGACAAGCACCAGCAACCTTACAATTTTGCCTACACCCTACAGATAATATTGATTTAAAAGGAATTAAAAACTCGATCTAATAGGAAGCCACTAATTCTATACTTTTGCTAAGGTTCCTTGAATTTAAGCATAAGATTATATAATAAATAATCAATTTAAAAGATGTCTGATGAAAGCAAAAAAATAAAACTTTCAGCCGTATTCTGGGAAAATGGAAATATAATCATTTTTATCAGTCTGATAAGATCAAATATAAATTCAAAAATTTCTCTAAAAAGGATATTATATGGACAAGGACATCACACTGATAAGGATAATATAAATTGGCAACCCCACCATGAAAGACTTTTTTAATAATATTGGTTTAATCAACATGTTATCATAAATGTTTTTATTATACTTACTAGAGGCCCAGTGCAAGAAATTCATGCATGGATAGTGTCCATAGGCCTGGCGGGCAATAGGGCCTATCAGGGCCTTCCAGCTGCCAGTAGAGGCCTTCCTTCCTTCATTCCAGGCTGCCCCCTGGTGGCAGTGCACATCATAGTGAGTGGTCAAACTCCTGGTTGGTCAAACTCCCCAGGGGACAATTTGCATATTAGCCTTTTATTATATAGGATTTCAAATATAAAATGCTTTTTTATGAAATAAAAGTTACTTTGAAGCATGTAAGCTGATAGAAAAGAAAACATTTAAAATATTGTTAGATAACTGAGACATTGGGATGTTTTTCAGAAATATAGTCCTTGAAGTAAAATAGTACAAAAATAGCTAACATTTATTGAATGTTTTCTACATGCCAGGCACTGATTATAAAAATACAATTTTTTGTCTTCCTCTCAACTAAAATAATTATCCTGGTATTGCCACTTAACCCATCCTATATAATAAAGAGATAATATGCAAATTGACTATCACACCCTCACAAAATGGTTGCCTACAACCAGGCCGGCAGGGGGTTTAGTGAGGGACAATCAAAGGACTGAACAGTGGGAAGGCTGTGAGGGGTGACCAGGTCAACAGGGGGGACAGTTGGGGGGCAACCAGGCTGGCAGGGGGGCCAGTAAGAGGCAACCAGTCCAGCTGGATGGGGGGCAGTGAGGGGCAACTAGGCCGGTGAGGGGGAAGGGGGGAGGATTGGGGTGGCAACCAGGCCAGCAGGGGGGGCAGTTAGGGGCAACCAGGCTGACAGAGAGGGGAATTTGGGGGTGACCAGACCAGCAGGTGGGGCAGTAAGAAGTGACCAGGCTGGTGGGTTTGAGGGGCAGTTACAAGCGACCAGGCCAGCAGGGAGGGAGCAGTTGGGACCAACCTGGCTGGCAGCAGGGGACTGTTAGGGGTGATCAGGCAGGCACACAGAGGCAGTGAGAGACAATCAGACCAGCAGGGGCGGAGGGCAGTTAGGGGTGACCAGGTAGGCAGGCAGGTAAGCGATTTGGAGCCAGTGGTCCAGGATTGTGAGAGGGATGTCCAGCTGCTGGTTTAGGCCCAATCAGGGTTCTGGATTAGAGAGGGTGCAGGCTGGGCTGAGGGAACCTTCCTCAAACCCACCACCACCACTTCCCGCACAAATTTTGTGCACCAGGCCTTTAGTCTTACAATAAGGACATTTAGAAAATTAGGGTCAAATTGTTATTAAGTGTCTGAGTCTGGATTCTAAGACAGGATCTCTGATTTATCCCTGCCTGTTGTACATTCTTTGAAAAAGCATTTCCCACAATATTCATAAATGATGTATAACTTTTAATTTTTTAAAACAGCAGACCTTTTATGAGTGTTACTCACCAAGATATCTCCTTAAAGGTTACACATTCATATCAGAGATACCGTTGAAATTCCCCTTTTGTATCTACAATTAGTGTCCATTTACAAACCAGATAGCAAATAATCACCTGCTTTGTAATGAAGCCATAGTTGCTATCAAGAACCTTCTTCACTACATTTGTCTTGGATTTAGTTTCAGCCACAAATTCATCCTTAATGATAAAGACTTGCCAACAATAAGACTAGTCTTAAGACTGTATGGAAAATCTCAAGAGGATTTGACTTATGCAAAGGCAACATAACTGAAATAACCAAATAATTTTCTAAGTGTCTACCTTGAAAAAGATAACATAGG
Organism: Pipistrellus hanaki; assembly: GCF_964339955.1. NCBI lineage: Eukaryota > Metazoa > Chordata > Mammalia > Chiroptera > Vespertilionidae > Pipistrellus > Pipistrellus hanaki. Next base: position 43,549,607 of record NC_140506.1, on the reverse strand, counting down.
TTTAGATGGGTATTTCTAAAATATTTTCTGATAGGAAAAAAATATCAATTGTATCTTGTCCTGTTCTCATCATCGCTGTAAGTGAGCAAAGGTTATCTGTAAAGGAAGAAGTATAGCATCCAGCTCAGGGCATCTATTGGAAATGAGCCTGGTGTCATGTCCTTTGTCTCCCAGTTACTAGCTATGTGATCCAGGACAGGTAATACCACCTCTCTAAGCTTTAGTTTTTAAAATCTGTAAAATGGGAAGAATACTATTACCTGTCTGAAAATTTGTTGTTTCAATAAGAAGAAATAAAGTTTATAAATCAGTTAGCACAATACGATTAAATTAATTAAACCAATTAACACAACACTGATAAATACTGAGTGACCATTAAATGTTAGGCAATTTAAATTATTTCTTTTAATCCACATTCTAATATGAAAGTATTCATTTTGCACATATACTACAAATATCATTGCATTATAAATAGGAATATTATTGATATAGAAACATTTACTAACCACAAATTTTGTTTTTAAAATTTGTCTATAGGCTGTGAGACCTTTTGGGTTTAGGATTTTGACTCAGTGAACTGCATACACTGGCAAAAAATAAAATTTTAATCACTGACTTGACTTTAAGAGTCTTATTATATGTTACTTTTAATCCTCACCATAGTCTAAAATAAGTTAGAGAATTCATCCTAAAAAATAAAAATTAATTCTCTCTATTCCTAATAAATTAGAATATGGATATAATTATGTATCTCTTTATTTTTAAATCTAGCATGTATTGGAATTTTATAAATTTATGCATGATCTTGCCTTCTTAATAAATTAAAATTTTATATTATTTTGCTCAATTTAAAATTTTAAGTTATAAATAAAATACTTAAAAATAATTTTGTAAATTCCTAGCTAAGTTAAATACCATTATTTGAAAAATAACCTAGAGCTAGAGGAAACAGGTACATTTTGCAGCATGGTGGCTTCATATCTCCTTGCTAGACTCCTTTGTTGTAACTCAGTATTCTTAATGAGGAGCGTTAGCATGAATACCAGATAGAGGAATCCTACACATTCCAAGTAGGGTTTTATTTACACCAAAAAAGCAAAATATCTATGCCCTCTGTTTTTCAAAAAGTGGCAAACAGTCCCCTTGACAGAGCTGTAATGTTCATCATGTGTCCCACAGATAACACTTCCAGGTCCCTCTCACACAGAATGCTCTCGTAGGCACTCCGTGGACTCTCCCTTCCCAGCAGGCCACTGTCGCCTGTTGCCATAGATGGCCATCAGACATTTGGAATGACATCAGGAGATAATCTGAGCAGGCTCTGCCCTAAAGAATTCAAGTTAGCAGGAGACAGAAGATATCAGTGTCTTCTTGGATGACAACAGCATTCCAAAGGTCAACCAGGGTGAAAAAGGGATGGACTTGGAGTTTCCAGTGCCTTTTCAAAAACCAAGCAGCTAACAAGGAGAGAGAGACAGACAGACAGACAGACAGAGCGCTTGAAAGCGTCCTGAAGACACCATGCCTGTGAAAGGGAAATGAGACAACCTCTACCCACTAAATCAGGGGGACCTTTAGGATTGAAGAGATCTCCACCTCTTATGGTGAAACAAACAGTTCTTCTGAACCAATTCCCATACCTCTAACAACCTACTTCTCCAACTTTTTCTATTCAGTATGGGTGCATATTGGACTTAATGATATAGAACTAGAATTTCTTTGCATGAGAATAGAATGACTAACTTTTACTACAGTTTACCACTTCGCTTACATTGAGCAGCTGGTTTAAGTCTCATAACTACGGTTTGTGGGTAGTACTTTATGCTCCATATTATATAATAGATGAGGAAATTGAGTCAAAGGAAGGATCAGTAACTTGTGTGTAATCATACAGCTACCACATGATAGAGCCAACTGGTTTTTGGCCACATAGCCTCTTTCCAGGCAAAACTAGCTTTTTCAATAGTCAGTCTAGGGGAGATTGAGGCCTTCTAGCAACTCTGCAAAGCACTTGAAAAACTAAATGATTTTCTCTTAGATTGTTAGATTTCAGGAAGAATGGAAAGAACCCTATCTATCTTAAACCACATGAAATGTTAATAATAGGAATAAAGACAATAATTCAAATATGCTACAGTTCAAAGGAACTCCAAGCTTTAAAAAAATGTTTTACTGTTATTATTTTTAAACTAGAGGCATGGTGCACAAAATTCGTGCTCAGAGCTGGTGGGGGACAGGGGAGGGGAAAATGTGTCCCTCAGCCCAGCCTGCACCCTCTCCAATCTGGGACCCCTCGAGGGATGCCCAACTGCCCACCGGGATCAGGACTAAATGGGCAGTTGGACATCCCTCTCACAATCCAGGACTGCTGGCTCCCAACTGCTCGCTTGCCTACTTCCTGATTGCCCCTAACTGCTTCTGCCTGCCAGCCTGATCACCCCCTAACCACTCCCATGCCAGCCTGATTGATGTCTAACTGCCCCCCTGCCAGCCTGTTTGCCCCCAACTTCCCTCCTATGACTTCCTGGTCACCCCTAACTGCCCTCCCCTGCAGGGTTGATTGCCTCCAACTGCCCTTCCTTGCAGGCCTCGTCCTTCTCAACTGCCCTCCCTTGCAGGCTGGTGCCTCCCAGCTGCCCTCCCTTGCTGGCCATCTTGTGGTGGCCATCTTGTGTCCACATGGGGGCAGCCATCTTTGACAACATGGGGGCAGCCATATTGTGTGTTGGAGTGATGAGCAATCTGCATATTACTCTTTTATTAGATAGGATAGAGGCCTGGTGCACAGGTGGGGGTCAGCTGGTTTGCCCTGAAGGGTATCCCAAGATCAGGGTGGGAGTTCCCTTGGGGTGTGGGGTGACCTGGGCCAGGGCCTGTGGTGGTTTGCAGGCCAGTCATGCTTTCTGGCAACCCAAGTGGAGGCCCTGGAATCTGGAATTTATTTACATTCTATAATTGAAACTTAGTAGCCTTGAGTGGAGGCTTAGGCCAGCAAGGGCAGGCAGAAAGCTTGGCTTCCTACATTGCTTGGGAAACCCAAGCCCCTCTCCTGCTCTCTGTGGCTATAGCCATCTTGGTTGGGTTTATTTGCATACCTGCTCTGATTGGCTAGTGGGCGTGGCTTGTGGGTGTAGCAGAGTGAGGGTTAATTTGCATATTACTCTTTTATTAGGTAGGATTATTTATTATTTATGAGTCTACTTATCCAAACACTTTAAGGGTTAACTTCAAAGATAATTGCCATAGCCAAACCTGGTTTGGGTCAGTGGATAGAGCGTAGGCCTGTGGACTCAAGGGTCCCAGATTAGATTCCTGTCAACGGCATGTACATTGGTTGTGGGCATATCTTCAGTAGGGGGTGTGCAGGAGGCAACTGATCAATTTTTCTCTCTCATTGATGTTTCTAACTCCCTTCCTTTCTGAAAAAATTAATTAAAACAACTTTTTTTTTTTTTAATCTTCTACCAGGTCACTTTTCTTAGAGTTTATTTGCCTTGCCAACCCCAGCAATGTGCCCTGGTCTAGCACAAAGTATACTAGACTCTGTCAGGTGACTTTATTGTATTTCCAAATGTATGGGCCCAACGTCTCTCCCCTGTGAAAAACTAGGTGTTTGTGTTAAGTGTTTCCTAGTATCTCTTTCAGCAGGAAGATTCTGAAATTCTGACTTTAAAGCTTTTCACATTACTGCCAAGAAATGCAAATGGCAAAAGTGTCCTAAAATGTGACTGATATCATAAATCAGGTTGAGAGAGAGAGAGAGAGAGAGAGAGAGAGAGAGAGAGGGGGGGGGGGGGAGAATATGCAATTAAAGGGCTGTAGCAGCACATTCCAATAGAACTTTATGCAAAGATGGAGAGGTCAACATTGCTGTCAGATAAGGTAGGCATTAGCCATCTGTAGCTATTGAGCACTTGATAGGTGGCTAATGTAACTCAGAAACTGAATTGTAAAATGTATTTAATTTTAATTATTTAAATTTTAAAAGCTACACGTGGCTCTAGGCTACAATTGGTAACAGCTCATAGCTTTAAGATGACGATTATAAACATTTTACTCCTTTGATTTATTCGGCAGAGTATGCCCCCGGAGCATTGATCTTGCCACCATGCATGGTGCCCCTGGTACCACTCCACACACAGATCAAAGAACACACTGGCTGGGATGGCATGTTTGCAAGAGCTCCGGGCACAGTTCTCGCGTGCTAAAAAAATAAAGGGGAGTGGAAGGGGAAATGAAGTTGGGGATGAGGCTGGGTCTTCCCTAGCATCCTATTTCTCCTTGCGTTTGTGGCCTTTCCCTAGCCAAGGGCGCACAAATCCACCCAGGCAACTTCACTACTAGAGCCAGCAGTTGGCTGTGAGTTTTTTAAATAATCCTGGAGACCCTGAAAGTTTGGGCTATAAAATCTGGCTCCTATTGGTCAGTCTGGGGACAAACCAGGCTAGCTGGTGCCCGACGAGGTGGAAGGGGGAGGGCGGGCCGGCACCACAGAGGGACCTGCGCGCCACTCGCCTGGTCCGGGTCCGGGTCCCGGTCCGGGCTTGCAAAGCGCTCGGAGCACCCGGGCAGCCGGGCCGCCCGCGAGGACTGCCTTCGTGCCAGCGCTTTGTGCTGGGTGCGTGGGTGAGTTCGCTGTCTGCATAGTTCCGAGCTCATCCCAGGCCCTTTGGAGTCGTCTCTTGCCGACCTAGGGGAAAATACCCGCAAGCTCCCCAAACCAGACCAGTAGGGCAACTCCCCTGACACCATCTCCGCCTGCTTCCAAAGCCCAAAGGCCACCATTGCGCCCTCCCCCCTTCCCCCAGAACCTACCACGGGGCCTCTCCACCAAACCGCGGCTGCGTTTCCCCAAACTGTGAACCCCGCCCTCCGGACACACCCGCTGCCCAGACAGCAAGCCCTGTAAGTGCGCCTGGGCCCAGAGCACCCCCAGAGGGTCCCCAACCCGCCTGCTCCTGCCCGGAGCGCAGGCACGTGGCGCGCTCACCCCTCCCAAGCTCTGGACACTCTCTGGAGGAGCCCCCACCCCTCAACTCCATCCGCCCGCCCGGAGGAAAGTGGGGAGAAGGGGCAAGGGAAGGGGAGCTGGGCAGAGGAAGGAGTACATAGGTGCTGAGGGCAGTATTGAGGGGAGGACCCGTAATCATTGCGTAGTGTTGTGACTGTTGCGCCTCTGCTGACCACCCAGCCGGCGCGGATTCCCTTTCCACACAAATCATCCGGAGGAGGGATGGTTGTTGTCTGCAATCAATAACTTAGCGAAGTGAGCTGCTGAAACCAGAGGCGTCCCCCGCCTGGGCCTTGAAGAGGCCGTGGGGACTGAATCCCAGTCCTCTGCTTTCCAGACGAAGAAGTGGACACAAAACGCAAGAGGAGTTTTTTTGACCTCCATCCTTCTCCCCCTCCACCCTTGCTGCCCCATCCCGGAGTAAGTGCTTTAAAAATGAAAAGGCACACACAGAGAGAGGTATCTAGAAGAAAGGGTTAAAAGAGGAAGTATGAAAATCCATCCTTTGAATGGAAGGCTTCTGTGATATTTGAAGAAATAGAGTCAATGTTCCGATGAACACTTAACCATTTTATCAGTAAAGGTAAAGTCCATTAAATGTAGCCATGCATATGGATAAGTTTTTAATCAGCCACCCATTCTCGAGCAATTTACAGATCAAAAGCCTTATATGGGCATACTGATCCAGGAAAAGGAAGAAATGTATCATAATTTGTGGTGGCATTTTTAAAAACCTTAACATGTCTTTCAGACATTGCTTCAGGAAGACTGCGTTTCTATAAGGCAAGAAGGCCCAGGGAGATGTGCATAATGATCCCCACTTAATAGACTGTAACACCAAACAGAGCTGGGAAAAGAGAATTCACCGGTCACCAAGTTGAGGCTCACTCGCCGTGGGCCTCAGCCTAAATGATTTAAACTCAGCTATCACCCCTGAAATAAGAGTGTCCAAAATTCTTCATTTCTCCTTGACTCCAAAGCAACTTAAAAAATAAAAATAAATCTTAAGGATGTCAAACCAAATATAGAGACTTCATAAATCTTAATGACTTCACTGTGAAACGTCTTCTGGCAAATACAAATGAGAAGATGGATATTGACCATCGTGGTCTGATATGTCTCAAGGTTGGGAGGACTAGACCCATTCTGAAACCAAGGGGGGGAAAAAGTTTGTTTGTGTCTTCAAAGTCAAAGATAGCTAGTTTCAAACAGATTAGGTCATAGGGGCATTTGTGCTCATGCAGTTAAACAGTGCCTGGGAGGAAAAGACCTTCTTCCCAATAGAATTCATAAAGGGTACTGAATCTACATCACTAATCCCAAAGTATTTAAAATTGGCTTTTAGGCAAACATATAAACCAAGCCCTTTCAGCAACTTCAGATTTTATTAGCTTGGGATATTATGGATTTGACTGTCTTCCTTGTAATTCTTCATCAGTTATAAAATTAAAATAAATGCAGGATCTTTAGAGATGAGATAAAAGGTACGATTAAACCTTGGCTTAGGCTGACAAATCCTTGGTGTATTGCAGATTCTCAATCACAAGCAGTCTGTATGATGTATGCTGTGCACTCGAAAAAGCTGTACCAAAAGAATTTTTGAAATTTATATATTTGGCACTGCATATATGTCGGGTTATAAGTATTACCACAATTAATGACGATTTCCATCACTTTATGTTCAAACCACATTCATTTGGTTTCGTGCTAGAATTAACATTAATGTTCTACAGATTACGCTTTAGAAATAAATTTATCCCAATGTACTTTAATATCACATTCTTAAAAATTTTTTTAACTATATACCTTGTTGTTCTTGCATACTTTAAGGTGCCAAAGAAGAGTTGCAAACTGTGAAGTAACTTCTATGAAGAGATGAAGTAAAGAATGGAAGGCAAATGACTGGATGTGTACGTGGTGAGTACTTAATATTTGTTATATCATCTCCCACAAAGTTAAGTTATGCCAAACTCTTTGTCTTTAGGTATTTATGATACAGATGTATCTAAAAGTGATAAAGAGTTATATAACCATTATATGCTTTATATTATAAGCAATACCATGCCATTTTGCTTAAAGCTCATGTCCCCTCTTAGGGCCTATCTCCACAAGTCTCTTTTACAATGAATCCATGTCAGAGAAAGCCATGTGTGTCATCTCTAACTATAAAATAAAGAGCATTTGAGTGCTTTTGGAATTTGTAACTCACTACCTTTAATATTTTTCTGCACTTCTATATTAAATTATCATGTTTGTGTTGAAAATATTCTGCACAGTTAAATACTATATAGGATTCTATATAACTGAATAATCTTGAGGGGCAGATTAATCTACAGCCTTTCTTCATTTTAGGGTAGGTTGCTGTGGCAACTGTCCACAGCTTACTTTAAAATATGTTTTTAAGCTCACTACAAGAGCTATGCCCAGCATGGGCCACACTTAAAGGCAGGCAGACCCATGCACAAGGTGTTAGTAGACTGCTGAGGGAAGTAGTAAAGAGCAGGGCAGGGTAAAATGGTTTGTAACCTGAACAGAAATTAGAAATTAGCTTTCTCTAGAGTTAAAATCCTGAGCATCGTGTTCTCTCTAACTTCTGTCTGTGGCATTTTAATTAAATATATTGCTAAACAATTCTTTTGTGGGAAAAACAAGTTAATGCATTTAATGTATAATAAAGCCCATGATAATTATTTAATGAAGGAAATATTTGGTGATGGGGGGTAGGGAGAGGAAAGCTGGTTTAAATAGTACATCAATTCCAGACACCATTTTTTTCTTCAAGGAAGTATCACCTTTTACTTAACAGGATAGGCCACAAGTTTCCAATTGGCTTTGAAGGGTATATGAATTTCCTACTTTGCATTCATAGAACTGGGAGAGACTGGAAAATTCATTTAACACATAAGCAAACTGAACCCCAGAAAAGACACACACATTAATTAGGCACCCATCTTGAACCAGAGAATCCAGGCCTCCTAATACCTAACACCAGCTTCTCCATACACCAGAAAAGATTCTGATCCTAGCCAAGTGCCCTTAGGTGGCAAAGGTAAGGATGATTTTGGTTTAAAAAAAAAAAAATCCTGAAGTATTTAAAGAATACAAAACACATTTTGGATTAATCACTTTATAGATTACCAATGAATAATTTTAAATCCCAGAAGACTCTATTGTATATTTCTATACAGCCTCTTTTGTTCTGATTCAACTATAAAAGCTCATGGAGAAGAAACTAATGCTAATATTAAGTTAGGATCACACATAATTAAGATAAATCTGCTGAGGGGAATAGCTTATATTTTAAAAGGCCAATTGTAATACATTCCAGATCCAAATTAATTTCAAATTATCCACCATTTGAGGTTATATATACTTTTGAATGTACGTACTATCATTGATAATTATGGGCTTGTTAAAATGTTTATTATGAAATGATTCTTAAAAATATTAAGGAGCAAGATATTTTCTCTTTGAAGGATAACAATATAAAACTGAAGTGTACTATGTTAAATATGTATATGATCCATCATAAATAGTATGGTTGAAAGTCATGAATTGCCTATGTCTGTTTGCTCATGTAAAATAGACTGTTAAGGATTCATTACATTAGTTTCAGGCATTATGGCAATAAACTTAGATGTTCCTGCAAATGGTTTGCTTTGTCAGAATGTTTGAATCTGGAAAACATGAAATTTCTTTTATAGATATATAGACATATCTTAGTATTCAAAATGTCTGTGCACCTTTACATTTTTGGATTTTTTAGAAGTTGTCCCTTAAATGAAAACCTAATACAGATTACCTCTGCCATATTATTAAAATAAATACATAGTAGTAGCAAACTCCCTAGATGAAAAACAAACAGGCAAACCAATATATTGTAGATACCAGTCAGCAAGAAATCATACTATCTCAGATGGTTGTTGCTTTGTGACAGTTTGCCATGCCTTCCTATAAAAAAGCAAGAGTTTCATTTTAGCTGTGCTGATGATAGTCACAATGGTGGTGAGCCAGAGGCCTGAGGATAGTTCAGATCTAGTCGTACTTGCCTGCAAAATCAACCTTCCCCTTTCAAGTGAGGCCTCGAGGCAGACACCTAAATGTTGAGCCCACTTTTCTGAGAAAAGTTGCATCAAATACTTCAACAATGAAGCAGGAGGCTTTTGGGATCACACTGTCCTCCCCCGTGGCATAGCGCAGAACTTAACCGGAAATGCAACTAGTCATTGGGCTAAACATAGTGCTGAGAGGATTTTTTCAAAGTGAGGAAAAACCTTTAGTTAGCTAGGTATTTCAGTATATTCCTATTGAATACTCTTGAATGTTCCATGTATTTATTTTCCCCATTCTATTTTCCCTTCTGCCTTTTAAAATGTTTTGATTGGAACATTTTATAAAACCTATAGTTCTCCTGGCATGCAATCTTGTCTTTTCAAGGTGTGTGTGTACTAGTCAGTGTATTTTAACTTCGGCTTTACTGGGTGTGGTGTAGTTTGGCTAGGGAAGGGAGGGGCCCTCCTAACCTTTCCTAAATCTTTAATATTACTTTTTAAAACTTCCACGTGAGCAGTATATTCCTTGTCAGCCTCTGGTTCTGCTTCCTGTGCAGCTGAAACTCTTCAGGATAAGTGAAGTCATCCGCTATCGGATAGGGGAAGCTTAATGCCTTTGGGAAGTTAGTTCGGTTTACGTGTGCAATGCCCTGGAGAAAATCCAGTAAGGTGTAGAAGAGATAGCGTGGGAGGAGGGGGCGGGAGGGAGTGGGGGGGAATATCCGAGGAAGCTGCCGCCTCGGTAAATATTTCCAACCTGATTAGAAAGTTCACGGCCCCCGGGATGAGGTCGAGATTTCAAACCCTGGTGAATCTTCCCTTATTTTCTACATGATTAACACGTGAGAAGCTTTTAGGCTAACCCTCCAGCCCTCCCACCGAACGCCGCGTCCGCTGGGCGCGCAGGAAAGGCGCTCTGGGATCGGGCACCGCGGGCATCCTGGACCGCCGCGTCCCCGGTGAGTAACGGGACGCGCGCTCCGACGCGGGAAGAAAGAAGCGGTTCACGCGTCCCCCAACGGGAGAAAAAGTCACCAGACCCACCATGAGGGTCGCGCTCCTATTGGTCAGAGGGAAGATCCCGACTTTAGAAGGACTTTCCTGCTGGCTGGCTGGCTGGCTGGCCGCGTCCCCGGGGAGACTCGCTTCTCCGAGGGTCCCCGGCGGCGGCGCGGGCAGAAGCGCCGGGAGCCGCCGCTCGCGGTGTCGCCTCCATCTCGTGCCATAAAGGATTGTCATTAGGTTTGCGTTTGGCGCGTGCCGTGGCCCCACCGTAAGACTAAAATTAGCAAAATGTCAGGAATGGGAAGATTGATTCAACCCAGATGCAATTATCATTTAAAAGTGCTTGATTGAGGTACTGATGTTCAGTGATTTATTCTGCATACCATATACATAATTAAAGTAGCGCGGCGGAGTAATTTATCAATCTCGTGGAGACCGGAGGGGGGTGAGGAGCGAACTGCTGTATATGTTTGTTTTATTAAAAAAAAAAAATGCTCCGAGGTCTTAGTCCCGCCCCCCTTTTGCAAGAGTGAAACTGATGATTTCTCCAGCTCCGCGAGGAGAGAGAGAGGCAACGGTCTGGGATTGCAGGGGGAGAGAGAGAGAGAGAGGCTAAGAGGAAACGCGGCGCGAGGGGAAGGCAAAGGCAAGGACAAAATAAAAAAAAAAAAAGGGGGGGGGGGAAGAAGGCAAGAGGCACTGTGGCTCGTGCTGCTTAGAGCCCTGGGCCCGTGTGCACCCGTGTTCCCGGCCCCCCCTCCCCATATCCTCCCACCACCCCCCTGTGCCCCCCGCCTTTTTTACGCGACGTTTCAAAGGCAGCGAGCAAGCTCTCCTTTTCCCATTCGCCTTCTGTCACTTCCTTCCCGGACGCAGTTTTCTGGACGAGTCTGGTTACTTTTAATCCACCGGCCTCTGAGAACCACTTTCCCCTCCTCCTCCTCCTCCCTCCTCCTTCTCCTCTTCCTCCTCTTCCTCCTCCTCCTCCACCACCTCCTCCTCCTCCTTCCGAGAGGCCTGGGCGCGCGCGCGCGCGAATGCGCGTCCCCGCGCGCGCCTCCCCCCCCCCCGGCGCGCGCCCCCTCTCCGCGCGCTCCCGCGCACCCCTCGCCTCCAGCTCCCTGCTCGCTCTGCTCGCAGTCACAGACACTTGAGCACACGCGTACACCCAGACATCATCTTCGGGCTGCTATTGGATTGACTTTGAAGATTCTGTGCGGGTCGCCGCCGTGGCTGCATGTTTGAATCAGGTGGAGAAGCACTTCAAGGCTGGACGAAGTAAAGATTATTGCTGTGTGTGTTTTTTTTTCTTTCCTTAAGAAAGGAGAAATATCCCAAGGACTAAATCTGATCTGGTCTTCCTTCATGTGAGTACCTCTGACATTTCTCGAGGAAAATAGAAATAGCCTGGGTATTGTTTCTGAAATCTGCATCAGTGTATTCCACGGCACCGGGTCTATCCCTGTGCTTTTTTTTTTCTCTCTCTCTCTCTTTTTGGAGGCTGAAGTTGAGGGTTGTTGTCCATTCTTTCCGTTAGATTCCATGATTTCCTTGTCTGTGGCTAAAAGTAACTTTTTGGGTAGTCTTATCCGTCTGCCATCAGTTACTGAAATCACTCCTGACTCGTTCTTGTCACTTCATTGTGTTTAAAGTTTCATGAAGTTAGTTCGCGTCATTAGCATGTTTGATATGGTGGAGCATGTGGAGACGGGTAGGTTTTAATATTTCATAGAATGCTCTGTGACCTTGAAGGACGTGCCTTAAGATTTTGCCTTGAGTTCACTGGGGAGAGATGCTCCTTTGAGTCTCCCCGAGACTGATTTGCTCTGGGTTATGCTCTTGAGCTGCTAATTCTTGGGATTAGTTTAAACTAAAGCATGGCTGTCTGTCAGGGTATATACCTTTGTGCATCCCCTTCCCTTGCCCAAGTGCTGGCTTGATGGAGGGCTTCTTAATTGGTGTGACAAAAAGTAACACCCTGGCTATGGTAATCTATACCTTTCACAATTTGTATTGGTATTTCAGCATATGCATTGCTACTTAGGTCAAGTCAAATAAATAGCTGTTTTAAAACAAACAATGTTAAGTCTCTTACGTTGCCTTCTGTTTGGACTTTGGATGAAAGTTAGCAAACTCATTGATAAAGTTTGACATAAAGGATATATATATATATATATATATATATATATATATATATATATATATAGTTTAATACCATTGTTTATGGTATTAAATATTATGCTAGTATTTAAATTTAATACTAATGGTATCTCCTTCCCAGAATATGGCTATTAATTCTCAAAGGATATGTTATATCTCATACATTTCTGACTACCCTAGCCCCAGTAGTTAATTTTTTTTTTGGGGGGGGGGGCGGGTCTTTTTCTTCACAATTTGGAAATGTGTGTCTTTTGTATAAAATACCTTTATATGTAAATGCTAACAGTATAATAATTGGAATCGGGCTCTCTGCCAGTTCTTTAACCGATCCTCAGTGAAGAACTGCTTTGACACAAAGTGGGTTTTACTATTGTGAATCTGAAACTAACTCGAACAGTAACTGTCTTATGAAATGGCTAGTGACTGCATATATTTTTTAAGTGCTATAAAAGGAACTCCAGCCACCTCATTATACCAGTCAAAAAGAGTGACCAGCCTCTTTTTCACTGGCACCTTGCAATGGGATTGTGGTTGCAGAGTAAAGATGTTTATGCGGAGTATAATAAGTTGACTCCCTAGAGAATTGGTAAGACATGGAAATGTGACCACCTGTGAACCCCGTTTAACCTCTAAATTGAATATTAATTTTGCTCTAAATAGATTAACAATCTCCAATTTAAAACTCAAATATCTTATTTAATTTTTAAAATAATGTCAGTTTGGGTTTAGTCTTTGAAATGTTCTTTTTGTACCAATATGGTAGAACCCGTATTTTTATTTCTCCATCAGTTTTGGTTCAATAGAATGCAATTTGAAAACCATATTGCATTCTTCTAATATATGCATGAAATTATTAAGTTAAAAGAAGTAACTCTATAGCAAGTGCTTCAGCACTTGACAGGTAAAATGAAATGTACGTATCTCATATCTTATCTCAAGGGGGCAAAATCTCTAAAATGCCTCCTTCTATTTGTAGGAAAGTACATTTGGCTGTATATTAGACTACTAACTCAATTCTAAAAGTTTTTTTGGTCAAAGGTAACTTTAAATTCAATGTTTGATTAAAATATGACCTCCCAGTCAAGTTAAGGAGACAATAGTTGGCAGTTATCTTTACTTCAAATTTTGCTAAACTTTATGAAAATCTACTGTTTTTTAGTAATATGCTACACGCAACTTTGGAGTATCTATGACATTTTGCAGTCTTCTTACTAAAGACAGTATTTTACTTCTTCATTAATTATGCTATTTATATTCTGGTTGCTGTGTATGTGTGTAGGATATAGTGAAAGACAATATTAAATATGTAACTTTTATTAAATATTAATTTGTTACTTCAGTTAAATAAAAACTGAGCACTGTATACTAAAAAGTCAATTTTCCATCTTTCCTAAGCTGTTCAGACTTTAAAAATATGCAATCACCTATATTAACTTTTCAGAATCCAAACACATTAACATTAAATGCATGAAATACAAATAACAAGAACTTTACTTCATCTTGCCTCTTTTATTCTTTTCAACATATTCAGTTTTCAACATCTGAGGGAAATGGTTGATTCTAATAGGGAAAAGGACTAATGATTCAAAAATTGAAATTGAAAAAGCATCATGTTTTATATTGTTCAGATTTCTATGTATTTCTTCCTTAGTCCTCACTTTATCAAATCAAAAATTGCATAACATTACACCATATCTTCCTGATAAGTAATTTATTGTATTTACATTTATTTTATTAAAAAAAAAAAAACAAGCTAAATAACTACACGGCATATGTTCACATTATATTTCAAAACTTTCTTCTGTTCATTGTATTATATTTTGTGGTTTTATTTCTCAACTTTATGTGTGGTATATTTTGAGTCTATGAAATCTCAGAAAGTGACAAAAATGGGGAAATATCTGTGCAGCAACACTTGTGCTACATAATAACAACAAAAAAATAGTTATTAAACAGAGAACCCTGTCTTCAGGGGCATGGAAGAATTTCATATGCAATTAAGGGTCACAGAGTGGACTTTAAAGAGATTATTAATAAAGTTCTACTTATTTTTCAAAAGCACAGCCTTTGAGAAAACACCACACAAATTAATATGTAGAACTTATTTAAAAAATGCACATATTCATTTTACGAAAATAGTGATTGCCTGACACAATGGGAAGATTTAATTACTGAGGTTGAGTCTGTGTGCTGCATGGGGAAGGCTAGGTGATTAAGACCCTCATCCTCAGCACTGTGCATTAATCTCACGGGCGCGTGGACTGCCTTGCACTCTCAGTAAAGCCTGACTGTTCACCGAGATCTGTCATCTCTAGGAAATCAAACCAGATTGCAGAGGCGATTCACAAAACCAGGAGCGACAACAGGGTCTGTGCACCTTACAAAAGGCGGATTACCCAGTTCACGTGCTATTTTGATAGGTCAGAGATAAAAGCTGATTGTTGGGGAATGACAAGACACTCCAATTTCAAATGATTGCCAGCTAAGTACATCACGACCCTGTTGCTTCATCATTATGAAGAACCGTTCAAACAGCGGAAAACTCAGTTTTCAAATGACAAGCTTTCGATAGTGAAATAAGAGAAAATGTCTTTTTTATATAAGTCTTTATTGCTTAAATTTTAAGTTCCATCACTTTTTTATGAACAAAATCAAGTTCTGGCTGCTTATGAGAAGCAGTGATTATAAGGCTTCATTGCAGTGGACATTTTCAGAGACATTGTAGAGAGCACAAAACAGAATTTGCCAGAAATAAAACATACACTGATGCCATTGAGTAACTGAGCAGAAAATGCATAGTAGTCAATAGCCATTATGTTATTCTGTTACCAAGTGTGTTCTTCATAAAAAATGTGTAATTACAGAGTTATGAATCCATACATTTGAAATGTATCTTAATAGGTATGTATTGGTCAAATTATATGTATTTCATAAATGTTCTATAAAGACCAATCTGTACAACAACAAAATATGATGTTTTCAGAGTTTATTTCAGAGAATAAAGTTTGGTTTACATAATAACATTTTGAAAACCCCAACTTCTTACACATCCAACTCTACAGTAATTTCTTGCTTCTTTAAAAATTGAAGTCCTTTTTTACCCAACTGATGCCTCCTAGTGTTTCACACAATAAAACACTAATGAGTCATCCATAAATGTAAACATTGCAATTTCATTGCCTACATCTTCTGTGATACATAAAATTAATATTTATGTGTTTAATTTTCTGTGCATTATAAGAAGATAGGAAATTCTAGTGAATGAGAAGTTTCATCTGAGTGGATTTATGGCACACACTTGCAGGTTTCCTTTGACCATAACAATATCTTACCAAGTTTTAATAAGTTTATTACCTTCACTTCCAGTTTACATATTCATGGTTTATGTTCTCTCTTTTTCCAAGTGAAAAAACATAGGCAGAATAGTATAGCTTCCATTTT
Source organism: Pipistrellus hanaki (assembly GCF_964339955.1). Lineage (NCBI taxonomy): Eukaryota > Metazoa > Chordata > Mammalia > Chiroptera > Vespertilionidae > Pipistrellus > Pipistrellus hanaki. The sequence goes on along the minus strand of NC_140506.1, from coordinate 43,533,938 downwards.
GTAGGCCTGGAAATTATATAGTTGTATTCATTCGGAAATGCCTGATGAACAAATTCCAAAGGCACTAACCATTTAAACACTAAAATATCTTTAAATATATAAAATTTTGCCCACTCTGCGTCTTGACCCTTGCATATTTCTTTGTAAAAGTGCAATAAAGAAAAATAGGGTTTAGAAAAACAAAGGTAAAGATAAATGCACAGATTTCCACTTAATTATAAAATAACAACAAAATAATACTTGTTTTGAGAGTACATTATTCTACATAATTAAAGGAAGACTTGTTAGAACATTCTCATGACCAGCAGATTGTATTAATGAGATTCAAGTTAATGGACACCAACTTGGCGTGAGTTTTCTGTCATCAGGATGATGAGCATAGACTTTCGATATTTTTGCACTTCTGTGATTTCAGCTTTCTGACTCTATTTATGAAGATGGATACTTTAGTTTCTCAATATGTTTTCTTTAAAATACTTATGAAAAGAAGAAAGCATTCTTCTAATAGGTCTTAAATCTAAAGGATGCACCAAAAAACCTGTAACCTTTATGGGCCTCTTCCTGAGTTGTCACACAACACACATGTGCACAAAAACATTCACACATTTCTTCCATTAAGACAAGTGTTCTGAGCTTCCAAACTTAGACACTAAGACTAAATGAATGTAGCTCATTGCTTTTACCTATATACACAGGTGTCATTTAGTTATCCTGGTTCAAAACACACCACACTTCAACAGTATTTAACTCTCGTGTACGATTTTCTAATTTGGCTAATAATCCAGTGCTAATACAATTCAGCGCATGTTGGACACATTTCAAAGAATGTAAGGGGGTGTATTCCTTTCGTTCAAGGAAGCAAACATGTAGAAAGGGGTGGACCTTTCCCACAAGAGCCACATTTCTTCCCTTGGAGAATTGAAGCAAATATGCAGTATGTAAGTGAATAAGAGCATGAGAAAAAATAATTTCTAATGGGCTTCTGCAGCTAGTGAGCAAAGGAAACTGGGTTTTTTTTTTCTAAAAGAAGTTATTGATAACCCTTCTCACACTGAATGCTGAAAAGGTCTATGCAAGTTTTGTAATTTTATTATTTAACAAGAATTAATTTTGCTCAAAACAAGAATTCAATAGTAACTGTTTTACAAATGCATTGAAGCATAAAGAGATAGAGGCACCTATTCCCTCTCTTTGAAGAATGTGTAGATAGCATCAGTGTTCTTTTATGTTAGTTGTTTTTGTGTATGCAAATACAGAAAAGTCTATAAAAGGGGTAACCATTGTAAAAAAAATAAATAAATAAGATTATAAAAAGGATTACCCCAAATAGTAGTATTTCACATTTCTTTGTATTATTGTAATGTTAACTGCAGAAAGAAAAGCCACATTGCTGTTAAGTATAAATATTATGTGATACCTGTTATAAAAGTCCACATTTTGGTTTCAGGTGAATATGAGTAATATTCATTTGTTGTCAACCACCATAATGCATTTGTTGTACATTGTCATTGTACTGCCTGAGTTAAATATCGGTAATTATTTTTAAATTATAGTAGCTAGTCCAAACAAAGTGCAAAATACACATGAAGAGAATCTTTTGAGGACATTATAAAGGAAATTGGTGATATTACGAGTGATAGAAACAGTAAGCCTATCATAGGCAGATTTCTGCAGCAATCATTACTCTTTAATAATGCAGACATTATAGAGACTTTATTAATTCTTAATGCCGTAAATTTGAAGTGAATGGATCAACGTTGTTCATCCTGCAAGTGGTTGCTATTCATGTAGAATGACAATGCAAATCGTCTAGTAAAATGTATTGAAATAAAGTACTTTAAACTTGTTTTTTATAGATTGAAGAAACCAATCTCTGAAGCAGTCCCGGTGAGGACTTGCTTTTACCAAATAGCATTCCGAGCGTGGTCTGGTTTCCTTCTTGTATATTCTTGTCATAGATAAGATGCACATAAATTCATATCAATTGTTCTCAGATACTATGGATCTCTAGCATATTGGTTTTAACAAGTGGTGGATATGGCCATTAGAATGCAAATTGGTGTGTATGTGTTTTTAACAACTAACTACTACCTCTCTCTTTTTTTTTATGTCTGTGATTCTTTCAGCAAGTTGGAATGTTAAGGAAGAGAATGCATCTTTCCCCGAACCCCAAAGATAGGCAGCTTTGGCTTAGATATGCTTATGCATTTGCAAAATTAGGAAATAGATTCACTGATGTAAATAAGTAAGGACAGACAAGGAAATTAGTCTACTACTTAACAGAGTAAACATGACTTTTTTAAACCTAATTAATTGTTGACCATGCATGAGGTGTACAACCCAGGCTTATTATGGAAAGCTGGTATTATTGCTTAATGTAACATGAGGGAATTGGGATTTCTTTAAAGTAATTTTGAAGATGTGATTATTTAGCAGAAATATTCACTGGAGCATTTTATTTTTAGAAATCATGGTCACACAAGGAAGCCTTTATAGGACCGACTACCTAATTGCAGTCAAAATCTCTTGAATGAACACACACACACACACACACACACACACACACACACAGAACACACATTTTTAAAGAATATAATGCGCCTGTATTTTTGACTTTTCCCCCCCACATTCTTTACATCTGAACAGAACATAGGTGTCTAAGCAGATGTTTTAAGTTATAGCCTTCATGTAGGTGAGTCTGTAAATGTCCCATTTAACTTAAATGGTTTTGTGGGAAGGCAGTTTGAGGAGTTTAAAAAGAGAAGAAAAAAAATTCATATAAATTGTTCAGTTACTATAGTTTCAGCTCTTTCTTTTTAAAAACAGTAATTACACTCAGGATAAAGAAAGTAAAATACTCTTTTAATTCTTCGTAACATTCAGTTTTTAAGGTAGAGCTATGGTAGTGGAGTTTTATTTCTGAATATTCAGGGCAGGTACTGGCAGCAGAGCTAGAAAATGAGAACTTGCTGGCTGCAGACCAGAGACATGCACAGTGCCACATCATAAACGTCCCCTCTTCTGTCTCGGAGTGCGCTCAGCCCCAAGTAATGTCCTCTTTTTCCCTGGCAGAGACGAAGGAGCAGAGGGCCTTCTTCCTGGGCAGCCACTTTGGTCAAGGAAAAGCAGAGTGTTTTCCTTCGTTAAATGGAAAATCCAGCCTCTTAAATCACTAAGACATTAACTGCAAAGTGGATTCACTGTTTCCTTTTTCTTCCATATAGCAGTTTAGAATGCATAAAACAATAGGTGTGAGATAGAAAACGAGACCTCTCCTCCTTCCTCCTCCCAGCAAGTGCAGGCCCAATCAGATGTCTGTACTTTTTTTTTTGTGTGTGTGTGTCTGTGTGTGTGTGTGTGTGTGTGTGTGTGTTTTGCAGAAAAAAAAATATAATGGTTTCTTTTCAATGAAGCCTGTGCATTATATTCCAGATATGTTAGGTTATTTTGTGATGCAAATTAACATTGAGTGTTTTTTGTACTTATCTCGAGAAATAGCAATAGTCCACTGCAGTCTGTGGCACTACAGTAATTTTTATGGATAAACACCCACACTTTGAATGATTGCTAGGTCAAAATATAGAATGAAAAAAAAAACAAAAAAAAAAACAACCCACCACCATGGGCTAGAGTTTTCAGATTTGGTTTATGCCCTTCGTTTGAAAGGTACAATGTAAGCAGTGTGCTTATTGCCATGCAAAGTAAATCAATTTCCAACTACCTGAATTAATATTCTTTGCATTTGAAACTGTAGTCTGGAAGCTCATACTTTTCTTTGAAAAATAAGCTAAAAAATTGTTAAAACCAGTCTTTAATTACCAGTTACATTTTCAGTCATTACCAATGTGATTTTTAAAAATCCTATTAAAAATAATTTCTAGCTGCCGCGGCTCCTTTCAGTCAATAGTAGAATTCTCATTTGTGTGAAGTCAGATTATTGCCAGCACACCTTTCTCTGACTTTCCTTCTCTAATAAAAATGCATTAAGTGGGAGCCTTAAGTAGAAAGTGTGACTATATCATAAATATTTATTGAGACTTTATTTTTATACTAATATACAAATAGTGTTTAATTGCTAGTTTAGTCATTAACCCACTAAGCCAGTTGTTCATTGCCTATATAAAATTTACCAAGTCAGATCAACAGTTTAATTTTCTCTTTAAAATAGATCAGAAAGATCATTTTAATTATGTTTAAGTATCAAGCAACTATTTTTCTGTGGATGCCAATGTTTCCTAATAGTGTCAAGAAAGTAATATCACATAGATCTTAAAATGTAAATGTAATCCTAAGGGTATGATCACAATGGCCTATTCTTGCCATAGGTGTTATGAGCAAGGGCCCTACACCTGGCACCATTTCAGGACTCATTAGCAAGGGGGAAAATGTTAAACTTTTCTGCATATATTAATATATATAGGAGTCGGTAATTTTGACATTTATTTTTTACAAAATTAGGCATTCTATTTAAAATTCAGATTCAACCTTTAAAACTGCTTTTTCCTTAAGATATGGTACAAGACTTCTTTATCTTCTTAGAATTCTCCTGATCGGTAGGATACTTTGAATCATTACCACTCGATAAATATTGTTAGACACATTGTAAAGTTCCAGTTGTTTAATGTGTACTGGATTTTTTAAAATTTTAAATAGGAAATAGATTTTTTTTTTTTTTGCTATTTCAATATTATAAAACTATACCCGATTAAAACATGAATCTCTTGGAGGTTCCTGGAGTAGGTATTTCTCTGGGCAAGAATTTTAAAATATTTTAACAGTTAACCAATAAATTACCAAGTACTGTACTTTTTTAAGGTGCCTGATTTCCATTCACATTTGAGGAACCTCGTGAAGTTTGGGTGGTCTTTAAGGAAAGGTGTTGTGGTCCAGAAAGTAGATCTTTTCACCCTTCTTCTGTAACAGTTAATATGTTAAAAATGTATAAATCCAGACCTAATTCCATCAGGATTTTTTTTTCCTTAACTCAATTAAGACGTACAAACCTGGCTATTAAAAAAAGGGGGGGTATCCATTTGTTCATTTCTCATATTTATCCAAAGACCACTTAACAGTTTGTATAGGTTATAGGTTAAGGAAATAATTTTGACTACATCATTCTTTCCTTTCACGGTTGAGTTTTTCTCCCCTTACATAAACCAAAGAGAAATTCCCACGATAACATTAATAGATTTGCAAAGGGCTGGGTAAAATACTCAGTCCCATTGCTGTTTCCCAACGGCACTTTGGTTGAAATGAATGGGGAATGTCCCTTGTAGGACCGTTTGATCTTTCTTGACTTGAGTTAGAATGAACGCTATGTGACTTTTCCCCCTTCTCTCGTTTTATAAATTTAAACAATCAAAGAATTCTTAACCTCACCCTTTTTTCCTCAATTTTTATTGTTTTTGGATTCTCTTCTGAGTTCCTTTCTTGCTTCGAAATATTTGGTATTGTGAGAAAGCAAATGCACTTTTAATTGTTTTGACTACGCATGTGAGATCATTGAATTGTTTCAGGTGTTGACTTATTCTTGAGAGACACTTGAGAGATTGATGTGGTTCATCACAGCCCAATGCCATGTCATGAGAAAGCTCCAGACACAGATCTTGAAACAGTAGACTCTAAGATGGTGTCTTTGTAAGGAGTCGCTGACGACTTTAGAGTCAGTGGATGGTACATTTACGGCAAAAATGCATAGCATTATGAAGTCTCAGGAGGGAGTAACAGCTATTGGACTAGTTGAACCAAGTAATGGCTTTCATGATGTTCTGTGAAAACATCATTTTGAGCCAAAAGTCCAAAGTATGTGTGCATGCATGGTGTGTGTGTGTGTGTGTGTGTGTGTGTGTGTGTGTGTGTGTGTGTTGTGGGAATAGAAGGGGGAGAGCAGAGAGTGTGAGACACAAAGAAGCATGAGAGAATAAGAATGAATACAAGAGAAAGAGAAAATCAATTCTTTTGATTGGCAAGCATAAAGAGTTGAAAGACATCATTGCCATACCCAATATTATTTCTTAAATTATACATATATGTGCTATTAGACCAAGTGGCCCCCACACAATAGATAATATTTAAGAATGAAGACCAAACTGAGTAACTTCAAAATTCTGCCTCTCATTTACTGATTAGTGGCTTTAAGCAAGTTATTTAAACACCAGAAAGCCTCAGTTTCAGCATCTGTAAAATGGGGATAATAATACCACATACTTCCTAGAGTTTTAAAGATTAAACATGATGATACATATAAAGGCACAATGCACTAGTAAATGCTCAGTAACTAGAAAATTATTATCATAGAGTACATTATATTTTGATCATTTTATCTTCCTGCTAATGATGATCACTTAGTGCTTGAAGGGATAATTATTTTAAAATTTTTAAGATAATACTTTAATTCTGTTAAAATTGGGTTACTTTCAGGGTAAGTCTCTAATTCTGATGCCATGTTAGGCCAGTGTTAATGATCGCTAAGTACAATATAGTTCTTCAAGAATATCAAAACCTATCACAGAATCAGGTATTAAGTAAATATTATATTATTTTTAGAACCATAAATGGAAACCATAAATGGGATGAAACAAACAAAATTATTCCATCTATAAGTTTTAAAAGTTGTTTATTGAAACTTATAAATTTCAGATAGATTATTGCTGAATTTTAATAACAATTCAAGTTGGAGGAAGTGTTTGATATACATAGAATTATTAGGTGGTTTTAATAGTGAACACAGCCTCACTAAGAATTCTAAGGATTTTTATTTGCTTTAGCATGTGTATTTGCCACTTTTGAAGAATATATTAATACTTATTTCATAATTTTGGTTGTTTGTAATAAGATCAATAGAAGAAATGTATGATGACCAGCTGTCATTTACTCATCTTTCTATTTCTTCACAATCATGCTTGCAAAAATTAGTTTTTTTATATATATATTTATTAAATAAATTAATGAATTGTATTTACTAGTAAAGATAAGACATGTTTTTATCTTAATAGTTAAAAAATAAGTAAATGGCACTCCCATGTCCTTTTTTAAATTTTCCAGATTTGAGGGATTGTTAGTTTTAATGATAGTTTATCAACTTGGAGATGATGAACAAGTGAACTTATCTTAATTTGGGTATTTTTCTTCATGTGAGAAGAAATCTGACATAGGACAGAAAATGCAGAATTTTGATAACACAAATAACACCTTTTGATAACACAAACTCATTTAGGTAAGATGTGGTCTATTTCTGGTCTCAGAGTCTATTTACCACCTTTTTCTCAAGCTTTTATAGTCACTTCATTTCTCAAAGAAATTGGTATTTTGAATGACAGGTAATGTTGACGAGGCCTGCCCAGTTTAGACCAACTGTGGGGTTGAAACCTCTTGAAATTATTCTCATGCTCTTATATAACGCCCCTCTAGTGAGCACCTTGCATTCAACTTTCTGCCTTGCATTCAGCCTGGCTAAAGAGTGCTCAGTGCAAGGAATGCTTACACAGTGGACTTCCCTATGGTAAAACAGCATGGACGGCTCCCAACCCTGCAATCAAGGAAGCCTCTAAAAGCTCTAGTTCAAAAAATAATAATTAATAATAATAATAATGTCTGCATGAAGATGATGGAGCCCTCTAAGGCACATGAGCTTTGAGAATTATCCCATCTGCAATCCCCTCCCCCTGCTCAGTAGCCCTTTCCAGGGTTATGATTACTGGAAAATGGCTGTTAATCACCAGATTTTTTTTTTTATTTTTCTACTGCAGCTGCTTCAGTCAGAGTAGTAATCTATTAAACAACTTGGTCTCCAGTTTAAAATTTGCATTGTATACTGTATAGAGTAAATTTTCATTGTAATCAGAGCATCCAAGAGAGCTTCCTGGTATGATTTATAGAAGCACGTTTGTTTTTATGTATGGACCTCTCCAGTGCTATTGAGCCAACTGTTTAAACAATACTGTTGTTGATCAGCATAAAATAAAATATTGTAGTACTATTGAGTGCACGCAGCATTGACAATATCACATTTGCAGAATATTTGAGTTGTGGCATCTCTAGCACATGGCAGTATAATACCCACATAATTCATAACTTAACACAGATATTTAAATTTTGACTTGAAGGGTTTTAGAAGGTTAGCATTCTTGTACCAAACTGTGCTAGAGTAATTTGGCCTCTTTTTTTGACATTAATGCTTATTGCATTTGCCATAATTTGAAGAAATAATCCAAAACCTGAGTCAATATTTAGTGCGGAAGGAGGACAAAACAGCTCTATTTTACAAAGGACCCTTTTTAAACACATTCTTATATGTAAAATTGACAGGCTACAAGAGGTGGTTGGATGAAGTTCATCATGTTGGAAAGAATGTTTCAATTAAAGTTGAACACTTTCTCTTCCAGGTCTTTTTTTCCTCATTTTTTTATTTGCTGTGCCAAGGTATCCATGTGCGTTTTTCCACTGTCATCTGGCTCACTCCCAGCAGATGCACACAATCTGTTCTGCTGTCACTAACAGGGTTCGGTTTATGAAAAGAATGTGTCAGAACATGCCACTATAGTCACTTTTACAGGTTTTTTTTTAAAAAGAGTAACTGAGAATATATGCATCGCCCTAGTTTTATTGTACTCAGATTTTAAGAGATTTCTAAGAAACTTTTATAACATTCATCGACCAAAAGCTTTTTTCCAAACATATTTTTGACCAAATATTTGCTTTCCATTAAAATTTTTTTAAGTTCACAAACATCTTTAATTATTAGCGATATGTATTGTAAATGTAAGAGTAGGTTTTTATAGTTCTGTCTGAAATCAACCACATATTTTTATGAAAATATCAAATTTCCAATTACAAAATTTACTTTATAATCAAATAATCTCCTACTAAAATCAAACCTACTTTCCTACTCAAGTCAAAGCTTTATTTTAAAATACTGTGATATACAAGTTAGGGTATGGTTTATAAATATATTATTTGAATTCATAGATAATGTAGGTTTCTTAAGTCTTTAACACCATTAAATTAAATCAAAAGCAGTTAAACTATCTTGTCCTATGGAGAAACTTGATCAACTGTACTCTGAGTATAAGGTGACATTTTTCTTTTGTAGCATAATAGGTCAATATTTCTGAACTGACTTTATTTATTAAAGTGTCTCTATTTCTATCAAGTATTCTAAATAAAAATTCAACTTTTGTTGTATTTTTCATAGAAAATTTCTTTAGTTTTACATATATATTTTTTTAATGAGCACTGGAAACCTATATTCATTTCTGAAAACAATGAGCATAATAAGTTAGCAGAATTTTAAGTTTTAAGTATGTGTAGTACCTACTGCATGTGTAGGCACATGCAGAGTAGACACATTAACATTTTGTATACAGATCATGGTCTGTAAGTATCTTCCAGAACTGAAGATTTTAAAATGTACTTACATGCTAATTTTAGATTTTTAAAATAATCTTTGACACGAAGAGCAACTCAAAAGTTCTGGAGTATTAAGCATTTTTTTCAGTTATAATTCACATCAGCTAAAAATGAAATTATATTAATGAATAATCACAAATTAGGCATTAATCATATATTTTATAGGATAACTAGTTACTATGTTTCTTCATAAAGAGAATTTATGAAATACATTTTAAAGCATAATTTCTCTCATAACATGTATTGTCACATAGACAACTCAAGCAATGTACATTAAGAGACCTTTCTGAAACAACTTTGCACATTTTAGCAAGAAAATAATTGACTTGAACTTTATGGCTCTGTTGTCATATCATGCAGGTTGACTGCTAAATTATCTTATCTAGAGTTGTATCAAATGATTGTTATAACAAGTTTCTTAATTCCTAAAGAAAGAAGAATTATTTTTCATTATATTTTATTTTATTTTTATTTATTTATTTATTTATTTATTTATTTTTTAATTTCACTTGGTCCTTTTATTTATTTATTTATTTATTTATTTTGGTTTTTTTGTTTTGTTTTTTTTAAATCATTTTTATTAAATTATTATCTGTGTACATATTGTATTTTAACATTCCCCCCCTCCCATACATACCCTCCCTCCCCAGAGTTTTGTGTCCATTGGTTGTACTTATATGCATGTATATGAGTCCTTCGGTTGATCTATTATCTCCCCCAGATCTCCCTACCCTCCCTGCTGTAATTTGACAGTCTGCTTGTTGCTTTACTCTCTTTCATTATATTTTAAATATAAAAATGTGTACATCTTTCATAAGTTGATTTTGTAATGCTTTTGATGATATGAACAGGGCACATATGTTTAAGATGAGGGATAAAGAACTTTTCTGAAATGACTTTGCCTTTTAACTAGTCTATAGGTACTTGAAATTGTTTAGTTTTGGCTAATCCTGAATATTTGCTCTTGGGATAAAAAGGATACTCTCTACACCAAGAATCACAGGTGGTGAACTGAGAAAATGGTTGAATCCCATAGAATGTCAGAGCCTTCTACTCTCCCTCTCAAAGTCTTCAGCGGTGGGGCGGGAGAGATTTGTTGTCATTCATTACAAGACGGTAGATTTAGCCTTGCTAAATTACGTACTGCTGCGGGAATTAGGGGAGCCGTTGGAGAACAACGAGAATCTTTTCTTTTGCTACAATTTGAATATACGTAACACCATTTTGAGACAAAATTCCATAGGCAGACTTAAATGTACTTATCTTGAATGACTAATCCTCAATATTTTCTATTTATTACTCAAAGTGTTAATATAATCTTAAATTTCATTGGGAAAATAAAAAGCTTCCACCTCTTTAGTGAGATTCACCGAACTTAAAGAATATTTGCAAATATGGTTTATCCTGTGAAATACTTTTAGATACCAGATCGCCTAAAAAGGTAGGCTCTTTTATTTATAATACTTTATAATGACATAATTAGATTTTTTTCTAATTTTATTTTTAAAAACTAAGGGAAAATTAGTTTTGAAACTTGAAATTTTCCTGGTTCTTTAGAGTATGAATGATGGGGCTAGTTTATCTCAAAAATACTTTTCTGAATTTTGCCAGTTGCCTCAATTGCCAACCTGGGTACCACCCTCCTTTGTGGTTGGGAGGTCGTTCTTTCTTTGCATTTGCTTAGTCATAGGTCTTTTTGGAGCAAAGACAGACTATTTTTGTGAAGCCGTCTCTAAAAAATGTATTATTCATAGCCTACGAAGCCATCAAAGAGTCTTAGTGCGTGGGTAATGATAGGTTGGACAGCAGTGACCAGAAGGGCTTTCTTTAGGGGATTTAGACAGGCAGATCCTTTTTCCATCTGCATCAACATATGTTGACCAGTTGGTTTTCGGTTCTTGTTGGCTTGGTGGTTCGAAGTAAGACTGATCTTCTATAAATATGACTGATATTTTCAACTATGACTTGGAAATCCCACTTTTACTTTTATCCAGTGTCTCCATTCAAGATATCTCTAAAAATTCTAATATCTTTTATGATATGTGTAAAAATGTGTTATTAATTTGAAAGTATTATTAATTACAGCTATTTTGGTAAAATATCAATCACAGCTAACACTTTTTGAGCTCACTGTATATTGGGACACTGTTCTAAGGTCTTGCGGCATGACACACATGAACTCATTTATTCCTCAAATCCAAATGAGATAGGCACTATCCACATTTTACAGATGAAGAACTAAGGCCAAAAAAAAATAAAAAAATGTTAACATCTTGCCTCAAGTTATCCACTTCACTAAGCTAGAACCTCAAACATAATCGGTCTCCAGTGTCTGCTCTCTTCCCTACTAAGCCAAAAATCTCACATACATTGTCTCAGCAATTAGACAAGAAAAATAAAATGATTAAATTACAGAAACGTAATTTCTCATGGCATCTTGAAAAAAAAGAATTCAGTAACACCAGAAGGACATATTTAAAGCTATGTTTGACTATGTTTGTGTGATATGTTTTATGGTTTTTAAAGAGAAGTGAACTAATTCTTGCTCTATGACACAGTTCTCTATTGTTAACCTGGAGAAAAATATTACATATATACATAACCTTTAATCAAAATGTAAATATCTGGTTGTATCTCATCTCCGTGTAGTGACCTGTATTTTGCTTCTCACTTTTTGAGTTGTTTTAATTTTTAACCTTTACTTGTAGGAGTCATAGTAATTTATTTTGTTTTAATTTAAGAATATGAGCTGTATGACAGAATGTATAAATGGATACTAAATGGTTTCAGGAGTTTTTAGTTAATTTATTTAGTTTAGGTGAAATTTCCGGAGAATTTTAATTCAAGCATGCCTTTTAACTTTCTCTCTGTAGTTGAAAAAGAAAATAAATAAAACCAGAGATAGATGTGAAATAAATACTGACAAGTTAGAACAACTTGCATTATATTTGAAAACTAGAGAATGTTATATCAAGTTTATTCATCAAATGGATGGCTGTTAGTTTTTAATTTAATATTTCTTAAAAGACTTTTAAGAAAGGAAAGGGATCACTTTTAGAATTTTTACTATGAGAAATAATATGAACTTCCTTGTACATAGTATATAGTTTTCTTGGTCTTTCATAAAAGAATTACCATGCCCTTGACTAGAAGTAAGGGCAGAGAGGCTGGTCAGAGATCAAACAAGACTCACATATTTACGAATTTCCAAATGTATACGCTTTGGACTTCAAAATTAATAGCTACCATATCTTTAAAGTAATGAATTCCTTGCCAAATTTCCACAGTGAATTTTAGTAACTACATTTGGTTCTGCTTTATTTTGCTGTTGAAGAGAAGCAAATGCTTATTTGGATTACCGTGCAAATACCAAAATAACCTGTGTTCTCTGTATTAAAAAATGTTTCTTATTAGAAATGTGACTTTAAGATTTGGGAATTAGATGTGTAATTTGGAATTACTTGGTTGCAGTGATAAACGGCCTCCGTGTCACATTGTGGTGCCCATTGCGAGGGGAGTTCAGTGTGCCTTATGCAATAGTAAGTGCCACTGCTACTGCTCAGTGTTCTTTTCTATCTTCCTAATGAAGCTAGTTATGTCTACTTCCTAATGTGATTTTGACTATGGTTATATGAATTCCCTCTTTGGTACCTTCCAACTGTAAAGCACACTCTTAAGATTCCATAAAACACCAGATTTATATTTAGTATCCATTTGAGTTCTAAATATACAGGAAACAATAATGGCCTGGATTACCCAAACATTGAGGAGGAAGTCATAGCTGCGGACTAATTCTATAAAGGATAATTACATAGCTTTATTAGTAATATTTCCAGAAGAAGATTCTGATGTAGCTACTGTTGCATTTCAAAAACCTTTTCAAAAATTTTTATTTTTCTAAGGACTAAAATCAGCTAACAGTTTTCACAAACAGAATCCATTCATAAATTGAACTGTAACCAATTTTGGGTATATATTAAGTGACAGGGTTACAGATATAAAACAGTGCATGTCCTTCTTCTAGTTAGTTTAGAGCAGTGGTTTCAATCCTGTCTATAGGGAGAGCCTTTAAAAAATATCAATGTCCAGGTCCCACCTCCAGATCTGAATTCAAATGGACTGCCATCCAGGCATTTGCTGCTTCTCAGAGCTGCCTGGTCATTTTCAGGGGAAGCCTGCGTGAGAATGCATTCTGAGCATTAAAGAAACAAGCACTGTAAAACTCTACCCATAAAAAATATTTACTGCTATTCCCCAAAACTTCCCCTTTGGACATCCACTACAAATATATTAATCAGTCAGTTTATTCATTAAGTGTTGAAGAGGAGGTGGCAGTATATTGATCAGTCAGTCCATTCACTAAGTGTTTACCAGGAGGTGGCTTGCTAGATGTGAGGGATCCAAGAGTGAAAGGTGGAGTCTGATGAGGGTGATGAACATGGCAGGTGTGGTTTTGAATGTAATGTGATAAAAGCTACACTGAGGAATGTGGTAGGTAAATGGAATGTTCATCTTTCTGGGAGATGATGGGTCAGGTCCATCTTCAGTAGCAGAAAGGATACCTAAGATGAGTCTTAAACAATGAGTTAAATCCTGGCAGTGTTCTGGAAAAGGAAAATGTTTTTGTATAAACTCCCATGTTCTCAACTTTGCCTCTGCATTTGGAGAAGCTGCCAGGCCTTGCCCAGGACTTTAGGTTCTGTTGAAATTGGGGGCAGCTAATGAAGTTATGAGGATGGCAGCAAAAGTAGGAAGTGTCTACTAGTAGTGAATCTCCTTTCCACTCTTTGGTAAGTCAGAAAACCTCACCAATACAGACCTCCAGGTGACCTCCAGGACTTGTTCCTCCTCACTCCCACTCCCACTCCACTTCCTAGACACAGCTGACAGGAAGGACCGCCTGGTCCACACCCTCCCCTGCAATTCACTGTTTTGACATGTAATGAATGAGGAGAAGAGCACCGTCAGGGAGATACCACCACAAGAGCAGTTCATACAGTGGAGACTTTCTTCTCTTAGAAAAAGTAATTTTTAAAAACTTCAAGTAGTATTTCTTCTCTCTTTTTGTTTTAAAAAAGCAAAAGTACATAAATAAATGTTCTTTAGGGATATCATACCCTTTGGGAAAAATCTTGTGTACTTTAAGAATGAGGTATAATTTTGTAAGGGAATAAATCTATAAGACACAACAAACCATGGCCTTATAAAACATATAGAATCAAAGAAATTGGACTTGTTCTTTCTGTGTTGCCAAATATACATACAACACACGCATGCACACACAGATACATACAACACGCATACACACACACACACACACTTCTGTGTTTATATCAGAGGACAGAAAAGGCAAGCCATGACCAGAAAATAAGCAGTAAGTTACAAAGTTACACAGAAATATGTTGCATTATTCCATAGGAAACCTTACTGTAAAATGAGCCACATCTAGTTTTATGGGGGTGAGAAGGTGGGGTTAGATGGTCACTTAGTTACATAATGGAATCAAATTCCAAGTCTGTAAAGCAACTTTTCATTCCAGCTACTCGACCACATTATCTCCACAAGCCAAATGATTCTTCATTAAGTAAGCCCAGTTTCATCTTGGGAAGAAGGAAGGCGAACTGGACTGTACTGCCTGATTATATATCATTTCCCAGTGACTGGAGTAGAGAATTCAATTAGCTATGAACGACTGAAAACTGTGTCCTAATGGATTGCCTTCTTGGAAGTCATAAAATATGCTGAATTTGATCTCAAATAGGTTATACATTAGCATCCCACATGCAATTAGAAAATCATCACCTTGAGTAAATTAAGTATACAGCACTGAATTAAGTTCGAGTATTATCAGAGATCTGCAAGTCATAAGGGGAGATTTATACTTTTAAGGCAACTGTAAACCCTCCGCACAGTCAATATAAAACTAGTGATTTTTAAGTCCTTGGAAGCCCTCTGTGCTGGTTTTGCAGGAAAGGGGCATATGGATTTGGACCATTCTATCTCTGAAAAGCAGAGCTTTCCGTGGTTGCAACTTATAAATTTATTAAGCGTCAGCAAGCTTTTCTCTCACATCATGCAATAGCTGAGAAGCTCTTTCATGGCCGTCAGCTCATACATGGATAGACTGATAACTTTCAAAAACGTGCTACATCCAAATAAGATAATGCTCTAACATACCTGTATTAGGGTGCATACCTGTACATTTCTGAGAGAGTTTCATATGCTGGATTTCAAGATCTGGCTTTGCATTTGAATTCTTGGAGAGCTTTTAGAACATAACAATGCTGGGCAATCAGCTCCAGTGATTCTGATCTCATTGGTCTGGGATGGGTTTACATATCATTAATTTTTAAAAGTATTTCAAGTGATTCAAGTGTGCAGCCAGGGTTGAGAACCTCTGTTAGCACCCACAGTCTTTAGGACTTTGGACCGTATTTGAGCACTGAGGTGAAGTAAATAAGGGAATCAGCGTTCCTTCCTTCTAACTATAAAATCGAGGAGAAAATGAATGGAATTCTTAAGTGATGGCAGGGAAATGAGCTCTCCCACGGAATCTTCTTCATGGTTTATGAGACCGGCTGTATCATTCCAGTTTCTAAATTATTGGCATTTCTAAAGATGAAGTAACAGGGGAAGTGATGAACTTTATAAATAGACTGCCTGAAATATTTGGCATGAGGGGTCAAGATGTAGGCGAAGCTCGGAAAAGACTTCAGTTTGTGTATTAGCCAGAGGCCAGCAGTTGTTAAATTCTCTAAATGTCCTTTAAAAAGGAAAGAGTAAGAATCCCTTTAAGAACATGATTTTTTTTTTTTCTTCTCTCCAATGTGTAGTCAGTAAAACCCAGAGGGGAAAAAAATGTACCTTTCGAGCCAAAATTAGGTCATGCCAACCACAGCAATTTGGAAGCTCTACTTAAAATGTAGTCTTGCAGGATGGCTGTGGATCATCTTAATGTCACGCACGTGGTGGGCTGACGCTTCCCGCTCACGGCTGTGGGCTCTGCTGGCCGAGTCTGACCGCCCCAGTCGGGCTGCAGTTGCCACGCCAACGTGACCTAAGCTTGTGTCTGAAAGGTATGTTCTGGAATTTAGCATTTTTTAGGCGGAAAAAAAAAATCACAGTTTCTTTAAAAACAACCACCACCAACAAAGCAAAACGCTGTTCATTTTGTTTTATGATTCTAGAAGGGGAAATGTTAAAGGAAACAGGGACTAGACAAATCCAGAAAAGTGGCCAGCAGGCATGACATCCTGCTGATCAGGAGGACATTGCCAAAGAATTGACCTTGCCATTAGAAAAAGAAAGAAACCCACAAAGTAATCGTTGCATTCATTTATTCACCTGCTCACACTAGAAGCAGCAGGATTGTTCTTTTCCAGCCCTGAGGGGTGTGGAGGAAAAGTAGAAGGCAATTCATTCATTTCATTGGCACTTATCGGTATTAGAAAGTTGCTACTGTAAAATGCAATGTATTTCCATTATGTAAAAGAAACTGCTGCTTTTTTCCTACCTCCAGAACCTACCATTTCATTGGTGTTTCTATTCATTATTTGAATGTGGAACTGGCCGTTAAAATGTAACAAATTTCCATTACATAAAGGAAACTTACACTCTTTCCTACTTGCGAAACCCATTTAATAAAATGATAAGGCCTGAAGGTTTTAAACACTTTATTTTGGAATGCACCAGAGAACTTTATCACATTGTGTAAGGAAAGTATTAATGCTTATTATAGTACGCCATGTGTTTGTTCTGTTCTCAAAGAAAAAAAAATCCTAAAGTATACTTTTGGTTGAACACTATGGAATTCAGTCTTACCAAAAAAAAAAATTTTATCAAATTTTTGGACTTGTTCCTCGATGAGCACATATATTTGCAGCTGGTGACTTTGTAGCCATTAGTGTCACAGCTTTGTCATATTTGCAAAAAGAAGTTTTTATCCTCCAGAGCAGCTTTCCAACACGGACAGTTAATTGTATCGTCTAGTTTCCAGGTTATTGGCATCTCTCAGGATGAGGTAGCACTGGATATTTAGTATTCTCTCAGCTATGAGCTGAACTCTGTAGGAGTACGGAAAAAAGGAAATGTGTTTGTTTGTTTGTTTTCTATTATAGAATACTTCATTCTTTAATTACTTAACGTGGGAACATTTTGGTGGTCAACAATATTCTTTTTTATTTTTCTTTCATGCTGGTTCTACACTCTTTGATAACACAGGAAAGAAAAGACCTAATGGTGCTGCATGAGCAATACGGAAATACTTCACAGAGAAGACACTTGAGCTGGACATTAAAGAAAGTGCTTGACTATGTCATGTCTTGTTGCTACGAGCCTTGCCTTTTGAGAAGGTTCTAGCACACCACTGTGTACCCAATAGCATGGTTACATCCCCGACACAAGTGATTTGTGTCCCCACAGTCTGTTTTAAAATCGGAAAACCCGGGATTTACTTTACATGGAAACAGTTTTTCACATGGTCAGCTACTCACATTGTGCCCACAACGACCCATTGTACAGGCACAATAATATTTTTAAAAATAGTAGGAAGCCATGCGGGTGTTGTAACACAAATAACTGAATTAGATTGTTCAAAGTTTCCTTAGCCAGCAATGCATGGCCAAAGCATTCTTTGACATGGCAGGTGGAATTTTTGTGGAAATAATGAAAACAGTTTCTAAGTTCCAAAATGTAGTCTGCCATGTACAGACCTCAGGACCGTATGCAGTGTTCCTTCAAAGTGCAGATATTTCACCACCACCTTCCTGGGAGAACTTTAATGTTCACCATAATGTTTAGATGTATATTGGAGTTTGAAGGTTAGTGCTTAAAGATTGCAAGTATTCTTAGTTTATAATTTCTTCTTAAAATAGCTATTTTCTGTTTCTTACTGCAAATTTATCATAAGCATCTAAGTATTTATTAGTTTTTGTTAGCTAACAAATGGAACATCTAAGGAAGTGTTTTCCCCAAGGGATGACTGAGTAAGAGCTACAGAAGAGGACAGAGGGGATTAACCAGGATGTGTGCGTGATGAGGGCCGCAGAAGGATTTGATTAAACTAGCATTGGGGTTCAAGCAGTTGGGCTCCGAATTTCATATCTTTGTTGGCAATAACTGTGCTGCCTTCCTTGGCCTCTAATACACTCTTCTGGGCTACCCTCCTCCAAAATGTCCAAGGCCAACTTTGAGTTTTGTTGCCCATATGTCCAAAATTTAGTCTCTCTCAGGCATATAGTTAATCTATATTTGTTAAATAAATGGACAAATTAATGCTGCCCATTCCTTCTTTCTAAATTATAATCTCTGTGGAGTCTTGTTCATTTTAGGGTTCCCTGATGTGACTGGGAAAGTGCCTGGAACATATTGTAGGTATATAATATGCATAAATGGACTTGAATTGAGAAAAAAATATTTGATAGGACTTGAATTAGGTTCTTCTAAGCCCTAGATGTGAGGTGATATGCATATCTACAGAAATAGAGATGTATGCATTGAGTTTATTTGAGGTAAACATTCACAAGAAGGATATTATTATCAAGAAATGCCTAAATATATTAAAATGAGTTAATAAGAAGAGTGTTTTCTTGAATGGCTTTATGAGTCTAAAAACAATGATTCATGTTTTTAACTTGAAGAGTTGGTAGTGGTGCTTTATCTTTGTTGTTTTAAACTGACTCCTTTAAGATATTTCTGTGTACTGCCTAGACTTGGGCCATAATTGATGCACACATTCAACTACTTTACAAGAGATGTGGAGAAAAAGAATGAAAGTTCATGCAACATGATGTGCATTATTTAACTTACTGTTTTTAAAATTACTCCACTAGTTATTTATCAACTCAACTAGTTGAGTATTAGAAAGAAAACTTGTAAATAGTTGAGGAAAAAATCCAAAATTATTCAAATGTATCATCTTATTATGATATGTAGTACTGCCCTTAACACTTTGATATGTTTTCTAAAAAGTGAAGTAACTTGTTTTGAGGATTAAAATATTTTCAGATTATTTAAGAAAATAAAATTAAATATGGGATATATTTTTATGCTTCTCAAGTTATTCTAATAGCATTTATCAAGACTCATTCAAATCCCAAGATTAATTATGGAAATTAAAAATAAAATATAGATATGAGAAAGAATTCCAAAGCTCCTTTATACATCTGTGTCTGTTCTTCAGGCTTCTTCAGTAAGAAAAGCACGGACTGGCACCCTTGTGGGGCTCTTTCGCCTCTGCTTGCTCATCCCCCTTCCTGCATGTAGAGCCACTTTATATAGTAACACACATAACTATTCTAGAATTAGTCAGTATATTCCCATACATACTAACATTAGAATGTGTTCTCAGAAGCACAAAAGTAAAAGCCTACAGACTCAACTGAAGACAATCATGATTCATTGCAGTTCTTTTTTCTTATCACAATAAAAATATTGTCAACTTTTGTGCCTTCAGTAACCATGGTTCTCAAGGATTTAATGAAATGATAAATGTACAATAGCATTGTAAAGTAGAAATACTGTACAAATGTAAGTTATTCTCAACCCACTTTAAATTGCAAACTCCTTGAGCTTGGGGACTGTACCATATTCAAGTATCTTTGTTTCCTCCCTCATTTAAATTAATGTTTTACACGTAATAGATGCTCCATAAATGTTTGTTGAATTGAACTGAAGCAAGTGACTGAAGGGTAATAATTGTGCCTAATTCAAATGAGAGAGACCTAGAAAAAAACATTTAAATAAGTACTTCCACCATAGGGCCTTTCCTTTTAGAGTTATCATTTCTCATATCTGACTTTCAGAAGACTATTCATACCTATTTTATGTTTATTAATTTCTATCTTGGACTAAAGTCAATATTTAAAGTGTCTTTCTCAATTTGGTAAAAATTAATTTCTTTGGATGGCAAATACTAAGTTTTACTCATCTTTGTATTCAGGTTATACTGTCTGTTGAATTTATAATGTCTCAATTAACAAATTACTCTTTGAACCAGATCTACTATAATACCTGATTGGCTGAGCAATGTTGATCATAACCAAAAATTCCTGCTGTTGAAAGACACATTTATGAGTCATTAAAAGATAGTGTATCTAATTGGTGCCAGTTGGAATTCAAGTTTTATTCGATTGATTTGTGTAAGTTGGGATTTTATTGTTTTGTGAGAAGCATCTAACTAGATTGGTCTCTTATTCATGTAAATATATGAAGAACCAAGTACATTGGAAAGGGTTTATATCTTTGGTAAATCTATAATGTAGATATCTAACAAAAGCTAACTCTGTTCCCCTTTTAGTTAGTATTTGTATATAAGGAAAACAAAATGATAGTCAAATCATAGCGTTTACTCTTCATTAGCAATGCCCATGGTATGTCTGTTGTAATAATACTGTTATCTAAATATTACAATAATTTTATTTAGCGTAGATTTTATTTATTCAGGCCATTTCTAATTGCCTATACCGTTTAAGTATAGTGACTTATTGCAGTTTTCTATGTATTGAATGTCTAGGGCATTATGTAACTAATGGAACATTTCTTAGTCAGCCGTGTACAATCCAGTCCAGAAGACCTCATCATCCATTAGGTAGTCACCTCAGCTAGAGCTGCGTTTTAACACTACGATCTTAAGAGCAGCACAGGTATCACTTTAGTTACCAATGGTAAATATAATACTTATGACAAAAATCCATGTTCAAAAATTTTGTTTGTCCTATAGTACACTCATTTCAAATGATGGTTAGTACAACCAAAAACCAGTGCTTAAATAAATTGGCATTGCCTTGAATGTTCTTTTATGGGAATTTGTTTTAGAAAATGATTCAGAATACCTTTTTCCATTATGTTTCATGTATTTTCTTCATCTCAACTTTCATCTCTACTACTGGTATGTTTAAATGTATTTTTCCTTATATTTATTAATAGAAATAGCTTTAAATTAACTTTTAAAATTATTTAGAACAGATTTAAAATACATGGTAAAGGGGTGTGACTTTTAAATATAAATTTGACTATTTTTAATGAATTTGAACATACATTTTAACATATAGTTCTAAAAATTTTAATCTTGTTATAATATCTAAGAAGACACTAATCACTTTTTGTTTGCCATTATATTGCTAAGGGATTTAGAAAATTTTGTGTAAATTATCTCCATATACAACCACTTTTTGTCATTTAAATTATCATTTGTTGTTATGAAAACATTGCAACCAAAAATACAAATACAGTTTGATAGTTTATTTAACAGATGATCCCTGACTTAGGATAGTTCAGCTTACAATTTTTTTGGCTTTACAGTGGTATGAAAGTGATACACATTCAGTGGAAACTATATTTAGAATATTGAATTTTGATCTTTTCATGGACTAGTGACAAGCTCAGCTCCTCCATTATGCTGTGCAGGGGTAGCCATCCACAGCTCCCAGTCAAACATGTGATCACAAAGGTAAACAATAGGTACTCAATAGTGTATTAATTGTGTTAGATGCTTTTGCCCAACATTTGGCTAATATAAGTGTTCTAAGCATGTTTAAGGTAGAAGAAGATATAATAACCTATGATGTTCAGTAGGTTATGTTCTGAGCACATATTAAATCCATTTTGACCTTACATATTTTCAATTTCCAATGGGTTTATCATGATGTAACTCCATGGTAAGTCAAGATGTGATATGACATCTAGCACTTATTGATTGAATTTGCTTGTATTGATTGCATTATAAAGCTTCAAGCAATAATTATCCCAGTACATTTTAGTTCAATTAGAATGCTTTAGTGTTGTTTTTGTGATATGCTGAAAAGATTTTAAGATTTCAAGTACCTAGGGTAAATATTATCATGTATTCGCATAATTACAAATACATAAATTATTATTTTAATCTAAAAACATAAAGATAGAGAAGAGTACCCTAATAAATACTGAATTTTTACACCTTAAGATAGCTAGTTGGTCAACCAGAATATGAAATTATTAACATTTGGTGGCTTATAGAGTTAGCATGTAGAAGCTAAAAGCTAGTAGAAAAATTATCCAATTCTGAAAGTAGGTGTATTATTTTCTCCTAAATTGTTTTCAGCCTCCATAGCTTTGGACTTTCAAATACAAATTGTTATTAGGTTTTTAAGTTACACAGATTCTCTCCATCACCTCCTTCTGCTACTTGCCTTTGGGGAAATTTTTTAAAATAGAAAATTATTCAATATCATCTTTGGGAAAGTTTTGGTAATAAGATTATAAATCTCAGGTAATATATTATACATGAATTATAGTTACTCACCAATTACTAATTATAATTAACATAAAATTTGCAGAATGATTCACCCTCTGCCAATTTTTACTCATGTACTTTATAAGTGCAATATATTTGAATCTGATTTTTGTAATCTAAATAGCATTTGTTTGTATTCAACATCAAGTTGGAGAAACTCTTTTGTAATGCATTTGTGATCAAAGTCATTACCAAAAACTGTGTAACTATAAATGAGATAAAATAGAAGTAGTGGTTTTATGTGAAAACTATGGATTGGTTTCTGATCTAGTGTCCTAATTATGCATTTAATAAGCCTATTAAAATTCTACCTAGAGGTCCCGGAATTATTATCTCTCTCTTTTTTTTTAATGTCATTGTTTTATAGATGAGTTGCTAAATGAAAAAAAAAAAGAGAGAAAAGTGCTAATAGAGGAAGTTGGAATAGAGAATTGTCACAGTACTCAGCTCTTTTTATCTTTTTCTATATACAGTGTTAAATTATTGTTCAGGTCAGCTGATATGTAAGCAATGGAGTGTTGTTTCATATCTTTCTTTCCCAATAATTTCAATAATGTTTTTGATGAATTAGTACATATAAGGGAAACAAAGAAATCAGCACCAAGTTCTAGTGTCAAATTGAGAATTAAAATTGCTAATTTCCCAGATATTTTTAATATATTGATAATCTCAAGACCAGGACTAAATTGGTATTCTAGGACTAAAGTGGTAAATTTTTAATAGAGGTATCTCTTATGGGCAAATCTTATTATAACATAGTAGAATATCATTTATTCTTTGAGGGTGTGATTTATTCTATTTAAATATAAGCCCTGTAAAGGAGATGTGTTCATCTATTCTTATTCTACGTACATAAATATATCTGCTACATTCTAGTCAGTAAGATGTATATTCAGAAGCCAATTTGCCTAGATTCTCACCTTCTGTAAGTGATGAATAATTTTGACAAATGGCAATTAAAAATCTGCAATATAGCTTAACTATTGAATATTAAACCATTCTATCACTAACTTTGTGTTCCAGTGACATTTTCTAGATTTAAGAAGAAACATTGTTTCTACATTTTAAAAAATATATATATTGTGCTTTTGCAGCAATGTAAGCAAATATGCACTTGAAAGAAAATTCACAGGGCAGCCACAAATAATTCCCTGTAAGATTCAAAGTGCCATTTTTCAAAAACAGTTCAATTTTCAGAATAGAATATTTAAAACTTATTCTCTGCCAGACTTTACATTCCTCATGTTTGGTACAATTAAAATAGAAGAGTGGTGGATTGGAACTCTTCCATTTATATTTTGGAAAAACATATTCACTCACCTCAATTTGTCAGTGTGCATTTGGAGGTAGGTCATTATGCAGTAGAAAAGGTAGAAGAAGGCAGCTCTAACTCGTGTGACTGACATCTCCCGAACATGGCCATTAATGCAATTTGGCAGTGACCTTGGCAGCATTACAGGTAATCTCCTTGCAGGGATAAACTATTTGAATGATATTTCTACCTTGTTAACCTCAAAGAGAATTCTCTTTGGAACTTTACCACCTAATTTTCTTTTATCCTAACAAAAATAGTTTTAAATCATCCCTTAATGATTTTCTGTTTCCTTTTGCTCTCTCAAATGACAGTCCACTCCCACGCATTGTTGCTGTCATTTTTCTGTCATTATGGGAGACTGCTATATATTTGGTAGCACATTCATACAGGGTTGAAGTCAATTTTATTTTTACTGTAGGCATAAATTTGTGGTCAAATTTCATTATACTACTCATAAAAAAGTTCTAAAAAGCAGAAAGCGTATAGAAAGATGTAGCTTGAAAACTCGATGCTAGAGAAAAATTTTTATTATGCTTTATCAATCTTCACTTTCATAATTACTATTTAGGATTTATTTAGGTTACACAAGATAAAACATGGATTTTTATCACAACTTCTTAGATTTTGCAATAAAATATTCAGGTGCATCATTGCTTCTTTTCTACTTCAGCTGAGTTGGTCAGATAAGAAGAGAGCTGAAGTACATAGAAAATTCAGGTAAATGAATAGAAAAGATCGTGACAAGTAGTAAAGTTATAGTCTTATAGAAACATTCTACTGCCATTGTATTTCATATTTAGTGATAATA
The DNA here is from genome assembly GCF_964339955.1 of Pipistrellus hanaki. Taxonomy (NCBI): domain Eukaryota; kingdom Metazoa; phylum Chordata; class Mammalia; order Chiroptera; family Vespertilionidae; genus Pipistrellus; species Pipistrellus hanaki. Next base: position 43,509,137 of record NC_140506.1, on the reverse strand, counting down.
TGTACTGAAATGCTTGTAATAAAGACATTGCACATAATGGAGGTTGGGCTTAGTAAAAATCCTGTAAGAGTTAAAACTTTCTTACAGTTGCTTTTGCATCATCTTTCAATACAGGAAATGAACAATGACTATAAAGGAAGAGCATTTTCCCCCATAATATGGATTCATTTTTTAAAAAACTATTTCTTCCTGAACTGTTTCTGGAATCTTTTACAATTTGAACCAGCTGTTAATAACAGCATTTATAGGTACCATTGACACTGGAGGATATGATAATTCTGGTTCAGTGTTCATTATTGTAATGTACATTCTAGTTTAAACTGTATAAGCAGCCCAAGTTAGTTAATTTCTGGAATTAAAGCAAATTCACTGTTCATTGGTCATTAACAATTTTGCAAATCACATGTATGTGTGTGTATGTAGAGGATTAGAAAGCTGCTTCCAATTAATGGGTCATTATAAGTGCCTGAGGTGAATTATTTTCACACATAAAACCCTTAAGAAATATGTGATAAGAAGGGCATAGACATTTATTAGGTAAGACATGTTCAGTAAATTAGAGCATACTGCATTTCTCATCAGTTCACCTATAAATGTAACCATTAGCAACATCAATTTTAATTCATGGTCAAGCTGATTTACATAATAAAAATTCCTTATGTTTATATTACTAGACTTACTCCAAATGAAAAATTAGAGGTATCTTACCCCTAGCTATAAATTATAAGTAGATGGTTGATGTAGCTTACAACACTGTTTAAAGTCGTAGCCATAGGGAAAAGAGTTATCCTTGAGATAATTGTAAATAGTAGTACATTAAGAAATGAAATTTAAATCAGAGATGACAGTTACTAAGCATTTTTGGTGTATTATATGTAAGCTATAAATAGAAACATATTTTAAGCCAATTTTCAAAAGATTTAGTGGAAAAGCCAAACAAACAACATGAAACATTCTTTTCTAGTGAGAATAAAACTTTTATTTTTATTTTTATGTAGAAGCTCAGATCATAGATGTATTGAATTTGATATATTTCACTACCAGCTGACTTGGGACTTTGACATAAATTTAACAACTAGATGATGAGGATGAACACGTTTCCTAGGCATTTTGTCAGGCCTCCTAACACATGCAGCCATGGAGCAGAGAAATAAGAGTTTGAAATATGGAGTCAAGTTCCCTTATCTCAAAACCTAGTTTTGCTGCTTATCTGCAGTGTAAAGTAGGGCATGTTCTGTATTTTTTTTCCTGTGTCTTGATTTTTTTTATGAACAGAAATATAATATGAAGTATAATCATGAGAGCACAAATGTATCCAGGTATAAGATCCAATTGAAATAATAGAAATAATATTTCTAGGACATGTTCATTTAATGTTACCACTATCTCTAGAATTTTTTGAATAAAGACTAAAAGGTGGGCTTTCAGTATTAACATTTCTAAAGGAAATGAAGGATAATTCAGGGAACCATAATTATTAACTGTCTTATATATAGGTTTAAACATACCCAAGGAAAAAATCACATTATTATACAATGACACAACATCATTAAAACCTGATCCAATGAAAATACTTAAACCTTTACTGTGGAGTGTGATGGAGAAGAAGATATAATATCAACCTTTCAAGGCTTCAGACTTTGTGCTGTAAGATGTCCTATTCATAAATTGGGGAAATATCTTCTAAACCACACTGATTAGAATGGTAGCTGAAGGAATAGTGAAATGAATAATTTATTTATTAAATTTCAAAATGCCAACGAGTCTTGTGTAAAGAGAGTGTGGAATGTCTGGCCCTTGAAAGATAGTATCAGAACTCAGCATGACCTTGGCAAACTGGAGAAGTGGTCAGAAATCATGAAGCCAAGGAGGAACAAATACTTTTAATACAAAGCAGAAGAGTAGCTAGAAACAAATCTGACAAGGGGAAAATGCAAAACTGAAATAAATGAGAGTGTAAACATTTGTAAAATTTATACAATGTGTAGATAATTCAAAAATATATTTGATAGAAGTAGACAAAGGAGGCTTTTTTTTTTCTAGCGTTATGTATATATTTTAAGATTCCAAAGCTAATGGCAGATATGACTTTAAGTGAAGAGCCACAAAGATGGGAGAAAAAGAGAAAGTAAAGCAAGTAAAAGATAACAAAAATAGGTATCGTTCAATACACAATCGTCAAGTGTATGAAATGAGGCCGCGATCACCAAATGTTGTTCTCTGCACAAGGCTAGAACAAGAGGATTGGACATAAAGTATTCCGTGAGGGATTAGCTATAAGTAAGAATTTCCTGAGAGTGAGAGTTGTGAAATATCAAAATAGGTTACTGAGGAAGGTTATGTTGCTCCTTTTCCGGAAGGCCTTAAAAATAGGAGAGGTGGAATCTTTGTGAAGTAATTTGTGTATGGCATTATCTGAAGGAGGGAAAAATGATCTGACCTTGGATGGCCTCTGCCAGTATTAATATCGGTATTTCTACTCTCACTGTGGCTGAATGGAAATATAGCAATGTATTTTTTTTTAATTTTTTGCTCTTTTCTGACATGGCAAAATTTAGATAAATTTTTAAAATGTATTTTATTGTTAAGAGTATTACAGATATCCCCCATTTTCCCTCTTTGCTCCCCTTTATCCTAGATAAATATTTTCTTTCCTTTTTATTATTATTATTATTATTATTATTATTATTAATCCTCACCCAAGGGTATTTTTCCATTGTTTTTGTTTGTTTGTTTGTTTGTTTAGGGAGAGTGGAATAGAGAGGGAAAGACAGAGAGAAACATCAATGTGAGAGAAACACATCGACTGGGCCTGGGCCAGAGAGGAGTCTGCAACTGAGATACATGTCCTTGACTGGAATCGAACCCGGGACCCTTTGGTCTGCATGCCAACACTCTATCCACTGAGCCAAACCAGCTAGGGCTAGCCTAAATAAAATTTTTAATGGATCTCATAAAGATCTAGCTTAAGGCAAGTGAAATTTCTAAGCTTATCCTAAAATTTTCCATAATAAGTTTAGGGAGACATTTATTAAATATTTATCTTAACCAATTTTCAAAAAAAAAACATAATAGTGGCTGTGCTACAGTAATTGTTTTCCAGTTCATAAAATATAAAAATAACATTTTAATATAATTTTTAATTTTAGAATCTCAGGAATGTGGCTAAATAATAACTAGGTGTGTTGACTGTGTTGATGGTAATGCTCACTTTTCTAGCATCTAAAAGTAATGTTAGCCTCTACATTTCTCAGAACTCTTTAATTACCAGATCCACGGACAGACAAGAGTGACACTGATATAAAAATTGTTCCCGAGGTTTCTTCACTGAAAGGCAGTATTGCCAACAGGTACTTTCTTACTGAATTAGAAATTTTAAAGATTTCCTTTTTGTCAAAAACCCTCTTAAAGTGCATAGACTACAGAAGCAGCCATTTTGAGCTTTCACTTTGTACAGTGAGCTGCCTGGCATCTCAAATTGAATTCAGGCTTGGATAGAATGTGCCATTGTTGATCATGGAATTGTTGGATGGCTCCAACCCACTGTGTGCTCCTCAACTGGCACAATAACATATTACAAATACACAAGTGAGTATATATGTACCTACATTTGTTCCACAGAGTGTTCTGCTATGGATGTAGGAGAAAAGTCTGACATTTGCTTAAAATATATCACCTATTACTTACTCTCACTCTGTAGCTTCTGCAAGAGTGAGGCTGCACCATACATTGTGAAAGAGCTGGTGTGAATGTCTATACTACACCTAACAATATGATTTTTTCTTCAGCTATTATAACTATGTTGACAATTATGTCAACTGTTTTTATATAATTAATTAGTGCATTTTATTAGGTATGTGTCCTATAAAACTGATAGCCATAAAATTACTTCTAAAATAATATATTAAGAGCTTGTGTTGCACAATTATACCCAGAGGTCTCAAACACAAAGAATTCTAAAGAAGTAGGTAAATGTATTAAATTCTAAAGTGGAAACCCCACTGCATATCACTACATATAGAAGAATAGTGTAGAAGACCATAATTTGAGGAGATGAAGGAGAAGGAAGAGCAAGAGGAGGAATAGAAAGGGGGTGGGGAGTTAATGACCAGGGTAATGCCAGGGTGGAGAAGGTCTGGGTTAGAAACCTACCCAGGGCACTTGGAAGGAGAGCCAGAAGACTGCCTCAAACCTGGAAACAAGGTATCTGTGAATGCTGTGTAATCTCATCTTCATCAGAAATGAAGTTGAATCGCCAAAACCACTTTGGCTCAGTGGATAGAGCGTCGGTCTGCGGACTGAAAGGTCCCAGGTTTGATTCCGGTCAAGGGCATGTACATTGGTTATGGGCACATCCCCGGTACGGAGTGTACAGAGGCAGCTGGTTGATGTTTCTCTCTCATCGATGTTTCTAGCTCTCTGTCCCTCTCCCTTCCTCTCTGTAAAAAATCAATAAAATATATTTTTTTTTAAAAAAAAGAAAGAAATGAAGTTGACTCTCCTGACTCATCCTCAGGAAGACACCTGTCTTGATGGTATTTTTCCCAGGGGTTGTGATGTAGATGCGTTGATTCGCATACATTCACCTGGTTTCCTTATGCACAACCACGTTTCTTTATAGAAGTCTGGAGGGCAGACTGCTGGTGCTGATCAGACAATGATATTTATGATATTCTGATATTCTGATGACTAATCTCTAACTCATGTTTCAATGCATTCCCCTATTAGTACAGAAAAGTAAACTCCTTTTGCCCTCAAGAATAAGAGAATATTAGATGAATTAAAGAATGCCAACTTTAAAAGTACTTCTTAGATCTCTCTAACTCCTTCTAAATACTACATTTTCCTGCATAGAATTTTAACGTCCTCTTTTGAATATTACCTTAAAGCAGGGGTCCTCAAACTTTTTAAAGTGGGGGCCAGATCACGGTCCCTCAGAGAGCTGGAGGGCCGGACTATATGAACTACTAATTCCTACTGTAACACCTCGGCTGCGCTCACTGCCCAAAAAACCTGGCGGGCCGGATCAGACTCCTCTGCGGGCCGCATATGGCCCGCGGGCCGTAGTTTGAAGACCCCTGCCTTAAAGCATAGAGAAGCAGCAGAATATATGGTACAAATATAAATCTGGGACTGATTTATAAGGATTAAAATTATAGCTCTAACATTAGCTGTGTGATCCTGGGCATATAACTTAACCTCTCTGTCCTTTTCTGTAAAATGGAAATGGTATTAGTGCCTTCCTCATAGGATGATAATGAGGATTAGAGTTAATATATGTAAAGCTTTTAATGCCACCGTATTTTATAATTTTTAGCTATTATTCATTAAAATTCCAAATATGATTAGTGGCCCAAAGTTAACCTTGGTCTTACCTGCTTATATTGCTTGAAGCTGGAGTGAAACAACTCTTCAATGCAAAAAAAAAAAAAATTATTGTTATTCTAGGACTGTATCCTGGAGAAGCATGCTGATCTCATTTTGTCTTACACCTTTATTGAAGTTATAAAGGAACTTGAAAAGGCCCTTTCAAAATTGCACCAAGCTCCCTTTAAAAGTCTGAGGAAAATGAGCCTCCAAGGAGTTGACTGACACAAAAGCATGCAGCCTGTGGGTGGCAGAACCCAGCCAAGAGCCTGATTCCAAAGAGCTTCCTTTCCACTGCACTCCACCACTCTTCGGTGCCTTGGGCTTTGGAAACACATTGCACCAAATGCTAAATATTTTATTAATATTTTTACTTCAAAAGAGCAGCAACTTTCTGCACCTGATACCATGTTTGTGTTTCTTTGTAAAGCTAAAAGAATACTTTCTCGTCATTTGATCAATTATTCAACAATACTATTATGTTTTCCCGGAGCCAGGCGTTGAGCTTAAGTGTTGGTTTGGGCCACTTCAATAGAGGAAAGAAGCTTGTTCCTTTCTTTAAAGTTAGCATTTCCCAAAGGATATTCCAGACAAATTTGAAAATACTCAGATTCTGGAAACCAGTATATTGAAGATTATGAAAAGTCCCATAGCAAAGAAACCCATTTTCCTAATTTTATTTATTTTATTTCCTGTCCCCCACCCTTTTTTATTATTTTTCTTTTTCTTTTTGAGGCATAGCTTGTTAGCGTACTTAGGAACTAGTGATCTTTGGCATCCACTTCCATATTTCTCAAGAGAGTCATGAGCTTGCTTCTACAGATGGGAGCTTTCGTTTTAGATAGTAGATTTCAGAGAATCAGGATTTTAAAAAACTGCCCATTTCAGCATCTTCTGATCCATAGTAGCACGATCTTTTTTCCAGGGGAAGTACTGTAATACTTTCCATGTAGTGGTATCTGCTAAGGGTGACTTGGGCAATAGCCTGGAGCAGAATGTGTAGACATGCTGAGACAAGGAGGCTTCCTGCAAGCCTTCAGTCCAGGCACCACCACAGCTAGCATGCTCACGCAGCCCTGCCTGGATGGAATGGAGGAATCTTTCTGTTCCTCTGAGAACACCTCCATTCCTAGGTCTTTGACCATTTCACTTTCCATATTCCCTCGGTTCTAAACATGTGAAGAAAGAGATAAAGAAAGGTGATGAAATGAAAAAAGAAATGGAGTGTGGAATGCTACAAATAGAAGAAACCTGCATTTCCTGCCTGCCTTGTTTGCAGTTATGTCTAGGGTCTTGCAGAGGAAAGGAAGTGTCTTCCTTAGGTCATTTTACAAGGTAGAGAGGGAGGAAAGTGAGTATGCAGTGTCAAATATTGGTTAGCATTGAGAACAAAGCCAAACACTGTGTTGGTTTTTATTAGAATAAGTATCTGTATCATCATTCATTTTGGAAAGGAGAGAAGATAGTTTTGATTTTTTTTTTTTTTCAAATGTGTGTTTCTTTTTCAAGGGCATTTGGTCAATTGCAAATGAAAGTAGATTTGTTAATTTAGGTTTTGTAAATTATAAAGATTATGTTAAAACTGATGAATTATGTTCACCAAATATGGAATAAAAAGAAAACAATGGAATAAAAGGTCAAGTTTATACCACTCCCCAAAAAATTGGTGGGGAAGGGAGAATTAAAAATGTATACCCATTATTTCTTAAGTTATATTGCATAGGAAATTTTGACCCTTCCCCTTACTCAAAATACTATAGCTTTTAATTGGATGTTTCTATTTCACATTTAAAATTAACGTGTCTATTGTCCTGTACTCTAATTTCCTCCATAAATACTCATAATTCTTAAATTTTGTTGTTGTTTTTTTCTTAAAAATGCCTTAATTTAAAAAATACTAGATGATTCAATTTGTCTATTCATTCTGAGTTGGAAATTAATCTGTTTGGCTTGAAGCTATATAGCTTACTCTCATTAGATGGGTATGTCCAAAGATACGTGAATATTTCCCATATAGTGAGACTCTGGGATTTTCAAATATTGCTGAGATCTTAATCAAAACTGTGCTGATTGCTTGGGAGTTGAGCCCTACGAGAGAGAAAATAAATCAACCTAATCCAATGACTCAGTTGCATTAATAATATTGTAAAATTATTTATTTCTAAGAGATAAAGTTATTTTTTATTAAATAAAAAAATAATTTTATTTAATACTTCAAAAAGCATTCTGTATTTTACATTTGTAGAAAATTTGTATTGTATTTGTCAGATTACTCACAGTGCTATCTACATTTAACATTGCAAAATGAACTTATTTCATCTAGTGGGCATGGCTTTTATGAAACAGTCCACATTTTCAGGGAAGACACACCTTTGGATTGAATTAATATCAATTTAGAAACCTTTGCATTACTATATACTCATATTATCAGTGCTTTAAAGTATTTATAACTTTTATAAAATTATATAACATTGAAGTAAAGGAAACAAGTTATCATAGTAAATTTATGAAATTGAATTGTGTCCAACTGAATTTTTACAAATGAACGTGGCTCTGTTTTTTATTTGTGCTCCACAACCCCATCACAGAATGCATGTATTATTATTCCCATTCTATAAATGAGGAAACTGAGGTTTAGGAAAATCATGAATTAGCCAAGTTTGTACCACCATTGACTTGAGTGCTGGAGCAGTTATCCTGCTAATACTGTCTGGCTCCAACCATGGTTTAGATCTCTTCTCACATGTCATCTTCTCTAATAACCTCCCCTGACATCACTGTCCACCTCTGCCCTTGCTGGTCATTTACTGCCTCGCCTATTCTACTGTGGCACTTGCCTTACAGCACTGCTCTAAAATCATCCTGTTAGTGTGCTTGTTTATTGCCTCTTTAAAATATGTTCTGTGCAGACCAGGACCTCTGTTTGGTTCACAGTGTTGTCCTTGGCACCTACTCTTAGGATTGACATTTTTATGTCCCTGTGACTAATGACCAAGCTTTTACATTGTTAGCTGTAATGTTAAGCATCGTGATTTTGGCTCATGGTCTCCAGTGAAGTCAACTTAGGACAGGATTTGCTTGCCTACATGGTCCAAGGTGAAGCTTACGTGTAAACCCTGGGATACAAATACACCCAACACATACAGTTGCACGGAGCTCCTTGGTTCCAGAGCTGGGGCAGGGAGCCTGCATCGTGTCCTGTTAGAGGATCTGCACCACCTACGTGCACTTTAATCTCATTTCTGACATTTAAGTCTCACCCTCAGCACCAACGCTGACAAAAGCTCTGAAGTATTAAAACCATGTGTGACACAGCCTTGGCGTGTTTTACAGTGACCGGGGCGGCCGTGTGGAATCCTCTTGTCCTGAGTTAGGCACAGATAAAGGGAGGATATCGTTCTGAGAGGAATGTTACAACTACAAAGTGCATCCTGAAGGCCATTTCGCTCACAATGAAGGTCTGTGTCTTAAAATAGCACTATAACAAAGTAACTACAGAGTTTTGGCAAGGGCCTCGACTATTTATAGAACTCAGTAAGGCACAGTAAATAGTGCCACGCTGCTACCCGGCTCTCCTGTGCCATAACCCCAAACGTATGAGAAGCACTGTAATTATATTTCTCTCCTTAAAAAAAAAAAAATCATAGTAGGCATTATCAGTTTAACCATACGGAAGCTCAGGCTGAGATTTCTTTTTTAAATGCATAGTTTTGATTTCCAACAGCTGCACTAGGTCTTTAATCATATATTATCTTTATGAAGCCTTTTTCTAACATATGTTAATTGGCTGTTTTCTGTGACAAATTATGAGCTCTTACTTTGATGAGGTTCAATTGCAATCATGTTGGAGTCGAGTATGTAGAGTTTCCACCCCTTCTGGTTCCTCAAACCACTACAAACATCCGCACGTCACTGCTGTGCTGAGTAATGGCAGGATCTGGGCTGGCTGATTTCACTACAGATTTTTTTTTCCCCACAGGATATTTTCAGCTTCTTTGTACTAAATCTGTGGCAGGGTTTGCCCGTTTTAGCAGAAGCATGCTCTAAAATTAACATCAAATCTTATTGGAGATTACAATAATACAGTGAGAAATATTTCATCATCACACACAACACCCTGGCGTCTGTTTTTGCTTTACTAAAATTTTAGTCCACTTCTTATACATTTGTAAAAGTCCGTTGTGAGGTTGGTAAATATTTTCTAAATCATCAGCCTTTTGTAATCACTACTTTGAATTTTCCTCTCTTGAGAACAATTGCTTATTGAGATGATCAGGTATGTATTTAGCTCTCATAACGAAAATGCAAATGTTGTCTTTTCTAGGTGTCCCAAATATCAGCATGTGAAAGATTCCACTGTATTTTTTTTTCTTTGCCGTAACATCTATTGGTCAAATCATCAGAAGAATTGCATGTTCCAGCCAGGTTAATATCCTATAAGATGCATAGCTTCCATTCGAGCTCTCTATCCTCGTGTCAGTTTTTAATGTAGGATTAAGATGAACAGATATGTTCTGATCCGTCTGCTCTAAGAACTGTGATAGATGGCCTGCATCAGATACCAGCAGATGATCAGTGATAGCTATAATTAGAATAGATATTTAAAAACGCAGTGCATTTGTTTTGATTCACAGGGAAGCAGTAATTGATTAAGGCCTTCAGAAAGGGTGTCAGACAGCAGTCCCCTTGGGATTTATTATATTTAGCTGTGTTTCTGCCTGGACCTCTAAGGTGAAGGGTTCCAGGAACTGTGGTTCTCCAAAGCTAGAGCTAGAGCTGGGGAAGGGGGTGGGGGGAGTGTCCAATTTCCATACAGGTGTGAGAGTTTAAAATAAGATGTGCCGGATGTGAACAGGAGCCACTCCTCCTCGTGAGGCGGTTTTTAATCAGCCATTTCCCTGGAGAAGCACACAATCAATGAGCTCTCAGTCCTGAGGCTACCTGCGCTCAGAGGAAGGCCTGGGAACATCATTACAGAACTTGCGACGAAGCATGTGTGAAAAAATTAGAGCAGAAATTAAGGGGAAGAAAGGTTAACTTCAGAAGTCTTACTGGGGTACCTCTCTTTTGGAGGGTCATAAAGAGATAATTTCAAATATTAAAAGGGATGTTAAACTGAACTAAAGGCCAATACTATATTAAAAAGTCATCAGACATAAGTTAGATAACAGTTCTTACTGATTTATGTTAGCCAGAACGGTTTAAACACGTATATTGTTTTGGCTCCATTTCAGCACCAGTAAATAATAGGACGTTGTGTGTGTGTCTGTCATGAATAGCATCACAACCAGAGAGCAGGGCTTCGGGGGTCCTGTGTGGTGGTACCTCAGTGTGACTGTCAAGTCACTCGGTACACTGTGTCCCGAGTTAGTGTACACAAGGAAACTTAGTTCCACTTGGTAAGACGCATGCTTAATTGGCTCTAAGAAAATAAGCCAAGGTAAAGAATGACGTGTAAATGAAAGGGAGAACGGGGCACTTGCCTGTATGGAAGCCCATGAGCCATGTGGCTTAATTGGGGCCAGTTGGGATCACTTAATGATTGCTGTCAGAAGATCAGATTTAATTCTCCTTATAAGAAGACCACAGTGGGATAGAGTTAAACAAATTGCCGTCAGAGATTTCAGATGAAAAAAGCCTTAATTAGGTTGATTAGGATGCTATAAAAGAGATGAAGAGAAATAGAAAAATTGATGAATCACTGTGTTTCATGTTGAGCCATATATAATAGCAATATCTGTATTTTGGTTATGGCATTTTGAATTATATATATATATGTGTGTGTGTGTGTGTGTGTGTGTATATATATATATATATATATATATATATATATATATATATTAGCATGGAAGGTTCTTATGTAAACTTTCTAAACTTCTGAAGTTTAACTAGAGACAAAAGTAAATGACATTCCATGTAAATAGCAGTTGATTTATCAAGCATATTATCCATAAGGTATAACAAAATATTGGCAGGATAATTGTGTTTCTTCTCATTTCAGGTCATCTTTAAATGTTAAATAAATTGGAAAGACAATAACAGGCAAATTATTTGCAAGTACATAAGTTTTTAATCATTTAACATAATATTTAATGAATCATAAACAAAGCCTTTACTTAGACTGTCCTTTTAACCACATCACAATTCACTGGTGATACTAAGGACTACTCAGGTGTCTTAAAATGTATTCTTATTGTTTTATCTACACATTATGAAAAACTAAAATGTATTTCTTTTTCCATCTGCTGTACTTTTGCAGGAAAATGCTCTCTGCACACACCCACACACACCCACACAAATGTATCAGTAAGGCTGAGAGGGGGGTTCAATACATACAGAGTTTAGAGAGAGAAAAATTTGTACAGTATCTGCATTTTAATCATGAAATATGATATATTAAAGAAAGATTAGGAAAATAATGAACATAAGATTTTTTTTCTGACAAGTTCAAGAGATGCCAGGGAATTCAGATTTTTGTCATAATAATAAGAAAATGTATAATAGCAACGTCGCCCACTTAGAACCTAGCTTGCTTTGAAGGCTGGCAATTTCGTGTCACTGATATTGGTGTTGTACAGTGCTCCACTTGCTTTGTTCAATAGCAGCAGCAAAAAATCCAGCTGCGTGTGCTCATTGAGCGGGTACAGCTGGGGAGCGGAACACATTTTGGGATGCTAACCAGTAGCTCTCGCTTTGTGATGAGGACAGTGTTGAATTCACCTTGGTGGTAAGCCCTGCCACATCACACAGTGGCCTTTGAAAGAAAACGTGGTGGCTGCCCCGTTGTGAAAAATTAGGAAATCAAAGACATGATAAAACCCCGAATTAATTACATAAGATGATGTGGAAAAACTAAAAAACTGTGGTGTGGTTGAATAGCACAAGGCTCTTGACATATTTTAAGCCATTTGGGGTTTATTTTGGCTTGGAAAATGGAGATGCTATTTAAGCTACAATGTGAAAAAAAAAAAATACCCAGGACAAAATATACCATGGATAACCATGGCAGGGCAGCTATGCCTCCCTCCTGTTTATTAAGTTGTTTACCATGCAGTGCAGTTGTTTAAAGGTATGTGTCTCCTACATTCTAGAGCTGTGTAAATAAAATGATTTATGTCAGTGTTAATGGCAGGTTAGGCCCGCTTATTAAATTAATTGCAGGGGTTTGCAAAATGAGTTCCTTTTTAGCCTTATTATATTTCTGACATACATTTCATCTCCTTTTGTCCTTGGGGAAAGATATTAAAGTAGGACTAGAAGCATTAATGTGGAGTTTTCAGCAGCCATGGTCATTGGGAAAATTGATATATTTCCCTAGTTATTTCTACTTTTGCAGCCTGAAGCTCTTCCATGACTGATACTGAAGAGAAACTTCTTAATTTTTGTAACCCTGTACGTTTTTTTTCTTCCCATAATGATTATTGTTAATGGATAAATGAAGCATTACCTGGTAGCAGATTTTCATCGTTAGCCCTGCAGAGTGAGGTCTTCATGGCGTATGGAAAGATCACTTGGCAGCCTTACTGTACGAGGGGACTGAATTTATATTTCAGAATGGAAGCAGTCTTACAACAGTAGGCTAGGCTCCCAGTGCTACTCTGTACCCAGCACTCACCCTGCAAATGAAGAAATGCATTCCCACCTTTTGTAGGATAAGAAACAGGGGTTCCAAGGGATTAGTGGTAACTCAGTTTTTTGGGTTTTTTTTAATAGAGTTGCTTTAAAAAAATAAATTAATTTAAAAAAAAAAAATATATATATATATATATATATATATATATATATATATATATATATATATATATTATTGATTTTTTTACAGAGAGGAAGGGAGATGAATAGAAAGTTAGAAACATTGATGAGAGAGAAGGAAGGATCAGCTGACTCCCGCACGCCCCCTACTGGGGATGTGCCTGCAACCCAGGTGCATGCCCTTGACTGGAATCGAACCTGGGACCCTTCAGTCCACAGGCTGACACTCTATCCACTGAGCCAAACCAGTTAGGGCATCACTCAGCTTTTAAGTTCAAACCCTGAGCTTTCTGATTTCAAAATTCATTCGGCTTCCACTTCTCTGTTAAAATTATTCTTATTTATTACATGAGATGCTATATAAACATGACAAAGGATTAAGTATCAGGTTATCAGTTATCAGTCTGCTTCTGTATAAGCAAAAATATGAAAATGTTCTTAGTAGTAATCATTAAAAATAGCAAGTGCAGCCATGGCTGGTTAGCTCAGTTGGTTGGAGCGTTGTCCTCTACATTAAAGGTTACGGGTTTGATTCCTGGTCAGGACACGTACCTGGGTTCAATCCCTGATTAGGGCGTTGTGGAGGAGAGTCCAATCAATGTTTTTTCAATCAATGTTTCTCTCTCTAAAATTGATTAAAAACACATCCTTGGGTGAGAATTAAAAAAAAAATAGTGACTGCAGAAAATACCTGAGAAATTAAAACCTTAAATTTATTAACCAACTAATAATATAATCCTACTGTATACCTGGCACTGGGGTAGTTACTGGGGATACAAAAGTGAGACAAAACGTACCTGGCCCACAGATGTTTAGAAAGAGATACAATTTCAATTGTGACAAGTGCTTCAAAGGAGGACATGGTGCTGTGAGTCCTTTTAAGGGAATTTGATGTGATCGGGCGAGCGCAGAGTACTTTGTAGGAGGTGAGACAGAAAGGCAGAGAAAAGTTATGGAGGCACAGAGGGGAAGGAGGAGCATCCCAGCAGAGGGAATTGTATATGCAAAAGCCCTGCGGTAGGAAGTAGTTGGCAGGTGGTAGGAAGGAGCACGGCAGGAAAAATTATCACATTATTTATTATTTGTATATGTGATATTACACTGAAACTTGAAGATGACTCAGAATTCATCATCTTGGCTCAAAAATGGGATAGAGAAAATAGCTATTTGGCACAATGGTATTTATCCAGCGGGAAGGAATGGCTGTTCTTTTATTACCCATTAGAGGATGTGTCTTGGCTAAGTGTCTTTAAAATGAGCTCAGCTAGGGCAATACAACATTCTGTATAATGCATGGTAAGCTTAAACAGATATGGAGTGACTTTCAAGACCAAGGAAATATTACTCAACTCATAAACCATCGCACAGTCAAGTAACAATAAGAACAATAATAATTATATCTTTTGAAGTTCAGAATACCTCTTAAGGAAAAAAAAAAAAGTAAAAGTTCTACTTGTTCCTTTTAACCAAAATATAATTAGATGTCTCATATGTCTTTCAAACATATCATAAAGTAGAAAGTTAAATGTATCTATTTGCACCAAAATGAGCCACATTTTCCACTTCAAGTAATAATGAATCATTTAATTGTTTGAATCAGTCATACCAGACTGGCAGCAACTGGGACTTAAGATCCTTTTTGTCCCTTACTAAGTTTCCAGCCTGTATTTACTTAACAGTGCTAGTATAATTTCTTTTGTGGTACACTGTGCTTGGTTTTCAGCCCTGAGTTTTTACAGAAGAACATTATATGAAGATGCTAGTTGGTGTCAGTGGAAACGTGGGTGAATGAAAATGTTCTTTGCCAATATGCGTAGAAGAACACCAGTATTCTTTTTCTGCAAATTGACATCACATATTTTAATGTTTTATCATTATTCATAGATTGTTTTATTTAAGCGCCTGCATTGTGCTTATTATAGCAAAATACACGCTTTTGCAAAGATAAGTTTAGCAGGAGAGAATTAATTCCTTCCCACACCTTTTAATGTGGCATGGCAGTTTCACTCTAAGATCAAAACACATAACTGAAGGTTATGTTTAATTTCTAAATCAAAGTGTTGTGGGAAGATGATTGAAATCTGAAGATGACTCAGATCACTTGATATGTGGTTTTCTTCCTACAGAAACCTTATGGTAGACTGCCATTTCCAGGTTAGAAAGAAACTCACAGTGATGCGATTAAAATAAATAGTTTCACTATATACTGAAAGTTTGTGAGTTACTTTGGTAACTTAGAATTTTTTTAAAAAAAAACTTCAAGAGCTTCAGTATCGTAGGAACCTATTCTACCGCCCAGTCTGTGCTCTTTTTAACCTTGGGGACAAAGAAGTAATCCCTTTATTTTACCAACTTTTAATTTTTCGGGACAATTTTTGTGATTTTTATTTTTTACCCAAAATATGGCATATCTACATGTATTCTTATGATGGCTCTTTCATGGCATACAATTCTTCATGTGCCTCGAAGAAGAGTAAATTAAAATTATGCGGCCCCATCAACTCTGTCCGTTTTCCTGAGGCATGATAAATAGTGATCACGATATATCTCCACCAGAGTGTGAACTTGTTGGTTTTCTCATGGTCTGTTTCTTAAAGCAATCAGGCAAAAATACTCACCTATTGCTAAAATTGATTTTTTTTGCAGGTATTTTAAAAATAGAAATTAAAAATTTCGTCCCGAGTCTGGATCTCACTCACTGTCCCTTATCTGAACCTCTCCAAGGCCTCTGTGTGGGGCGTGCAGCACAGCTCACTCAGACAGTTCAGCTCAGAGAAGGAAGTGAAGAGTTTTGGTTCCCATTTTACACTTCTGGAACAGTTTAGGGAAGGAAGCACCTTTACACCTTTTATTGTTCGTGGTTGCTGACATCACATCCTTCCCTGACCAGTCTGTGCGTGTTTCCTGCCATTCTGTCAAGACTCTTCTGTGTTACTGGGAGGGATTTGTAGGAGGTTGGGAGGGAGGGAGGAGGCCGGAGGGAGGGAGGGAGTAAGAAAAGAAGGAGGTAGAGAAGAGGGGGAAGGGAAGCGGGATGTGGGTATCACTCAAGGGAACTTGTTTATAACTGAGAGAGCCTGGGGAGAAGGATCTTTAGCACCTATCCACACGAAATTCTTCTCTACTTGGGTCTCACACCACTTTGCCTGCATGTGCCTGCTTATGCCAAACAAAAAGTGAACAGAAGCCTTCCATACTGAAGTTCCCCTTTTTAGTAAGCAGCCTGATTTTATTTTTCTCATATTTAGGTTGGCAAACAGAAAAACAATGCAGAAGACAGGAACTGTATAGAGTGTAACTGTGGTAGAGAATTTTTTTTTCTTTCTATTTTTTTTTTTTTTTTAATTACTGATTGTTTTTATGGGACTCTGTCATTTTCCAAGAATGCTGCTTTCATGTGGAAAGAAGTAGCGGCAAGCCTGCAGGAATTATTTTAAGTTTATGGTTGATTGTACATAGTGGAAGTTTTCAGCATAACTTGAAATTCTACTACGTGTAGTTTAGCTATTCTTTCCTTCATATGCATACAAGACAATTTTACAGATTAGTCAAGTTACATAATCTCTTTTTCATCCTCTCTGGGCTTCCTACAAATGAATGCTTGAAACCAACCTTACAATATAATTTTTGCATAAAAATTAGGTTAGAGAAGTTGTTATGCTAAGAAAACAGCTACTGAGCTGTTGTTGACCTTCCTCACTCTCTGAGTTTCTACTGACAGCCTTGAAGTGTTGTGACTCACAATCCAATGTTCTCAGCCATGTGTTCCATGACACATTTCTCCAGGAAAACAGTCACATCATCCCCACCTAGCATTCTGCATATATATACTTAAGAATGTAAAATTTGTCTTGTAGCAATGTTCAAAAGGCAACACCTGAAGAAATATTTATTTTTACAGGAAAAAATTTTAATTTTATTGAAATTTATACTTGCTTCTCTACACTGCATATTTCAAATAGAAAAATATATTCAGTGGCATTTTTATCAAATATATATATATATATATATATATATATATATATATATATGACATGTACATATAAATGTTTTCTGGCAAAACATTCCCCATCATGTTTTGAGAATTAAAAAAAAAAAAAATCCTTGCTTTGCTCTTTTTGAAAAGTTCTCTCACTACAAAGTTGTGAAATAGCTGGGTGGTGATAGGGAGGAACTCTTCTAAGTTTGGTTCGTCAGGAACTCTCTGTCTTTCTGAGGAGGCTCTTTTCTCCAGGGATGTCTCTCTGCTTGTCTGGTTATTTGTATTTTGAAATCGGGATCTGTGGAAGTTCTCGTCTTGTCCGCCTTGTCACCACACTAATCTGCTCACCCTGACCTTCCACCTTCAAGTGAATAAGCGCTTAGGCAGGCAGAGTCCTGTAAGCCGATAGTGCCACGGGCCTGAGCTAAATGAAAGAAAGGAAACTGTCCCATTTGCATTTGCTGTGGATTCATGGGTTGGCTTTTCTGTAACAGAGGAAGCCTGCTCGTCTCTGTGGGGTCTTGCGCATGCATGGGAAATACCATTCTAACGTGCTGCTTGCTTCTAAGGTAAGATGATAGGAAATGCAGAAAAGTTGTCCAGTTGAGTGATATTTAAGACCATTTCTAAAAATAGATAAATGGACAGTGGCAGCAGTGAATATATGATGCAATTGTGCTTTGTGGATTTTTTTTTTGTATTTTAATGTGATTTAATATGTATTTGAATAGCCAATTTTCTCATGTATGTTTGTCAAATGTATGTTATTTATATAACTCTTTAAAACTTTTGAACTACTTCCAACATTTAAAATCACCACTGGGGTAATAACTAGTTTTTGATGAGCACTGTGGGGTCATGATGTTACTCAATACATGTCTTCTCAGAGGCAGGAGTGAGCTGCAGTTTAATAGAAAGGCATTGGGCAAAAGAGAATAGATGGTCTTAGTATTTAAGCAGCACTAATCCACCAGAACTAATTATATCATAATAGCTTCTCCAATTAGATCATCAGAAAACTTAAAATTAAAAAAAAATTACTCAAGGTGATAAAGAATATAGAAATTAAGTTTAAAAAAATCAGAAGAGAGCTGATGATCAGAGTAAGTATAAAACAGCTTTCCTGTTCCAATAACTTTGAATTGGAGCCAATTAATCTATTCAATAGCCAGGACACTGGATTAGCATTACATCATAAATGTGGGAATTTACCAGGTTGCTCATCAGACACCAACTAAAATAAACAGGGAAATACTGAGCAATGCGCAAAGTAGTTGCATTCTTTGACATGAGATGGGAGAGAAGAACTTAAGCTGTTGCTTGCAAATGAAGAAGCCATTGTGGAATGCTTTCTTGTTAACTTCCACATTTCACGGCAATTCACTTTCATTACATTCAAACACTTCCAGATGTACTTTACAACAAAGTAAAATATATTCTTGTAATATTCTGGATTTCCTGGGCTTCCCTTATATTACTGATGTTCATTTCATTAATATTAATTTGTGACCTAAAGACATGCAGTATATAATAGCAAGTTTCTGTAATTTTGTGTCTTACTCCCCAAAGAGATATGATGTCTTTTTAAAATATTTAAATGTAGAGAACCGATGGCTTATTATAAAAAGTGTAGTTATAAATGAAATAATACTCTGATTTTTTTCTTTTTATGAATGATTATCTTCTTGGATTCTTGTACTGAAGATGTAGCTTAAGGGCTTTCAAAAGGACGAGATCTCAGTGCTGATAGCTGCTGGTTATGTAACATTAAATATCCCGTATGCTTTTTACAGTGTCTCATAGCAGTGGCTTTTAAAAAATAAGATTAAAGGATTTAGATTTAAATTAGTTGACATTTACATATATCAAATAGCACTTTCATAATAGTCCATCCTATTTGCATAACGAGGGACATTATCACCTCTGCTGTCAAAACACGAGATTGTTTTCCCTTCAGAAATGAATTAGCTGCCTACTTAGCATACACAGGTACATAAAGGTTCATTAACTCTCTGATTTAGGTAATTTTTCACAACAGAAGGGTGCAAATAGTCACCTAATTTTATTTTTAAAATAATAAGAAACTCTGCAAAAAGACACATTTCAACCGTCTGCCTTTAAAGCATAGTTTTCATCATTTAAATGACTTGTTAAATTACTTATGAGGTTATTGTCATTATAAAAACAAACGGATCCTACTTTATGTGCTCCTGCATGTGACATACCATGAACTTTTAATAAGCACTTATTTTCATTCATTTGATAGGCTTCCTGCCATGTAGTTGTTTGTTTGATTCTTAATAATTAGAATATGAGAGTTCTTCTGAAACTGACTTGCTGTTATAGGGGTACTGAATTTGTGTTGTTCTTCAGCAGGAACGAATGCAGGAATTTGGGAACTGAGCTGTGCAAGTGCTGAAGAAGGAGATTTGTTTGGAGGAAGCAGGAAAGAGAAAGAAAAGGAAGGAAAAAATACATAATTTCAGGGACGAGAGAGAGAAGAAAAACGGGGACTATGGGGAGAAAAAAGATTCAGATCACGAGGATTATGGATGAACGTAACAGACAGGTGAGTGGGAAAAACTTTTTTTGTGTCATTACTTAACATGGACTATTTATTACATTTCCCCCAGATAGGTTAAGGATCCTGAATACATTATGAACTTAAAAACATCCATTAAGAGAAGTGTCAGTGAATTGAACGTGGCCAGTTTAAGTGCTAATGGTCTCTTATATATATAGGATGTCCCCCCAAAAGTGTATACGCACTTTGAATAATTATAAAGGCAGTATTTATTAAAATACATCTTCAAAATTGAGCCATCAGCTGTTTATGTGTGTATACATGTTAGGGACACTATATATATATATATATATATATATATATATATATATATATACACAAAATATATGTAGCCATATACATATATGTATGTACATATATGTGTGTGTGTGTATATACATATATATGTAAAAAGAAAAAAATCACCATATCTTTTAGAAATACAGTTTACATCTTCATGGTTATTCACTTTTTACTTCAACCTGAATTCTAAGTGCAAGCTGTACTCATGTAATATAAATAGCTTGATAATCAAGAGTTAATAAGCATGACATTGCTACATTGCACGCATCATCAAACAAAGATGTTCTTCTATTCATGGGCACAAGGCCTTTTGTGGTCATCTATTTAAAAGGTTTATATAATAAGCTAAATATCATGAAAAAAATAGCTTTCATTCTATTCACAGGTTTGAATTACATCCAAAATATTTAACATGACCTGACAACAACAACAAAGAAAACACCCACATAAAATATTAGTAATTTAAAGCATGTAGGCAAGAAATATTAATTCATACCATTTTCTTTAAACCCTGACTTTTATACACAGAGAGGTAGATTATGTTATAATTTTTCCTAGATATCTGTGTGATACAATTGATCTGTACTAAAGACATTAATTATACATCCAAATGCTCTATTCAGCAAAGAGTTGTATATCATGAATATCTGTCATCTGACTGAAATTTCCTTCACACTTGGAGAGGTGGATGCTAGGCAATGTAAGGAGAGGTAGGCGGGTTGTATGTATGCTGATGTTAAATATCAAATAATGATTCCTTGGGGCAACTACAATAAGTCAGATCACAGCCACTGCAAATGGATAATGGGACCTATAATGGGACATTCCTTGGCCTTGGACAAGAAGAATCTTTTTGCTTTTGCCCCATTTACACTAGGGAAAGCTTAAGAGGACAGCTTTGGAGATACCCCACAAGACCGTAATTTTCCTCAAATAAAGACCCTCTCTCTCCTGTATTGTCCCTTTCTATCTCTTTGAAACACTAAGTGAGACTAGAACTGATTCATGGTTTAAAATGTTAGGTTGCTACCTGTGTGAATTAAAGCGAATAGAGGTTGTTATTTATGCTGTCAAGCCAGTATGCTATTAAGAAGTAAAGAAACTTTTTAGATTTTTATGTTTATAATTCCTTAAATTGTTATATTTAAGGAAAATAGGACTTGAAATATTTCTGGCTGAAAATTAAGCTAAAGGATGACTAATGCTAATATTTCTAATGTATTTCTTCAGAGCTTTTCTTCCATATTGTTTATTCCTATGGGTCAAGCCAAAAAGCAATATTTTTTTCAATATAAAACCAGAGTATTTTTACTTGATTTATAGATTAAAATTAAAACTGAAACATTGAACAGAATGTACCATTGACTGCTTAAACCCAGCTATTTGGACTGGAATTTATTTGGTTGTAGTCAGAAGTTATATGAATTAGCACTTACACTTCATTAATAATACCAGCTAACTTTTAGGCTCATGAAATCCATCATATCTTTTGCTTGCAAATAGAGAGGAAATTTTTTGCAGGTGGAATTCATGAGCTCTTATTATGCTTTATAAAGGAACATAAAACTCACACAGGGAAACATGAATTTTAACACCATACTTTTGAACTAATAATTGAACATCTCTTCTTAATTTAAGTATAATGTGTCTACAGTTGCTATAACACTCACCTATGTTGGAAGTCATAATAACTTTAAGAGAAGAAAAAATATTTAAATTCAGCTTAGTTTATTTTTTTATTTATCCTCAAGACAAATTTCTTATTTTATCCTATAGAATTTAGGATTTTTTTTTTCAGTCTTTAGGTACTAGTACAGTAGGCCCTTTAATTCAACACCCTTAAATGTAATTAGTAAAATTGAAAACTTGCATGTTTTAACATATGTTTCAGTGGCTATCTTAGATGGCCATTGGCAATCGTCAGCAGCCATCTTCCTTCCAAATGTTTGTCATGTGCGCCTCTCACCTACTGCGAGAGTGGTCATGAGAACCATTGGGAGAGAGCTTAAAAGAGGTAGGTCATCGCCCTAATCGGTTTGGCTCAATAGAGCATTGGCTTGAGGACTCAAGGGTCCCAAGTTCGATTCTGGTCAAGGGCATGTACCTTGGTTGCAGGCACATCCCCAGTAGGAGATGTGCAAGAGGCAGCTGATCGATGTTTCTCTCTCATCGATGTTTCTAGCTCTCTTCCTTCTCCCTTCCTCTCTGTGAAAAATCAATAAAATATATTTTTAAAAAAGAGGTAGGTCACTTCTAATAATCAACCCCAGCAAATCTGAAAGAGCATGTCAGACGAACTATGGAGGCTCCCCTAAACTGGGCTTCCTTTGAGCTATGTGTTCACAAGTTGAAAAGAAAAAGTTAACTGCTTTGCCCTTTTGAAGCTTCCCCCACTGTAGCCTCCTTGGCGGAGCCTCACACAATGGTTCACAGTCACCTTTTCCTTAAAGCAGTGAAAGCCTGCTCTGCCATTGCAGGTGTTTATTTGGCAATACGGAGAACCGGGTGTTTTTTGTTTTTTTTGTGTTTTTTGTTTTTTTTTACAGAATAAGAAATACTTGCGTAAAGTGTGAAATGAAATATTGCAGAGCAGATGTGATAAATTCTATATCATTAAGAAATAAAACTGTTGTAAAACAGAGCAGCTTACTGTTTAAATTGAATTTTGCCCATATTTTATCTTTCGTTATGGAAGTAGGGAACAGCTAAAATTCAGAAAGTCCAAATGATATATGTAATAGTTTAGGAGAAGAAAATTATTAACAGCTTTTTAATTTTTTTTTTAATTTCCCAGAGTTTCTAAGTTTATGAAAACTACTGAATTTCTAGCTTAACCAAGATGGGTTTCTTAAGCAAGTATATAAAAATAAAATAAAATCCTGAATTCTCAATTTGCCTTGCAGAAATTTTCAGATAACTTAATAAAAGCAGCTACAAGTTCTGAGAACTACATATATATTATTTCAGTTAATCCTTATCAACCCCATTTACAGCTGAATAATTTATTAATTTATTAAATCAACAAATATTACTAGCTTGCCATGTGCCCAGCATTAAGATGCAGTAGAAACAAGAAGAATCTCATCCAGCTTATCAACTGCTGCGGAAGTCATCAAACGTTTTCTGTCAAGGGCCAGATAGCAAATATTTCTGGCCTTGTGATCCATACACATACAGTGTCTGTCTCAACTATTTGTCTCTGCCCCAGTAATGAAAGCAGCCATGGACAAAATGCAGGTGAATGAATGTGCCTGTGTAGAATGAAACTTTACTGATAAAAAGAGGTAGTGAGGGCAGGCTGGATTTGGCCTGTGGATCGTAAGTTGTAGGCCTCTGGCCCAGGGAGATGAGTCAGCCATGAAATATGCAAATATATAACAAAGTTTTGTTCATAGGTGTGATGAATGAAACTGTGAAAGTGCTATGAATGAATAACAGGAGGTACTTTATTTAGATTGGGGGTCAGGGGAACACCTCTCTGAGGAAATGCTAAAGATGGGATCATTAAGATAGAGTCAGGCAGGTGACAACATTCCAGAGGAAACAAACGAGGAAGCTGAAGAAAAGCCCATGGAGCTTGACCTTGGCTCATCTAACTTTACAGAAATGAGAGAAAAGATTGAATGTTAGGCAGAGGCCAGGTCATGCAAAGCTTTGAACTCAGTTAATACCAGGAGGTAGCCAAAATTTGAGCCCAAATCTTTCAGATTGAAACACAAAACACGATTTTATCAATTAAATCTTGCATAATATAATAGCTAAGAATATAGTTGTAGGTCATAGCTTTTCCCAATTACATCCTGCTGCACCCAGTATAATATAATGGCAATGAGCACAGTTGGAGTAACACACATACCTAGATCTGGTCCCAGTTCTGCCATCTACCAGCTGTATTTCTTTTCATCAAGTGCCTTAACCTCTCTGAGCCTCATCCATTCCCTCATCAGTATAGATTGAGGATTTAAAAAAAAATAGTACCCACCTCATTAGGTCATTGAGATAATCAAATTAGGGAATAAAGGTAAAGCATCTAGCATATAATATGTGCTCAATAAATTTCCTAATTAAGCTATTCCTATTAAGACACATGCTCTTTGAACCATGAGCTATTATGTTATAGTTTATGTGATTTCCATCCAAGCAACTCCTGCTCTGTATAGTACACTAAAAAATGGTACCTGAACTTTCATTTCATGAGTGTTTTACCTTAAAAAGAGTATCAGGGAGATGGAAGGAACATGGAACAGAGTAGTGCAGGGGCACAAAGGGGTCCTTAGAAAAAAAGGGGTGAGAGAGTCATTTCAGACCAAGAACCGGATGATGGAGGAGGATGGCTGGTGGGCACGAAGAAAAATGTCTTAAGTTCTTTTCTTTCATCAGATCTGGAACACTAATAGTTTTTGCCAGCAAACAAAGTTTTATATAATTATCGGTGCAATAACTGGAGCACAAATTAAAGACAATTAGTAATATTCTCTGTTAATAGAACAGCAGAATACCCTTATGACTAAAAGGAATTCAGAGTTCATAGCTGTTAAATTTTTTAACTTTTTCTCTTGAGATGTATTTATTTCCTCAAGTGACTCTCTTTTAAAAAGAAACAAAGTTTACTCCATTTTCCTGTTTCCCACTATTTTAGATTATTCTTAGAATGTTAGCTAAAATTTCTATAGGATTTTTACTGTAACATTCATTCCTTCAAGGTGATAGATAATCCAGAATACATATTGGTAACTAAAAGAGCTAATTACAGTTCTAAATTTGAGAGTCACACCCCACTAACCTAATATAATATTTGTTGAAATTGAAATAGATTCACCCTTTAAGTATGAGGATTTGGGTAATTTAGAAATATAAATAAATTGCTTGTTTAAGAATATAACTTTGATGAATTGTGAACCATGTGTTAAAAGAGCAGAGTAATCTAGTCACACTGTTTTCTTTTGTCATCTCCACAAAAAAAATGTCCAGACTTGTCAGTTGCTTTTATGCATATCAAGTAAGTGAATAGTATTTGAGAGGAAATTATACTTTAAATACTATAGAAGAGTTATCCGTGTAAAGCAATGAATTTCTGGAACCTTGTTTCAGATCAAGTGAATAAAAGTTCAATCACTCTAAATCCAAAATAAACCTTCAAATACCTCATAATGAAGATTTTTTTTTTTTTTGCATTTTCCCCCTCAGTATTATTTCTTAACAGCTGGCTGTCTCTCCTAAACTTGTATTAAAATTTTTATTAAATAAACTCATTTTATAGAAATAAAATTAGCATGCATCATAGTAATATATTAGGACATCTTAGAATTGAATTATAGAGTATATTGATGCATCCTGTGGATGCCTACTTAAAGATCCCCCATGCATATAAGTTAAACCATTCATTCATTAATCTTCAAATCACCCAAGGGAAAAGGTTTTGTTGGAATTCCTGACGATGGAAGAGACTTTTGAGAATTTTCAAATCAAAGAAAGCAGGGGTCAACGTGCTCAGATACCTAACAGCTATATCAAGCCGTTCATTTGTGTTGTACTTTTAGCAATATGGAAACAGTTCTCAAATGGTCTCCCCCACATAGTTGAACCATAGTGAACTGCACCAAACACTTCCTATACATCCCATAGGTGTGAGACAGTTTATATTTGTGTCAGCTAGATCTACTCCTCTACTGCCAGAGAAACCCAAGGAAGGCCAACATGCTCACAGTGAAAAGGAAACTGTTCCTCTAGAATTCGATCACTAGATTTAAGAAACAAGCTCTGCTGAAACATGAGGTCTTCAAGATGTTCTGTTGTTCGCCTAATTTGTGTATCTCATATAATTTCCAGCCAGAACTGTAATTTATAAAAAAATTCTGAGGTTTGGGCTTACTGTACCTCAGTCATTTTGGGTGCAGTTGAGGTGTAGTGGCACCTTCCACTTCTGTGAATGCATGCACACACCTTGTCTGCTTCAAGTCCCCTTTGGCTTTGCAAACGCACAGACTCTGTGTGACATCGTAGTACTGGCAAACCAACACTAAAAATATTAACATTATAAATAGACCACATAAACCAGAATGTTTTTTCCAAACTGTAGATTAAAGAACATGCTTGATCGTCTCAAGAGCCATGCCCTTTGCAGTCTAGACTTACTTTAACTTTGTAATTTATTCACTTAAAAGGAGCTCCTTCAAAAATTATTATGGTGAAAAATATTTTGAAAATTTATGTCCCAACACAATCTTATTGAAGACAATTTGGAACACCAACCTCCCCCTCCCCCTGCCCTCAAATAATGACTTTGGTATAAAAAATTACATAATTTAATTGAACCAAAGGAAATCCCATAATATAGATATATATTTGCATTTCTTTGAAATATGTTGGACCACTAATAGGAATAAGAGAACCACTCTAAATGTTTGGAAATTTGACTTTTAATTTTAAGTTGGAACAGTTTAGCTTAAGAAATCACTAACATTTAAATAACATTTCAACAAACGTAACTGTTTGGAAACTACAGCGAATTCAGCCTCCTGCCTTCTGTCTTGCAAGGATGTATTTGGAAGGCCCTGAGGGAGAAAATATTGGAGTTAGGAGGTAAGCGTGAAGCCATTGTGGAAAGGAAGAAGTCACACTCTTCCTGTTATGACAGGAAACGTAGACAAATGTGCTTCCTGAGCATTTGCTCAGCAGGGAATGCAGCAGTCTTTGACCTTTACCTTAGGTACATTTTGGCTTTGTTAAACTAGTAAACATGTTTTGCCCCCAAAAATATAAACCTGGTTTATTTGATTCTTCTCAGATTCAAATTATGTATTTCATGTATATGAGGTATGGAGAAATAGAGGTATTTATTTCATGATGGCATCTACAGGTTGGATTTTGAATGTAAATCATCCCTTTATCAAACCAAGCAGACCTGAACTGCACATATAAAAATTTTAAAAATTTATCATGTTATAGTCTTCTCTTTTTAAAATCCAAAACATTCTTAGGCTTAAAAATGTACCACAATAAAATCTTTTAAATCCTGGCAAGATTAATAATTATAGATCATCCTTCTTCCTTTGCCTCACGTGGACAAATTTTTCAAGAATCAGCTATCACAAAGTTTAAAACCCAGACTCTATGATTTTCTTAATAAACACTTAAGTTTATTAATATGCATTTAATTATTTAGCTGTAGCCTAACCATTGTGTTGTTTTTGTTTTTGTTTCAAATTAGTGTGCAATGCTTAAGATTTAAAGTTTTATTTTTGAGTTTATGGTGTTGACTTAGGATGAGGGGTTGGTGGAGTTCTAAATTCCATACTCCAAACCCCTTATTTTAATCCTTTTATCATGTTCAGGGCTTTTGGAACTACTGCTCAAAACCCTTTTGGACATCCCTGCATTGCAGGGAAACCCGCTCAAGTTGCTTGAGGCCAACGAGGACAATAGTTCTCTTTGCAGCCCGAATACACTGCCATCTCATCCTTGCAAGTTATGCTGGAGGGTTACAGGCACATGGTAGCAGTCTGCTTAAAAGAGCCCCTCACTGCTCTTTAAAGAGCCTTTCATTTACCGAGGCAGGCCCGTCATTGTATAAAGGAGCACTTGTCTGGAACACAAGTCTGCAGCGGCATTACTTCCTCCACCGAGAGTAATCATCAGGCCTAAAGCTCGCAAGCCTTTCTAATGACAGACTGAATTAAACAAAATAAAAATGGAAGAGGAATACTTTAGAACAGTTGTACCATTACTTACTGTCAGGAACAAGCCAAAGGGAGAAAAAAGAGCATTTAAGAGGGCATTTCCCTTTTTTCAATTAGAGATTGTCTTTGCAGACTCTTGACTCCATCCCTAACCCTTTAAACACATGGGAAGACCTGGTGGCTCTGAATTAGAGAGTGCATTGTGTCTCCCAACTGTCCGTCTTGTCACTCATTAGTCACTCCGTTTCCTTGACTGGGAGGAAACTGATTATCAAGATGGGGTGAGGAGGAGCGGATCTAAAATATTTTCATAGGATGAGAGTTATATTCATCATTACTCTAGTTAGAAGAAAAAAAAAGATAAAAACTCTAACCTTTGAAAATAGAATTAGCTGAGAGTATTAATAGTCCAAAACAGATTCTTTTCTTTTTTTTTTTTTATCCCTTCGAATTTGCTTTTTTTAATTGGAAAAAAAAAACTCTTTAGGTTTATCTAGGTTTAGATTTTTATCATACAATTCTTTTACATTAAAAGGAAAATTTAAGGTAAATAGCTGTTTTAAGACATCCTTAAAACTTCTTCACCCTGTATCCAATTGTTTGGAATCATTCTTCAACCCAGAGTCATCAATGCCTAAGTTAGGGTACCATCTTCTGTGCTAGCAAGTTAATTCGAAAATGAAATATTTTTTAATTTGATTTATTGGGGTGACATTGGTTAATAAAGCCATATAGGTTTCAAGTGTACAACTCTATAACACATCATCTGCACACTGCATCATGCACTCACCTCCCAAAGGCAAGTCTCTTTCTGCCATTGTCCCAAACATTCTAAAACAAATAAACTAATATTACTTTTTGAGTTAAAGAAATGAGTAAATCATTGTCCACTCCCTGAGAAGACTCACTGAGCAGTTGAATTATGGCCTGGGGCAGAAGGCAGGGGTAGGCTAGAAGGAAGGGGTAGGCTAAAAGGGGGGAAGGGGGACATATGTAATACTTTGCACCATAAAGATTTTTTTTTAATTATGAGGACCATAAAAGGAAATAAAAAAATAAAGTAAATTTTAGCAAGATCAGGTCAAAAGTATCTTGCTTAGTGGAAAGAAGTATTGGGGACCCGTAGATAAAATTATCGTTGCTTCCCTTAGTAATTATTGTGCCAGAAGTAGTTTGGTGTCAGGCCTCAATGGTTCTCATAGATGTGTATAATCAATGTATCCAAAGTCCTTTTGCTTTCATTGATTCAGGACCCTTTTCTGTGAGGTGAAGAGACTCCCACAGTTAACATGCAGAAAAGTTCTCCCGAGGTGGCTTTATGAATGGAGCTGGGATTTGTAGGGTGAATGGAGGAGGCATGTGTGTGGTGTGGAGTCTCATTATTAAATGTCCTTTCCACTACACAGGAGTCAAACTAGTTTACCTACTCCTGTAGGAAACGGTGCAGGAGTGGTCCTCTGTTTTTAGAACTTGTCATTTACACTGCCTGTGCATAAATCAAAGACCCACCTTTTTTATTCTAGCTAGTAAACAGAACTGTATTTGCTACCAACCAAAAATGTTTCTCACTTTGTGAAATTTAAATAAACAGCCATAAATATAGAACTAGTGTGCGCCCGCTAGTGCTGCCTGTGGTTGTCACGGACTTTAGTGGGAATGGCTGGAGGTCTCAGGGCAGCGTTTCTGCAGAGTTCACACAAAACAAGCTTTGGTTTATTGTCAGAACCCAGAAACCAACTTCTCAATGTTAGTATTATTGATATTATTTTTCACTTTAGCCTAGATAACTACCCTAATGTTAATGATGTCATGCACTACTTTGCTTGTGCTCCTCAGAATTGCTGACACTTCTTAATGGACCTGTACACTGCTCAGTGAGTGGTTGCCCGGTCCATGCTCTGCTGAATTTAAGCCCCTGAAGTGCAATTATCTAAAAGAGGGAAGGAACCCTGAGGGAAAGAAAGAAAAACTTTGTGTGAAGAAGGTTCTATTTCTAGTTCATCCAGGGACTTGTTTTATGACCTTGGTAAGGCAATTCGTGTCTTTGTCTACAGCCTCATCTGAGAAATGGGGATGATAAACTGTGCCAAATAATGACTTTAAAGAGATAACTGTCAAATGTAGTGAGATAACTTATAAAGTCTTTGAACTTCTTAGAAAACATTCACCAAATACAGTCAACACTGTTATCTAAATACAACTGTAAGAAATATGATATGTTCCAATTTCACTAACAAACCCACACACAAAATTTGATCCAGTCCAATTTTTCTCTTACTTAGTTTCACCAAAGTACGTGTTATTGTAAGTCAATATGACAGCCACAAAAAAAGAAAAATATCTGACATTTTCCTCTCTCAGATGCAAACTTCCTATTAACATAGTTTTTAGCCATTTAGCTTGCAAAAAAATCATAATTCTCCATCCATCTATCCATTCATTCATTCAACAACTATTTAGCAAAGTATTGTTCTGGGACTTTGGGTTATGAGATCAGACAGGAGATATTCTGGGCTTTCAAGGGAAGCTCAAGGTCTACTTGAGAGAGAAAACTGACCTAGACATAATAATGGTAACACTGTCCTAGAAGGGCAGGATGTAACCAGAAGTGACTGAGCCTGACACATCAGAGAAAAAGTACTGCATACCTTGGATAGTGTTTCACTGACAACAAGTCACTTACATATATATGTGTGTGTATGTATGTGTGCGTGTATCTATATATCTATATCTATATCTATATCTATATCTATATCTATCTATATATATTTATCTATCTATCAATAGATAGATACATACATACATACATACATACATACTAGTAGCCCTGAGCACAAATTCGTGTGCCAGTAGCTCTCTGTGGGGCCTGACCACTCCGTGCCCGCTGCCCAGAAGCTCTCATCGGCCATGGCAACAAGGCAAGCATTCCACCAGGCTGCTCACACTGTGCACTCTCAGTGGGACTCTGGACAGGCTGAGAGGACTGGGTGCCACCATCTTGTAGCTCTGGGTGCCACCATCTTTGTGATGGAGTGATAGTTAATTTACATATTGCCCTTTTATTAGCTAGGATATATATAGATATAGATATAGATGTAGATATAGATGTAGATGTAGATGTAGATATAGATATATAGATAAACCCTTAATTTAAGTCTCATAACAACTTTGTAAGTGCCTGCTATTAACTCCATTTTACAAGTGAGGAAACAGGGGTCAGGTAAGTCAAACAATTTACCCAACGGCTCACAGCTTATAAATGTCAGAGCTCAGACTTGATTTTAAATTCCCATATTTTTACCAAATCACCAGTAATGATGTATATAAGATACTTTATAAACAGTAAAAATGGTTTAGTAATGTGAATTTCCTATTTTATTAATATGGATAATGATAATTTTTCTATGCATTTTCTGCACTATGTATAATTTAACATTGTCTACTCAAATTTCTTACAGTCTCTTCTAACTACAAAAAATGACCCCATTTATATCTTAGAATATGGAAATTAGAGATGATTATGATAATATATTGATGAGGTTGAATAGCCAAAACATAACACATTTTATAGAATGAAATTGCAGAAATATATTTTTGTTTTGAACTATAATCTCCTCCTTGACCCACAAGTCTATGCTACCTAGGCATAGAATCTGAGCATCTGAAATCTGGAATAAGATTTTACAGGTCTCTAGTCCAGCTTCCTGTTGAGTTCAGAAACACCTTCTGCACCTTCCTTGATATGCAGCTTTACTTTAACATATTCAGGAAAGAACTACTTCTTAGTTCATGAAACTTGATCCACTCATGGACAATTTTCACCACTAGATTTTCTCCAGTTTGAATCTCTTTTTGATTTTCAACCATACTTTCTAATTCTGCTCCATAAAATAAAACAGAATAACTCATCTGCCTCTCCACTTGGCCACAGGTCTTCGGATTTGGAAAATGTTTGGCATTTCACTTTTAACTCTATTCTCTGGGATAAACATTTCAAATAACCTTAAGATTTCTCAGATCCTACATTAACCTGTTTGCCATTCTCTAGCCTCTCTAATTTTGTCAGTGTCTTCTTAAAATGTAATTCTCAGAACTGAATAGGTTCCAATAATTAGTTGGTGCTGACTAACAAAAAAAGTCATTAGAATTATTAATTCCTACATTGGAACACTATAACTTTAGATCCTTTTCCCCAAAAGCAGCTATCACATCAGTTTTCTTCCAAACTGAGCCCGTGTAATTGTTTTTTTTAATGTGAACAAAGACTAAGATCTTTTCATCTTGTTGTTTGTGACCCATCTTGCCAGTCTGTAGAGGGAGCTTTGGATAGAGCCTCTACCACCTTTTGGGTTACCAAATCCAGATTTATGTTATATGCTTGCCATCGACAGTTTCATCTTAACCACTGATAAAAATGTTGCCTGAGACAGGAAAGTTACTAAACTCTGCGGCCCTTTCTAGAGACATTCCCTTAAACTCAACACTGATGAGTTAATTCATATTTAAATTATCAAAATTACTACCAGCCAGTCTCAAATCTAAAATGTTGTGATGAGGACTTAATCAAACACTTTGCCAAATACATGCTCTTTGAAAATCTAAACTCATTAGAAAGTTCAATAAATGTTTGCTTAACAAATGCAGTCAAATCCTAGCCCCCCCCCTCCCCCTTTATATCCCTATCCTGTGATTGTAAAGTTAAAATTTTATTTTCACACTTTTCCCTCCTTCCTGATAAGTCATCTGGGAAAGGAATAAAGGCTTTTCCATGAACTTTTTGAAATATGTTTTCCCTGAAATCTAGAGCATATACACATATGTATTTTTCTCTAGACATTCCCTGGTTTCTCTATTATATATATATTCCCAGGTGTGAGAGTTTCTTTCTCTCAAGATTCCTGTCTCTAACATGTTAAACTTTTTAGTAAAACACCTATACCCCAAATCTCTTGATTTTTAGAGATTGTCTAAAAGGCATTCAGACTTTAACATAGAGTCAATTTCCATTCCATAATCCACTCCTTCAGCAAACATTCATTGAATGTCCACCAGTAAGAGCCTGTGTGGGGCCAGAGTGGGGGTCTTCAGGGAATTCAAAAGCCAGCAGGAGAAACAGACTCATAAATACCCAACTCTGGAATATTAGAATAAGTCTCATAACAAAGGTTTGTAAAAGTTCTAGGGGACAATAATGAGAAGTGAGTTTTATCTCAATGTGACAATGAAAGCTGCATAGAAGTTGGCATTTAAACCAAGCCTTGCAGCATGATGGGAGCCTGCCAGGGCCAGATGGAAGGGGGGAGGGGTGCATAATACCACAATCAGTTTTCACTATGTACTACATAAGAAATGTCTGGAGGGGTCAGTGGGCGAGGTGGAAGGGGGGCATCTGTAATACTTTCAACAATAAAGATAAATTTTAGAAAAAAGAAATAAGCAGAATCAAGAAAGGGTAGTTTTATGGAAACAGAGGCTAAAAATAATTTTTGTAGGAAGGGAGTCGTCAAAAGTATGAAATGTAATTTGAGACTTGATCCGCTTTGGCTCAGTGGATCAAGTCTCAACCTACAGACTAAAGGGTCCCAGTTTGATTCGGGTCAAGGGCCTATACCTCAGTCAGTTGCAGGTTCAATTCCCTGTCCAGGTCAGGGCACATGTCTAGGTTAAGACATGTGTGGAAGGCAACCAATCGATGTGTCTCTCTCTGTATCTCCCCTTTCCTTTCACTCTCTCTATTAAAAAAAAGAAAGAAAAGGAAGGAAATGGAAAAATATCCTAGGGAGAGGACTAATAAAAAAAAATCTTTAGAAATATGAAATAAATCACATTATTCAATTTTTAAAAAATAACCAATATGGTAGGTTTTGTTTCATGTTCATCTCGATTAGAATAACATCTACTATTATTTTCCTTGCTCAGTCTAGAGAAAAAGTTGTTCAGAAAACAAAAACTGAAATCACCCAACACTAGATAAAAGTACAATTTCAGATCACTTACCTGTGACTAAAAATATAACACTATTAGCCAATAATACATTTCGTTTAAAATAAAGAAAATTCTTTTTTAACGTTAAGGAATTAAATGACTCTTTCTCCAGCACTAAGAGACAATAATTAGGGAGATATCATGCAAAACAGAAGCCCCACAGTTCCTAGCACAAAAGTCTGGCGAAGAGAAGACTCAATCAATATTGCTTAGCATAAGGTTTGGCATGTAGAAAACGCTCAATAACAATTGCTTGGATTGATTTCTGTTTATGTAAATAGATTTTCTTAATTTCTTTATGACTGAATTATATAGAGTTGTATTGAATGAATGTGACTTTTCTCAATTTCAAATTCTAATTGCAGTGCCTGAGTTATACTTAGTTAAGTTCTAGAGTAATTGTCGAGATTATGCTAGGCCTTATGCTAGGATTTAAACTTGAGGTTACTATAAAACTTAATGCTAAAACATCTTAATATATCATCATTACAGTTGGGGCCGTTTTAAGAGGTAAAGAAAAAGCATAAAATGGTCATTACGTATAGAGTCATTTTGCTTCCCCTGCATGTATTATGTCTCTCTAATTCAGAAAACTAAATTTCAAGTTCTAGTGCTAACGTAAATAATATTGGCTGTATCCTCTTCTCAGTGCACCTGGATTGTCAATATGTACTGGGATGTGTTAGTTACATTTCAACTTGGAAAAGAGCCTCTCTTTGCCTACTGGCCGTAAAAACAGCTTTCCATCTCACCTACAGCTCAGAATACAGTCCTGAAATAGAAATGGATTTGTCCCATCGCAAACTATTGTCACATTATGAAAAACGTAACGATTGCAATACATTGTTGTATTTAAGTATAAAAGTTCTGAATTGCAATCTGTCATTGAGTGGCATATTTTCAACAAAGAGTAATAGTCCAGGTCTCTTTAGAAAACGTCATGCTTAAGAATCATTTTATCTCATCTAACTATGAACAATGAGAAAAGGCATTATGAAATGCATTTTGGAGTATGCCATGAAGAATATGAACATAGTATGGAATTAAAATTTAGAGCAGTTAAGAATTTGAAGGTATTTTCTTAAATGCTTCAGTATAGTCATCATCATTTCAGTTTGCAGTTTTGATGAAAAGAAACTACATGCGCCAACTCTTTTGGCATTATCCAGTGGCCTGCTTGGTTATACAAAAGTTAAGGAGCACCTAAAAGTAAAAACAAATAGTGGCTTTAATGATATTTCTGTGCTGAAATGTACTTTGATGGCGAGTGTTGTAACGTGCTAAATTCTGAGGTTTCAGTACAACAGAAACCATACTGTATTGAGACATTCCACCTACAGTTTGTGGTCATGAAAGTCTGATTAAAAGTGGTTTTAGATATATGAAAGTATTTTGGGTCAGTGCCTTCTATATTGAACCTACTCTGTAGCCTATTTCACGGAACAAAATACCAATGTGCAGGTATATTTGCATAACTAAATTGCATCTAAAAGAAATATTAGAAGACATTTTATATAAATCTATGATTAATGATTGTGCTTTTTATTCATTCCAAAATGTCTGTCTTTATTTAGCTCATCCTTAATACTGATTATGGCTCATCTGAATGAACCAGAATAAAACATTTCTAAATTAAAATGATAACCAAATATTAAAATAAAACACTAGCTATATTTTGTTAGAAGCACTTTAGTAAGACAATCAATAAAATAAAATAGAAGATGCAACATTGGCAATTATTACAAGGAAAAATTGTCTAAATTGAAATGTAACTAACACATCCCAGTACATATTGACTAGCTACGTGGGCTGGTAAATACCTAAATGCTGTATTTTCCAAAGAGTGACCAATGGGGATTCTATAGTTCACTTTATCATTCTATAAGGAATAATAAGATCCTCAAATAGCCTTAATCACTAGACTCTTCAAGCCACCACCACCGATATATTTTGTAAGTTTTTTTTCTCTGTAAGTCAGCTCAGAAAGGAATAAGAACTAAGTTTTTTTTTTTTTGAGCTTCCAATTTAAGCACAGTGCTTGATACTGTACATACGTTATTTTATGTAATCCTCACAGAAATCCTGAGTAGGTGTTCTTTTCATTTTACAGATGAGAAATCAAACTCAAAGAAATTAAGTGAATTATTCATGACTAGTAAATAGCAGATTCAGCCTGCAAATCCAGGCCCCATGTTCTTCCCTTTCTACCATGCTGCCTTCAATACAAATATGATTTTATATATATATATATATATATATATATATATATATATATATATATGTATATATATGTATATGTATATATATATAATTTTAAGTATAGATTTATCTTTTTAAAGTGCTAAGAAGTTCATGGGGAAAGCTATCACAGAATTTTATATAGCACACATCAATTTGATATTTTTAAAAACTTTACATAATTATTTTTCCTGGTTAGTTTTGTTGTACTAGACATCTACCATGTGCCCATCTGTGTCTGCTGTCCTGGGGATACAGCAGTGAAAATGCTACAGGCCCTTGTAGAGCACTGCAGTGCAAGAGACAGACATTAAACAAATGATCACACAAAAAATACACAAATTATAAAATACAGTATGTGCTGCTGAGGAAACATAAAGGATGATGGGAAAATAAGTATTAACCAAAGTGTAGAGGAATGAGGAGACCTGGGGAGGGAGGGCGCTGTGGGGAGAGAAGGGACAGGTTGTCTGTCTGCTAGTCCACAGTTCCTCTCAACACATTTACTTAGGTGTGTGGGATGGCGGGAAGGGCAGGGATTCGGAGCTCAGCTGAGGTTTGTGGTTTGGGTGACTGAGTTTATGTTGAGATGGGGAATGCAGGAAGGAGAGCAGATGCGGGGGTGAAGATAAGGAGTTCGCACTCTGGGGGTTTTGAAATTCCTAGGACATTCAGATACACTTAGGACTGGAGGACATGGATTGGGTGTCTAAAGACGAAGAGAAAGCGAAGGGGTGGGAATCTATTGTAGATATAGGAATTACACACCGTTAGTAGATAAAACTGAGCTGACTTCTGCTAGATGAGTTGTATAGGAAGGTGAGCAATAAAAGTAAATACTAGCTGCCTTTGAAAACAATAACTAAATCAATGTAGTCACCATTGCCCAGCATATATGCCTCAAAAAGATTAGTTCTGAAGGATGGTAGTAAGTGCTCCTCTAAAATAAATAAGCAAAGAAACAAATGTCCTGTAGGTTTGGGAGGCAGGTTAAGCCAAGTTTAAAAGGTTTCTCGGCCTTTCATATACCCACGTGCCTCCTTTCCCAAATGTGTTGGGCCACTGAACTTTTTCTATTTAAGACTATTTTATGGAAATTATATTCGACAGAAGACCCGCTGGGAAACACCGGGCCATGTAAGGGCTTATCATTAAGAATGTTCACAGTTTTCGGTAGGCAGACTGGAGTTTAATCAAGAGAGGACTGACATTGGGAATCGTGACATACATGTTTGCGTTTGGCAGCACTGGCAGGTAGGAAGTATTGGAAGCCGGAGACGGAGCCTGGCGGAGGCCTGTCAGGAGGAAGGCGGTGCAGAGAGGCGGTCTGGAAGATTGGAATGAATTGGGGACGGAATGATTCCAGACAGGGAGACCGTCTCAGGCAGGAAGCTGATAAGGACCCGAATGATAGAGCCATGTGGGAAATAGACAAGAAAGTGTGAACCTGAGAAACATTTTGAGGGAAGGAATTATGGGGCTTGGTAATAGATTAGATTAAAAGAAGGAAAAGGCGAAGATAACAGTACAGTTTCTGGCCTGGGAGAGGAAGAAAGATACACAGAAGAATGAAACCAAAACCCTAATGGTGTGACGGCTGGAGTCCTCCTCAGTTCCCTGCTGGGTTTCTGGAAAACAGAACGCAGCACTGTCTGAAAGCACCGTCAGCCACATCCCTTCACGTGTTTTCGATTAAGTGGCATTGAGACTGCACAATTGTAAGAATTTTTTGGACCTAGATATACGATGCTACGTTCATCAGGCCATGTCCAGTTTTCAAGTGGTCAAAAAAAAAAAAAAAAAAGAGTCCTAACCTTAATTATAAGGGAAGGATGTCAACCATGCTGAAATTCATTTCTTTTCAAATCGTCCATTGTTCAAAGAAACCATGAGCCATACTCTGGTCACCTTCATTACCATTCCCTGCATTAAATCTGGCACTTACAGTTTCACATTCAGCAGCCAGCTAGAAGTCACACATTTTCAGATTCGGAGCAGAAATTAGTTTTAGATTTATTTGCTTCCTTTCCCAAATGTGTTAGTGCCCCAGGGCTCTGACAACAGCACGCTTTGTTTTACAAAGAAAAAAAGTACTGTTTGTGTGTGTGTGTGTGTGTGTGTGTGTGTGTGTGTGTGTGTGTGTTTTGTGTTTTTTTGTTGTTGTTTTTTAAGGCCTGATTTCTTTTTTCTTTACAAAAAACCTGCCTGCTTTCATTCTCCCAGGTGACATTTACAAAGAGGAAATTCGGGCTGATGAAGAAGGCGTATGAGCTGAGCGTGCTGTGTGACTGCGAGATCGCGCTGATCATCTTCAACAGCACCAACAAGCTGTTCCAGTACGCCAGCACCGACATGGACAAGGTGCTGCTCAAGTACACGGAGTACAACGAGCCGCACGAGAGCCGGACGAACTCGGACATCGTGGAGGTGAGAGCGCGTGCGCGGCTGCAGAGCCCCGAACTTCGGAGGCAGAGGCATGAGCTGTGTTTGGACACCCCCTCTTCCCAACCCCCCAACATATACACACCCAAGTACACAGCCTTCCTTTTCCTATGATTCATATTCTCTCTAGTGCGCCCAGGGTTATCACCCCAACTAATACTCCACCCTTTCTTCCCCCTCAAATTTCAAATTAGAATGACATGCTGATAAGGGAGCCCGGGAATCTGGTCCTCGCTATAGAAATCAGGCAGCAGTATCCAATGACCGGCCTCATCCTTCCTGAGCCATCATTGCCCACTGCTAAGTCAGGTCAGCAGATTGGGAACGGCGGCCAGGGGACGGCTCACCCGTATTTTGGATGACTTCTCATCATTTCTTTTAAATTTAGACTAGTTTCCCAGCATAGTAAAGGACAGGAGATGTTTCTTTCTCTCGCATCCCTTCCTCTCTCTCTAAAATCAATAAAAACATATTTTAATAAGTAAATCTCAAAAAAGTTTTAGATTCATTAACGTAAATAACATTGCCATGCAATTGTAAGTGTTCTTGCATGTGTCCTATTTTAATGCTATTGCCTCACAGTATCCTTGATAAGCAGTGAATGGTAAACCGAAAAGGAAGAGATGTAGGGAGAACCATCCTCCTCTGTTTATTTTTCTTAAATGTCTATTCATGGTTGCCTAGATTGTGACTGCTTTCCCAGAACTAAGAGAAAATTAATAAATGGTTCAAAAGTATGTAGTCAGGGTCAGATTGCCAGAGTTTAAGTCATTCTTGCTAGTGCTTAGACTGATTCCGTGTTAAGAAAAACTCTAGTGCTGACCCTGATCAAATTAATGCCTCTCACATAGGTCTTCACTTTATT
This sequence comes from Pipistrellus hanaki, assembly GCF_964339955.1. Taxonomy (NCBI): domain Eukaryota; kingdom Metazoa; phylum Chordata; class Mammalia; order Chiroptera; family Vespertilionidae; genus Pipistrellus; species Pipistrellus hanaki. Next base: position 43,469,961 of record NC_140506.1, on the reverse strand, counting down.
TGTTATAACTATCTAAGATTATTTGCTTTTATTGTGAAATTTTGCAAAATTATTATACTGATCAATTTGTTAAAATTTTTACCTAATAATACAAGCAAATAATTTCAGAGAAACAAAAGTGAGTGATAAGTAGGCCTAATGTGGTATATGTTTAAAATACTTTCAGATTTGCATTATTGCAAATCATTTTTTGTTTTTCATTGACGGATCATTTTCATTGTGTTTGCTTCAATCTTAAAATTTAAGATCATTTATAAAACTTACATACTGTGTATTTCAGATAATATTTTATTCATGTGCACATCTATGTGAAAATATAAAAAGAAACATGAATATGAACAGCACTATTCAGTTGTCAAATCTCATAGGTGCTTTTGTGTGTGTGTGTGTGTGTGTGTGTGTGTATGTGTGTTTCGATCTGTCTGTCAGTCTATGCCTGCTCATATACATTTAACATAAGCTCCAAACATAAAACAACTCTGTACTCAAAACTTCATCTCATTTCCAAAATCATTACAACGAACATTTCAGGGCAACAATAGAATTTGATTTGGAATTTGTCATTAGACTTGAACTGTTCCAGTCCTTAACATGATGTGAAATGTGGAACCAGGAGGGGGGCTAGGTTAAACTAGTCCAAAATTTGTCAACTTTTAAAATTTTCGTTCTTAAAGGAGTTTAAAATCTAGAAAACTCATCTGCTGAGGGATTCTCTCAACAATATCCTATGTGACTTTAAGACAACTAAAACTTCACCACTGTGTAGACTTTCATAATCTTCTCTGCAGGCCATGAGAAGAACACTGGGTGGAAAGTGAGAGGGCTTGCATTTGAACCTTTGTCTTGCACAGTCTTTCGATGTGACAAGTTAGCTACTTCTCTGGCTGAATATCTGCTCAGGTACAATATATAAATATGCCAGATTTCATAAATGTGTTAAATTTTTAATCCACTGCGTAAAAAATACGGTTATGTAGTAAAAGCATTTCCTTGAAGAAAGTCCATTTTATTTAACTCTGCGACTGGATATTTACCCCAAATGCTAGTTTGTGAGGCTGTTGAAATTCAATAGGGATTCTGATGATATTTAGGAAGCCTTCCTCCTTGTTCTCTAATCTGCCTTCCCACCCTCATCTAAAATATAAAGGCATTGAATTGAAAGTCCTTCATGACATAATTCTTTAAAAAGTGATATTTTTAATAGAGAGTAAAGAAGCAGCCTTATTATCTTACAGTTAATATATTAAATCTCTGAATCTCTCCAAAAGACACTAGGGGTGAGGATTCCACGGCTTGATTCTTTGGATGAAATAACAGTTAAGTCTAACACGTGTATGTCTGTCCTGCTCAACTACACAAATCACACATTCTTCACCTACTTGCCTTTTCCACACGGTAGCAATAACAGATGACGGAGGAAGTAGAGTGGGATGCCATAAACCCAAGACAATGTACGTCACCTCCACGTAGAGTCTTTTTCAAAGTGTGGTTCATTGAAACCAGTATGCCTGAGATTCATGGTGGAGCAGAGAGGGGGTCTGAGTAGGGATCTGCATTTATAACACGTTTTTTTCAACAATTCGTATACACAGTAAGTTTGAACGCCTCCACAGCACGAGACATAAATTGTGTTGAAGGCCAAAGAGTCTGGGATACATCAGGGACCGGAGGAATCTGCTTTTAGAATGGAGCTAGCATGAAGTGGAGAGTTCAGGTATTACTCCTGGGTAAAATTTTAAATCCTATTTATTTTAATTTAATAGAATACATTTAACTGAGTAAATTTAATGAGGAACATAATATGTTTCATGAAGGGTCATTAGTTTTATATTTCCCATTTGGATCATTACCTCTCTCCCTTAACCCTCTGAAAACAGTTTACTCACAAGAAAAAAAGGGATTGGCAGGGAGAGAGAAGGAAGACGATTCCCGGCATTTGGACGGAAATATAAATTTCTGGGCCATACCGGAGTAGTGTTGCAGGGTCACAGGAAATTGTACAGCGCGTGGGTGTTGAAAAAGATTCCTTCTTATAGCAAAAAAAAAAAAAAAAAAAAAACGTAATTATCATGTCTCTGCTTGATAATTAGCACTGCCGTTACAATGGCACAAAGACTTATAAAGACTTAACAGGCAGACTGAGAGAGGTTTTTTTTTTTTATTATTATTGTATTATAATGCAGCTTGAATATCTGCTCAGATACAATATATAAATATGCCAGATTTCACAAATGTGTTTAATTTTTAATCCACTGGATTAAAAAAAAACACACAGGTATTGTAGTAAAAGCATTTCCTTTGAAGAAAGTCCATTTTATTTACCTCTGTGATTGGATGTTTACCCCAAATGCTGGTTTGTGAGGCTGTTGAAACTCAATAGGGATTCTGATGGCGTTAAGGAACTGCCCCCTTCATGTCTTCCAGCTGCCTAGCCCCCTCCTGGTTCTCTTACCTGCCCCCCAACCCTCCCAGCTGATGTTGGGCTGGATGGCTGGAAGAAGGTGTGGTGCCGAGCACTCCAGGATGAGCTGAAGAGTACAGGTCCCACAGGACATGCTTCCAGGACACTTCACTTAGCAACAATTTTAGCAAACACCAGCAAAAGGCAGGCATTCTTGTTAAAGACATAAAACATATAAAAATTAGCTTAGGAGCAAGTAGAGGGCAAAGGAGCAATAACCTCATTGGAATAGTACAAGCTACTGAAAGGAAGGCATAAGCAAAACAATTTATCAAAACTTTTATTCAGACAGGTCGGGGATCACCAGATCACTCCAGGTCATCCTTGGAGTCCCAGAAGTCCCAGACAGGGACACACCCAGCACATGTTTGCAACCCACCCCTCAGGGGCTCAGTGACTGTGAGCTGCTTATCTAGTCTGGCCAGGAGTGGAGTGACAGAGTGTGGAAGGGAAGTAAATCATGAGGTCCTTGCTTCTCTCAGTCAATCAAAAAGGCAGATGTAACTCTGGTAGAAGGAACCTTGGATTCACAACTATCTCAGTAGAGAATTACTAGCTTTTTTTAAAAAAAATCCTCAATCGAAGATACATTTTTATATATTTTAGAGAGAGAGAGAGAGGGAAACATTGATGTGGGAGAGAAACATCTATCAACTGCCTTCCATTCTCATCCCAACCAAGGATGCTTGAAACCTCTGTATGTGTCCTGACTGGGAATCAAATCAGAAACCTTTTGGTGTGTACAACAATGCTCCAACTAATTGAGCCCCTGGCCAGGGCATGGTGCACTTTTTTGTTTTGTTTTTTTTGGGGGGGTTGCTGGGGTTTTTCTTTTTAATGCAAGAATATTCAAGAAGAGTGTAGAGTGTGGAGGAGAGATTAAGAGATATTTATATGAAATTTTATTTTCTGTCATCTGAATCCTATTTGAAATTAAATAATCCTATTTACATGAAAACAGTTGTTCCAACAAAATTTTTTCTTACTGAGTGATAATTAAGGCCTGAATTGGAATAGGCAAGGCCTTGACATAGCTTATAAACATCATTGTTTCACAGTGCTACTATATAGGAGGTTATCAGTAAGCTAACTATATAGTTTGATTTTTGTTGAAAAGCAAATGCAGCAAATTGTGGAATTGGATTTTTTTTTTTAAATCTATATTACAAAACTCAGGAATAGGTGTAAAATATGAAAATGCACTAGTATCTACTTAACTTGAGTTTTCATATGTAAAATTATGCTTGTGCATGCCTAGTGGTTGGATATAACACACTTTTCTTAAAGAAAAGGCACATTGGCTTCTTTGATCATTTGTTGAGTTTTCATTCTTCCACGCATTCACCCACTGGACAAAGATTGGCTGAATTCCTACCACGTGCTCTGTGCCAGGGAATGCCTGGAGATGTAGACATAAACACCAAACACAGCTCCTCAAGGACGCTCTGTCCTTAAGATTGCTCCCAAGGCCAGGCAGGGTCTGGGCCCTGTGTTTCTCTTCCCCGCCAGCCTCACCTTTGGCTGTTCCCCTGCAGACAGCTCCTCCCCCTACCCCCATCCCATACTTAAGCCACCTAAACATGTTTACACCCCTCTACTTCTCTAAGCCCTATTTGTTTTGTCTTCAGCTTTCCGTACTAGGTCTTTCTTGGCTTTTTTTTTTATCCTGTCAAGTCAGGTCCTTGAATCACCCTCCAACTCGTGTAGGTCCTTTTCCTACATTGTAGTTATCATCTGTTCTATTTTCCCCATCAAACACTAATGAAGCTGCTATCCAATTGCCTATTTCATAGTAGATTTTCAACTCCTCGAAGGCAGGGGCTGTGCACATTTTGTTTCCCGTCCCATCCCTATGGCTTAATGTGAGGTCTAGAAAGTGTTAGGCCCTCAGAATATAGTTGGAGAATAAACAGAAGGAAACAGATAATAGGGTCTACCCAAATGATGATCCTATGGCACAATGTTACTCATTTTAAAATACGAAAAAATGTTTTATAGTGCCAATGAAATAGTTCTTTAAATTTTGATACATTTTATCACAGCACTGTCAAAAAACTAAAATAATCCAGATCTGTACGATCTGATATAGAAGCCACTAACCACATGTGGCTATTCCCGTTTAAATGAATTAAAAGGAGATAAAAAACCTAATTCGGTTTCTCAGTTGCACCAGCCACATTTCAAGTGCTCAATAGTCCCATGTGGCTGGTGCCTATGCATGGGACCGAAGGTAGAGCGCATGGTCGTCACAGAAGGTTCTGTGGGATAGCACTGGTCTTGATTGAAATGTGAAAAGGGAGGCGTTTAAAGTGAGTGTGTTCTCCAGTGAACAGCAAGATTAATTCTTCAGTTTAAAATTTGAAGAGTGCATTTCACAGATGAAGAACTGTGCAGAATCCAGAGCATAAGCGTTCCCTTTGATGGACACCAATTGGGAACTAGGCACCTTTTACCCCGAAACCAATAACCACAGAGCCAATCAGTAAACTTGCCGCCTGGTCAGAAAACCCTTACAAGTCATCCAGGCTGACAGGGAGCCCTAACCACGTATGCTAGGTGATGCGTGCTGTTTTTTTAAATGAAGCGTGGGAACAGAAAGATGGTAGGTCTTTCATGTTACTATTTTAAAATTCACTTGAAGTGATGTGGGCCAGACTTAATTTTATAATTAGTAAATTGATTTTTTTTTAAAAAAAAATGCAGCTTTTTCTTTATAAAGGAACTTAGAAAAATATCAAGAAATCCTTAAAATCCTCCTTTGGTTACCATGCAATATAATTAAAATAGTTCTTATTGTGAGTAGCTAAGTAACACTGCCCTACCCTCTAATAAAGAAAGTATGTAATTGTTTTTCAATAGTTAGTATTGAAAAATGAAAAAAGGATTAGCATATTCCATAAAGATGTAAACCTTCAGTGTTGAGACTACCCAGAAAAAAGGGGGGAAAGTGGTTTTATAAAAAAAGGTTTTGCATATTTCTTCTAAATTATAATGCTCATTTTTGTTTACATATATTTAAAAGCCTTTTACTAATAAATATAAATCATATTTATATTTCATTCCCTAAATTTAAAATAAATGGGTCTAAAAATATATTCATATTTCTCATAACTACCACAATGGTTTTTTTTATATATCAAATTTTTATATATCAGATTGGAAGATCCACTTTTTAAATAATGATTTTGCTTAATTTGCATATGCTTTGTAAACATGAAAAGCCGCTTAACATCTCATTTATTTTTTTAAAAAAATCATTGTTAAACAAATACAGTGCATGTTAATTTTCTTAAATTATATGTACAAAGCAGTAAAACTAAATTTTTTCATCTCTGTTATTGCACAACTATAATGGTTTATAGGCATTAGTACTCACACAGTCAGCAGAAAATTATTTAATAAAGTAGGAGCTGAAAAGACAATAGGTTTTAAAATACAGCTTTTTGTCAGGAATGTAACTTCCTTATAATTATTAATCATCACTCTTTTATCATCATTACTATTTTACACAAACTTTCTTAACTGGAGCAAACCAAAGCCCTCATGTTCTTTCCCCCCTCAGTCTCTGAAAGTGAAAGGGGGAGAATATGTATCCTGGATCATAATCCTCCATTCTTAACGACATTTCCAGATTCTGAGGCACGAGGTACTTGATGCTGGACAGCACGTTTGAACCAAAGGTTGCATTCTAGCCACTGACAGCACCTAAGTAACAGTTACATTGTTGAGCTTTAAAAAACACAAATAAGATATCAAGGAGTAGGACAGCCTTACTTCCTCAGGAATTACTGAATATATCTATGTGAACAGCCCAAAGTGAAGTCTTAGGAATATTCCAAAGTCCTTCCTAGACTTAGAATTAAAGATGATGAGTTTTAAACAAAGGATGATGATTATTTCAATTATCTCACTGCATTTTTTTAAACATTATTATTTTAAATCTATTTCTCTTCTCTGAAGGACATGTTGATGTTTTACTTATCTCTGTTAACTCCAACTGCCAGCTCAATATATGGAACATTGTAGAAATTCAATCAATATTTTCTATAATATAATATACACACACTGATCATCATTATTAAAATTTACCACATTTTCTTCGTTGAAGTCAGGTATGTTCTAATATTAATAAAAGTGAGACTAGTTCAAGGGAACCAGCGATAAAGAGAGGTTGTTGCTATGTAAGGAAAAAGATAACAATATTCACAGGAGACAGCATAGAAATATTGTTTGCAGTCCTAGTAGAAAGTAAAAGACTTTGGAATCAGCATGCATTGGTTGATTCCTGGGGAGGAAAGAAGCAACTTTGACCAGGATCTGACAAGAGTGGTCCATGGGTCTCATATGAATGCCTCTGGGCCGGTCTGAACCCCTGGGGGTCTCTGGCTGAATGGCTGATTCTGACCAGTGGTGGGTCTGGGGCAGAGCCCATAAGCCTGTTTCTGACCGGCTCCCAGATGATGCTGAAGATGCTAGCCTGTGAACCAAACTTGAGCAGCAGGGACCTACTATAGACTTCCCTTCCCACACATCTGTTTTCTCCAGCACGGAGTTCCAAAGTACATTTTGAACGTCTCTTTTTTTGTTGCTTTACCGAGGGTTAGAATCATACCATCGAATAGATCTAACAAACCAACTGGCCTCTGAGGAAACTAATTCGTGAAGGCAGGTGTGTGAGGTTTGAGGAAGTGCACTGTAAGGAGCCTGCCATCGCTCCAGGAAGTGAGTCACTTGGTCATGAGCACAATGTCTCCTGGCCTGTGAATGCCCACCAGTTGGTAGTGGCTGCATGGAGCACCTGTTGAAGATTTGGAGACCAGACTCAGAGGGCAAGGGGTAGGTGACTGGTTAGGGCAGTGGTCGACAAACTCATAAGTCAACAGAGCCAAATATCAACAGTACAACGATTGAAATTTCTTTTGAGAGCCAAATTTTTTAAACTTGAACTTCTTCTAACGCCACTTCTTCAAAGTAGACTCGCTCAGGCCGTGGTATTTTGTGGAAGAGCCACACTCAAGGGGCCAAAGAGCTGCATGTGGATCTCGAGCCACAGTTTGCCAACCACTGGGTTAGGGGAGTGTGCCAGGGCTGTGGAGAACGGTGGCAGCTATGTTTTCCTCGCTATCCTCAGTCAGAGTATTTCATGGTACATCCTGGGAAAAGACTTCAGACTCTGTCTTTAATGGGACGGTAATTAGGCAAGTGCTGTGTATGTATACAACAGATTGGGTGGGTAGATTATGTTATTGGAAATATGTCTCATTTTACTGAGAGCTATTCGGCATATTATCCAGTCATGTCTCAAAGGCCTTTAGTGTAGTCTTTGTTACCCTGAAATTTAGCATTTGATGGAAGTTCTGAATAAGGAAAAAAAAAAATCCCTGTCAATTATTTCTAAAGGTCATAGAGTTAATGACTAGCTGGGAGGTTAATTAGAATCTGAAAGCCTCTTCATATCAATTAAATCTCTTATCTTTATGTTTTAGTAAATAAACTCAGTAACTATTTAGACTTACTGTTTTAGGATAAGGAACACTATAAACAGTAAACTGTACAATGGGTATTTGGGCTTTTATCTGGAATCTAAGAAAACACGGTTACAAAAAAAACTGATATATGAATTAATAGTAATCCTATTTCAGAATTTCTGAATCAGATACTATATTTTTCAAAATAGTATGCAAGTTACTCCTTCGTCATAAACAAATGCCATCGCCGTGACCTTGAGAAAACGGTCTCAGAGAGAAAAACTAAGGTCAGCGTTACCCTGAGAGTGAGCTACTGATCTAAAGTCCACTCCAGTCTCGGTTCCCTTTTAGTTCCAAGGTTACTGTGCACATGGTAAATAAGTGATACATTGAATGCCTGTGGCCTGGAAATTGCAAACCCAGTCTTCATGTCATGTGCATCCTCTTTGGGTAATATAACCAACTTCCAGATGAAAGGATACAGATCTGTTCTGATAAGTACGGTAGCCAATAGCTAAATGATGCAGCCATTAAAAAATTGGAATGAATTGAAATAAAAAAGAAAAAAGAAAAAACCTGAAAGTTCCATTCCTTGGTCTCACCGTCCACGTTCCAAGCGCTCGATTGGTCAGGACCGGCATAGAAATGTTCTTGACCCCAGAAGCCTCCTGCGGGGCAGCCTCTGGCAGAAGGGGTAAAGGTGGCGAATCTAGTGCTCCTGCTCACTGCAGAGACTAGAATGATGGGTGCAGCCTAAAAGGCACATAAGCCGGCGAGGATGCTTGCAGCCAGGTCATCCTCCCCTCCTCTAGCAGGCTCCTATCGCATGCTCACTGCGTGTCAGGCCATGGGAACACTGTCAGGAAAGCTGCCCCTCAGTCAGGGTTTACTCTCAGGAGCAGGCTCTTGTTAAATGGGATTTTGTGCCGAGAGGAAAGAAGATGGAGAGGACCCTGAAGGTGGAGTTCCCGTGAGGAAGAAGGAAAGACGGAGGCAGGGGCAGGCATGAGGAGTCCTCGGGGAGCAGACACAACTTGATCATTTCTGGACTTTCCCAAGGAGAGGAGGAGTAGCAGGCAGGCACAGACTTTCTGTGACTTACCCTCGGCAGGCATGCGAGGAATGTTATCTTCACCTAGGTCTCAGAACCCGGTTCTCCCGCTGTGTGGGCTTCTGGGTTAAGTTCACGTGAGGGAAAGGCTGCAGGATGATTTTGCTAAAGAATGTTGTGGAAGCATTCATCATCGTGAGAGCCCACCTTGTGGATTTCATGGTGAGGAAACAGAACCTTCAAAGCCCCACCCATGTGGAGGGAAATTAAATTCTAGTTCTAGCAACACCGCACACCAGCCCTCTATCCTGGGGCGAGTTGTTTAACCTTCCCAGGCCTCAGGTTCCTCCTCTGCGTTAGCACTGTCACCCCTGACCCTGTCTTCCTCACGGGGCTGCCGTGATTATTACAGGCTATAAAGGATGCCAGAAGCCATTGTAAACTGTTACGCTGTGTCAGATGCTTTTACTTTCAGCATGGAGGGGAAAGTGCAGGCCATAAAAGCTCCAAAAGAGAGAGGAGCAGCCATTTCTCCATTTGGGAGGAATCCTAGAAACGTTCTGTATTCATCAGTATTTGGTTTAATACCAAAACATAGTGTTCTCACATACATAACGATTGCACGTTATGTCCACAAGGAGATCTACAGGCCGATGGGCTGGTTTTCTCTTCCATAAGCATGTATGTGTGCGAGGTATTGTGCTGAGTGCCTGAGAAATGCACATCCACTGGCCTCCAGGGTCAACGGCCCAGAGTGGACAGAGCACACACAGGATTTGTCCTGTCGTTCCGCAGAAATGGATGAACACCAGGACCATGTGCCAAGCAGTGTGCTAGTGCCTGGTGATGCATCCCTGACTGTCTGACCCAGCAGCCCAAACCACAGTGAGGCAGGGTGCAGGGGGACCAAGGTGGGGAAGTCATCACAGCTCTGAGGACCTGAAAACACCTCATTGTGGATTATATTTGGAAGCATACCTTTGAGTGATAGGGAGAGAACAGTGATCGCTGAGTCAATCTGCAAGTCATTTGTTCCATTGAACGTGAAAGTGATAAAAGTAATGATATATGGCCATATAAATGCATATATAGGTACCCATGCATATAAATGTATGTGTAAACCTTTATGTGTTATATATATGCAGCAGCCTTTATTTTGATTTCCCGTGGGCACTGGGTTTTTAATATATGGTTCCGTAAACGTGATTATAATTTTTAGAGAAGTTTATAGAATATGAATGTTAGAAAAAAAAGGCAGTGCATAGAATTGCCTTTACGTCTGATAAAAGGTTCCTTCTTGCTGAGAATGGAAGCCTTAAGGTTACATCCCACATCCTTGGTTTAACTTTACAGAAGAGGTTTTTGCCTCCCCTTTCCCCCTAAATCCTAAGACATGATACATCTGGCTGAGAGGCTGGAAAATTGTTACGTGGCTGTGTAACAGTCTTATAACCTAATCATTGTACAATTTTTCTCCCAGCTTAATCATGGGAGAATGTTCTTTGTTTTTGTAGTCACTGTTTCACATAGTAACAGCTTGTTGCATTTTGGTCTGGTTGCCAGAGGGTAGGTTTATTTTTAAAACCCTGAACTCTGAATTTTTCTTTATTTTTCCAAGATTGAAAGCAGCTGAAATGCCTGGAGTTACAGGTTGAAGGCTGCTTTACAATATGTGACGGGAAGCTTCCTCCCCTCCTGGTGTGTGTGTGTGTGTGTGTGTGTGTGTGTGTGTTTAAATTTTTTCCTAACAAATGTCTTCTAACTGGTAGTTGTCTAAAAATAGAAAACTGCCTCACTAAAAATAGCCTGGCTCTCTGTCGTGCCAAGGAAAATGGAGAGGAATAGGCGTGGAATAGAAGGCTGAGTAATCCAGTTCTATTCATTCAGAGAAACCTTTGAGAATGCGGGCGATGATAAAGTGCCCTCAAAAAACCACAGGCCTGACTCTCTCTTCAGACTTCTAGGTGCCAATAAACATTTTTGCCCCGGGATACATTTTTTTTTTCTCATAGGTTGTAAACATTTTCTGAAAGACAGGGCTTTGTTTCACAGAAGCTGACAAACTGCCATAACTAACTTTCCTGAGGTCTTAAAAAATCCATAATTGTAAGATATTTTAAACGAGTATCTTCAATGAAAAGTTTTGTAAAATAATGTACATCGTGTAATAATTAAGAGGAAACTTATAATAAGAGCTGCTTACTGCTTGCAATTAAACTGAAAACTTTAAAGAGTTTTTTGCAGAAGGAAAATGATTCCTGTGAGTCACTGCAGTTACAGAGAGCAGCTGACTTACTTTCGTTTATTTCGCTCCCTTGGATATAAAATTCTCTTGTTAAGAATATATTCCCTAGACAGACCAATATTTAGTCTCTTCCTTACCGTTACAATTCTCTGCAACCAGATTTTCACCTTTAATTTTTTTTAAATGGAGTCAGATCTACTTTGAAGAATTGCATTTCCAGAGTAGGATGGGTTTTGGTTTAAAGAAATTGAATTCTGAGTAAGCCATAAAAAAACAAAAACATAGGCTGGTTTTGCAATGGTAGCGCTTGCTTTTTTTTTTTTTTTTTTTTTTCATTTTGTTTTGCTTAAGTAATCTGAATAACCAGGTCAAACATAGCAACAGGGTGTGGAAATGTCAGCACAGTTCATGGGGTTACACTGGTTTGAGCATTGTTATGTTCAGTTCCTGTAATGCTGCTGGTGATAAGACTCTTGAGACAAAGGAGGATAATTGATGGAAAGAGACTTAAATCATTGCTAGAAGAATCAAGGCCCTTGTATCTGTGTACATCCACTCTTCTGGTCTCCTTCCGTCCTGCAAAGCATTTTGTCGTCTTGCATGGGGGCCCCCTACTGCTCTTTGTAATGGATGCAGACCACAAGTGATTCCTTCATGTGGCATACAGGGTGTAATTGTGCCTGTGTGGTGTATTAGTAATTACCAAGCTGAATTCCCATATTGTATCTTTACTGCAGGCATGGAAAAATAGGACATACAGCCCTGCATGGCCGTTTTCAACCTAGATAGGGAGCCACTGAGAGCAACGTTCCAGGGACAAAGCCTTTTATATGCACACATTTCGAACAGAATTTTCACTGTTGAGTCATTTATGCAGGATAAATCCAGCCTGGAGAATAATTATCTTTGATATATTCCCTTCTAACTCCTCAGCAAAACTTTTGTAACGTGGAAAATATTTGCTATTTTAAATTGCTAAAAATATTTTAATATTGCTATATATACAGTGCTAGGAGAGCTGAAATAACTCTGACTTCTATGAAGAGACTAGTGCACAAATTAACTACATAAAAAAACTGATTATAAACATTAACTGATACCATTGTTTTAGTGGCGTTTTTACCTTAGATGGTGATGTTTTTACATATAAATTATTGATCTTGGCTCAAGCATTGTTAAACTTCACAAAAAGCTGACAGCAGATTTTTGTTACAGTAAACAGATATAATTAATAATTAATTTCTTTGCTATAAAGTTTACATCCATCCTTTATGTATTATGTAGCTGGTATCGATTTGACTACCTCCTAATCATTAGGGATTTTAAATGTCTGCAGGATTATTTATCTGCAGTTGAAGCCAAAATAATGCAACTTGGTTGGTTTAAACCAGAGAAGGTGTTTACTTTATGCATCAAAAGTTTATAATGATTTTTAAGAAGTATCAAATACAGAGTGGAATATATACAGTAGGTTTATAGTTGTTCATATGGAATACAACACAAAAATTAACAAACAATAACACAAGAATAAACTCTGTTTCACGAGCTCTCAACTGTAAATCTACTTTTGCCCCACCCTGTATGGTAGCAAAGTAGATATGGCCATTTCTTTGGAGATAACGAATGACATTAGACTTATTTTGTGAATTAATTAAAGCGTGCTAGATTTCAATTTCATTTTTACCTTCAAGTTTAAAAGTGGCCTTCCACGATGTACACTTCAGAAATTCACTTCCCTTTCATCTGTAGATATTCTTGGTCGAGCAATAATGATTAGATTCCAAGGAAGAACCGAACTTTCTCATGAAGCTAGGAGAGATATCCGTTTGGAAGATATGGTCTGTCCCTCACAAAACTTACAGTGTAGGTAAGGTAGAAAATACCCAAGTGGATCGACTGCATGAAGCAACAGGCACTGGGAGATATTTGTGGACACAGCACCAACGATGTAGTGTTTGGGAGCATCAGTTCTGCAGCTAGAATGCCCAAGCTCTTGTCCCATCGCCATCACTTACTAGTCATATGTCCCCAGGCAAGTAACTTAGGTTCTCGGAGTCTTCCTGGTTTGTAAATGGGAGTTAATGATCGGACCTCACACAGAGTTATTATGAGAAGTAAATGAGTGAACATCTGTAAATAGCTTGGAACAGAGTCTGTCGCATAGTAAAGTTTATGGTGATGGACGACGACATTGATGACAACACCTTATAATCAAGTAATATCTGCTAGGAACTAGCCTATTTAAAAGTCAGGAAAGGTAGCCAGGAGGAGTAGTCACTTATAGGCCCAACCAAGTCAAGCTTGAAAGATGGATGTAAATTGAAGAACAAGAGATGAACAAACCCATTCAAAGGACCAATTATGCAGAGATCCACATGAAGGAATGAGTAAGGGCATCGAAAATATGAGCTTGATGTTCATAGAGTGTTCAAATCCAGGAGACACTGTAAGGAAGATGGCAAGGTGAGTGGGGAAGAAGACTCAGACAAATCAGGTGCTCGTGGCGTTTGGTGCGGAATTAGAGGCAATGGAGGAGCTGTTGGAAAGATGCTGTCTCGTCTCAGGCACTAAAAGAGCATAGTGACAACCAATTCCTGAGGAAGATTCTACTGGAAAATGTAACTCTCTCTGGACAGAACAATTTATTTGTAAAAAGGGAAGTGCCAAACCACTTTAATTTTTATAAATAACACATGTAGATGTGAATGCTGGGGGGAAAAAAGTCTGAAACCTTTCATTATACTTATATATGTAAGCCACTTATAAGCATTTATGACTATAATTGTTTTTGAAATATGCATATAATTTTAATTTTCATTGAAAGTAGACATGAGCATTTCTCTAAGGACTATTTGTCATGCATAATGTTAAAGGAGCAAAAGACGGAGCCCTCAGGAGTTGTACTTAATCTGTGTAAGCTTCTCTAAATTGGAGAAGAAATCAAAATCTATAAACTTAAAAGTTTCTAATGAAGCATGTTCACTTTCAGTGACCACATACACAGGTCAGGAAGCTGGATACAATACTGCCAAATATAAAAACTCTGCCTGTACACATTCACATCATAATCTACAAGCCCCATCTTTAATTGTAAGACAGTGTAGAGCTTAGATGTAGGAGTTTCACAAGTTTTATACAAACCTGGTTTCTACCATCTTCCTAAATCCTGTGCTCTTTGGCAAGTTTCTAAACCACCAAATTTCAGCTTCCTCAGCAGTCAAATAGGAGTAATAAATCTCACTTTGGGTCTTTCTGTAAGAGTTAATTTACATAATGTATGCATACATCCATTAGCATATTTTGGGCACAGGATGCTCATAAATGTGTTATTTTCTTTCCTGCTACTCCTTCCTGAATGTATAAATTTTGGCGAAATTTTAACGTTTTTACTCTTTAATACACAAACTTACACCTTAGACATTGAAATCTTCAGTATATGTTGTGATTTACATTCAAGCAAGATGTCACATTTTGTAAATTGTTACATGTAATACACATATAACTATTTCTTGTATGATAAAGTTATCAACTTCTTTGGAAATATAATCTTCACTATCATATATTAAAACTAAGGAAAGTGTAGAGATAGTAGTCACAAAATAACTCTATTAAGTGAAGTCAAACAGAATTTAAAAAAATAAAAATAAATATAAAAGGTGGCACTTTGGCAGATAGGGTGGTCTGCCACATTCTATTGGTGAACCCTGGTACCCGTGTTTCCCCGAAAATAAGACATCCTCCGAAAATAAGACCTAGAGAAAGGAAAGATAAGACATCCCCTGAAAATAATACCTAGCGCAACTTTGGGAGAAAATAATTAATATAAGACACTGTCTTATTTTCAGGGAAACAGGGTAGATAGAGTTAGGGTATAATTTATTCCCTTTGAAGCACTGTGTATCCAGGGAAGAGCACAGTTAGACAATTTGTGAGTGGGAGGGTTTAAGGAAAGGGAGGCTAGGAGGAGGGGGAGGTTGATTGAGATTTTAAGGCAATGAAAGTAATTAGCAAAACTAAGACAAGAGTGTCTTTCTACTGCCAGCTTCTTTCCTGATGCAGATAACAATAATAATAATCTATACTAATAAGAGGGAAATGTGCTAATTAGACCAGATAGACCAGACATCCTTCTGGACAAAGCTGCAATAGCTGCAAGGGCCAGCAGTGGCAGCAGCAGCAGGGTGAGCAGGCCTGAACCATCAGTAGGACATCTCCTGAGGGCTCCCAGACTGTGAGAGGGGGCAGGCTGGGCTGAGGGACCCAACCCTCCAAATGCACGAATTTTTGTACACCAGGCCTCTAGTAATAATAATAATAATAATAATAATAATAATAATAATTGATTTCATGAAAACACTAGTCAGCCAACACTTAGTGTGTAGATATTGTTAACAATACCTCTACCTGCCATTGCTTCTAACTTGTATCTTTGCCGCAGCTAGCTCGCATTTTGATGGTAGTCACGATAGTCACGATTCATGTTCTTGGAAGTGAGCCAAGCACACGCTAACACACTCTCACGTATTTCACATTTGGCTCAGTGCCAAGCGAACAGGTGTTTTAAATATTCCGGTCACATACCCACAATATATACTGCTACTGGGGAAAGGATGTCACTGCTGAACTCCTGATGTCTGCTTTATGCTCTGTGCTGAACCACACCTCCTTTGCACTCTGAAGAGTTAGCAGAGAGAGGTTGTGATTTGAGAAAAGACAACCATCAGTGTCCTACTTTTTTTACTGGAAGGAAGTGCAGCAAATTTATAGCTCTGACCTCTGCACCTGATGTCTGGCTACTGAGATCAGAGTACTTGTGATCAACATTAGAAGGCATAGGGAAGCCCTTTCAACAATTGAGTTCCTACAGATATAAGAGATCTGATTTATATTAGAGACAAAAGTAATAATACAATAGCAAGTTTTGGTTATACTTGTATTATAATTAGGGGAAGATGTCTGTTTTCCATTAGAAACCATCGTTCAGTTTGCAGACATACTACAGTAAAACAACCTAACTTTTCTGGTGTCTAAATTACAAAATTGAAATATTCCCCTCTGGAGCAGAAAAAAGAAAAGATTAAAAATAGCTGTGCAGGAATACATCTACCCAGAAACAATTCCGAAGATCCTTTCAACAACCTTACCTTCATGCACTCACCCCTACACAGTGTAGACACATACACATGCAGTCAGTGTTATACTGCCAGTTTCCGGGAGATGAACTTGGATGTATATCTACCTGCCATCTCCCTGGGCGGAGGTTCCTGTGTCCAATCAAGAACATGTTCATTGATTTCTCTCTGCCTCTTTGGCTTCGGCATTAAAGCAATGCAATAAAGCCGGGGAAGGGGTCGGGGAGGTTTCTAGCTTCTCCCCGCCACCTGCTTTAACTCCATCCTTCATCTTCCTCTAGACCGGATTCCTCTGGCCATTAGTCAATAGTGTGCATTACCTCATGGAAACAGACTTTGAATCATGTTTGGCTTCCTCTTTTAGTGCTACTGTTTCCCCTCCTCCTTTCACCGTGGTCTTTAAAAAGAGTGGGGTTCTAGTCAGAATGCTGGTGATGGCTCTTTGAGGCATTTGAACACTATTAGGTGGTTTCTGTGTGGTTAATATTATTTATTCAACAGAAAACTGACTTTAGACCCGCGCAAAAAGCCAAGTATCATAATTGTAAACTTCTCTAAAATGTTACGCAACTTTGTTTAATTTCAGTTTTCAAATAATCCAGTTTCCCATCTGAGAGACTGGTGTTCTGGCCTGGCCGGGGAAACCTCCAGAGAAAATAGGGCAGCTCAGCCCTGCGGAAGCCGAGGCGGTGGCTGTGGGTGGCATTTCTCTGCTGAGTCAGGTCTGTGCCAGACCTTCCCCAAGCTTTTACTAACAGTGCGGATTTTGGTGCAGAATCCCAAGGCTTGTGGTTCTTGAGGCTCTCCTGCAGTTCCCCCCCTTTTCCTTGGGACTTTGGGAAATTTTCACCTAAGGAGATCCCATTTGCTATATCTTCCTCCTAACTTTAAAAAAAAAAAAAAATGGGGGACTTTTATAGTATTTTTTTTTTTACCTTCTCTCATCCAGGCTATAAAATAACAAGGTGCTATTGGCATTATTCTAAAAACAAAAGAAAGGGAAGAGCTGTGTACCCATGATTTAAAAGAATTTTTAAAGTGCAGACAAGATGTCTCCATGATTCCATAGCTTTGCCCAGAAACAGTAGCTTCTCCATAGAAGCATGCATTTCTCTCTTTTACCCAACTTACCCCCTGTTCCCCAACAAAAAATATAATCTTATAGTTACCAGCCTTGGCATCCCTTATCTACTCAAGCAAATTGAAGGGCTGAGCAGTTAGCATCTGAATCTAAAGAATATAGGCACTGAAATACATAAAGCAAAGTTTTTCGCTTAGTAATAGAGATGTATTCTTGCTAGTACTATTTTAATTTTAATAATTGCAACAAACCTACGTGTCCTTTTACCCAGATAGATACAGACTAAACGCTATGGCGAAGAATGACTTTCCTAGACTTAAACATGTAGAAGTTTAAGCTCTAAATGATTTTGCTCAGTGGATAGAGCATTGGCCTGCAGACTCTAGGGTCCCAGGTTTGATTCCAGTCAAGGGCATGTACCTTGGTTGCAGGAACATCCCCCGTAGGGTAGGGAGTGTGCAGAAGGCAGCTGATCTATGTTTCTAACTCTCTATCCCTTTCCCTTCCTCTCTAAAAAATCAACAAAATATACTTTTTTTATATATGTAGGAGTCGAAAAAATTAAGCAACCTTGCTTTGTCTGAGGTTTTCAACAACCTATGCTTCCCTGAACTGGGCAGCCACAACCTAACTGTTGTTGAGGGATCTCCCCTTCCCTTCAGTAGATATTATAATAAAACCATAGGAAAAACATTGTAGTTAAGATTGTTCACCAGAAAATGAGTTCTATTGCAAATATATCCCTTTGTGGAGGAGGCAGATAAGATGTTTCAAATATTTCACCAAGTTTAGCTGTAAGTGTTCAAAGAAAGCATTGGCATAATTTAGGGGGTCTTCTAACGGGTGAAACTCCGGAGGCAGAATAGTGAGATCGCTCAGCGAGGAGAATCTGGAGCTTGTATATGAGTTCATTAACCTGGTTCTGCCACTCACTACCTTTGTGGACGTCAGCCACTGCCTGCACCACCTGCACCTCTTTCTTTTCATCTGTAGAATGGCAGTCATGGCGGCAGGGTGACTGTGAGAACTTAAACTAAAGCTCCACACAGAGCTGCCGGCTCAGTCCCTGGCACTTAGTAAATGCTCAATAAATGGTAGGTGTTATTGCTGAGGCACAGATTCAATTAAGGAGAAAATTAATATTTTGATAGTGTGTGGAGGCTGGTTTAATTTCCTCTCCATGCCACAAAGAGGAAATGTTGTTTTTATAACTACCTAATGAGTAATATGGAAGAAATTATTGTGTGAATGAAAAAAAAAAAAAAAACTAAGCTCACCACTGCGCTAACATAATCACCGAGAATTCATAAGTTATGGAAATTGAAATACCAAACTTAAAAATCGGGTTGCAATGCATTTCCAATGATAATGCCAGAAATTATTAAAACCTTCGTGACCACAAAAACAGGCAGCGAATGCCACAGCAGCCAGGCGCCCCAGGCCACAGTCACTCCCCAGGGGAGGCCGTCTGGGGCCAGAGGACGGAGCAGGCTCCAAGCCGGCAGTCACCGCTTGGCCTCACACAGTCAGTGGGTGCTGAGCCACGTGCTGGGATGAGTATCAGGATGAGCAAAGTAGCTGACAGCCTGTGATAGAGCTTTTTATTAGATCGTAAAGCACTGAGTTCAGACAAGGCGAGGGGCCAAGTTACATAGCAAGGGGTCACATTAAGTGCTCACATGATTCCTTTTTCCCTCTCTCTTTCACACCACCAACCTCTCACTCACTCGTTCTCATTTCTCCTCTCCTCTAATCCTCCCAATATCTATCTAGCGTCTACCTACCTACCATTTGTTAAACCTCTCTCTCAATTTCTCTCGTTCTTGCCATTCCTTTTCTTAAACATTTACTCTCCATGTTTTTTCATTTTTCATTTCTTAATGCTCTCTCTAGCTTTTCTGACATTGTATGAAATCCTGTGTGACTGAACGCAAAGCCTGAGAATGTGTATAATATGTGAAGTTATGGGAAATGGGATTTTATGAACCACAAGTTGGCCCAAGCTTGTGGGACCACAAATTCATAGATGGATGACATTCATAGCACAAGGAAAAATGAATTGAAATTAGTTTAATTTTATTTTATTTTTTTATTAGTTTAATTTTAATCATTAACTCACTTTGAAGCAAATTTATAAAAATTTAAACTTGCACAATAAAATAACGTGACAGCTCAGAGGGAAGGCAGGAGAGGGTCGGGGGAAGCGATCAACCAATGAACTTCTATGCATATATGCATAACCCGTGGACACAGACAGTGGAGTGGTGAGGGCCTGGGGAATTGCGGGGAGGATGGGAGCAGGCTCCAAGAGGTTGGGGCGGGAGGGGTGGGGGGGGACCTATGTAATACTTTCAATAGTAACGACTTTAAAAATAAAAATAAAAAAATACTGTGACAGCCTATATAGGTCTTGATCAGCACTGGATATTAATAATAGTAGACTTCCCAAAACCTTTCTCATAAATTATATTTTACTTATAAATATTTTAATCCAGAAGGGAAGACCCCAGTTTGCCATAAAAGAATGCATATCAGGTTATCCTTAGAATCTGCCTTGCAGATGGTTTGTGGCCTATTTACTTCCAATCATTACGCAGTTCGTAATTACCCACGCGGATGAGAAAAGGCCTGTCGTATCAATCCTATAACATAGCAGGAACTACAATGTGAGCCCAGGAGACAGCAACTCCCCATAACAAATGAGCCAGGAAACCAGAGGGCACGTCCCCGCGGAGAGTTAAGCGCAGGGTCCTCGCTCTGAAATGCTACTGGCACTTCTGATGTGTGCCCTATCGATACTCTGCTTGGCTATTTTTCCGGTACCAGCTGGAAATAATTATATTGTTAGAAAGGCAAATGGAGGCCCTTTGATTAATGAGCTCAGCATTCACGTTACCTTATGAAACTCTAAAGGCCAGGTGCCCTTCCCGGTCCTAGGGATACCCCGCGAGAAGGCACGGCCCCGGCCCTCCGGGGCTCCGTCCTGGGTGGAGACCGAGGTGGCACACGGTGGCCCTGCCGAGGGCAGAGCTGTGGTGGGACTGCGGGGCAGGGAGTTTGAGTGGAGACGGTGAAGAATGATGTCACTGTGCCTTGTAAACACTGCAGAAGCCGTAGGTGGAGGGCTGAGGTGGAGCTGCTCGCCTGAGGATTTTGAATTTACCCACTGCTCTCTCGTTGTTTTTGAGTACAATTCTAACAGACTTTCTTCCCTTGGACACCTACCCAAGGCGATGGAAGATAAAAATCTACCGCGTATTACCAGTCCACGCGTGAGGGTTGTGGGAATGACATAACCGCTGTAGGGGATAAATAGATTAGACTCTGTTCTTCCCCCACAAGTAGTCCCTAATGTGGTGGGAGAGATTAGACATTAGACTTAGAAAACAATGGAACGTTACTTGGAAAAGGAAAAAGGAAAAAGGAAAAAGGGGGCATTGTAAGTGCACAGCTGTGTGTTTTGGAGATGGGGCTTCAGGGACTTTCTTAATGCCTGATGTGAGTGTGGGGAGAGATTTGTTCTCTGTCCAAAGTCCCAGGAGGATTTTACATCAAAAGAGGCAAGTAATCCGAGGAAGGCCAGACACAAGGCTGCCAGCCTTCCACAGGCCTGGTAAACATCGCCAGTGCTGAATGGAGAGGGGGACGGCTCAGCATTAAAGGGGGCAGGGTGGATCCCCACTAACTTTTGCTGACTCCTCCCGAGTGTCCTTAGTATGTGTTATCAAGCTCTCCTCCCCAGGGTTCAGAAGACTGAACCTTTTACTGTCAGATCCTGCACCGGCAGCCGAGGACAGAAAGCTCTCGGGACACTTTTGCTGTCTATAGGGATCTCCTCACCTAGAAATGAGAAGGCAAAAAAAAACAAAAAAAAAAACGAGTAGAATGAGGGGGAAAAACAAGAATTCAGAGAGCAACATCATGCTACAAATGTTAATTGCAAGGTTCTGGGGAGGCACCAAGGAGAGGCACACTAATCCCATTAACTCTCTGATTCACAGGATGCTTTCGTTTTCTAGTTTAAGTTCCTGTGTTCGGGTGGAAGATGGCGGGGTCAGGGAGTGGAGCTGACAGGAGTGAGAGCAGCATAAACTCTGAGTACAAATCCAGCCACCACCCCCTGTGTGTTTTTAGAGTCTATTGTCATTCCATTTTAAGTAAGAGCCTCTGTCCCTGCCGTGGTCTCCATTGTTGTTTCATCACCAACAACAGCATTTAGTGAGTGTCCCGCACGTGCAGGCACATTCAAGTTGCTGTGGATACGGAGGTGAAAAGAGAGCATCTCTGCTCTGGGGGAGGCGGGTACTGCTGCAGTGAGACTCCCTCCCGTGGCAGCCACACTAGCTGTAACTTACCTATTGTTCTCACGCAATCCCAGCCATGCTCGGCAGCCCTGGGACCTCATTCTAACCTGTCAGAGCAAAATTGCCATTGAGCAGCCCGTGCTAACATAGTTGTCAATACCAATGTCTCAGGTGGCATATCACAGGCTCAGGCGAAGCCCTTAGAAGTAGCATCGAGGCTGGTCTTCGAGGCCGGACTCACAGGGTGGACTGCATGGGGAGGCAGAGTATACGAGGCCCTCCCCCATCTTTCTTGTCCAATCTCAGTGGAATCATTAAAACCCAAACCTTTCTGTTGAGAAGTTTCAATAGAGAATGGCTTAGAGCCACTCTTTGGAGACAGGTTGGTTTATTGGGAAAAGAGATTAATTCTATTAGGAAAAAAAAAAAAAAAAAAAAAAAAGCTTGGACGTCAGGTGTGATGGGGGAAGACATTGAGTATACTATAAATAAAGTATGTGTTCCCAACCTATAATTGGTCCTGGAAAATCTCTCTGCATGCCTATTCCCAACTTCAGGAATAGAAAGGAAGATGGTGACATATTTTCAGTGACAACCCATACTGCGATCTGTTATTGGTGCATGCTGGTTCTGGGACGATCAGGCCCAGGACTCTGAGCAATTCTAAACACAGAGAAGCCAGCCATCTGCACCCCGTGTATAATACAGTCTGGCACCTCCCCCGCCCCCTCCACTTCTGTAGGGACATCCTGTGCCGCAGTCATGAAGTGATGATAGACGTGCCTCTAACCTACCAGAACCTGTGCTCCTTGCATTTCGACTAAACGATCTTATTAAGACAAATAAAATAACGCGGTCACCTTGGGAGACCGCCCACTCATTTCAATTAGTCTGTCACTGTTAGGAAGGCTGACGCTCAGGTTTGTTTGCTCATTCACTTATTCAAATGAGCAGTTCCTGAGAACTTCCATGGAGCCCACATATACTCACCAGGTCCTCTGTTAGGGAGCCGAGGTACCCATCCCTGGTAGAACTCGCTATCTAGAGGTAAAGCAGGCATGGGAAAGATAAATGACAGTATAAGATACCACATGTTGTTTTTAAAAACACCGAAAGTCAAAGGTTGTTAAGAATACAGATAAGGGAGTTCCTACATGTTGAGGGGAGTTCAAAAAAAAAGCTTCCCAAATGGAGCAAGTGATGGTATTAGGTGGTACACATCATAAGATGACTAAGTGTGTAGCAAAGAGGAGGAGTAAACAAGGATATTCCAGACAGGAATGGATGTCACATATCAAAACAGTGTTATTAAAGGGCCTGCCTGACTTGGGAAGCGGTGAGAAGTTCCCTCTTGCCAAAACCCAGAGTGCCAGGAGAAGAGAGGCAATCACTTGGAGAGCAGGTGGGGTGTGTGAAAACCAGTGGGTGTGGCTGTGGGAAGCACCAGGGTTCGTAAGGACAGTGATGCAACTAGATGTGCATTTCAAGGAGACCCCGCCCAAAGTAGGATGATTGGAAAGTGGTGTCAGAGGAGCAGCCAGCTAAGGAGGAGAGACCAAATAGAGAAGATAATGGTAGTTGAGTTAAGAGATAACTGGAGTGAAGAGTGACTTCTGGGTTTCTGGCTTGAACAACTAGGCTGTGTTGTTTTTCTAGAAAAGGAATGGATGAAGGGATGGGTTGGAACCAAAAGAACAAATGGGAAAATAAATGATGTACTAGGGCGAGATCACGAAAATCCCATAGAAATGTGGAAACATGGTGACTGAGAAAGGAGGTCCTGAGCTGACTGATAAGTAAGCCCCTGTAGGCTACTCCCATTTCAAAGGATTAACCGTGACTTGAATTAAAACGCATTTACAACCAGATAAGAGCCTATCTGGAAACAAAAATAATGATTTGACTTTACAAGATAACGTGCATGTTTTCTTTTGTTCAAATAAGTCATTAATGGCCCTAAGTGTGGCTCCATTGGTTGGAGTGTCGTCCTGTGTACCAGGTTCAGGTGATGGGTTCCATTTCAGTAAGGGCACATACCTAGGTTGTGGGTTGGGTCCCAAGTCAGGATACATGCAGAAGGCAACCTGCCCATGTTTCTCACAGTGATGTTTCTCTCTCTCTCTGTATCTCTCTCTCTCTGTATCTCTCTCTCTCTCTCTCTCTCTCTCTCTCTCTCTCTCTCTCTCTGTGTGTGTGTGTGTGTGTGTGTGTGTGTGTGTGTTCTCTAAAATCCTCGGGTGAGGATTAAAAAAGAATAAGTTACTAATGGTTTATCAAAGATGCCTCAATGTATTATTTTATAAAGAATTCTCATTCCAAGATTCTGCTTTTTTGTCCCTGTAACCTACTTGCAAGTAAAATGCCACAGTCTGAAAAGGTTGGCAGGTGAAGTTACATTCATGTTTTATACTTTCAAAAATACTGCTGCCTTGTCTTTGTTAACTTGCTCCTCTCCTCTCTTTCCCAACCTTTGTTTAATGTAGAGTTTGGTCTTGTCTTTTCCTTCCTTGTTTAAGAAATTACTAACAGTGTCTGTTCTTCACACCCACCTGCAGTTTGATCCTTTACATCCCAGCCTTTATAATCTGGACTTGCTTTATTATAGAGATTATTAGGATTAACTGTTTGTGAGAGCATGCATTTCAATCATTATATAGTAAAATGTTCCCTGTTTAGTACTTTTCTTGAGATCGCTCCTAGATTCAGAATGTCAGGAAACACTGCTTGGCTAAGAGTGCAGATCTTCTTCGTATCAGCTCCGATCTAGGCCAGCCTCATGAATGGTAAGGTTCCAGAAGCGGTATGGTGGAAAAATCCTTAATAAAACACCAAACCACTGACCTATCCTGAGGAAGCCTGATTCACCTGATTGGGCCCTACAATCGCCCTGATTTTCCATAAATTCTCCAGGTTAGTATTGGTCCAGAATAAGGCCAATGTCAAAGCCTAGGAGAATAGTAGAACATCACACAGTGCAAAAGGTTGTGGGGTTCGATTCCTAGTCAGGGCACATACCCAGGTTGCAGGTTAAAATCCCCGGTCAGGATGCTTACAGGAGGCAGCCAATGTATGTTTGTTTCTCCTCTCTTTCTCTCTCAAATCAATGAAACATATCCTCAGGTGATGATTAAAAGAGAGAGAGAGAGAGGTCTGGATCCCACTACCATCTCCACCCCCAGTCAGACAGACAGCCTTGGTCCAGTGGGGCAACCTCTGCATACACTAACAGCGAAGTGGGAAGGTGCTCTGTTCACGCAGCAGGCGTTTACGGAGCACACACAGCATGGCAGCCTCTACTCTAAACTGAAACTCCAAAAGTGGATAGAGGGAGGTGATTTGTTCATTGCCCCATGAGCTAGCAGAGGAGACAAACACATGACTAACAATGTGTGTGAAGGCTCTAATAGAGAAAGTAGAGGATAAGTGCATGCATGAGTGGGGGAGAAATCAATTCGGCCTTGGCGACAAGGGAAGTCCACAGAGAGGAGGTGAGGTGTTAGCTCTGCCCAAGGAGGGCTGAGTGCAGACCCTGGTGGGCTCCTCCCAGAAGCCAGCCTGAGCGCGGACATGAGGTGTGGAAGCCCAGTTTCCCTTGCACCGTTACTCCTCACCTTCCGGAAGGCAGAGGACAGGCAGACCAGAGGGTCCTGGGTGAGTCTCGTCCAGAATTAAAGTACCAACAACTTTAGGAACTATCACCTTATGATGTTTATAGGAAATCATTTGTGGCTATGAGGAGACGGTGGGGGGTGGAAGTTTCTCTATGTTCCATACATTAGAAGTCTTCAAAGCTTTAATTCGTGCCTTTTATTTTTATTCTTTTAAGTTGAAAAATTAGTCAGTGGGGGGGAAAATTTCAAGTCCAATATTAAGATTATCTTTTGAGGAAAGGAATAAAAACAAAAACAATGAACATCTCCAGCTCTTCCCAGCTAGTGGGAGTTAATATCTAGTTATCATGAGCATTAATAACCTGCAGAAATACAATGTGAAGGTGTACATTTTGCTCTTTTATAAAATTTTCGTAACAAATGAATAATTTTTCATAAAATGTAATTTCAGACTCCGTACTAGGTCTGATTTGCTTGTCTAATGAAAGTCTACCTACTAACTGTACTTAACCTGCCTTATCTTAATGCCTTTTCACTTCTATTTTAAGAACAAAGAACTCGTGCAGACAAAGCTAACAGCTTTGATGATTAAACCCTATGGAGAAATGCCTTGGCCCCTGACATTCCCCCAGCCTAGGTAAATAGGTGCTAGAAATCACAAAAATGCATACAATAGCATAGGTCGTTTCAGAGCTTTTTGGTGTGAATGTGTAATGCCTGCTGCTTTAAAAAGCAAGTGCACACAACAGCATCTGGGGTACAGGGGGTTTCTGGTCATTGTTTGCTGACTGAGTCTTAAATGAAGTAAGCCATTGGGCACAGTGCTCAGGGCAGCCACTCCCCAAACCCGGCAGGTCCCAGAGCAGCAGCGCCATGACTGTCCTGGGTGTTCACCAAATACTCTCACCAACTTGGTACATAAGCAGTGTCCATTTCAGCCGGATCTCCTGCTCTCGTGTGGACTTACTGCTGTGTAAAGAGTATCCCGCGTAAGAGCAGATGCTGATCTCCATAAAGCTGTGAGGGACAAGCACAGAAATCATTTATTATCAGAGAAAAGGAACCTCGTTTTCTAAGTTGATGTCTTTCTTTTTTTCCCCTTGGCTTTTGTGTGAACATGACATTTACGCAGCTTACAGAAATAATTCCTGCATGTGCTCTTGACACATCAGCCCTCTGAAGGAAGGATAGTGCTGGCTGTGCAAGAAAGGCTTATTATTTGGGGTTTTTTTTAAAGGGATGCATGTTTGGGGGGTTTTCACAAAAGAATTTGAAATCTCTGCTATACAGTGGGCAGGGACGGAAAAAAAGAGAGGTGATGAAAATATTGAGGACTAAGACGGCAGACATGGAAAGAGATTGAATGGTTGGAAGCTTTTAATCTGATGGTGGTCCTCTGGAAGGAGATGAATTTTACCCAAATAACAATTGTATAAATTTCATGGCTTCATATAACTGAAAAAGGGCCAGTAATCTAGTTGTTTTGGTTTTTGGGGGTTTTTTTACTAACAAGAAATAATTAATGAGAGACCAGTTTTAACCACTGTACATATACATAAGGCACTTTCTAGTTGATAACATAATGCCTAAGAGCAGAAATGAGTGCTCCATGTGGCATTCTTGTTCATTTATATTCCTTCCCATAATGAAATAGAATCTGTTCCCTATATCTATGTCATTAGAATTTTCGAAGCACCTGTCACCTATCATCCTCCGTTTATATGGATTTCGCGTTTTCCCGATGAACAAATGTAGTAGTGCAGGGTCCATATGGCCACATGTCTGGGAGGGGAGAATCCACGGGGTTTTTTGGATTACCTGCCTGGAATCCTTTTCCCTTTTATTGTTTGGAGTTTGTCACCTCCTGTCAATCTCGTTACTTCTCTAAGAAGCCGCTGTTCTCAGCTCACTGCATGACAGTCGCTGCCTTGTGAAAACATCCCAGAAGCCTCTGCAGTCAATTGATCGACCCCAAAAGTGTCAGTCTCCCAGGGAAAGCTGACTTGGGTCGGCGTACAAGCTCACTTAGGATTTACGGAGTTCTCTGAGGAAGGATACATAACAAGAAAGCCAGTGGTTTCTGCGGATCTCTTGGCTTCTCCTGACATAGAGAATAAATCTTTCTAAAACATAAGCAGCTGAGAGACACTTATGTAAATCCAAGACTTCTAGCCCCTGTAAAAGAATAATGATTTAAGTGCCTATATTACCTGACCAGTAACACTTGTAAAAGATCAAAGAAGCTTTCAAAGGCCAGCAGCAGAGATTTTGATTTTACTAGAAAAAGGACTGAAGGAATAATGCTGATTTACCCATTTAGTAATCCCTTTAGTTTATATTGACTGTTTATTGCTCTGATAAAGAGAGGCCGAGCTGAATCTAACAGTAACTCCTTTGTCATTAAAAGGCTGTAGGTTTTTAATATCATAAAGATAAGATGGCTCTTGTAGTTCCACATTCACACAATGGTATTCAAGTTTGTGCCATCACTTCCATGTTCAGAGTTTTAGAACTCCACCGTAATCGTTTGCTCTTGGCAGAAGTGTGTTCTACACGCTCCCAGCTGAGGATTATATTTCTGAACAAGTTTTTCAATGTTCTGGTGGTGTGATTATGCGAATTTGGAACTCAGTATTAATTTGCTTTTGGAGTTTGTGTTTGCATATCTCAAAATGCTCTTTTTAAAAATAACACAATTTAGCTTATAACAACTCTGTAATGTAAAGGGTAGAGATATTTCATTACTGAAGTACTGGTGATGCTCATTATAAGGAAATGTAGACAGATACAAGAATTATTTTGGATGAGAAAATGAGCCACTTCCCCCCCCCCCCCTTGTCCCATCACTACCTTTTTTTGTGGGACTTTGAACCACCTGATTTATTTGCCTAATAGTTTACATAATTCTTCAAGTTAGCTATTTATCAAATTGCTTTTTTTTTTTTTTACTGGTAAACTGATGTGTTTTATTGACCCATAAGCATTCCCTCTCTGTCTAAACTTAGACATCTAAGAAGTATTAATATTTTAACCCTACTTCATTCTTAAAATGTCTCCGCAGCCTATTTTTTTTAATTTTCTACCTAATTTAATTTCAGCATTCCGTCTACTGCTGTGCATACATATGAATGGGAGAGCCCTATTCTGCATCTGACACCTCACACGTGTAGGAAAGCTGGGGTAAGAGGCCTG
This sequence comes from Pipistrellus hanaki, assembly GCF_964339955.1. Lineage (NCBI taxonomy): Eukaryota > Metazoa > Chordata > Mammalia > Chiroptera > Vespertilionidae > Pipistrellus > Pipistrellus hanaki. Next base: position 43,441,416 of record NC_140506.1, on the reverse strand, counting down.
GGCCATCATGCTTGGCCAGGCTGGGTTGAGACCTGGCATCAGGTTTCCCTAAAGTCCTGAGGGAAGCTTTGTGAGAGACAATGAGTTAATATTTGTGGAGATCTTTCAATAACATGTAATTGGTGCTTGAATTTTTATAAGCCAAACGTAGCATCTACCCCCAAAAGCTTCGTTAGAACATTTAGCACACATGTATGTGCCAGATGGATTGTAATGACAGTCGATAGGCCTCTGCTAACCCTAGCGTTCTGCTGTCAAAATCCGTACATCAAAACAACGATAATTTTTATGATCAGATGTATTGGATAAAAGATTCAGATGCAAATTGTGAAATCTACTGTCTGAATAAGACTTTAAATTAAAGGTTTCTAGATGAATATTCTAATATACCTTATAAGAATATAGGTAAAGTTTGAAAAATAGCATTGATCTTACATATTTTCCTGTACAGAAGGGAATTTTTATGAGAAATATGTGGAGTATGACACAAGAACCTTGGGAATTATTGTTAAAAGCTCAAGAATATCTAGAGATAAAAGCAGAAACACGAGATAATACAGCAAACAGTTATCACTGGAAAAATGCTCTTGTGGTCAAGATAATAGTAGCTAAAGAGTTTAAAATGAAGAGAATTAAGTTAGCTAAGAAAATTATTATTCTAATGTATTGTGAACTCTCTAGGAATACTTATTCTGGCTGAAAATGATGGCTCTAGATTCATGATAGGGGGACAGGTGGCCCCACCAATTATAAATTCCCCAAGACTGTAAACGTATATTTTATCATCATGTGTCAAAATATTCATTTTAATATTCAAACATTTTACCACATAATAAGCTGTAACCATATGTTTATTTGTTATATTATACTACTATAACATTAATAAATATTTACAGAGCCACAGTGTATCATAGATGTATTAGAAATGGTAGCTTTCTTAGTATGATTTTAAATGAAAATCTTCATTGCCTCAGAAACCAATTTTAAATAATGTCATATTTGTTACGCATTGGTAAGAGCCAGGGAGTTTAAATTTTTGAGTCTGACACCCCCTTTAAAAGTCCTGTTGTTTTATTTATTTCCCCCTATTGCATGAATTAAAGATGGAGTGTTATCTCAGTTTTGAATTCCTTAGCTTGTTGTCGCAGTGTTTGCTTTATTTGTGTGTGAATTCTCTCTTTAATAAAGATGAGCGCTGCTGAACTTCCCATTACCATGAGATGCTTAGGTACACAGCTCTTGTAACCATTTTGGCGGTACCAGGAAAATTCAGAAATGTTGCTTGTCTATTCATAACTAATGGGTCGAGCTGTGTGATTAATCAGAAATTTTATGATCTCTAAAAACATAGCATTGTCTCTGCACATCAGATCATGTACCATCAAGGTGACAACCATCAGGAGAGGAGAGGAGAGGAGAGGAGAGGAGAGGAGAGGAGAGGAGAGGAGAGGAGAGGAGAGGAGAGGAGAGGAGAGGAGAGGAGAGGAGAGGAGAGGAGAGGAGAGGAGAGGAGAGGAGAGGAGAGGAGAGGAGAGGAGAGGAGAGGAGAGGAGAGGAGAGGAGAGGAGAGGAGAGGAGAGGAGAGGAGAGGAGAGGAGAGGAGAGGAGAGGAGGAGATCTGGGTTCCTATTCTCTGTTACAGTGTTCATTAGCATGTATCCTCTGTGACAGCTGAGACCAGCCCAGGCCTACATTCTGGCGGCAGGAGGACCAAGATAAGGCACTGACTGACTTGCCACTTTCATGTGTCAGAGCGACCCGACCTAGCTGGAACCGGAGGAGCGTGTGCCAGTTTGGGAGTTATTGACTTGGTTACCTATTTTCAGTGCTCCCGGGCTTCCTGACTCCGGTCCTGATAATGAAGCCCTAACCTCGGCTGTGTTGACGTTTCTTTCAGCCTCTGTGTAGGCAGAAAACTTCTCAGTACTATCAGTTTCAATACAGATTTTCACAGCTATGGAACCCCAAGCCGACAGAACGGAGGTGATCCTCCTTCTGGTCACAAGGTCCGAACACATTTAATGGGTGCTCCGTCAGACAGCCTGGTTCTCGTCCTCCTTCTGCTGTCAGGCGCACATCCGAAGGGGGGGGGGGCGGGGCAGGTGACCGTGGGTGCCAACCGTCCTGTTACACTGAGGATCTGTTTCCAGCATTTCTGCTTTTGTCACGGTCGCAGATTCTGAAATCATTGTGTAATGTCCTGACTTCTAATTCTTCTGTGGGAAAACAGAGTGTTGTAATTTCCCACCTTCCTTGTACTCTTCCGTAATAGTCTCTCCCGGGATGTTTGGAGCATGTCTGAATTCTACATCACGAAACTTCAGCCCCCATAACTGTCTTGGTCCTCTGACTGCATCGAGTTGCCAAAGGAATCTTTACCTTTTATTTTTTTCAACTAGTGATGAGTGTGTTATTGAAATGACTCTTCTCCCGGTGCTTTCTTTACCCTCACATCATACAGCGGAGGTGATAACAGCCTGAGAACCTGGACAGCGTGAGCTTCTGTAACCGCCCTAACTGTCTCTGACAGCCTTTGTCTAGGACTGAACTTTCCGCATTGTGTGTTTCAGACGTTGAGAAAGAAGGGCCTTAATGGCTGTGACAGCCCAGACCCCGATGCGGACGATTCCGTAGGTCACAGCCCTGAGTCTGAGGACAAGTACAGGAAAATTAACGAAGATATTGATCTAATGATCAGCAGACAAAGATTGTGTGTAAGTACTCCAGACGCCTTTCATTTTTTTTACTCTTGGTATTTCTCTGAACCTGGCAGGCCTTGAACAAGAAGGAAAACAAAGGCTGTGAAAGCCCCGATCCCGACTCCTCTTATGCACTCACCCCACGCACTGAAGAAAAATACAAAAAAATTAATGAAGAATTTGATAATATGATCAAGAGCCATAAAATTCCTGTAAGTACCCAAGGTAGATGGCTGGTCTGCTGATAACTGCTGCAGTAACATACCTTAACCCTTTCAGTGATGGCTTTGTCTAAGATACATTGGAAAGTCAAGCCAATAAAATAGCCATCGCATCGCACGGCAGTTCGTAGAGAAAGTAAACCCTAGCTAAACGGCTGCTTAAACTGTGGAATCTAAAAGCCTTGCCATCGAGTTCATTCAGAGATAGGAAATTCACAGGAGGAAGAGAAAGAAAGATCTATGCAACACACCCTAACTTTACACAATCTCTTAAACACACAGTGCACTCGGAAAACACCAGGACCTCCTTCTCAACACGTTTAATTCAGATACATATATACTTATGGCGATCATCACCCAAATAAAAGCTCATTTCTGAATAAAGCTTCCTCCCCTCTCCCCACACATGACACCCAGCAACAGCACTGAAGGGTTAAAGCTAATGCTCGCTGCAGGGAAACAGACTGCATGAAAACCTAATGGTAAGACTTCGACATGTGTGTGCGCTGGGGTGATGTTAAAGCTTCATCCAAATATCCGCTTTGCCGACCCCAACATTTCCCATGCTTTAACAATTGGCTAAGTTGTGTCTTAACCAAGTCAAAAATTTTCTAACAGTCCATCATGTGCCTTGCCAGATACTTGAGAGAAATAACTCTGCATGTATTATTTTGTTTGCCCACATAAAGAGGGGGGAGGTACGTACCTTTTATTATATTCTGTCATCAGCCAAGTGGTGTTAATGGTGTGACATAAAGTGATGCAACTCCGGGCTCACACACTTTCTGAAATAACCAGTGTTAGTGTCTGAACCCTCCTTGTATGCTCCTCAGTAGGTAATTAATTCCTTTCTTTAAAAAAACACACAGTTTTGTAAGTTAGCCAAACATCCTCAGCCTGAGCGCTGAGGGAGACTGCAGTGAAAACATGCCTCTGTGACCACAAGTGCAGATATTTTGGGGATCAGCGCTCCGCCCCTGCACTCACCAGATGAGTTAATGCTTTACACGTAGTAGGTGCACAGCTACCTTGTGTTAATTAAATTAAACACTTTAAAACTTATTTTAAAAATGTATGCACCTTAAGCTTTCCCTGCCTTCATAAATACATGTCTGCTTCTTTTGTTAAGTGAAATAATGTCAGCAGTGGAGCTTTTGTTGAATTGCAATTATTAATACACTGTGCTAGGAAGGAAAGCTAAGTGCTGTAAATTCTTAAAGGTTTCATAAACCGAGCACTACATACCGAACATCCACCGTGGGCACTTTGTCAAATGAAATAGTTCCTATCAGAATGCTGCAATGCCTACTTGGTATGCCCAGAATTCTTACGTGATAAAGTATCCATTGGGGTTTTTGTCTTGCCCAGAAGCAGGAAAGAAACAGCTCCTTTGGGCCACCTTTTTTTTTTTTTTTTAATTTCTTATGGCCTGGTTTTCTCTGGCTCTACAACTGCTAGGCACAAAGGTTTTCGAATGTAAGATTTTATAAGGTGAAGCATGTCAGGTGTCGCAGATGGAAGGAACCCCTTGCCCAGCTGTAAGACCACTGATCACTCTCCAGGGTGGTGATCTGTAGCTTTAACCCCAAGACTCCTGGGAGCATGCCCATATGGGCGCATGGGGCCGCTTTTCCCCATGCTTGAGAGGGAAAGAGGTGTGACACATACCGAGGTTCCCTCGCCGTATTTTATCCTGTCGTGTGAAGAGTTCAAAATCAGGATACATGATGTCTTAAGAGGGGCAGCGGTGTGTGGCGGGGAGGAAAAGCCACATTAGAGTGTCGGGCAGGGCTGGGAGAGGGAGCCGCACAGCTCCGCCGGCCTCCAAATCCCCCTTTCTTCAGTAAGTGCTTCAGGCTCCGGGATGAAAAGCCCAGTTTTCGCACATCGCTCTCGGTTGCTGGAAGTAAATTTTGTTGAAAGTTTCCACAGCTGCTAAAACATTTACAGCAGGGCAAGGACACTCTGCCCTTTGTGCGGAGAGACTGTCTCCGCCTCTTTAAAAACATTACAGGGCTGTTTTTCTGTTTCAAAGACCCGGCTCGAAGAGTTTCCCTTGTAAAACAGAAAAATTTAATATTGCAATCACCTGTGGGCTCCATGTAATTTATGCCCATATTCCTCAACGACGTGCAATAATTCACGGAGGACTGGGAATCTTGTTGAGCAGCATTTCCTCCTGCAGGGTTTGCCCTGGTTCACGCCAGCCTCCGGGGCAAGAAAAAAGAAGCTACATTTGAGGAACCAGGAATTGGGAAATGGGCTGAAGGAAGGAGGGGCAGGTGCCAGATGGGTTGAGAGTGAACAGGAAGGAAGTGGGAATAGAGAGCTTCTATTTTCTTCAAGTAAGGGACAGTGAAGAGAGAGAAATGGCACTGCCACTAGGTCAAAGAAGGGGTTAAAAGGCAAAGCACTTGAGATTATTTACATGCAGAGGAGGGATACCCGAAGGAAGAGAAAGGTTGAACATACAGGTACAATGGCAGTAAAATGGCAAAGCTCCAGGAAGGGAAGAAGGGAAGGAGGATGAGGTTGGAACAGGACAGAGCTGCGGGTGGACCCACGTGGAGTTAGGTTGGGAGGAGAGTAGAGGAAGTTGAGTGGCTGACCAGCTCCTGACCTGTGTTTTGTATGTTGAGTGTAGCTTCTACAGATATTGGGGGTGGGGGGGAGCAGGTGCTTGAAAGAGAACTGAGAATGAAGGCGTAGGCACTGTGAGGAGTTGGGAACCCGGAGGAAATGAGTGAGTACGTGCTGGAGTTGTCAGGCAGCCTTGAGGAAATTTGGACACCGGCGATGGGTCGTCACTAGTCGTCGAAGTTCTGTGCTGCTTTTTCTCTGCTAGTCTTCAGCAGACTGGTAATGGTTGATCCAAAGTTAAGGGTGTCATCGGCAGCCCTGAAAAAGGGATTCGGTTCAGTCACTCGGATTGAATAACAGAGGGCTTATTAACTAAAAATATTTTATTACAAATATTTGATTTGACTTTTTATTGGGCTTTTCCTTGTGGTGAGTTTGGGAAAACAGTGGCTTTTGGAGGAGAGTTCAGATACCTTTCTGACCACGATGACTCACGTCAGTGACCATGATCAATTTGTTCAGGGGTGAAAACTAAAAGCCTTTTAGCTGTCGCTCCTGTATCTCCTAAAGCCAGGGCCAGCGTCATTGGCGTGTGACCTGTGCAGTTACACAGGGCACTGCTCTGAGAGGGCCGCAGCTTGGTAAAACACTCTGCCATCACCACCTTGAAATTCTTAATACATTTTAACAAGGGTCCCACATTTTCATTTTGCCCGGGCCCTGCAAATTATATAGCCAGTCCTGCCTACCACCTTTTTTTTTTTTTTTTTAATTACTCCAAAGTCCCTCTTCCTTCCTGCATTGAATGTTCTGAAATTTGGAGACTGGTCTGAGATCTCTGCAAATTTGGAGACTTTAACTACTTTTTGGCTTTCACTTTTTAAACAATTTTTTTTTAATTTAGATGCTTTCAACTTCTCAAATTTAGAAAAGTCAAGAAGAAAAAGAATAGCAGCAAAATCTCATAAGCATGCATACCTTATTATAGCCTTTGCTTTCCCTAAAATGTTTAGATCTGGTTGGTCGCTTGAGGGATGCAATCACTTCAGGCCCAGGGAGGCTAAAAGAGGCCTGGTTACATGTCTATTTATTGCACAGCCTGGTCTGCAACTGAGGTTTCTGATTGAAGGCTGATGTTCTTTCTGATTCTCTGAGATATCTTCTCAGTGTGGTCATTTTTAAGCATATCATTTTATTTCAAAATTATTTAACCAGTTCCTGAAACAGATAAGAAAAATGCAAAGGCTGTTGGCATATTGTACAACTTTTGCTTCTTTTGAAGTATGCTCTGGTATCAGAATTATACCTGACTGCTATTTCATCAGTCACAGGAGAGTTTTTATAATAATCAACATCAAATTGTTTATGGTCCAGAATGCTAGAAATTGAGTAATTCTTAAGCATGATGGTTGAGCAAGGGAGGCGTAGAGAGAGAGAGACATGTAACAAATTGTTTATTAGGGTGCTTCAGGATTTATTAAATAATTATTAATACTCCCCTTTATATCGGATATGCATATAATCACTGAAGGGGAAGAGAGAGAAATAAGTTTTGCTCTCTACTGACATACAATCAACATTCTGTAAAATACTCAGGGGATAGCCGACCTTTAGGTATTCAGTAATAAACACTGTAATTAGTAATAATAAACATAAATCTAACATTTTGAACCCAAATGATAGCTTAAAAATATCAAATCTGAGTAAATATGGGCAAGGGGAGTCTTGAAGGTTTCTCTTTTGCTAAGACCTCGGTCACAGATGGGCAGTGAGTGAGCACACCCTGTGCTCCCATGTGGCACTCACCACAGCCCATAGCATCCATTTAGTTCATTATTTTTGTGGTTCCAAATAATAAGCAACTAGCACCCAGCTCTTACTTCACAGTACGATTTCTGATTGCAGCCTTCTCTTTCTATAAAAAAAAAAAAAAAAAAAAAAAAACTTTTGTTGCACAATGATTTAGTAGCAAAAGCAACAGGCTCAGCCACTTACTAGCTTGATGACATCAAGCCACTTAAACATTACAGATCTTAAAAGGGGGGAATTCTAACGAATGTTGAAAGGGTTATATCATATCATGTCTGTGTATTATACAGTACAGTGCCTGCTAAATAAGCAGCATACAGTAAATGCTAAGCTTATTCTTTGTGGGAGTACAGGGTCTTCCTAAAAAAAATCTCCTTGGAAGAGAAATATTCAATTCACATACTAAAAAGTAGACTGGGCTCTGCATTACTTAGAGCACAAGAGCTTTAACACCTTCATGAAATGAGACCTTATTTAGCCAACATCAGCACTGATTTCATAAATAGAAGGGAAACACGAGCCAAGGAAAGTGATCAGGAGATGGCAACCTGGGCCGCCCTGGGGCCCAGCAAAGGGAAGTGCCCTGCCCTCCCCACTCCCACTCTGAGCTTCTGGCTGGTATCACCAGTGGCCATGCAGACGCCAGAGGCCACAGTGGGCCTGGTGGGCACAGCCCGGAGGGTCAGCGTCTGGCCCAGAGCAGTGAAGAGGTGGGCAGTGAACCTGGAGGTGGCAATGGAGAAGCCGTTGCTCAGTGACTTGCCTGTGCTTTCTCAGCCATACTAGAGTAATTCTTATTTGGCCTTTTAATACAGGGAGACAACGTTTTACTTACTCTACAGATATTTGTTTTACAGCATTGTCGTTTAAAAAGTCTCTGGAAATTTGGGGATATACTCACTCTTGGGTATCTTATCAAACATTTATACTCCATTCTATCCTGGCGTCCGTCTAAAATGATGTTTTGTACCTTGTTTACAACAGATAACACCTAATAAAGAATGACTGTGTTAATATAGCACTTGGACATTTTTATTTCCCTCTAAAACGATGAAGAAACAAAGACATGTGCAAGAAAAAGAGTTGCATAACATTTACTCTGGTCAGTATCAGCATGTCCAGGTCATGGAGGAGAGAAACACAGGAAAAACAAAGAGTGAGAAATAAAAGGAGGACGAGCATAAATAGAGACCAGTGTTGCAGGCACCGCCAGGGTAAACATAGAACTACTGCCGCGTGAGGCGTGTGCGACAGGCCAGCCAGTCAGCCAGCAAAAGAAAGCTGATGTTAGGATTACAGAGGGAAAAAATGCTTTTAAAAAAAAGAGGAAGAAGAAGAACAAAAAACTTTGAACTGTATGCGTATATGCATTTCAAGTTGCCCTATACCTTATTTGAAAACACCTGAGGGAAATGTTCTATTTAAACTCCGTCTCCAATATACATATTAGATACACACACACACACACACACACACACACACACACATCCATTTTATGTTAAGAATGCCGTGTGCTCTGACACCACGAGCCCTCTGGCAATATATTCAAACAGTATTTTCATTTGTAATGTTAAAAATGGGGAAGGGAGGAGGGGAAGTCGCAACTATGATTATCCAGTTAGGGCAAGCAGAAAAATAAGCATGGCTTTGCTTAAATTGCCAAAATAATATCAGAAGAATAAATAATTGGGACCCGATTACTCTAATTAAATAGCCACACAGCTTCAGTTCTCTAAATATTTGCCAACTATCTCATTTGAGATGCAGGCCTTGCCAGTTTTCAGTGTTAGTATATCAGTGCAACATATACTCTGAAGTACCGTTTTAAAATATGGATTATTAAATGATATATGCTCTGTTGAATCTAGTATCTTAAAATGTCTATTATCTTCACAGTTACTTTCAAAAGACAGACTTTTTAAAATAATAATTAAAGTCTATGTGCTGTTCACAAGTGGGGAGATGATTTTATATCATTAAGCTTTTGCATAAATATGCTTCAATAAGCAATTAAGCCGGAGGCTCTGGCTTGCATTTCAATCCTCCTTTTTCTCTGTGAAGTCATCACAATCATGTACCTTTGATTTTGCAGTCATTTCTGCCACCAGATTCAGATATCACAAATGAACACTTATTACCTAATAGAATGGAATTCAAAGACAATGGAATCTAATGAAATGGGGCTTTGTTTTAAACAAAAGTGAAACGTTTTCTAATAGTTGCATAGAAGGAGTCCTAAGCACATTAAAGAAATCAATTTATGATGTGAACATCTTGAGAGCTCTTCTTGATGGTCTTCTAGACACCGAGCAGTCTGGAATTCGAAATTTGCCTTGGAAAGTAAAGGCTGTCTGCATGGGAGAGCTTCTGTTTCTATTCTTTCCTTTTTTTTTTTTTTAACCCTTTTGTTTTCTGCTCGTCTCGTCTAGGCTGTTCCACCTCCCAACTTTGAGATGCCAGTCTCCATCCCGGTGTCCAGCCACAACAGTTTGGTGTACAGCAACCCCGTCAGCTCACTGGGAAACCCCAACCTTTTGCCACTGGCCCACCCTTCTCTGCAGAGGAATAGTATGTCTCCTGGTGTAACACATCGACCTCCGAGTGCAGGTAACGCAGGTATGTCCTCATAAGAACGCAATGTGGACGAGTCGTTGGAAGGAGCCACTCTGGGCAAAAAGGCCATTTTATTTACAAGCTTTCCATGTGTTGTATCCCTTCACTGCTAGGTCTTCAGCATGATAAAGCCTAACCCCAGGAGCATATCTTTTGAAACCTTTTATAACCTGCCCTTTAGCTATTCAGCCTCTCTATGGGCGATCTCCTTAGGGGGCTGTGTTTTGGCCACACGTTTTCTCACACAGAAGGTGCTCTTCTCATCTAAAATGCCATTTTCTCTCCTCACTAGGTAGCACTTCTGAGAAACCTTCCCCTGTGTTCTCTTATGGCATATCCCATGGCCAATTTTTATTTATTTATATAGTAATTTTCTTATAGCATAACATATTTATGGCAAAAAGGAAATGTGGTAGGATAGCATCATTTATAAGAAGTTTGAAATAAAAACAAAGCTAAGTCAGAAATGAAGTTAAGAGCACTTCCAGGAGATCCTTACTGTTGTACAATTCATGGTGTCCCATAGACAAGAACTTATTGCTCAGGAAAGCTTCAGCTACTTTTATACTCAGACCATGCAGAACGCATTATGTACTATAATGAGTATGCATCTATTATCCCGCTGGATTTAAAGAGTTTTGAAGGGAAGAATGTCCTCTTGATTTGCTAGACTCACAGTAGAAATTAAGTTAAATATGTATTGAATATAATTTAACAATTCCTTTATATTTTCAAAAGAAGCACCACATAAATAATTACTATATTTATAACCCATGTGCAGCAACCATTATATATTTATATTTTGGGGTTTTTAAAAAGCCCTCTATAGGGAAATATTAATACCTTAGGCACAGATAACTGTATTAAAAGCAATTTATTCACAAAAGAATATTTAAGTATCTCTCATAATTAAAATTAAGGATATATTTAGTAAGTTTAGTACAGAAACTTTATATAGAAAATACAATCAAAATCAGTCCTATAAAAAAACCTTGATCTGAAAGATGTGGATAAAGGACTTTATTATACCATTCTCTCTGCTTAGAAAAATGATTGAAATTTTTCATAAGCATTTTCAACAATCAATACTTTTCTTTCAGATATACTCAAATTCAGTTGAATTTCCTATTTGATGAACTAGTGCTCATTTATTTTTTAAAATATCATACTTTATTTATAAAATATCATTCAGTTAGAAATAATAAACATTTTCATAAAATGTAACAAATGTTTTCTTCTAATTCCAAAACCAGAACTAACTAATAATTGTAGAATGTCACTTAGAAGCAATTACAAAATAATCAGCTGTTATTCTGTGTATGTTTATGTTTTCATTTTGGCTAAATCTTATTCCTTAAAAACTAACAGTAATTATTATATTTAATATCTTATTGAAACTCTCCAACTCTTAATACAAACCTTGACAAATTTCTAATTACTTTCTTAAGTTAGCCATGAATAAGCCTAAGTTTCTAAATTTGTGGGCAGTGAAACCTATTTTACTGTGTCAATAAGTGAAATTCAGGTACTAAATAGGTCATTCACTGTAGGTAGACTCATGAAATGATCAAGATCCTGGACAATTAACACTATACAAAATTAATTTTATAAGATATGTTTTTAAATAATTTAGCATCAAGTGTATGGTTATTTGAATATACAGTAAACCTTACTGTATTTTTTATTCTGTATTTTCTACAAAACATCCTTAGGAAAAACTAGACTTGGAAATTATAAGAAATTCAGAGAATAATTAAAGGCTGGATCTTTTACATGTAATTTTTAAATGTAATTTTTCTTAGAAAAAAGATTCTGCAAAATGTCAGTGAGTGAATGTATTTTTGATGTTTGAGCAAAGCATGTCGCAATAAAACAAATGTCAGCCATCTCACTTAGGTAACACTTTACAAATGTAGAACTCTTGAGAGAGGACAGAATACTGGGGAGGCTAAAGTGTGCCGTTCTGCCTTGCTCCTTTTGATCCCCGTCTGTTCTCCACAGGTGGTCTGATGGGTGGAGACCTCACCTCCGGTGCAGGCACCAGTGCAGGTGAGTGGAGACTTCCGTCCTGCTGTGTGTATCATTGTTCAGGGTTCCTTTACTGGGAGATCTGCAGGAAGTAAATCTTGAACCAAGTAAAGTTGAGAGATCTGTGAGAGGCATGGAAATATGACCCCAAGAATTTCTAATGCACTTTTCTGAGCAGGAGTGGCCAGATAGTCATTTAGAAGAAAAATGTTTATTAACTAGAACTGACCTTACTGAAACTTCAACGAGTCAATGTAGAGAACTGAGGGCTCTGATCAAATCAATTAAATTCTAAATACCATGTCTAGACTTCAGTGCCTATACCCATCCTTGCCATTTGAGGTCCCGGTTAATCATTTCACGTTCAATGTGACTCACTTACTACCCAGAGAAGTACCAAACTCCTCTACATTTCTAAAAGAGAATACAAAAGAAAAAGGAGGGGTGGGATTACAATCATTTAATGGTAATTTCATAAACTAAAACCGTATTTGGTGTTAAAAAGAGGTCTTGGAGAATGTAAATATAGTGCAGACCCCCAAAAAGCACTTTAATATATTTAAGCTTAATAATACCATCTTTCAGCATGGCTTGTTGTATCATAGTGACATCTCTCCAGAGTTTCATGTTAATTCATATCACTGTGACTATTCAGATATTGATGGCATTATCAATTCAGAGGCAAAACAGCAAACAATATGTTTTAATGCTAACTTTATTGGCATAACAAGTAACCAGGTTAATTCCTGCAAGCTGGAGCATGCTATACATTTAAAATAGGAGGCAGGCATGAATGACACCAGGTTATGTTTGAAATGTCAAAAAAAATCAAGTTTATTGGAATATCCATGGACAGCCTAATTAAAATATTTTGCCAGGGTCCAATATAATAGCCTGCTAATTATAAGAAAGAAGAAAAAGAAAATTGGCATATGAAAACATTTTTACAGATATGTCCATTAGGGGTAATGTGTCTCACTTCTGATGTTGGCTCTTCCCTAATTCACTGAGTAATGAAGAAAAAGTATTAGAAGTATACAGTGAATTAATAAGCAGAGTTAATGACACTCCTTCCTATTTTATCTTTCTTTTAAAAATTAAAATCAAATTAATAAGTAGACTTCATGTACTATTTTGCTGGATATTGAAATATGTTCATTTTTCCCCTCAAAAATTATTTTTTTAATTTTATTTTTTTATTTCTTTATTGATTAAGGTATCACCTATTTGTCCTCATCCCCCCCATTCTTGATGCCTCAACATTGCAGAACCAGATCCAAGCCAGACCAATGTCTCTTGGATTTAAGTCTCTGGCAATCACTAAGGTTAGCAAGAATGGTGGGGACTAAGCATTGGGTTGTCACAAATACCAAGAAAAAATAATATCAGGAAAATGCTTTAGATGTTACGGCATTTTATCCGGTATCTTGCTGCATCCATTTGCTTGCTCTTATTGGAACAGGCAATAGTGGCAATGAAAGTTATTAGAAGTAGTAGGAAAAAAAAAAGAAAAAGAAAAACACGTGGAGTGGGGGGAATGAGTTACTCAGCTTTGATGGAAGTGGCCTCTTATTACTGCTTAACAGCTAGAATGCATTAGAATCCTATATTGAAGATGAGAAGTGCTTGGTTGTTCAATTATGCTGTCATTGTCAATTGCCTGACAGTCCGCTAAGTTTAATGGCACTCCAGGGACGGAGAAGGTACTCAATCTTGTAAGCATAAAAGTTAGCCACATAGAGGTTGTACGTCACCGAACTAAAAAAGTCTCACAAGCTTACCAAATTCATCCCTCCTATTTCAGGACGCCTCCCGTAGGCATGAGAATCTTCAGTTTCAAAAATAGTCTAAGAAAACAGAAAGGAGAAGGCTCAGTGGCTCCACCTTCATGCTAATAAGTATTATATTTTGATGACCGTATCCTGTAGCCATGGGTATACAATTTTCACAGTTTCTCTGTAGTTGTGAAAGAATTGCCTCCCCGCTTTCTTAAAAATAGAGGAAGGAGCCCTTTCTAACGCCGGTTCCAGGGAACACCTGTTGTAGATGCCAATTAGCCGTGAGCTTAGCTGTCATGTCCCGCTCACAGGCACAGCGGTCTTCCCTTCTTTCTCACGCTGGACAGGATCATATGTCAGAGCCGAATATATCTGTGCTGATGTCAGAGAATCACATAGCACCGGGGGAAACAAGGCCAGCCAGAATGTCTCTACATTTTCAGAAAAGAAAACTGAAACGAAATGCCAAAAGATACCTTCCATGTGTGGAATACTGTCATTGAAATACAAGGCCTCCGATAAAGTGAGAGACTCTGAGGCCAAGTGGCAAGGCTGCAATTAAGTTCAATAATCTTCCATCGTTTTGGTATTTTTTGTTTTCAAAATCAAATCATCTGAACTTGTAAAAAGTCTTGAGAGGGAACGAAGTAAATTCAGCTGTGTGCCTATGAATACCAAAAGGCCCAAGAGGACAGCGTTCTCTTGTTCAGCTCAGCTCAGTCAGAAACTATAGCATCTTTCCCATCCAGTCCCTGAACCATCTCTCTTCCTCCTGCCATCATCCAGCAAGGCGCTCAGTCTTACAGCCTCTGCCATCAAGGCATTTCCTCCCTCTGCAGCTTTCACTTCATTGTTATCCCACTCCCCTGGATCAGGTTTATATCAACAACCAGGCCCCCTAATTCATCTCCCTGCTTTGCTTTGCATCCCACACAATTCTCATCAAAAACTGATTAGTCTTTCTCGAAGCTTTAAACTAATTATAGGTCATCATTCATAGGCCTAAGATCCGGCAATGGCTTCCCAGCTTTTTCAGAATTAACCAAGAACCTCTTATCTCTGGCCCAAGGTGCTTTCCAGTTTTACTCCTTCTTACCTTCTGCCATCAAGAACCCTACATTGCAAGTGTATGATAGCAAACATTTAAATTGCTCTTCCTGGGTGCTTTACAAAAAGGAACTCATTTATTCTCATCACAGTCCTTTAAAATAGATATTCTGGTGATGCCCTTCTATAAGACAATGGGGCTGAGGCACAGAGAGGTTAATTAATTGGCGAAGGTGGAGCCCAGGCAGTCTGTCTTCAGAGTCCAGGCTCCTAGCCAGCTACGTTGTTTCCACTTTCCAGATTGTGCTGAAGCTGCTTGCCTTCACGTATGCATTCCTAGCACTCCTGCTTCAGGCTCCTGAGCATTCCTCAGAATTCAGTTCAGCCATTTAGGAAACCCTTTTCTGTCTCTCCCTGAAGGAATTATGCACCTCTCCTCTATTCTCCCGTGGCAGCCTGTACCTACACTACTTATCTCACTGCATTGTAATTGCAGTCTGGGCATATTTCTCTCTCCTGGATACTCAACCCTCAAGGCAAATTGTCTCTTATTCAGTTTGTAATCCCAGCTTGAAGCATAAAAGATAGCACGTGGCAGATACTCAGAAAACGTTTGTTAGCTGAATAAAGGAAATTTTGATCTTATAGACATACATTTTTAATAGTGTTGCCATAAAAAACAAAAATAATATTTCAAAGAAATTATGTAACTTTAAATAAAAAAGATATGCCCTCTATTTGTAATTCAATAAGTAATGTATTCTTCTGATACTGTATACACTGAATAATGAATTAATTACTTGATTAAATGGCTGAGCGCCATTGGCCAATAAAAATTTACTAACTTCTCTAATATACTTAATAGAAAACCCATAGAGCTAATATATAGCAGTAAATGAAATGTGGGTTGGTATCTCATACCATCGTAAATCACCTCTTAAAATAATGAACCTCTTATCACTTGAAGCAGTTTGAAAGATAAAGACAAGTGGAAATAAAGAAGGAACAGGATGGGGTTGTACTCTAGCTATAAGAGAAATATACAGCAAGTCATTATAATACATTAGTAATAGTGACATTTCTAGGTTTCAGTTGACAGTTATTCATCCACTACTTAATCCTTTTCTCTCAACAACCAAAATGAAAAGTCACTGCTTTTAAAATTACATTTTGTCATATCTCTGCACATTAAAGCTTTTAGCATGCTAATCTCAGTGGTTATTGATGATTGTAAGATCAAGCTCAGTTGAGTTTTCATCATCATTAGATTTAATACAAATAACTATTAGAACAGAAATGTCTTGTGTTGGATTATTCACTGTCCTATTAATACCCTTTGTTTTGACTTTGAAAACATGGTTTCTTTTTATGAGTAGGAAGTACAAGTATTATATACTCAAGGATTTACTGATTGGTGATTGAGACTGGAGAGAGAGAGAGAAAACCTTCAGGAATTGCTGAAGTTTTAAGAGAATTTTACAATCTACATAGCTATTCAACAATAAAGCAAAGGAGATTTATGTATATTGGTTAATAATTTTAATTGGCATTTATTGTAAATTAGATATAATTTTATATAAAAAGAAACTAACAGCTGTTATTTTGATTGTCAATTGTTTACTATTTTATGCATTTGGTTGTCAAGCATTGTCACTTCCAGAATGCTTAATTTATATCACTGACTACATGGAGACTTGGTGGCAGTGAATAAGGAGACCTGGCTTCCAGACTCTGAAAACACTCTATCTAGCAAGACCTTAGATTTAGAGCCTTTGCATTTAGTACTCACATTGGGAATAATACACAAATATCTATAGTGTCCACTTATAAACAATGTGTTATGATTATATAATAAAACTTTAATTACATGACTTCTTTTGAAATTCATTTAGCATTGAAAAATAAATGTTTATTGTGTTATAAAATGGAACTTAAGTGAGGAGGCGAAAAGGTCATACAATGTCTATTATTCTTTACCAGTACAATTGTTTTTCAAGTTTTTGTTTTTGAGAATACTTACCAAAAATTTCTCGGCTGACTCTCTTATTAGCCAAAAGACTTCTCTGAAATTCTTACTCAGTAATTTAAAATATCAGTGAAGTTGTTAAAAATTTAGTCTAGAAGGATTTGCTTTAACAAGTTTGCATTTTTGTTGCCTAACAAAACACAAATTCAGGTTACAATATTCAAAAAAGGGAGAGGGATATCATTTAATTGCTCTCAAATAAAAAACTACTTTTGTTATGATAGAAATATATTTTATATTACTTTTTGAAATATTAAGCAGCATGTGAAAGAAATCTAAATTAATAGTTGCATTGTATTTGAAAGTATTCTATTAGTTTGATTTGTTCTGGGGAAAAAAATCAGAGTTCATTTGCAGTTTTACCTTGGGAGTTCACCCAAAACACAAATAAAGATCCAACGGCATTACTTTTAGTATCTCTGAAATTAAGTAACAAAGATATTTTTAACACAAACCAAGGTTATCTAGATATATTAAGGGCGAAAGAAAAAAAAATTTAGTCTTATGGTTGGATGATCTACAGCATGAGCCACTGCCAAGAAAATGTGTCCACCTTCCATATTCAAGACCTAAAAAATTACAAATAAAGAGTACTTTCACACCATTCTCTAGGGGCCGATGTTGAAGTAAGAGAGGCAGCTTAGAGAAAAGACAAATGAAAATGTTACAGGCTAAGTCAGGGTACCATAAAGTCTGCTTTCAAACATTTTGTTTTGACTTCATTATTAAGACATTTGATTTCTATAGGGGGGAAAAATTTTTATTTAATTATAACTTCCTAGAGTGCTTTAACAGATTTTAGAGTCCTTTGTAAAACATGATTTCTGATCTCACAAATTGTCATTGTTATCCCCTATCGTCCTGTTACATTCAGTAAAGCAATGTGAAAATTGATCTCTTCACTCGTATTTCATTGCTTTCACTTAGGGATATGGCTGAAAATAAATTTTTGATGATTTTTAGTATCAATTCAGGCAGGTAATATTTTCTCGTAAATTATTAGTTTTTACTCAAATTTTCTTTTTTCTCTTAGTCTTGTTTTTTGTACACTATTGGTTTCTCTCTTTCCTGTTTTTAAGATCACCTTAATGCTTTATTTAGAGATAATATAGAAAGAAAAACTCTTCTCAGAATCATCAGTGATTTGAAATTGTGCATCAACAGACAGCAGATGCTGAAGGAGAGATGTGGTTAAAAAACCCCTCTTTTGGAAATCAATTTTTTACCTACCAGGGACTTTTCAGGACTTCAAGGCTGTCGGCCAAGAGTATAATTTGCTGTTTTTAAATAAAACTTTGCCAGAAACTTAAATTTTACGTTAGACTTACATAGTATGTTTCATTTGAATTTCAATTCAAAGCCTTATAGTCATGATACAATCTTATATTTGAAAGATAAAATCAAATATATTTAGTTTAAAGTAAACTAAAGAAAAGTATTGTACCAAAACCTTGGATAAACAATTTCAATTTTTAAACTACAGTTGTGTCACTAGGTAGATTTATTAAGGGGGTGAGGGGAAACACCTAGTCTTCTGGTTGGTTATTATTGCTCCATTTTAATTATTTTAACCAAACTTAATATTAACTTGTTTTAACCTCCTTTCACAATTTTGTTTACCTTAGACTCCACTTACAACCTGCACTAACAGTAAAGGACTGATTATGTTCTATTTATAGAGTGGGGACAAGGGGAGCTCTGCTATATTAATAAAGATTATCATAGTAATAATAGCAAATCCAAATCTATATTCAATTTACATATTAAAATACATTCATTTACATCACAGTCGTGAAAAAAGGAACCTTTAGTTGCATATTAAGCAACTCAAAGAAAACTGTGAAATCATGGGCTAAGAATTTTGCTCAAGCAGTAATGTGGGAAAATATTCCAGAAGCAGCTATCGAGAATAATAAGATAATCAAGGAAAATATGTGATATCTGGGTTATTTTAGGGATGACAGTATTGCCCTCGGGAAGGCTGTGAATTCCCATTTTGCAGGATTTTTGTGAAACTTAAATGAGGTAACCAGTGCATGGCACCTAGCAGTGTCTGCCCCAGAGCAAGTGCGTGTTAATACGTTAGCTACTGTTAGCATTACAGTTGTTTATATTTATGTTTCCTAAGCAAAAACAAATAAATAAATAAATAAAGCTTAGTGGAATGCAGTTCCAGTAACATTTACTTGTTGTGCAGGGCACTAGCAGTTTCACAGCGATGGCTGCTAGGCCCCTGCCCTCAAGGGTGGGGGTGAAGGACGAAGGTTAATAAAGCCGAGGCAGAGTGGGAGCACCGCGCAGTGCCAGGCAACACATTTCACTTTGCACGTTATGATCTTCTGATGAGTTCGCAGCAGAGTAACTGTTCAAACCACAAGTAATTATTCATTCTCTTCTGTCACGTTCTCTCTAATTTATACTGTCTCAATATTTTTGTTTATGAAAATGGCTGGAAGAATGAGCGATTGTGTCAATAATGGAGACACCCCCTCATTCTTAGCAAAGAGACAGCCCCAAAAATCACAAGAAGTGAACAATTAAGTGAGTCATCAATCTATCATTCATCGTTAAGTGGAATTTTCTGAAGATAGTGAGGCTCAATATCATTTTTTATGGTGCAATTAAAAGCTATCCCTGCAGTAAATCAGTATCGAAGAAGCAGAACGATATTTTGAGTGCCCCCTTTGCACCGGAAACATCCGATTGTCAATTTTTCTTCCTTGTTTGCAAAAGGAGCCTTTATTCAGAGAGAGAGGGAGAAATATCAGGATGCATTCTCAATCTGAAGCATCTGGCTTTTGTCATAAGGGGGTGGAAGGAGTCTGTGTTTGGGATTCAAACCAAAGCTCTCCTACTTACTGACAAGTCACAGAAGCTCCTGAACCTCAGTTTCCTCATCTGTCAAAAGTCTGGGTGATTCTGCTTAACCCGCATGACGGTTAGGACGCATGAATGAGCAAATGGCTTGCAGCAGAAACCTACTTTATGATATGGGCTCTTGATCTTTGGAGAACAGCTCAGTAATAAGTAAAAACTCTTTACTTCTGCCTCCCAATCCAGAGCTTATTGTATTTTAATTTCAGTATCTAGTTGGCAGAGAGACTTAATTTCACAAACGGTACTAAGCAAAAGCAAACCAAGGACAAGCGGGATAGATATGGGATCCATGAAGGTCTGGTTCGGCCTCAGGGTGACATGGTCAAGCCGAAGAGATAAGTTTCTGTGTAGAATGTCTGCTGCCCTCTAACTGTTACAGCCAAAAATAGTCTTGGCTTTGGTGTATTCTTGGGGTATTTTTCTGAGAATACACCACAAAGGCTCTGAGGTTTCACAGGAGTCTCTTCATAGTCTAACATTATGCATTATTATATTATTTCCCTAAGAAACCCCCAGATAGAGTGGAGCAATTTTATGTTTAGGAATCTGCAATCAGCAGTCTTTACCAGGATAAGAATCAGAAATCTGCTCTGCAAACCCCCGTTCTGCAGGAGGCATATTGAAATTTTCATCATTCCCAGATTTCTGACCTCCAGATGTTTTGTGGTTGCCTTCTCCCTTAGAGCTATCCCATGAAAAAGGTCTCCTTTTCTCTAAAAACAAAAAATAAATAAAAATTAAGCAATAAACTATGATTCACAACAGCTGAATAACTTATAGTTCCTAGTGCTCTTTTCCCTCCTGAATCCTCACCCAAAGATATGTTTATTGATTTTTATTTTTGTTAGTGAGAGAAGAAGGAGGAGAAAGAGAGAGAGGGAGGGAGAGAGGGAGGGAGGGAGGGAGGGAGGGAGGGAGGGAGGGAGGGAGAGAGAGAGAGAGAGAGAGAGAGAGAGAGAGAGAGAGAGAGAGAGAGAGAGAGAGAGGAAGAAAGAAAGAAAGAAAAAGAAAGAAAGAAAGAAAGAAAGAAAGAAAGAAAGAAAGAAAGAAAGAAAGAAAGAAAAGAAAAGAAAGAAAGAAAGAAAGAAAGAAAGAAAGAAAGAAAGAAAGAAAGAAAGAAAGAAAGAAAAACATCAATGTGAGAGAGAACCCGCAAGGGTTGCTCCTGTTTGAGCCCTAACTGGGGATCAAACTTGAAACCTAGCCAAAACCGGTTTGGCTCAGTGGTAGAGCGTCGGTCTGCAGACTGAAAGGTCCCAGGTTCGATTCCGGTCAAGGGCATGTACATTGGTTGCAGGCACATCCCTGGTAGGGGGTGTGCAAGAGGGAGCTGGTCAATGTTTCTCTCTCATCGACGTTTCTAGCTCTCTATCTCTCTCCCTTCCTCTCTGTAAAAAAATCAATAAAATATATTTAAAAAAAAAAAAAAAACTTGAAACCAAGGTCTGTGCCCTTTGTACATGTGTTTGTGTACAGGGTAATGCTCCAACCCACTGAGCCACCCGCCAGGGCCTGGCTCCTTTAACAGGGTTTCACACATTCAGGGCAAAGTATAGGTATGACTGAAACTTAGACGTTTATAATATTTTTCCACTAAAACTATTGTGTCACTTCCAGTAGAGTAGTGGGTTGCATGAACAAGTCTACTATATAATTTAAAAGAATTTTCTGTGAAAGTATGTACGTTTATTTGAGGTATAAAAGAATTTTTGTGTTTATTTTTTTTAATCTTTATTGTTGAAAATATTACATATGCCCCCCTTTTCCCCCACTAACCTCTTCTAGCCCACCCCCACTCCCCACCCCAGGCCTTCACCACTCTATTGTCTGTCCTGATAATAGAAAGTAACTTACCTTAAAACCTTTAAAAAGTCAAATGTAAAATTAATTGGTGGTGGTGAGCATTATTAGGTATGTGGCATCTCAAGTTTAACAAGACAGTAACTGTGTAAATGTTTTCAAAATTGTTCTAATGGGAAAAAAAAGCAAAACATTTAGTTTGGTAAAACATTTTGATGAAGTACAAGCAGAAAATCAATTAGAGTTTCAACTATATGTTCAGTTTAATCTGACCAGTTTTCCTGTGGCAGTTTGCTTCAAATTCTAAAAACTGAGATACCATTAACAAATTCCTGAACAATTTAAATTTTATACCCCTATATATAATTAGAAATTGTTTTCCAGATAACAACTAATAGTGGATACTGTAAAATACTGGGCATTTCAGTATCATTGTAAGTGGTTTGAGGGAGGCTTGTATCTTAAATTGGCAATAGATAGGTAAACATCTTTACCCTATGATACAGGAGAGATGATTGACTATGATATTGTAAAATTTACTTTTAAAAGCATATTTCATTATCCACTTGAATAGCACATCGAAAGTTCAACAGCTGCTTTTGACATTTTGTGTAGCTAAACCCAATATTTCCTGTTTGTAAATATTTATTTATTCAGAGGGAGAGCAGAAATACATCACCATCCTGTGCCTCTTATATAGGGGTGGGCAAAAGTAGGTTTTCTGTGCCATTGTGACATTCTTTTGAGATAATAAATCTATTGTAATGATCATACCCTGCAGGTCTTTTTTTCATATGAGCAGCTCTAAATTTACTCTGCCCAGCCCGTGTAAGTCCAGCATCTTCCGAACCAGAACAGTGGTTATGATGGCCAAGTTGACCGTGTAAGGTCTCTCTCGAGCTTCCACATCACCTCTGGCTCAGGAGAACCTTTGAGTCGCAATGTCCCTGGGTCTCACACTTTATCTGCTCCCCCCGTCTCTTTGTATTCCTGCATTTTAGAATGAGATTTGACACAGACGGGTTTTTAGAATCTCAGAGCGTGACTGATTCTCAAGGTGTGGACTCGGAACACACTGCTGGGTTCAAATCATAGTCCCACAGTTTGATAGCTGTTTGGCATTGGGCAAGTTACTGGACCTCTCTGTTCCTTATTTTTCTCATTATGTAATCCAAGGAATCTATGAGTACTTCATAGGATTGTTGTTGTGAGGATTTAAAGGTGTTTTGTATCCACATATACTAGCAAACACGCATACAGCAGTTACTAGGTGCTTGGTGCTATCCTGGGTACTTAATGTGTATGTTTTATGTTGTTACTAGGATTGCTAGATAACACTATATGAAGGGTTTGCTGTTATTCATATTGCACAGTCAGGTTGGTGATGGCTGCCTCAGGCAAGTGTGTGGGAGTCTTTAATTCGGATTACTTTTATGCTTCTCTCTCACTAATGAAATCACTTAGCATTGAGAAAAGTAAGGCTCAGTGTGGTTAAAGGAGCTCTGATGGAGACCTCATGACTAGAACTTGGATTTATCTACTTTATCTTTTTTGTTGTTGTTGTTCTTGACTCCCCTCTGCCTGGTAAATCTTCCCATCTCTGCTGCCTCAGTCAGACCTCATTCCGCCTGTGTTCCATAGCAGGTGCGTCCTAACCGGTTTCCCTGCGGCACCCTGTCCCCCTTTAATCTATCCTGTCCACTGTCAGGATTGTTATTTTCCTCACATTCAGAGGTAAGGATGTCACTCACCAGGCACAAATGAAGTTTGGCTGCTCATTTTCTATAGTATAAAATGTAGTAGAAAGTCTATGGTATAAAGTTATCATGATCTGAGAGGCTCTTGTTAGCCAAGTCTGGCCAGGAAGGGGCAGAGGGGAGAGGGGGGGAGGGACCGGATGATGTCCCGACTTTTTCATATTATATCGTGGCTAAGTAGTTTGTCTCATTGGTATACTTGGTCATCAGTATGTTATCATCTAAAGAAGAAAATTTGCTCAAGTAGCATAAAGAGAAGAGTCTCTCCGTGTTTGAAATCAGCAAGTTACTCTACATTTTCTGTTGCCTTTTCACATTCCTTCAGTAACTTAACTTTTTGTGCCATTCCTGGATAATTCCTAACTCTTCAACATATGCTGTGTATCATTTGTGAGCACTTGAAACACTTAAAGAGCTAATATTCTGCATGGTATTGCTGCCTCTGCAGCGGGGTTTTGGAGGGGAGAGAGTCCAGGGTGGACTGAAATTGTCTGAAAGGCATCATGAAAGAGGTGGGACATCAGTTGATCCTTTAAAAAAATGAATTTGCATCAAACAGAAGAGCAGACACAGGTTATGAGACTGCAGGAACAAACACTGAGGCATTTTCAGAGGCCTTGTGCTTGGCCGTGGCCACCGGAAATTAGGTTAGATAGATAGAGTGGGTCAGGCCCAGGGCACAGCCCAGCAGTGTTACATGTGATCTGAACAAGGAACGTGATGGAAGCAGCACTTTACAAAGCCTTCTCTGGGTGAGCTGGGACTGTGCATTAGATTTAATATCATCACATATATGCACATAAGCTTACATGGGGTTATTGAAAGACCTAGTCAAATGGCGTTAAAAGCCTAAACCAGGAGAGAGGCATTTTTGAAGGAAAACTAACAAGATTTGGTACCTGATGGGTTGGAAGAGGGAGAAGGAATAGTCAAAATGACAGTTTGGGAGACTGAAAAGATGATTGTGCCAATGAAAAATATTAGACAGGATCCATAAGGACTAGTTTCTGTTTTGTGTGGATTCATTTTATAAGCTTGTATTTGTAACTAAAAGTTCCAGAAAAGAAAAAGAAGAAAAAAAAAAAGTAAAAAGACTCATAATGTCTACATATCCAAATAAGAGAAAATTTCAGAACTTTGGGCTCAAAGAGAGCTACATGCTCAATTGAGCTCTGTGAGACAAGCAGAATGTCCTCCTCAGGACAGCTTATGCCAGGAATATGTTCTTTGAATTTACAACTTCTTAAAATAGGAGTCAATAAAAAAAAATTAAATAAAAAAAAGGCAGCAAGTGTTTTCAAGTTAACCAGGGAGAGAGAAAAAAATGTTTTTTCTCCTAACACCACATTTCAAGTTCTGTATATTTATGCTAGTTTTAATGTGAGTGTTTAGAAACTTGTAAGCAATCGAGATAGGTTCTTTTATCCTTCATGCAAATTACATTGTGAATGCTTAAATTGTTTTATGTTATGTGGAACAATATTTTTAATCAAATGAACTATAAAACAAACTTACTCCAAAGTTGGTCTGTTCTTCATTTTCTTATAATCTATAATCAGGAAATCCAGTCACTCATGCTTTATAATTTTTGTGCTTTTAAGTTGCTCAGGGAATGTGACATCTGCCTACAGTCACGTCTAAATTGATAATTGTTCAGGCAGAGGGTCATTTTAAAACGTAGCATGAAGGAAGGTTGCATCTGCATATTAGGAGGTTATTGGGAGGTGGTGCTCCCCACCTCCCTGACCCCTAACTTTGAACTGGCCCATTCTCTTTAGTGAACGTACCTCATGTAGGACAGCAGCCTCAACTCGGGCCACAGCCCTCTGAGTGAGGAGGAGGCCGCGGTTTCCGAGCTGGTTTAAATGCAGGCTCCTCTTAGCAGCAAACCGCACGCATGTATTCATCATTGATTTTGAAATGATAGGTTTCTATATCACTGGTTTAGGATCCACAGTCTTGCATTCTTGAATCTATATTATGCCAGAATAACAACTTGGTGGCTGGAAACAGAAATGGTGATTATGCGGCTCCAAAATGCTGGCTGGCACAATATGCTAAAAAGAGTAGAAATTCGCCAGGCAAAAGCCAAATTTATTTGTTCTTAAAAATAACTTTATGCTCTAAAAATATGAATTTAAGAAGTGTCATCGCGGTTCAAAATATTTTACATTCAATATGCGAACACCTTAAAATAAGAGTAATCTTCTGAAATGGCATAATTTCTAAATAACAGGAAATATTCTAAGAGGAAAATAGAACGCTTTTCACATTTTTTTTTTTAAGATCTGAGGCATTTATTGGATTAAAAAAACTAAAATGTATGTTTAGTTAGGGTGTTGTTTTTTTTCCCTACTGCTGGCCCACATTTTGTTTAAAATGTGAGCAAAAAGATGTAGGCTTTGTTGGAATTTCTCAGCGTTTACTGTAGAAAATGTTTGTTTAAAAAAAAAAAACACAACCTTTTCTCAGAGGCTCCGTGAAGCATTTCCATTTTCAAACACTGGCCCAGTGCTCATCATATCACAGGACAACACATTTCATGCAGTGGTTTTACTTCCTTTTAGCAAAATAACTCCTCCATGCAAACCAGTATCGCTGTCTACCAAGCCGGGGTTTTAGTTTCTTCTGATCTAGTCAAGCTTCACTGCACTGCTTAACTGACTCCCCCACCCCCCTTCTTTTGAAATTACCCAGCTAATTTTCCATTTGATTGTTTGTTTAAACCAGGTCTCACGTAGACTTAATAGATAAGTGGCGTATGTATTTGATATCTCAGTGTGGACTTCAGCTGACAGGAAAGCAGTGTAGATTTTGTCTTGGTTTTCTCATTCTCTTTTTACCCAATAGAATCTATTAATTAAAATGAAAGTCCTAACATATCCTCAATAACGATTCAGTAAAACACGTTCAATATAAAATTCCTCTAAGCATTCCAATTTATCAAGCATTTCTCCACGAACAGACTTTTTGTAATTCTCCTGGTGATGAAAGGTAAATGTATTTGTTTCGTATAACAAGTTTTGCCACGGAAAGCTGTCCAAATTCACTGTAAAAGAAAATTTTGGCTTGGGACATATTTAGCAGGCTTTAGGAAATTTAGCTAAATTTCTTGAAGTTTATTATAGAAGAGTAATTTACATTCAAATTCAACCAATATTTTTTAAACAACTACTGTGTAACTCAGAGCAAGTTTAAAGGGTATTTTGTTTGTTTTGGGTTTTCTTTTTCTTCAGGGAGGATTTTATGTGTAATCCAATTGACAGATTTAATCTTGTAGCTATTTGTTATATATTCAGCCTGTTTTTTCATGCATAAAATGAGACAGGTAACTGAATGGATATAAAGAACAATTGTGCTCTACGCAGTGTGCCTCCAATAGAATCTAATTCACAATACGTTCCCATAAATGCCTCCTGAAATGTACCTGTGCTTTGCCTTCCCAGTTCTTGGTCACCTCCAGCTCAGACTATCACAGTAGTTTCCAGACTGGTCCACATTTCCAGGCCTTCCTGATCACAGGCTATCCCAATACCAGGACATCTTTCTATCCACTGAGAGGTCTGAGTTCCCTCTGCTCCACAACCTTCATAGATCTGCATTTCCACCATCTAAACCCAAGACCTGTTAGCTTGGGATTCAGGGTCTCCACAGTCCAACCTTCAAGTCCCTCCAGTGACCCCAATATTCCTCTTCTTTCATGGTTTCCCTTCTAACCAGGTGTGACCCTGGCTGCTCTGGAAAGTCCCACCGTGGCCCTTGCCCAGGGCCCAATCACAAGCCCAGCGTATTTTACTATCTCGTCTCTTTACTCAAGACCCACATCAATTCCTGCCTCTTACATGAAACTTTATTGGTTAATCTCTTTCCTCAGTAACACTTAACCTGGATTGCTCTGCAGGCACCTCACCCCAGGCTGTTTATAAGTTTGCACGTGCATATGCTAAATTAACACAGAGAAATAGCAGGGCCTTTGAGGACTGAGGCCTGGTCATTGCTTCCCCACTGGGTAGACACAGTGTCTATCATTTGCCCTGGGGTCATAGATATTTGTGTTTTGCTGGAATGACAATGGTGACAATAGCAAAGAGGTTGACTGTCTCCTTTAGAGAGCTGCAGCAAACAAGAGTCTAGTTTCCAGAAAGGATTGTTCATCAGGTCATTGATTCTGTTCTTCTCTGACCAGAGGTGGTGGAGGAAGCCAGCAAATGACTTTCTGCCTCTGCTCAGGTGGTACCGACTCCCTCCCCAGCTCTTCCTGTCATAGGCCCGATATTTGAATTATGAGAAATGGATTCCTGAAGATATCCATGTTCTATTAGTAGAGGTTAAACATCAGACCTTTTGGTGTTTGCATTAGATGGCTGTCCCTATGCTTTGGTGAATCAGTGTTTTAGTGGAGACATCGTCCCTTCATTTTAGTTCCTGAGAAGAGTCCTGGTTTTGGAAGTTCTATGTGAGCAGGAGAGACAGCCTCCAGGGTCGTACACTGCAGAAGAGACAGAAGAAAACCAAAAGGAGAAATTATTCAAAGAAAAGGGGAACTGAACAGCAAGCTGTGTGAGAGGCGTTGCCTCTGGCATGTCCTAGAAATTATAGTCTTGCTGTATGCCCTTTCTTCGTTTAAGGACACACAGACACACAAAATAAAACTCAAACCATTGAACTGAAAGAGTGAGTCACTCCAGCCAGGCCTCTGCCCAGCCAGTCAATTAAAGTTCAGGACCAATTCTGGGCTCCTCTTAGACCTTGCATGACTGTCTGACTTTATTCCAGAATTTTTTTTTTACTAGAAAAAAAGCACACATATATATTGATTTCTCAGCTTTATGTATATTAGCTCTCTTCTCATTAAAAGTTTATACTCTTCCTTCAATGGAATAGTAAATAACTGATTGGGTTACTCTCCATAGGGAGGTTACGTTAGTCATCCAATTGTAAATTTCCAGTGTATGTGACTGTATGTCTTAGTCTTTTACCCTTTTATTCTTAATCTCGCCTAATATATTCTCTATATTTCTCCCTGAGCAGTTTCCTTGTTTTGTGTTAACAGGGAATGGGTATGGCAATCCCCGAAACTCACCAGGTCTGCTGGTCTCACCTGGGAACTTGAACAAGAATATGCAAGCCAAGTCTCCTCCCCCCATGAATTTAGGGATGAATAACCGTAAACCAGATCTCCGAGTTCTTATTCCACCAGGCAGCAAGAATACGATGCCATCCGTGGTAATGAAAAACTATATTTTAAATAAATATCAATAATGTTTTGCCTATGCGTTGCTATTTTTGCATTTGTCTAACTTTATGAATTACTTAAGTGCTTTCATAAAATGAATACATTAGTGCTATTGCTGGAGTCCTTTTTTGTATTTAGCTATTATTTCTGGTAACTGGTTCTCATTCCCTTTTCCACATAAAAAAAAAAAAAAGAGCCAACATCCTAGTGAACTTCACTATAGGAGTGGTGTTCTGGGGCAAAAGAAAACACTGCCTTTTAAAGCCTTCAGTTTATAATTAGAAAAAAAATAATAATTGCCTATTCTGCTTTTGGGACATATGGTTTGACCAATGGTAGAATCAAACTCACAGAATGAGGCATTTCATAACAGATTTTTATAATGTTGAACTATTTTTGTCCTCAAGGTAATGGCAATGAAAAACCTTTTTTTATAATTTCTAAATGAACTTTCTCCTGTTAAATGGCAATTCTCCTCCTGAGTATATTGCAGCGATAATGCTCAGTGTTTCATATGCCTATGCACTGCCTCAGTTCATCTTCCCATACCTCTGCTTCATGCAAAGAGTTACCCCACAAAAGAAAATTGTTTTAAAATCCTCAGCATTCTGAACAAGGTTATATTTCACAAAATAAATTTTTTTAAAGTTGTGGCACTTGTAAGAATAAAGAAGTGGGCTCCATGAAATGTAAATAATATCCCAGACTCTGCCGTTTTTCTCTTTCCTGGGTCTGCAGGGCTAAGCTAAGATGAAGATAATATGGTGGGACCAAATTCAGCAACAAAGAGACTTACATCAGTGTTCCCAAATGAGCTTTGCTTAAATGTGAGAACAAGATTCAGTAGACAATTTTAGATCATTCTGCAAACACATTTTTTTTTCTTTTTTCTTTCTGCGCTCTGTGGCAGGCTTCAGGGTAGAACAGTCCTGCAAGCTGATTAGTTTATTATGGCACAGTGCAGATTAATTTTGAATATCAACCAAAAAAAATCACATAATATGCAACGTTCCCTTAGGAAAAGACTGGGTCTAATAAATAAAATCTTCCACAGGGCCACAGCCAAGCAGTGTGGGCCTGCACGGCCGGCTGTCTCCATGGGCAGATTGAGTCCAAGTCCCATAAACCTGATGCTTTCCCAGGACCCTGTGAGAGGTCGGGCAGGCCTCTCCCTGGCAGCCACGTGCGGTCCTCCTCCTCTACCAAGCGGGGTTTCAAAGGACAATCCTTTTTATTTTTATTTTTTATTTTTCAAAATCTGATAGTGAAATAATGAAGGTGGAGACACTGACCTATGCTGAAAACTGGACAAATTGTCTTCACGTTTGAGACAAACAGCTCATTAAAGGGAAACAAAGAATGTCTTTGTAAGGCGTTATCTTTAGAGTCTGGGTTTTAGAACTCTCCAAACTGTTGGGTCTATCAGAAGATGCTTTTCCCAGTATGGGAAAGATTTTGCCCGGTTATAAATATTGGCAGACACTAATTTATAAAACTCCTTCCCCATGCTCTCAGTCTGAGGATGTCGACCTGCTTTTGGTAAGTGGTGAGAGGGCTTCCCTTACATGGCACGGGCAAGGAGAAATCCAAGGCGATGATTCTTAGGTGGAGTGGTAGCTCTCATAAAATGGGGAAATTGTCTAAGTTACCATAGTGTGTGCGCAGCGATTATATTGAGATACTGTTCATCTCAAGTATCACTCACAGGGGAAAGGGACGTCAAGTTATTCTTCTGTCTCAACTTCTGCAAGTGAAGGCCATGTTTTCAGTTTATTTTAGGGCTTCGTTTATAGCAAAATTCTAACACGCACACATGCACAGAGACATTAGTTATTTTAAACCAAAAAGATACTTCTTATTCTAAGAAATTGAAGTCTCATGATGTTTAAATGTATGTGAATCTTTAATCTCCTTGCAGCAAGGAGTTAAATATACATGTAGGCTGCTTTGCCATCTAGTTTGAGGGAAGTTTAGAAGAATCTGAAAAAAGTGGTCAGAGCACCACCTTCTGGTCAGAATATAGCATGAAACTCTACCGGTCTGCTCGACTGTCTATAGAACTAAAGATAAAACCACTTCGGTTGATTTTAATTTTTTTTTAATTTGCATTTGAATAAAAGCTGAAACAATGGAAGTACAGTATACATATTTCACCAGTTTTTAACATAGTCTGTTTTTACCCATAATAAAGCTATGCTACTTGTTACTAGTTCAGTTGCCTAGGAGATACTGATGTAATGGGTTTCTATGGCAACAACTGGTCTCTTGAAGGATTGTAAATGATAGGGTTGGCAGAGTTCATAGAGACACATGTTAACTGATTAATTTCATGAGATTTGTACCAAATTCTATCTTTATTTGCAAAACTAATACTGAAATCTAATATTTGTTACTTTTTTAAAAATTCCACCAGTAATGTCTTTTTATTTACTTTAAAAGAATCAAAGGATAAATAACTCCCAGTCTGCTCAGTCATTGGCTACCCCAGTGGTTTCCGTAGCAACTCCTACTTTACCAGGACAAGGGATGGGAGGATATCCATCAGCCATTTCAACAACATATGGTACCGGTGAGTAGCTTTGCCACATTCAAATATTAAATACTTTTTTATTAAAAAGCAAGATGAAAAAGATACTACCTTTTAGTTCATTAGGAGGCTTTCTTTATTACCTGTGGTGTTCAGAGCACTAAAACCACTACCTCTGACTTATTAAGACAACGTGAACATTCGAATTTTTTTAAATGACTGAAAGTGTCACTAACCCAAGCTGATGTCAATATAGTAGAACAATTTCAAGGAAAATGAGCTGTTCTTCGAAGTAATAGCTCACTTTCTCATGATTGTTTTTAAAATGTGTCTAAATCATCAAATATGTATATGCTGAAATAGCACATTGTAGTTCTAATAAACTAGAATTGCAAGTTGTATTACTTTGAAGCTTTCATTGAATGCTTTTTTTTTGGTATATAGTATATCTCTTATTTTTTATTTTTATGTTTTATTCAGGTATTATATGTGTACATATTTTACCATTGCCCCTCCAACCCACTCCCATACATGCCCTCGCCCACCAGTGTTTTGCGTCCATTGGTTATGCCTATATGCATGCATGCAAGTCTTTATGGTATATCATTATATATCTTTTAAATTAAAATTGTCCCTATGTTTTTCTCCTCTCCCCCTCACCCCTAAAGTAAAATAATTTATAACAGTCATTAAACAATCCTAAGAGAATACTTTTTAAATTGAAGACGTTTGTTCTCTTCATCGTGCGACGATTTCTGGATTCACGCCTTGCCTTGTTGTTTGTGTCTGATCTAGAGTACTCTCTGAGCAGCGCAGACCTGTCCTCTCTGTCTGGCTTTAACACCGCCAGCGCTCTTCATCTGGGTTCAGTCACTGGCTGGCAACAGCAACACCTACATAACATGCCGCCGTCCGCCCTCAGTCAGCTGGGGTAAGCAACGCCATTTCTTTTGTAATGCCCTTGTGGATGCGTTTTTAAACGACAAGTAGCGATCTCTAAATAATGTGCTCTAATGTCCCATTAGAGAGGATGTAAAATTCTACTCTATCAAAATCTGGAAGTAATTATCAGATCAATACCTTTCAAGTAGCTTAAATATTGTCTTATTCTTTCAAAGGAGGGGGAGCTCTGGGATAAGGACCTAAATTATTTTCCTATTGTTTCAGCCTATATTTATTTCTATTTCTCTCAACAATACATTTTTACTTAGTTAAGCTTTCACCTAGCTCATGTGGGACATAAGACAACATTTACAGTTATAAGTTCTTGGAGTTTTTTGAGATACTTGAGAAACCTTAGTCAGTACTAATGTTCCAGTAATACTCTTAAGATCAACTATTCTATTGAATAGTAATGTACTCATATACATGTAAATATATATGTAAATATCCATAGATATACTAATTATCTAAATTTTGAGTATAAAAGTCATTTTTATTGTTTTCTGGTCAGAAGATGTATATTTCTGCCCCCTTGTGGTAGTTTTGAGATATGTCTTTACCATAGAAATGATTCCCGTCATTAAACTATGGGATTGTCCAAACCTTTAAAAAGCCTCGACTTTACAATCACACTACGTATAAAAAAGTTTTTATTTTAAAGTTTAAAACCTGAATCAAAAATTAATAACTCAAAAACTGAAATTAATCTTCAAAAGAAAAGAGTGGGATGACATAATATATTTAAAGAAAACAAGCATTTATATTTTGGAAACATTCTATATGCCTACCTCACCTTAACTTTTCTGCTGAGCATTTGGTTAGAGTGGTTAACTAGTTCTACATTTATGTTTCTAAGGAGATAACGAGCATAAGATTCTGAGTAGAATAAAAATCACTGATTGATACCACAACTTTGTCTCTCTTACCCTTCCCCTGCCCCAGCAGCTTTCACTAAAATTGATGCCACATAGATTTGTGATTTTGGAGTGGGGTTTTCACCCATTCACCATTTGCTTATGTGCTTTCTACTCAATAGTCACTATTGTAGCAAAGCTAAACTTTCATATAAATAGTAAAATTCATTCACATGACAGTGTCACTCTGCTTTCTTGAAAAATTAACTAGCTAAGTTATTGCAAAAACTTTTTCAGGTAATTATCACTAGGTACATCATACCATCCAGGCAATCTTAAAATACATACATGTGGCATAACAGTGCTGTGACTCAGCTATGAATCCATGTACATGCTTCTTAGCAAAAATAAAGGTCGCTGTTTACTTCTCATTTTTCACAAAATTCATCCATTAGAGGACTAGATTTCCTTAGGAATTATCAATGTCAAAAGCTATATAATTTTCTCTGAATATGGTAATATCTGACAATTTGCACTTTACATATAAAACACATATTTATGTATTTTAATTACAGTTTTAAAATTCTCTTCTATTTCATGGGAAGAATCTAATTCTCTGTTGCTCTTGATAGAGGTTTCAGTAGTTGAGAAGGGGAGGAGGGACGGGACTAGAGAGGAAGTGAATTACAACAGCCAATCATGAAGCATTTTGTTTAGTTCTGATTTCTTTCCGCACCAATTCTCATGGTGCATAATTGAGTCTGAATTTGGTCTATGAGTTTTTATTGCACTTAATCACTTCCCTTATCCCTCAGACAGGATACACTTCCAGTCCTCCTAATTTTGGCCCACTTACCTACTTACTCTTCCTTCTTTTCCTGCCTTCTTACTCCCCTTGGGTGTCTCTCTTTTTCAGTCTCTCTCAGACACACACACAGACACACACACACACTCACACACACGTACACGCACACACACATGCAGAAAAACTTTTCAAGAGTAGGTTCCTTCAAATGGACTAGCTCATGCTCACATGATTAAGTGTGATACTCTTTTTTGACCTCCCCCCAGGTTGTAATATTTATGTAAAATGAACTATATGAGCTGCCTTTATTTCTCACAGTATAAATTAATTTTTAAAATTTGATTTTTTTTTCCCCTGGCTGAAATAGTTTCATATGCCTGTGTGGTGGGGTCACATTCTTTTGGTTAGATATAGCAGAGTAAAATATATTTCAGCCTGACCAAGATGGGCACCACAGTTTTCTCTCAAAATTAAAAAGTACTTTGTTCATGGAAATATCTTTAACTCTTCAAAACTATACTTTTAACATTGTCTAGTGCCTGGTTTAATCTAAGCACTTTAGACGAACGGCATAAATTGTTGTATGTGGGGAGCAGAGATCACTGGCAGGAGGAACTTGCCATCAAAGGCTAGTGAGAGTTGTTTGCATAGTGAGGTGTGAGGAAAAGACCCTTGAATTTTTAGGGCTTTTTCTCTCTCCACCTGAAACCAGGGCAGCCTGTTTTCTGGAAGCATTTCTATACATCATCTTTGTGGAGGTGGGTGTGCAAGACATATTGAGAAGAGATAACTTTGAATAAAGACGAATTTTAAAAAGGTCAATAAAATTTAGTCTGCTGGCCTAATTTCCAGGAGAACGCAGTAAGAAATTTGAATAAAACCATCCAATCATCTTTCATTTCTGAACAATGATGGGGAAGGGTAAGCGTCTTCCCAGTTGGAAGGCATTTGTAGAGGATGAAACCTAGCAGCAGGACTTGATATGTATGGGCAGTGGGGCTTCTGTCTTCCCCACCCACCTCGTTCTCACCCACACATAAGGGGTAGTTCAAAGGATCTATCTATCTGTGTCCACAAAAGTTTTGTTCTCAAGGACAAGTAAACCAACATCTGAACCCGCCCCACCCCCACCCCCACCCCGCCCCATACAGCTAAGTGATCTTTAAGGTTCCTTTTCCTTTCCAAGAAAGCACTTCCTCGATAACAGTGGCCAATCAATTACATTTCATTCTGTTTTGAATCCTCTACCACAGTGCAAGGAAGCGGATTCTCAGATATCACTGCCATGGTATGACTGTGCATTTAGTGCCCCTGGAACTACTCAAAATGCTTCATACATGCTTTCAGTGTAAAATGAAATGCCACCAAAAAAGGAACTTAGGCCTGTTTGTTTATAGGAAGGGATAAGCAGTAAGTGTTTTGTCTTTTTGAGGGAAGAAATACAGCAAAATGTGTACAAGCTAGTTGACACTGGGAGATAATGCAGCTTTCAAAAGTTGTGTTAAAGAAACAACATTTTGATTATATCACTTTTTGCTTAACTTATTCATATTAACTGCTTTACTAGTCCAAATCATCAGATATTATTTTTCGAATTTTCCATGCTCCCAGCCTGTGAAGACACAATTTAAATGTCAAAAGGCAGACAAAAGTATTTATGGATATGCCACATATTTTCAGACTCCTAATTCACATTCATTATTAAACAGCTGTGTGAGTCATTGTAAGAAGCATTTCATTAAATTTTAGTGAAATTATATTTTTTATCTAGAGCCAGGAAAATTCTTTCTTCCAGAAATCAAACGATGATTTCCTCTGACATCAAAATGAAGGATTAAGTGACATTGAACCAAGATAAGATAGCCCACCATTATGGATCCTTTTGAAACACAGCTCCACCTCCATTTTAATATCTTATTGACTAAAACATTACTTAATTAAAACTCTTAGAAAATTAGTATAGAGACTAAAATAAATTAGTGATCAAAAATTACATATTCTTGATATAAATGCTAAAACTGCTTTGATTCTATAAGATTATAAAAGGCCCTGACCAGCTTCAGGTTTGATCCCTGGTCAGGACACATACAAGAATCAACCAATGAATGCGTAAATAAATGGAACAACAACAATATCTCTCTCTCTCCTCTCTCTCTCTCTCTCTCTCTCTCTCTCTCTCTCTCTCTCTCTCTCTCTCTCTCTGTCTATATCTATCTATCTCCCCTTTCCTCCCCCTCTCCCTCTCTCTAAAATCAATAAATAAAAAGTTTTAATAAAAAGATCATAAAAGCCAGAGAAGGAAGGGCTTATTAGGGAAACAAATAATTCTCCTTTATGTTATTCTCAACATTAGCTCATCTATTAATAAGGGAAGGAAAGTAATTCTTTGCCAGTAGGTGGTGCTTTTGTATAAAACATCACTCAAAGATAAACTCATCTCTGACTAATTTTGTATTTCTATACATCTTGAGCTTTGATTGCATCTTTCCAAAAGCCAGCCCCAGTTATTCCACTTTTTCCTCTGATATATATATTCTCACTGCTCATAATTACATTTTTAACACCATCCAGTTCTCTCCATTTAAAAAGTACGATAATCACATATATGAGTTGGCAGCTTTGCTTTCCTTTGTTTCAAATGGGTGTGTCCGTATGGATTATTCTTTGCTGTAACTCTTCCTCAGTAAAAGAGGTTTCCGTATTCTCTTGACACTGTGGGCTAGTAATACTGACTCTAGCTGTGGATGTCAGGGCAATCAGAACGTGAGAACAGTGCAAGCCTCGTAGCATGGACATCAGCAGTAGTACTGCGGTTTATCCTGATGAAAGTCACTGTGGTTGCCAATCTACACTTCTCCCTCCAGAGTTTCAAGTCCCTAAGTTCCCCCACATTTTGTCATAAGGGCAAGTAATACTCTCCTGGAACAAATAAGGGCTAGGGGGTGTATAAACACAATAAAATTACAGTAGATCCTTCCTGACAATAACCTTTTCTAGGCAAATCCGGATTCACCAATTAATGGCAATTACAAATGAGAGGAGTGGTACCCTAGGTTCCCTAGCAGGGTGAGACTAACATTAGGAATGTTGAGGTTATTGTGCAGAACAAACAGCATTTTTATCCCGTGTAGCTGAGAAAATGTGAAGAAATTAAAATTATACCCGTTTTAGTGAAGTAGGAAATCTAAGTGTTTTTAAAATTTCTGCAGATAATTATCAGCCTCCTCCCTCCATCCTTTCGCCTTTCCAGGCTATTATTCCCTAGACATGGTCGTGGGTAGCCTCTTACGGATGCTACTCCCCTGAAATCCGAACTCTTTTCCCTTTCTCTGAAGCCTGTGCAGCTTACTGTGTAAGTGCTTACTAAATTGAGGGAACCATTCATATCCAAAATAAGCTCTTTACACTAATTTTCAAACACTGGCATTAGTAGATCAAGGACGTATAACTCCAAACCTAAGCCATGCGTCTTAAAACCTTAGATTCCATATCGGAGCTAGTCTAGGGGGAAATCCCACCACATTGAGAATGCTCATTCCGGCATGTCTGGTTACCCCTTTTCAGCCCCGCAGGGACAGAGTGAGGGAGCTTGTCAGACCAGCGGTGCCCTCCGTGAGCCAGGGCCAGCTACACCCTGTCATCCCCCGGAGGGGGCAAACGGAGAAGGCGCTGCCCCCTCCCGTGCCTCTGAGCACCGCCTCCCGCTCCGGGCATGCTCTGGTGTTTAATGCGAGAGTCTTAAGCTGATGTTTGATGTACTTGTGAGTTCCTGGGGGCTCCAGGCCTCCTCCATCTGTAACTGGGTTTCCTTTCCTCCTACAGAGCTTGCACTAGCACTCATTTATCTCAGAGTTCAAATCTCTCCCTGCCTTCTACTCAAAGCCTCAACATCAAGTCAGAACCTGTTTCTCCTCCTAGAGACCGTACCACCACCCCTTCGAGATACCCACCACACACGCGCCACGAGGCGGGGAGGTCTCCTGTTGACAGCTTGAGCAGCTGTAGCAGTTCCTACGACGGGAGCGACCGAGAGGATCACCGGAACGAATTCCACTCCCCCATTGGACTCACCAGACCTTCGCCGGACGAAAGGGAAAGCCCCTCCGTCAAGCGCATGCGACTCTCTGAAGGATGGGCAACATGATCAGATTATTACTTACTAGTTTGTGTTTTTTTTTTTCTCTTGCAGTGTGTGTGTGCTATACCTTAATGGGGAAAAGGGGGGTCGATATGCATTCTATGTGCTGTGTGTGGAACAAAAAACAAAAAAAAAAGTCAGGTACTCTGTTTTGTAAAAGTACTTTTAAATTGCCTCAGTGACACAGTTATAAAGATAAACAGAAATTGCTGAGATAAGCTTAGCACTTGAGTTGTACAACAGAACACTTGTACAAAATAGATTTTAAGGCTAACTTCTTTTCACTGTTGTGCTCCTTTGCAAAATGTATGTTACCATAGATAGTGTCATGTTGCAGGTTCAACGTTATTTACATGTAAATAGACAAAAAAAGGAAACATTTGCCAAAAGCGGCAGATCTTTACTGAAAGAGAGAGCAGCTGTTATGCAACATATAGAGAAAAAAAAAATGTATAGATGTTGTGGACAGACCCGGCAAAGGGTGGCCATTGGTAAGCATTAGGAACACGCCAGGTCGCCTACCACCCTGAGGACGCTCACAAACCTGCAGGCATATCATTGGCGTATGGCACTCAATCAAAAGGATCGATGACCATTCAAAGAGGACCATACCTATTTAAAAAAAAAAAAAAAAAAGTGGAGTTTGAGGGCTAACGTATTTAAGTAAAATAAAGGAATCTGGGTCTGCATCTCTTATTAAATAAAAGTATAAAAAATATGTACATTACATTTTGCTTATTTTCATATAAAAGGTAAGACAGAGTTTGCAAAGCATTTGTGGCTTTTTGTAGTTTACTTAAGCCAAAATGTGTTTTTTTCCCCCCTTGATAGCTTCGCTGATATTTTAAACAGTCCTGTTAAAAAAAACAAAAAGGACTTTTTGTATAGAAAGCACTACCCTAAGCCATGAGGAACTCCATGCTTTGCTAACCAAGATAACTGTTTTCTCTTTGTAGAAGTTTTGTTTTTGAAATGTGTATTTCTAATTATATAAAATATTAAGAATCTTTTAAAAAATCTGTGAAATTAACATGCTTGTGTATAGCTTTCTAATATATATAATATTATGGTAATAGCAGAAGTTTTGTTATCTTAACAGTGGGAGGGGGGATATTTGTGCGGTTGCACATTTGAGTAACTATTTTCTTTCTGTT
Source organism: Pipistrellus hanaki (assembly GCF_964339955.1). Lineage (NCBI taxonomy): Eukaryota > Metazoa > Chordata > Mammalia > Chiroptera > Vespertilionidae > Pipistrellus > Pipistrellus hanaki. Next base: position 43,402,525 of record NC_140506.1, on the reverse strand, counting down.
TTCTTTTACTCTGCATACATTTTATAAGTTCAAGGTCAGCTGTCAAAAGGATAACCTGTGGGATTAGAACATATCACATGGCAACACCCTAAATTGTCTTTAATACAATTAGCAATCTATTGGGTCGACTGACATCCATTGTATATACTAATTAGCTTATTTTATGCTTTTTATTTTTGAATTTTCATCAAACGCAGGGCCCCTTTCTGATCTCACCATTTCACCATGCATCTTGGAATTCAGTAAGTGCACACCTAACTTGCCCAAATCCTAAATTATCTGGTTGGTTTTCAGGCCAGAATTTGTTATGCTTTTAGAAATATGCCCAGAATAGAGAAGCTGTGCTGGGGCCCGTGTCCTGCAAATAAGGCCCTAGAAACAAGTGATATGAAGTTTGCTCGATGTATAAGTTATAAATTCCCACAGAAGAAAAATGTGAAAGATTGGGTGCTAGACAAGAAGGAAACAGATAAAGAGATAGTTGCTTCACCATCCGTTTTTAATTATCTTAACTGACCCTTAACAATCTTGTCTGCAATGTAGGACTGTTGAACAATCCCAGTGTGTCAGGACCCCCCAAATGTCAACTTCTGCATAAAGCATGTATGTCATCTATTTTTTTTCTTCAATAAAGAGATTTAATAGCCATGTCAAGAAATCCCATTAAAGAACCTCTCTATGTCCCTTTTTTTTTTTTTAATTTTCAAGAAATAATGACTCTTGTCTAATATTTGTCTATAAGGGCTTCATTTTCAGACCCTTTAAAAAGTGAGTGCCATTAAAAAAAAAATAATGTTGATATCTATTGTTTAAAAAAGATTTCAGTCTAGGAATGATTTTTCTTCTCTTGGAATGTGGAGATCTGTCGATCCATCTCCAATCATCCCCAGGGACATACACAGCAAAGAAGATGCAGACAATAAGATCGACACTGCTACATTGTGTGTAGGACATTTCTTACCCATTTTTTTTTCTCTTTTACTTGTAAAGTTGCTATGTGTTTCTCATTGAAAAAGGCTGCCGCTGGGTGGCAAAAGCCAAGAGACCTTACTAACGAGGCTATATTTTTCTTAACTTAATCTGAAATCTACAATTAGACCACAATGCACCTTTGGTGGTATCCATAGAGGATGCTAACCTGCCTTGTACTAATGTTTTATATACTAAAAACAAGCAAAAATAACTATTAATCATTTCATATATCCCACTACTCAAGGTGTCCATGGAACATGAAAGAAAAAACATTTATGCAAAGGAAAAACAGAAAACCATTGCTGAAAATAGACATACACGCATTCACACATAGGGATAAGAAAACTAAGAAGTCATTTTTCTCACCATAGATTTGATCCCATCCTTACAAACACATCTTTATGACTTGATGTGTATAAAATATGCAAACATATCACAAATGTTCTTTATCATTTCAAAACACTTGATCAATATCAGTAAAAAAAAAAATGTATCCGTGGGTGGGAAAGGGTCATTATGTGAAAATATGAAAAAATAGCCATATTAACTTTTTACCTGCACTTTGCCTCAGCAACAAAGAAACAGTGCATTTCTAATGCTGAAAATAAAGTAAGTTAAAGTGCCAGCAGAAGCCTTGGCTATTTGTAGCAATTCTGGCGATAGTTTTATAAGAACATGAAAAGAACAGAATCACTTGAAAATGGATGCCAGTCATCGCTTGTCCCCACTGCTGAATTCGCAGAAAGTGGTGGCAAGCTCCCGAAGGGATAATCTGAGGATTTTTTAAAGATGATTTAATGAGAAGAAGCACAATGTTGATTGTGATGAGTCACTCTCTGTAAACGATCACTGTCTCTCTTTACCCTTATACCTTATCTGTAATTTACCTTTGATTGTATTTGCAAAGCTAGTATGGTTTGGATTTTTTATCACAGTAAACCCTTTGTATTCAGAAGTGTAGGGCAGAGCCCTGAGGAAGTGATGTTCCCGTAGTCATCATAGAGGACATTTAGGCTACGTTCTTCATTGCAAATCCAAGAACCACAAGTGGCATCTCACACAGCTCCAAGCATGTTATGCCTAACCCTGGTTTGAAAGATTGTTGGGTAACATGAAGCTTACATACTGGTAACACTGATGCCATATATGCAAGCTGCACAACCTGTATATTGTATGCATTGGTGCGTGGAAGGCTGTTCATTTTGACCTTTTTTAAAATTGTGTTTTTTTAGTAAAATGGCTTATTTTTTTCCCTAAAGTGGAACTTAGTATTTTGTAATGATGAATATGAAAATGCCTGTCATCTTCAGCTCACTTTCAGGTTAACTAAGGTGAGGACTTTCAAACAATTCAAATACATTTTTTTTTTTTAAAGAAAATAGCTGCACTCTCATAACATTATGTATTTGTTTTTCTTACACACCTATCTTTTAACTTAGAAATAGCTTCTTTTTTTTTTTTGCTCCCTTTATTCTTCTGTTTGTTTTTCCAGAGAGTAATGCTTGTATTTCTTTCTTTTAGAAAAAAAAAACAAAAAACTTTTTTTTTTTTCAAGAAGCAATAGCCATTTGAACTCTCAATAAAGGCTCTTGCTTAAGCGTGGCATACTTCATCTGTTCCCGTGGGTGCCATCTGCTGTGTGGCGTCACTTATACAGCGTGAATTTCTTGCCACTGCAGATCTTTTGAAAGATTGATGGGATACTGGTGTCTGTTAGAATGCTTCAGACTGCAGATGTAACGGAAAGGCTTTTCTTAAATATGTTTTAACCAAAGATGTGGAGCAATCCAAGCCACATATCTTCTCCATTCAATTTGTCCATTTGGGTTATTTTTCACAATCCGGTATTGCATTTGCCTTCCCTGTCCGTACCTCAAATTGATTCATACCTCAGTGTAATGTAGAGAGGTCAGCTAAGCGTGGGATTCTGTTGTGGTTTGGATTCAGCACCCGTGTTCTCTCAGAGCAGTGTGGGCTGGGGGCGCCGCAGGGTGGGACTTGGATTGCTTGCGATGGTTTGCTGTATCCCTTTCCTTCTTTTCCTGGGGACTTGTTTCCATTAAACAGTCATTCGAATCGCTTGTAAATGAGGGTATACAAGCATTTTGCAACAGATACTCAAGTAGAGGTTCACAGCGGCATAAGCTGGACTTTGTCGCCACTAGATGACAAGATGTTATAACTAAGTTAAACCCCATCTCTGTATCTCAAGGGACTTCATTCAGCTGTCTGTAGTGGAAAAGTGGGGAATTTTCCAAAGTTTCTCCTGCTGGAAATAAGGTATAATTTGTATTTTGCAGACAATTCAGTAAAGTTACTGGCTTTCTTAGTGATGCAGTGTCTGTGGTGCATTTTTTTAATTGATGTTTTGCCTTTTTAAAGTATTCTGCTTCGTCGTATGTTTTTAAAAGTAGCTTCTCCCACAAGGGCACATGAGCTTTCTCAGTTTTCGGTTCAAAATACCCAAAAAGAGGGATATCTGGGTTTAGGAGGAAGGGTGGGTATGAATTGGGTCAGTGTTCCTGGGCTGATCATGTGTATCTAGCCAGTATGGGAAGTTCAAGGTTCCAATTGACTTCAACTTCCTTATCAAAGCATTTCTGCCCTAGCCAGTTTGGGTCAGTGGATAGAGAAGACCTTGGGACTGAAGAGTCCTGGGTTTGATTCTAGTCAAGGACATATACTTCATTTGCAAGCTCAGTCCCTGGTCCTGGTCAGGGTGTGTGTATAGGCAGCTAATCAATGTGTTCCTATCAACTCCCCCTCCCCTCTACTATCTTTAAAAATCAATGAGAGAAATATCCTTGGGTGAGGAGTAACAAAACTAAATAAATAACAGAATCTTATTTAAAACAAAACTGCACTTCCAGGGAAGTCTTTGATAACTTGCTTAAATACACAGAATTTTCCAGAAATGAAAGAAACTACAATTCAATAAGTTAAATTTTTTATAAATCAAAATGTGTATAAAGTGTTTCTAGGCTTATTTCTGTTTTCTTCATCAAAATAGTTTCTTTAATCAAAAGCGTTTGAAAACATGGGCTTACTAGTATATCTAAGTATTTGAGAAAACTAGGAAATGTGTACGTTTTTAGAAATGTCCTTAGACCAGTGTAAAGACTGATCCAGGAAATGAAAAGGAAAATAAAAAGGCATTGGACAGCCAACTGAAGAACTTGAACCTTGCTTTAGCAGTGATGAAGCACAGGATGTGGCTGGGGGAAACGTTGCATGTGGCTTCGAAATCACAGTGTTTTTCTCTTCTTTGTTCTCTTAATTCGCTTTTAGCGAACATTTATTAAGCAACTGTGATGTGTAGTCATGTGGTGGATTCTAGGGTAAATGAAGAGATAGCCCTGGCTTTTAAGAAATTTATAAACTCATAGGAGATTACAAGACTAATAGCAAATAAAAAATGTTCTCAGAGACTGCTGCCAAGGGTAGGAGGAAACCACTTTGCTCATCTTTGCAGTGGAGCAGGGCAGAGGCCCCCGGCATGCACACTTCACAACCTGCCCGGCAGAGGCAGCCTTTGACTTGTCTTCAGAGGGTAGGTGGGACAGGGAATCCCAGAGGGATGAGGACATGGATGATTTGGGGGCATGACCACCCCACTCCTCCGCCCCCCTTCTCAGTTTTGCACTCTCTGCTATCACCAGCTTCGTATTCTTATTTTTATCTTTGATCTTGTGTATTGTAAGTGAAGTCTGATAGAACAGGAAAGCATGAATGTGAGTAGAACAGATACACAGAAAAGGGTGAAAAGCTTTCATTTTAGTATCTTTAATCTTTTTCCTGCTTTTTAAAAAGAACAGTTTCCTTTAGCACTGAGCCCCACAAATGAGGACTCCAGTCCTGAGGGCATTCTACAGAAAGGGAGTAAGAGGTATAAAGGCACAGAGGTGGGAACACAAGAGACAAATTTGCCAGACTGGAAGAGTTGTTTGGAGTCTGAAGTCTGGTATTTAAGCATTCCAGTGAAAGATTTAGAAGAAATGAAATTGTTAAAATTCAGTAAATGATTGTGTTAATGGTAGGAAAAATTATAGATAAGGGATTGTTAACGTTTTTAGTATTAAGCTTAAATGATTCGGATCTTAGGCATGTCCAAATTGGAAATGGAGAGGTCGCTGCTTTGTGAGAAAGGTGATTGTGAGATGTTGTAAATATAGACTTGAACTCAGGACACCAGCTGATGTTGAATATAAAGTTGTGGGGGCTACTCGCGGGGAGGTCATAGGGAAAGCCTTGCACATGAATGAGCTTGTGAAGGGGAAGGTGATGGGAGAGGTAGGAAACAGAGGTAGGAAACAGGTCTAGAAGGAGGTGTTGAAGAGGGGAACAGTATAGTGGAGAAAGGGCCTGAGAAGGAATCAAGAAAGAGCAGACAGACAGAAAGCCAAAAAGTGCTGTCAAGGCAAGAAGGGGTTGGGGACGGGGCAGCCAACAGTGTCCAATGCCTTGGCCTTAGGTAGTATCTGAGAATAATTTCAACAAAATGTGAGCAAGAGGTTGACAGCAGATATTGTGAAAGTTCAGGCAATAAGTATGAAGTACTATTTAATGATGTTTGTGATTAAAAGAAGAGAACTTGGTGTGAAGGGTTAGCACAGTCAAGGATGAAGGGCAAGATGGTGAAAGATCAGGCAATTCCACACTGAACGGAAAGGAGTTAGGAAAACACTTCACCCAAACACTCCGGTGCCAGTCATGCAAAAACTCATGTTCCCGGCCCCTCCGTACAGAGCACTGGTGCCTGGGAGGTTTGAATGCACAGCAACCTGCAGAGATGGGAGCTGAAGCTGGGGTGCATGAGAGTAGGTAGGCTCCTAGCATGTTGAGTACCTTCTCTGCAATGACCTTGACCTATAGGGTTTTATTTCACCTGCTCAGTAACCCTGGGTGCAGTTTTTCCAGAGGTCATCTCGTCTCCTGGTTGACAATCAGACCAGCTTTGCCCCTCACAAGCTAAGAAGCATTTGTCAAGTTATTTGTTCCAAGTATCAATTTTCTCACTTAGCACTAACTCACAGGGTTGCTCTGAGGCCCAATTAAGACATTCATAGTTGCTAACCATTGAAAAGAGAGCCTACTCCCCTACAAATTACTCAAAATAAACATGACCCTACTCTATAAAATACCAGAAAAAATAAATCAGTAAAGTTCTGATTTTTCCTTTGAGGACCACAACATGTGTTGTTGTTGTTGTTGTTTTAATTTCTTAACAATATCGCATTCTTTCTCAAAGGACAGTTTGGTCTGCCCCTGCTTTGCTAATGCCCAAAACACACATTCTACTTATGGATAAAGACGTGCCCTGTACCACCCGTCCCACCGCGTCCCACCAATGGTGCTAAATATATCAACACAGACTTTCCTAGAAGTAATAGTTGTATGAGGAAAATTACCTCCTTCAAGCATTTGTTTTATGAATATTCCATGTAATACAAATAAGAGCCCTGATGGGAAATGCAACCTTGTTTGTATGCAAGTTTATACGTGTAGGGTTTATGTTTAAAATATTGAGAAGGTGCCCACTGATAAAGGACTGTTAAAATAAATCATGTTTCACCATCACAGTGGAATATTATAAAACCGTTTAGGAAACAAAACAAAAATCCTCCTGTGTACTGATATGGACATTTTCCTGGGTATGTTGTTAGATTAAACGAGAGCAACAATGAAGTCCTGTATATGCCATCTGTCAGGTAAAAGAGCAGGATGCAAAAACAATGTGTCCTTATGTTTACAAAAGAAGACGGGAAGGATATGCAAAGAAACCAATAGTCTCTACCAAAGGGATGAGGGGCTTGAGGGAGGTAAGAGGTGATAAGATTGGAGGCCGGTCTTAACAACATGAACTTTTTCATATTGTTTTGATTTTTGAACTGTATGCATATGCTACTTATTCAAAAAGAGAAAGGTTTTAGTTTAGAAAAAAAGCCTTTCAAACAAATGTAAATGCCACCACCCACAGTGGATTTATAGAAACCTCTCTTTTGACTGATGAGGCCTTTGGAAAATGCCAGTGTGCAGAGCGGACCTCAGGGCGGAGGGTGTGCATTTAGGATGCTCCAGGAGCAGGAGCCTTCAGCTGGCATCTCCAGCTAAATGGCGGGAATGAAACCTCAGGTTAGGGGGTTGCTTCTCTATTGACTCCACTAATAGGAAAAAAAAAAAAAAAAAAAGCGCCTTACTAAAGCAAGCCATTCCCCCCAAGTTCAATCACAAATATTATTTTCTAAGAATATCCACATTTTCCCAGCTACTTACCTACTTTTTCCCCCAGAATTCAGAATTTATTTCATAACACTTAATTTATTCTGCCTAATCAGGAGTCTGTCTTAGTAAGCCATGTAATTTTAAGACAATAAAATACAGGGTCTTGGATGAGTTTCTGTTGAATTTACAGCTGCCCTGCTCATTGTCACTGTAAGCTGCCACATGTGCCCAAACCAGCTCTAATATTAAAACACAGGAAACATGTCTTCCTTACCAACTTCTGTGTTCATACAGTCAGCTGAAGTAGCATGGGCAGTATGGCATGTTTTGATAGGTTCTCATTCGTGAGCTAAATTTCCAAGTAAAATGTAGAAGGCTCAAAACATAATTTTTTAATGTTTTCCCACCTTCCTGTCCTCCACATTTACTATCCTGGTTTATATCTGCGTACACAAAGTTCTACTGTTTAAACATGTTAAAGTATTAGCCAAATTAAAAAAAAAAAAAGAAAAGAAAAGAATATTTTCTCTACTTCTGAGTTCTACTGACAATAAAGGATAATGCTTTTCACCATCTCTCCCCCTAAATTCTCAGTTCGCGATCATATTTTTCCTTTGAGTTCAATTAAGAAAGAACTGTGGTGGGGGTGTGGGGGGGGTTTCCTTCTAAATAGCTCTTCCTCTCCAGAATCCTGTATCTCCAGTATTTAAAGATACTGACAATAATATGAGAATATATACAACAGTTCTTGAAAGCTCACCTTGAGAGGAACAGCTTTGTTTCTGCCCTTAACAATGCATTTTGTAAATTTTAAGGAAAAAAGAGTAATCTCAAATATAAAATCAAAAGAATTGACACAGGACATTGAACTTCTGCATTTAGAAAATTACATATGACTAATTATTTATAGATAACGCAGAATGTAACCAATGCTAGTGCTAAATGTGACAATAATCACCAACGCATCGCTCATTAAAATGTATGTGAGGACTACATTGAGTGGAAGAAGCTGAGCACAAGAGCGAGCATACTGTCTAACTCTATTTCGGCAGCCTAGAATTCCATACTGTGTACTTCCATACTGGCCTTGCAACCCAAGAACAGATGGAACTCATATCTGGTAATAGACATTGAAACAGTGGTTGACTGTGGGAGTGGGGATGGACTGGAAGAAGCAGAAAGGAACTCTCTGGGGGTGATAGAAATGCTCTATATCTTCAATGGGATATGTTGTCAAAACCCATCTAACCATACATTTAAAATCTGTGCACTTCACTCTGTAAAATTTACTTCCCCTGATTGTCCGGTCGCCTCCTGCACCTGAAGATTCCCGGACTGTGAGAGGGGGCAGGCTGGGCTGAGGTACCCCCCCCCCCAACCCCGTTCCAGTGCATGAATTTTCATGCACCAGGCCTCTGGTAGGAGGTACTACTTCAGGTGCTTCCTATTGAGGTGAGTAGGACCTGCTTCAATGCAGATAACCCTCAAATTTCCATTGATTCTCAATTCAAATCAAGATCAATGGCTCAAAATTATTTGTTTTTTTAAATCCCTGGACACATTCCCCCTACAATATTTGTTGACAACTATTCTCAACACTCATAGATAAAGGAAGGTAAACTTCAGTTCAATTCTGGCCAAATAATCACAAATGCTAGTGTGGTAGAGGTAAATTAACATGACTATATTCAGACTGATGATGTAATAATGTGCATGAAATAATAAATTGACTACTTCAAGAATGAAGGCATTATGTGTTCCAGAATATTATATGACATGAATATTTTGCTATCAAGGGTTTTATGCCATATTTTTACCAAGCTTGCTCAATATAATGTTAAATATCAGAAGAGCAAATAGAACAAGAAAGCTAGAATGTTGATCTTCTGTTCCTACACTGTCCCAAAAGAGGCTTCACTTGTTTTCCCCCACCCAAGGGAAACTAATTTCCCAATGTGTACAGAACCAAAAACGATAGTCATACACAAGCAGTAAAACTGTTCCACTTGCCTTTAAAAGTGATCATTTATCTACCCACCCCTTGAGGGTTAAGTAAAGGACAACACAAATAAAAATAAAAGTCCAAGTGCATTTTGAGGAGCACTTAGTGAAATCAAGTGCAAGGCCTATCTGCTTAAGTACTCTGAATCTACCAGTGAGGGAACATTGCATTCTAGTTATTAAGAAAACAAATTCCAAAACATTAAAACACAAAATATTTTTCATAAAGTATTAGGTACTATTTGTTTTTATGCATGTAACCAAAAATATTTATTAACACTGGTTAACATTCAGCATTTACACACACAACTACATATATAAACAACTACATCAGTCATGAACATGAATCAAATTAATACAATAAACCATCAGTAAATATCTGTGTTTTCCAATGGTGTTTCCAATGGTCGCGACCCACAGGTTGAGAACTGCTGGCAGGGTTGCCTAAGACCATCAGAAAACACAGATATTTACATTACGATTCATTAACAGTAGCAAAATTACAGTTACGAAGTAGCAACGAAAATAATTTTATGGTTGGGGGTCACCACAACATGAGGAACTGTATTAAAGGATCACAGCATTATAAAAGTTGAGAACCGCTGCCCTAGCTGCTCCCCTGCTGGCCTGATCATTTCCAACTGCCCTCCCCTGCGGGCCATCTTGTAGTGGCCATCTTGTGTTTCTATCTTATGGCAGCACCTTGTGATGATGTGAGGGTGTCGCGTGATGGCGCGAGGGCACTAGGACCACCTAGGTTTTTATTAGCATAGACCATACAGATTAAAGTAGTCTCTAGTCTCAGTCCTGTGCTATTTTAACTATGCAATAAGTAATATCTTAAGTCAGTGCTTTTCAACCATGTGCTGCAAGAATTTTTGAAACATGCAATACCTGCCTGGCTGGTGTGGCTCGGTGGTTGAGTGTCAGCCTATGAACCAGGAGGTCATGGTTCAATTCCCCATCAGGGCACATGCCTGGTTGCAGGCTCAATCACTAATGTGTGCATGCAGGAGACAGCCGATCAATGATTTTCATCACTGATGTTTCTATTTCTCTCTTCCTCTCCCTTCTCTGAAATCAATAAAAATATCTTTTTTTTAAAAGAGAGAGAGAGAGATTAAGCAAAAAGTAAAGTTTTCAAATGTGGATTGTGGTTATAAAGACTTCTTTTATTTTGTTTGCATTTTTCTGTGCATTTGAAGTATTTTAGACTCAAAAATGAAATGTCATTTTAAAAATCTGATATTTTCTGGCTTTAACAAGCTCCAAGGAACATAAGGGATAAGATAAAGCAAAGAAGAATGCACCAACCTAATATTTTCATTTATGCTCAAAATAAATGATTTATAATACCATACCTCATAGAAAGTAAATCAAGTTGAATGTTTCAGGAGAAATACTGTCACATTTTTCCATTTTATTTGTAGTCCTACAATCTTATAAATATATCATGTTAGCATCATTTCTTATATTCATCATTTGAGAAGGTTAATAATGTCCTAATTATAATTAATTTTTATAGAATTTCCAAATAAATGCAATTATACACAGGAATTTAGGGTTACACACTTTTGTGAAGGATAGTCCCTCCACTCATAATAATGAAAAATTCTATAGGAGCGTATTTCTCCTTACCAACACTTTACATATAACCCAGATCATTTCGATATCAGGGGTTGTATTCTACTTACTCCATTCTTTGGCATGTTGCATCTTATTTTACCCAGGCACCTGGGGGAACTTATCTCAGAGAATTCTAGCTAATGTAATAATGTAAGTCTGTTATACCAGCAAGAACTCATGTCTACAAACAGAAATAAAGCCAGAGCTCTTTAAGTTCGCTAAAAAAGTTTAGTCAAAGCAAGTTAGAATTGTCAATGATCTTACATCGAAAGACCCGGTACTATCCAGATAACATAATTTTGTACACTGTTACTATACATAATTATGAAGGTTAAATAAGAAAAGGAGGGAGGCCCTGGCCGATGTGCTCAGTGGTTGGAGCATCAGCCAGTGAACCAAAGGGTCGAGGGTTCCATTCCTGGTCAAGGGCATGTACCTGGGTTGCAATACCTGCATTCTAGTACTAGTCAGTACTGAGCCATTCATAGGCATTTGATATTGTAGACATGTGTAATACCAAATAGCCACATACCTGGCCAGTCAGGGCGTGTGCTGGAGGCAACAAATCTATGTGCCTCTCACACAATGTCTCTCTCTCTCTCTCTCTCCCCCCTTTTTTCTCTTTCTCCTACTCTCTCTAGAAATCAATAGAAAATATATCCTCATGTAAGGAACACACACAAAAAAAAAACAAGCAATTACATGTTGTTGTGTGTTTATTTACATTTTTTCCTTCAGATCAGCATCCTTTCTAATGGTGAACTTTAAGGATTTTTAAATACTGGGCAGATTACTTTCTTATTCTTCCATTACAAAATGCATAAATTCAGGAAATAGGACCAACGTAATGGAAAGTTTGATACAACTTTTACAAAGTTCTTAGATAACTGAGTATGTAAGGTCAGACTTCGACCATGTTTTTCTCTTGAGAAATGTGCTGACTGAGCAGGAGAGGGTGGTCTTTTCTGTCACAGCAGAGATGCCTGTGCTGCTCTTTGTTTTTCCCCCCAGGAAGCAAATAGTTACTAAGTCCTGAGTGCAGAACACCAGTATTGTAGGTGCTTTAAGAAACAAAATGATTTTTCTAAAATACAGCCCCTATTGTCAAGACATTGTGAAACTAAGATGTCAGGAAGAGTTAGAAATATCATCTGTTGGTGTGGCAAAGAGCCAAGCCAACCAGTCCCTACTGGACTGGAATCCAACCAAACATCTTGGCTGGTTTAGTCCCATCCTCTGCCAACTGAACCAAGTGGTTTGTATGGTGTCAGTGGTAGCAACACATGGGTTACATCATCAGCAATATCAGCAAAGCAGATGTCTAGGTAAAGCTGAGGTTAAGCAAGAAAGGAAGCATAATAACTACAAAAATCAAGGCTCTTGAGTGTGCAGTACACTGCACGTTATTTTCTTTTACTTCAATTAAATGCATAACATTTTTCTAAAAACATGCATCAGATTAAGGAAAATTTACCTGCTATATATTAATGACTGTACGTTATTATGTTTAGATTTTGTACTTATATACCTCTTCCAACTGGCTGCGTTTATTTTTTTTCAATTCAGCATTCCAGAGTTGAATTTTAAGTTGTGATGGTGAAGATTTAGGGATCTGTGAGACACCACATTTCTGGAAGACATGCTTCTTCATTGTGTTTTCTGTAATTTTCCAGGTAGCGACAGAGAAGTTATTTTAACCCAGCTTGCAATGCAAACCTCGTGTGGTTCCTCTCATTCAGTTGCCTAAGCAGCAGGGGCTCCTTTCTTCTCCAGAAATGTCAGGGTAGGAGGGGCAGGCTGGATGTTGTGACACTGTTCTATGTTGCTGTAACATTGAGTCCCTAGGCGTTGTGTTTCTGGAAGCTCCATGACAATGGGGAACATTATCCCGTGCTTTCCTCCGCCTGGATTTCTAAGCCTGTGTGTGCACGCACGCATGGATCACTAATCTTGCAGCTGCTTCTCCTCCTTGTTTAAGAAAACTGTTTCATGTAAGACACCACCAGGACCATGTAGTAACATGCAGTTACATCTGACCAACTGGCAGGGCTCAACAATGAGCCAGGATATAGGCTTTATGCCTTAAAAATGTGGGAGGCGAGATCCTGGTATAATACAACCTTGAGGTAAAACTCAAAACTAAAGCATTAATTTTTTTGTAATGTAGAAAACCAATTGGTGATGTCCATACATAATGTGTAATCACATCATTGGTTCCAGAAAGGAGTAATAAGAAGCATAGTTCTATGAAAGCCACAATATATCTTCAGGTAAACATCACTCAGCCTTCCACTCTTTTGACTCTTTAATAGGCAACAGATGCTTCATGGGAGAGCTTTGCGGGAATACCTGTTCAAAACACTTGTGAAGGGCCAGGGCAGCCATGATATCATGGTGTTGGGGCCACTCAGCACTTTCTCTTGGAGATTCCTACCTAGGTCTGCTCTCCACAGGACACACCTGTGCTGAAGGGCACTCTACATCTGTGTTCGTCTTACCAAACCCCTACCCTCTAATGTTCCGAGAAACAAATTCGTGCCACAATCATCGTATTACCATAACAACAAGGACAGCTGGCACTGCCCACACACTTCCTCTATGCCAAACACTAAGTGCTTTACATGTATTAACTCACTGAATCCCCACAATCATCGTATGAGGTAGGCACAATCATTAAATCTTGTTTATAGGTGAGGAGCATTGAGACACAGAGTGGTTAAGTAACTTGCCACAAATGAGATGGTTTGACTCTATAACCCTTATCCCGTAAAGGCTGAGAATGAATGTGCTGATTCCTCCTATGGTGCCTTGTCCTCTCCTTGCCAGTGTAAGTAGTTCATTCTAAAGGTAAGAATGACAGGTGTTACATTGGACAGGGTGATGCTTTACAAGCCAGTGGAATGGTAAGCAAATCCCCAACATTCCCTCCTGAGCTAGATGGGGACTCCTGCTGCCAGGAACTGCCTAGTTTCAAGAACCCTTTCTGAAGTTCATTTTGAAATTGAATCTAGACTTTATACAATAAAATAAATGCTACAAGAAAGGTTAGTTCTTTTCAAGTAGTGAAGCCCCGGAACCCATGTAAGTATAATCAAAGAGAAACGGGGAAGTGTGTAAAGATGTTCTACAGAATGTGAAGGTGAAATCTATATGGCAAATGTACTTATTCAAGGCAACCATTCAGGCAAAGCCTGTGTCAGTTTCCGTCTTTGTGACAAGTCTTGGACAAATAGTAAAAGTAGTTAAAGTGTCAAATATGGTGCACAATGAAAATCAAAAAGGGAAATGTGAGAGTCAATGTTTGGACAATTGATCTAAGAAAATATGGGTACAATATGGCAGAAGGTGAAAGGAGGTGGCCTTCCCTACAAATGCAATATGCTCAGTGAAAGATGTTTTATCCGGGCATGTCAACAGTCAGCCTAATCTGAAAACCCAACCAATCAAGTGCCAGATGAGGAGTGCAAAAATGCCAAGAAACATAGAAAGAGGTAAAGGGAGCCAATAAAAGAACTCCCATCTTGTGGCAGTTTCATAAAAAGGATTTACATAGAAATCAAGGACTAATAATGAGAGCATACAAATTACTGTGGAAGATGATGATTAGTGATAATAATTGTTCGAGAAAACATGTGTGTCACCTGCCTCAAAATGGTAATTTACATTAGACTGATGAATAATTCAAGTCCTTAAGCTTAGGACAGAGCCTGCCGCTGTTACTAACTAGTTTCCTAGTCAGGCCAAGGAGAGAGGGGTGTAATTGAATGACACCTCCCAGAATGGCCTGTCCCTCCAAGTAATTCCTTCACTGCCGGTGATGTCTGGTCACCCTGACTGAGGCCCAAAGCTCTCTAGCTATTTCTCCCTCTCTCTCTCTCTCTCTCTCTCTGTCTCTCTCTCTCTCTCTCTCTCTCTCTCTCTCTCTCTCTCTCTCTCTCTTTTTCTTTACTCCTCTCTCTCTCCAACTTCTTTCTATTCTAATTTATCTTTGCTTGCCTTCAAAGTCTGAATAAAATAAATAGCTTATAATCCCCAAGTTTCCAAAAACATAAAAAGCTTAGTATATAAAATGTATAAGGCTTTGAAAGGAAGCATACAAAGGAATAATCTGCTTGGCAGATTAGAGGGAGAAACTGAATATTGACCACAGCGCTCAGGAAGTTGTTTCCTTCTGTTTGTCCGCAAACTCTATTCTGGTAAGTAAATTGCATCAGGGGTGCTGTTATAGATACTGTTTTAAAGTCAACAGAGACATTAATGGGACAGAGATGTATACACACTTTAACAGCTGATAGTTCAATTTTGAAAATAAAATGTACTCTAATAAACACTGCCTTTGTAATTATTCAAAGTGCATGTATACATTTTTTAGAGGCCTTATATTCTTGATGCTTTATATACCCTATAAGCAATATGATCACTCACCTCTTGGAAATTGACTTCTAGAGAATGGTGTATACAGCAGACATTGTCTCCAACTAACTACTCCTCTGCATTAACTTTTAAAGCATGTTCTGCTTTCTCCCACACCATTTTAGTATTTGGTAAGAAAGTGTATTGTGTTATGTAAAATGCAAACCAGAACAGGCATTTTTATTGTGGATATTATAATGGAGGATGGCTAATGAGAGAACATCCAAAAGCTGATCCACATTACAAACATATTTAATCATTTTTTTTCAATATTTATTGAGCACCTGTAATGTGACAGTAAGAGAGGCAAAGACTCTGACCTCTTGGAGTTTATATTCTAATAAAGAAAAATAAAGCAAAAGAAAGAAGTGTAAACAAATAGAGAAACAAAGTACTTTTTGTATGTTATCGATTCTATTTTTAAAATATGAGTGTGACAGAAAGAGACTGATGAAGAGTAGGCTTGGCCTGGGAGTGCCTCCTGAGAACTCAGTGGGAAGGAGGTGGTCACATTCATTCCTGGGGAAAGGGTTCCAGTCAGAGGGAACAGCAATTGTACACGCTCTGAGGAACGCGTTCTGAGAACAGAAAAGTGAATGTGCTTTTAACATAGAGAACAATCTTTCTAACAACAAGCCCCATAGTTTAAATTGTCATTGAGTGCTCTTTTTGAATTAATGTCTAAAAGTTAGAAACTGGTCTTTCAAACTGTCTAGATACTAATTCTGCCTCTGCCATTTTGTTTTGTTTTGTTTTACTCAGCAATCTTATGTTCCTGAGTTGTATGTTCCAGTTCTTTCCCTAATGGGCTTTTCCGTAATTGCACTGATGAGTTGAAGCATGAAAACAGACCAACCTTAGAAAAGTGAGCCTACATGTCCAGCACTTGAAGTTAGACAATGAAAGCAAGAGTATTCCATGCAAACGCATTCATTAGACTCTATGTCTGAACTGGGAAGCTCGAAGGGACTGTGGCCTAGGATTTGAACATTTATAATCATTAATACATTATTATGGAGTCATTTTATCCCATGACCTAAGCATTGGCTTGGAAGGCAAAGGAAAGGAAAGCTAGAAGAAAGAAAAGCTAAGTTTAGTTGATATGAGAGCAAAGCAAGAAAGGATCAATAAATGATAAGTCACCAAGACGAAGTTATTTCATGCTCAAAATTTCAGCCATACTAAGTAGTGGTTGTACAGCAGTTTTACACTGAAAGTACAAATGTGTTCTTACTGCAATAGAATAAATGAGACAAAACAAATGAACCTTTTTTTCTATAACGCTACAATAAATTGCTTTTTCCTTGTACCTGTGTGGGCTACGATTGTGTCCACTGCTGATGGTGTCTCACAAAACTTTGCATTTTCCTTAATTAAAGTAGTTTCAGTGGGTATCACAATTGTAGCTTTAAGATGGTATTTTAATATTATGATATCTATTTTAATTAAATGTTAACCCAATAGTAAATCTATTATAATTGTAAAGCAACATCTTAAAAAATAGCTACCGTAGAAGACATTTTTGGGGATGTCACATATTGTCCCTGAATATCTGCAACAGTCTAAAATTATATTTAAATTGACATATGAGAAGATTTTTTTTTTTTCAAAAATACCATTGAAAAAATAATAAATTATTGAGGCTAATTTTCTTGTGTGTCCCAGAAATAGGTTTCAAGAACAAAAACAAAATAAATAAATAAATAAATAAATAAATAAATAAATAAAAGAAAGAAGAGGGGGAAAAGTAGAAGGAGAAAAAAGAATGAGAAAGAACTAGAGAAGGAGAAGAAGAAGAAAGAGAAGGCAAAGAAAAATAATCCAAATGTTTGCAGAAAATGACTTTATTCAAATAAGTACATAACCTCTCCAGATTAATACTTTGCATACATATTTTGACACATTTATTTTAAAAGTTTTAAATTTGCTTTATTATCACAAACCATAATGTATATAGAGAGGATGAATCTATAATTTTATCTTATTTGTCTTAAATGACATTTACAATATACAAAGCTACATTAAATACAAAAATATTTCAATACAAAGATTCTCCATATCAGAAATAATAAAATTAAAAGTAATTTGTTAAAGTATGAAATTTTATTAAAGTATTACTTAATATTTTCCTGTGTGTTGGCTTTATTACCAACAACCTTTGAAGGGCTAATTCCTTTAAAAAGTTTTTTTATTCTTGGTACTTGATTTCCCTTTTCTATCATTTCATTGTATCTTCCACAATTCTAAACTCAAATTTTGAAAATCAACCACCAAGGAGAATGACAAAATGAGTCTGAGGGAGGTCTGAGGGAGGGACCAAGAAGAGACCAAGGAGGGTGTCAGAATTAACATCACACAGGATTTGATTCTGCCCGGTGAAGAGCCTGAATGCCGCCCCCCCCCCCTCACACACACACACACACACACACACACACACACACACACACAAGGCTTTTTGCCAGCTGTCTGTCCTGGGAGTCAGCCCCATCCTGGCTACTCATAGCTTCCACTCCTGCTGCTCATCCACCCAGTCCCTGTTAATGGGCAACCTAGAGCCCCAGGTGGAGGGAATAGTAGAACTGAAGGAACATGGCCTCACCTGGAAAACCTGCTGACCTCCACTAAAAGCTAAATACTTTCCAGGTGTTTTTTTTAAATCACGTATAAAAAGTTTTCCCATCAACAGAAATCTATGAGCAGGTAAATTCTGTCTTGTGCATCTTTCGTGGTTCTTTTAAATTCACCCTGGGGGAAAAAAGATCTACGATGTGTGTGTGTGTGTGTGTGTGTGTGTGTGTGTGTAGGGGAGAAGATGAGATATATGGGGTGAAAGGATCACTATTAAAGGAATAAGATCCTTAAACTTCATCTAAAGACAGGAAACTGAGACCAGGAGGAGCTCATCATTCGCTCACAGTGGAGGGCAGGCCTTCCGTGCTTCGCCTTCCCTGGAGGTTCGTCCACTCCTCTCTGGACCCTCAGGCCTGGTCCAGAGCCCTGGCCCCCCTCAGGCCGGGGTCCAGAGCCCTGTGCCCCTCCCCTCCCGCCCGGTCTAGAGCCCTGTGCCCCCCTCCGGCCCTCAGCCTTGAGGAGTGGGGGACAGAGCTGGAGGGTCAGGGCATGGCAGCGGCCGGAGGGGGGATTGCTCTCGGGAAGTTCAGGGGCGGCTCGGGGTCCGAGGATGCCATTCCCCAAATGTGAGCGAGGCACTAGGCAGCCTCTCATTTAAACGTCTCAGGACTGGAACCTCGGCTCCTGCGGTGGGATTCCCAAGATTTCCCCCAAAACCGACTTCTGCGGCTCAGATGGCCACGGCCGCCGGCATTTAACACGGAATGAGACGCAGGAGGTAAATTCACTTTCAGACCTTCGGGCCCCGCCTTGGTATCCCCGCCGGTCCTCCTCCCTCCTCCCTCCTCCTTCCCCTTCACCAGAGCTCATCTTTTGCAATTTGAGAAAAAGATGAAAGAGAGAGAGGGAGGGAGACCTTTCGGGGTCTTTTGAAAATATATAGAGAGAATAGCTTAAATAGTCCAAATGTATTTTCTAAATTGCTCTAGACATAAAATCTATAACTCAAGCCAAGAAGGAAATGCAATAGCCTGGATGGGGGAGGATCCGGCACCATCTTGCGCAAAGCTCCCGCCAGCCTCAGCCTGCGGGGCCCAGCCTCCCCGCCCCCCCCCCCCAACCCCCTGCCACACGGCTCCTGGGCAGGCCCCGGGCGGCCTGAGCCTGTGGCATCGTCTTTAGGGCCAAAGTCACTTATGGTGCCAGACTCTCGGTTCTTTATTAGTAGTATTGGTATGAGCAACAATATGAGTATTAGTGTGCGTAGTAGTATTTTGCAAATTTTCCAAATAAACTGTTTGGGTGAGACTGTCCCTCCGTCCCCCAGCAGCGGGGATGGGACGGGTGAGAAGGGAGGGAGATGGTGGCCACTTGCTGACCAAGTCCTGAGCGATCCTAGGGGCCAGTCTTTTCTCCATCTCCGTGTGAAAAGACCCCGAACTTGAACCACCTGAGAAGAAACCACCCTGCGGGGCGCTGTGAACCGGGAAATAAGCCCTGGCGTCGGTCCCCTTGCGGAGCCCTCAGGGCCTGGGTCGGGGGCCCGGGCGGCCGGACCTCGGGGCGCCCACAGCTCCGGCCCTGGCTCTCCGGGCGCTGGGCACTGGCCGCTCCGCCACCAGAGCCCGGCTGAGGGGCAGCTCAGGCGATGCTGGTCCCGGGCCTGGGGGCTCAGGCGTGCCCTTGGCGAGTACCAGCTCACAGGGGAGAGCCTTCACTCTGCCCCGATGGCAGGGCCAAAGGCTGCCCCCTGGCCACAGGTGAGTCCCCACTTGGCAAGGGTCCGAGCCAGGCGGGACTCCGGCTTGGAGGAGGCGGCTGGAAACGAGGCCCAGCTCCCGCCCGGCCCAGGTGTGTGTGCCATCCCAGCCAAAGGGCGGCCGCCTGTGCGCCCCGGTGGTGCCAGGAGGGATCCCGCCTCTTCCTGGGGGCGCGCAGGGGAACCAGGTGGCAGGGATGCGAGTTGATCGTGCCTTCGGGTGGTACAGGTTTTCTTTTCTTTTCTTTTTCTTGTTTTCTTCTTCTTCTTCTTCTTCTTCTTCTTCTTCTTCTTCTTCTTCTTCTTCTTCTTCGGGTGGTACAGGTTTTCTTTTCTTTTCTTTTTCTTGTCTTCTTCTTCTTCTTCTTCTTCTTCTTCTTCTTCTTCTTCTTCTTCTTCTTCTTCTTCTTCTTCTTCTTCTTCTTCTTCTTCTTCTTCTTCTTCTTCTTCTTCTTCTTCTTCTTCTTCTTCTTCTTCTTCTTCTTCTTCTTCTTCTTCTTCTTCTTCTTCTTCTTCTTCTTCTTCTTCTTCTTCTTCTTCTTCTTCTTCTTCTTCTTCTTCTTCTTCTTCTTCTTCGATTCCAGCGTTGGTGCTTTTTCTGCCCCCGGGTTACAGGAATCCCCTGCGGCTGGGGCGCGGGAGGGAGGGAGGACCACCGCCCACCCTCGTGCTGTGCGGGTCCGCTGGGAGTTTTAAAGTTGACAGTTTTGTTTCCGGTTTACTTTCCTGACGAGGTCATTGCTGAAGCCATTACAATTCGCGTGTATCCATTAAAATTTTTATTTTATTGTTGTATTTTTGTTTCAACATTTATTTTATATGTGGGGCTCATTTTTTTTTTTTTCTTTTAGGCAGCTCGCAATTCTTCCTCTGTGGTCTGCAATGAAATAAAACTCTTTAACAGCTTCGGGCCCCATGGGTTCGTTTTTATCGCGCATTCCTGACCCCGCTGGGGTGCAGGCCCGGACCCCCATCCCCATCCCACCCCAAAACCCACCCCCGCTCTGCAAACCTGACCGCCCGCGCCCAGGGTGGCCACTGCTGTGCCCTGTGGGTGACTCCCACTCACAGGACCAACTCACAGGGGACCCTCCGCGTCTCTGGCCAAGAAAGGAGGGGACCAGAGCTCCTCTCTCGGCGGAGCTAAGCCCCCCATTCCCAGGCTCCGCTCGGAACCGGGCTGCAGTCCTTGGGGCCAGGCCCGGCTCCAGGCACAGCGGCCCAGCCTCTGCGCTTTGCCTCCAGGACATCTCTGAAGGCGCAGAGGGAAGAGGGGGAATTCCGGAGAAATAGCACTGCCCGGGTCCCAGCTCTGCTCTTCCTGCCCCGCGGTCCAGACTGTGTTTTGTTCCCCAGGGGTGGCTGTCCCTCTGACCCCACAGGAGCTCCCGGCGCTGGGTCCCAGACGCGCTCCCTATAAACCTGCGCACCCGGCGACCGCGCTCCAGGCGCCGACCCTCAGCCCCGGGGAGTGTGAAGTCACCCCGAGCGGGCTGTGCTCATACATGGGCCGAGGCAATGCCTCACGTCCCCCCTCACCCTCCTCCTAGCCCTGAAGGACAGACTGGGGGACCCTCGGAACAGCCTGGCTCAGAGGGAGAGGGCCCGCAGCGGGCTGGATGGAAGCCACCCCGGGGGACGGGATCACACCCGCATTCCGGCTCCGAGCGGCTGGTGACTCAGGCTTTGGCCCTCGGGGGAGAGGGCCTTTGAGGAGAGGAGATCCAGAAACCCTCCAATGCCCCGAGGACGCGGTCCGGGAGGAAGGGTCCCGGCTCCACCACAGGCAGCGCCTGGACTCGGGCCTCGGGTCTTGGGGTTTGACTGGGGCCTCGCCAGCTCCTGTGCGCGGGAGGGGGAGGTAAAATGCAGAATCGTGTTTATTCAGAAAAGGGCCGTTCAGTCTTCATTACCCTTTGCTTTGCTTTGCTTTTGCCGCGCCGGGAGGATCTTTTCCCAAACAACCTCTACACAAGTTAGCAAACTAATCAAATACGCGGAGGAGGAGGGGGAACCAGGTTATTTTATCCTCCCGGTCTTTTTCTTTATGCTTATGGTGTGAAAAGGCTCTTCTGCGCTATTGTTGTTAGTATTTTTGTGGTGGTGTCTGCATAATTGCCTGGGGGTGCTGAGAACTCAGAGGCATCCCGCACACCATCTCTTCTCTGCCTTTCCTCTCGTTGAGCGAACCAAGCGTCTTCTTTATTTATATTAATAATTTAAAGCAAAAATAGGATCGTGGACTGCTGATGAACTTTGTGCACAGAAGCACATTCTGACTCCTTCCCTGTCTGGATGTTCCCCCCTAACCATCCCCGAACTTTGAAAGTCCTGCTTTCCTGTGGGTTCAGAAACCAAAGTTCTTGAAGCTCACTTCTCAAACCATTTCCACTGGATCTCCCTCCCTCGCTGGAAAGAATAAAAAAGATTTGTGTGTTTGTATTTTTAACTTTCTTGGGTTTAGATTTCATATATATCTGAAGGGCGGAGGTCCTTGCTCGACCTCGCTTGCTGAGGGCTTTACCCCCTTAAATTGTGGACTCGGGTCCCGCCAAGCCGCCGGGTTCAGGGAAGACGCCCGGCCGCCCGGCGCCGGCAGTGTGCTGGGCTGCGGAGCGGCGCGCAGACCTGCCCGCGCTGCAGATCCCCGCGTGTCCACTAGAGGTCACTGGCCCCTCGCGGCTCGCGGCGGGCCGGCCGCCCCGGCTCCTGCGGCTCAAATTAGCGGCGCGTTAATTAACACCGAGTCCATCAAAGCGCGCTGCTCCGGCGGTGCTTAAATAGGCCACCCAAACCGGGCCCCGGCACACCTCCCCAAACCCAGCGCTTCCAGCATATCCAAAGCGGGAGCCGCCTGAGTTAACCCGGGCCAAGGTATAGTGCCGTCACGCTTTAACTTTGTTTGCGGGGCTTCGTGCTAAACTGCGGTGGAGATGAGGTTCTGCGGGGCTGTGCGCTCCGCTCTGGGCGGGAGGGCGGCGCGCCTGCGGGGCCTCCGGCAAACCGGTCCTGGGGGCGGGTTACTCCAACTTGGTAATCACCGGGGAAAGGGCTCGGGTCCACACAGTCCTAGGTGCACACGAAAGTAAGAGAGTATTTGTTTATTTAGGCTTCCAAGTACAAAAAAAAAAAAAAAAAAAAAAAAAAAAAAAAAAAAAAAAAAAAAAGGCCCAGATGTCTTTGAAATTGGGGAAGGAAAGAACTAGAAGCCACGGTTTCTCCTGCCTATGGACGGGGGCTGGAGCAGGGAGGGGGCCGAGCAGGGGCCCAGGAGATGGGCTCTGGTGCATTTAACCCACGAGTAAGGGGGTACCTGCAATGCCAGGGGAAGGGGCCTGCCTTGTGCTGAGTCGTAATTTCCTTTCTGTGTTATTCTGCTTTTAAAAGATCCACACGGAACTTGAGATATAGCTTTAAAAAGAAAGAAAGAAAGAAAGAAAGAAAGAAAGAAAGAAAGAAAGAAAGAAAGAAAGAAAGAAAGAAAGAAAGAAAGAAAGAAAGAAAGAAAGAAAGAAAGAAAGAAAAGAAAGAAAAGAAAGAAAAGAAAGAAAAAGACCCACCAAAACTTAAAGCCACGTTCCCCAATGGCATGTCTCGGGGCCTTAATTCAATCATTCAATCCCTAAGAAGTGCAGGAAACGAAGTCGGGGCTTGTTCCAATAGCAGGGGCCAAGTTCGTGATGTGCGTCAACCGCCAGAACCAGCTACTTTGACCTGGTGTCCGGGTCGGTGGGCCAGTGCACCGGGGAGCTCATAATTCCTTTGGACACGGCGGTACCGGTGCTGAAGGGATTTTTCGCGGTCTTTCGCTTGACCCGGGAAGCAGGAGGCGGGGGTGTGAATATCCCAGCAGTGTGGGCACTGACCTTCACAGAGCCATTGGGGCAGCCTTTCTAAGAGCTGGACATGGGGTGCTTGGGAGAGGGGGATTCTGCGCGGTCGTTAACCACCGTTTGCCCAAACTGCTCTGTTGGTGGGCTCTGGGGATACCTGCGTTAGGGCAAAAGATACCTGATGCGCCCTCGCTGTGGGACTGGGCTTCTCTGGTGTTGGTTTAATGACGGCCAATGAATGAAGCTGCTGTCCGCCTTCGAGAAAGGGGGCATCCTATCGGGCCACGCCCTGGAGAGTACCCAGGTGGTGGGCGGGATGGACGTGAGGGTTCCGGGAGGCCCCTTTGCAGGTGCCTACCCTGCCTGCAGGGAGGCTGAGGGGGCCCCCTGGAAGCTCACCCCTTCCTGAAGCAGGGAGGGGCTCCCGATATTTCCTGAGAAGACTCTGGGGGCTGCAAACCAGGGCTTTGATGTTCCCCATCCCCAAGGTACTGGAAGCCACCTGAAGCTCCCAGCCCCACCCAGCCCCACCGTTCCCTCTCCTACCAGACCGAGGCGCCCCCGCCAGCCCCAAATTCGTTCCTCTTCCCCTTGGCCGGCCCGCCCGCCCGGGAGCAGTGCCAGCTGCACAGGTGTCAGCTCCAGCGGGCGTTATGTAATGGGCTTGGCAGCCTGGCTCTTGCCAGACAGAAGTGAGGAGGGCGAGTGCTCTCCCTCTTTCTCCTTTTCTTCCCTTTTCCTTTCTTGTTGACTACACCTGGTGTCAGGTGTACTTGATCCGCAGCAGCAGGTGTTTTCTTTGGCCAGAAAGGACCGAGTGGGAAGGTGGCCCAGGTCCCAGGGGTCCCAGAGAGGGGCCTTCGCAGGCCTGGCCCTGGGTGAGCCCCCAGAGCCCCGTCCCAGAGCCGCTCACCTGAGGTCGCCAGCAGCAGCCCACGTTGCCTGGAGTCCAGGCGCCAGTGGAGTGAGGGATTGCCCCCCCTCCCCCCCCCCCCCCCACACACACACACATACACACTCTATTTTCTGACCAAAGTCCCTCTGGTAGACATTGGGGTTCCACCCATTTTATTTGCCTACCGATTCTCCTGTGA
Organism: Pipistrellus hanaki; assembly: GCF_964339955.1. Taxonomy (NCBI): domain Eukaryota; kingdom Metazoa; phylum Chordata; class Mammalia; order Chiroptera; family Vespertilionidae; genus Pipistrellus; species Pipistrellus hanaki. The sequence continues at coordinate 43,378,034 of NC_140506.1, read as the reverse complement.
GTGTGGACGAGTGTGCGCCAGGGTGCAAATTCAGGGGTTCTAGGTACAACACCCTCAGAAGCAGAAGCGGCAGGGAGCCCCGCCTTCGTCTCGATGGCCTCACCCGAGAGCCTCTAGGGTGCCACTGATCTCTTAAAAACCAGCCAAAGAGAAGGCTAGTCAGCTGGTCAGAGACCCTTTCTAACTCTTGCCCAGTTAGAGTGGAAACCATTTCACCAATTTTGGCAAGCTGGATAACGGGGTTACACGTGCTGTCCGCCTCCATTTTATTAGGCAAAAACGAAAAAGGAAAAAAGAAAAAGAAGAAAAAAAAAAAAGGAATGGTGTCATTTCTCTCTCCAAATCTTCGGTGTGCCTGTGAGCACCTCTGTGGCATCTGGTGCTAAGGGCTGGCTGGAGCCAGCAGAGGCCAGAGGAAAGGTGTGAGCCAAATGCTTCATTCTGGGGTGGGGGCCGAATTCTAAATGATAAAATAGGGAATCGTGTTTAAGTGACCAACTCGAAGGCTACATCTGAATCTCCGTCCCCAAAAGACGCATTGATCCCATTAAAGGGGATACGAAGGTCAAACACAACGTCTTAAAGAGTTATGACAGGAACTGGGACGACAGTGGTCAGGGGCCGGGTGTCCAAGTGGTTATGGACAGGAGATTTGGGCATGTATTCAACTCCTGATTTCAGACGGATGAATTCAGCTGAAAACTCACACTTGTAAAAGGCTGGAGTTGCAACTCCACCAATAAAAACAGCTCCCATGACAGGGGCCAGGCTGCCAGGTAAAGTTGGGTGACCCTTTACCCTGCTAATCACCTGACCTCAGCGTGCTCCTGGAGTTCTGTGTTAATTGTAGCACATCCCTCGCAATGACTGCCTGTCAATGAGGTTTTTTTAAATCTTGTAAACGATAAGCAGGGAAAAGAGTAATATCTGCAGGGACTTTTAAAACCAAATTTGAACTAGCTCCATTGAGTATGTCATGGTCAAAACGGTTTAGTCGTGAATTCTTGCTCTCCTTGGTGCAGAAGCCACTAATGGCTCGCAACAAAAAGAACCAGGAAGCAGCACCTCTTACCCGGACCCCATGAGCTTCCTCCTGAGTCCCATTTGCTGGTTCTCCTCTGCCAGCTCAAGTCCCCGGGGTATCTGGGCAGGTACCAGCCCTCCAGCCCTGACAGGCAGCCGTCTGTCCCTGGGTGGAACTTGGAGAACATTTTTATGCCAAAAGGACAAAACGGTTTTGCCCAGAATCAGTTGTGCTTTCAAGGGACCAGCCCTGCCTCGTCAGTCACGTGGTGCTTCAAGGACTAATAACCTTAAAGCAGACTCCTCGGTGTGGTCACCACCGAGTCAGGTTAGATTGGAGGGGGTTTTCTTGAGTCCCCCACAAAGCGTCCCCAAGCTGGGAGAGGGGCCAGCCAGGCAGTTGTCCTGAGGGCATCAGAGTCTAGTTGCATCTAATTAAAGCCTTTGGGAGCGTTTTTTTTTTTGCTACGAAGGAAGATATTATCTCTGAGACTTAGACCGTGTAAAAGAAATGTAATTTACAAAGCTGGCTGTTTCAAGTACAAAGAAGAAAAATTTTACAAACCACCGAGCCCCACTTAAATACAACCTTGGGTTTCTTTAGTCCTCTTCTACCTTTCTTTTACCTTAACTGTCCCGTCTTACAACTGACCTTTCTTTTATCTTAACTGTCCCGTCTTACAACTGTACCTTGCGGAGCCGCCTCCCCTCCCCCCCCCCCCCCCAAGCCCAACTCTAAGTTTCCTCACTAGCTAACAATTTCAAAGGCAGAGGCAATTCTCTAAAATGGCATTCAATAAGCAAAGAAATTAATTAGTAAGCAGTCGTTCAATAATGAAAAAATGAGCTCTGTCTCCGTCATGCTATTGTATGGTAAGCCTGACCATTGCTCTTATACAAACACCCGCTTCTAAGCGTGTGGCTGACCCACAGAAGGTGTGGATGAGTCTCTTATCCTCAGAAAGGGAGCCCGGACCCCATCCCTGCTCTAGAACTGCGTATGGGTATGAGCAGCCACCGCGGTGCAGGCTGGGCTGGGGTTCTGTGTGCTTCCTGTGTCCTCTCCTCTCACTGCCCTCCAGAAGGAATTTCAAAACTCTACTCAAGATTAGTAAAATGTTGTCCTCATTTAATTGATTGCCCACCAGCTCATTTTTGCTGAAAGGAAGTATATTTTTCCTCTTTTTTTTTTTTGCCTACAGTAAACAATTTTTAAAGAACAACTTCTTTTGTTACACTTTTCTTCCAAACGATGGTGGGTACAAACTAGCAACATTTTATCATTCTTATTCTGGAACAAGTTTTGGCAGGTCATCAGGTTCTAAATCATGCCCATTGTTCTAACTTTAATGTTGAGATATTTTTTTATATGCCACAGAATAGTTTAAAACTCTATGGCAATAATAATTCCTTAACTAAGTACACAGACGTGTTCTTCACTAAACCATCCAGTGGTTTCCCTGGAGTTGGAGAAGGATGGCCATCGTGACATCATCAGTATTATTTAAATTAAACTGCTATGGGAGATATAATTGTTAATAAAAGCCTTCTCCTCACCCCTCTAGCCTGCCCCCCCCCCCAGCATTCAATGACCTGCCACCACCTAAAATGTAAGCAGAATTATGTTGATCCTGGTAGCCTATTGTATAACTAAAGGGTCAAATCTACAGGTTAGCATGGAAATGCAGAAGAAAATTACCATATTTAAGGGACATAGGGGACGGTTGTTTGAAAAATATACATATTTATTAGTTTAGGGTGCTGGTGTTCAAACTTTTTCCCCTTTTATGTGTGTGTGTATGTGTGTACACAGATAATTCTATAAACGCGTGTGCACGCTTTCAGCGGTACATTAAAAGCTGCCACGTAAGCATTCCATGGGTCTGGCTTAATGGTACATTCAACAGAGAACAAACGGGCCATGTACGTGGAATAGTATGCTCCTATTTTTAAAGTCTCATCACTGTAATGAATGGTTTTGTGCCCGTCTGAGACCTCACCTATATACTTCGTAGATGCTCTTGTCCCAAGAAAACCATTTCAACCGCGTTTGATTCCTGAACATTGCTTTCACTGCCCCCTTCCTTCTCTGTAAGGACTCTTCGTTTTTAAGTCCATTTCTGTATTTAATAATAATAAACAATCCTTGATGTGTAGACACTCAGGTGAAATGATATGTGAGCTCCCGCCTTGGTCCTCACTAAGGACTGTATCTGAAATATTGGGTGTGCTCGGACTTGGTTATCAGTTTCAAGCTGCGGGAGACCCAAGCGACTTTTTCAGGATTTCACCTTTTATTCTAGCCTGGAGCATGCGCCACACACACACACACACACACACACACACACACACACACACTTCTATATTAAGGAAGGAAGGAAGGAAGGGAGGGAGGGAGGGAGGGAGGGAGAGAGGGAGGGAGAGAGAGAGAGAGAGAGAAAGAGAGAGAGAGAGAGAGAGAAGAGAGAAGAGAGAAGAGAGAAGAGAGAAGAGAGAAGAGAGAAGAGAGAAGAGAGAAGAGAGAAGAGAGAAGAGAGAAGAGAGAAAGGCTGAGGGGTGCCCCAAATGAGAACACACAGGGCTGGGCGGTGCCCGCACCAGGTCTCTGGCCAAGGTGGGCGCGGGCCTAGGGTGAGGATGCGGCCCGGGGTAAGAACACGCGGGAACGTGCGGCTGCCAGCCAGTCTGAGACTGGGCGAGGGTGGCCGGCGCTCCAGGAGGAAATCAAAGTTCCGCGGAGCTCGGAGCCCAGACAGCCGCCCTGTGCGGGGGAGAGGAGCGGAGAGAGGCTCCTGGAGGGGTCCCGGCGCGCTTTTGTACGGCCCCGCCTCGGCCAGCCCGAGCTGACGCAAGGCTCCCCCGGGAGGCTGGGGGCGTCCACTGCCGCTGGGCAGGGAGCAATTTATTCCTCCTCAACCCATCCCAGCTCATCTTTGGTTACTCCACCCTACCCCTCCCAGCCCTCCCCCTCCTCTTCTCCCTCCTCCTCCTCTTCCCCCTCTTTCCCCTCTTCCTCCTCCTCCCCTCTACCTAGCCTTCAGTACCTCAGATTCTCCACCTCCCCTTCATCCTCCATCCCCCTTCTACTTCTCTCCCCTCCTTTCTCTCCTCCCTCCCACCTCCCTTCCCTCTTCCTCTCCCCTCCCTCTCTCCCCTGAATAAGCAAGCTTTTGCTTCTAAAAGTCACAAGTAATCCGAGAGAGAGAGAGAGAGAGAGAGAGAGAGAGAGAGAGAGAGAGAGGGAGAGAGAGAGAGAGAGGAGCCTGCCTAGAGGAGCGGCAGACAGGAGGGAAATCTGGCACAACGGCTGCGAGACAAAACTTGACGCTGCTGGGCCACCATTTGCCAGGGCCTCGCCCGAGGTAAGTGCCCGGGGACGGTAGGGTTCATTCCCAGACCGCAGGCCCCGGAGGTGAGCACCGTTACCTGGGGCCACTAGAATGATGATGGGGCGGAGCGGGGGCAGGCTCAGGACGGAGAGCCGGGCCGAAGGGATGCTTTGCGCCCAGGAGATTGGAGCCCGCGCTTGCCTTGGGGTCCTCTGTGCGCCCGCAAAGGTTCCCAGCGGCCACAGGGGTGTCCAGCTCCCCAGGGTCCCCCTCTTGCTCCTCGCCCCCACTGCTGTCCGATGTTATACACCCTCTTGCAAAGGAGACCCTGCTCTATCTTGAAGTGACAATGTGCGCCCCGCTCCAAGCTTGGGAACGAAAAGTTGGGCAAGGCGAGGGCTCCGTAATTCTGGGAATCCGCAGGAAATGGACAGTTTTCCTTTTAAAAAGAAATGTACCTTTAATGAAAATGTGTATGTATTGAAAAAGATTATTGGATTGCTATGTCTGATCAGCTGCTGATGACCTACCAATAAGCGTTTTAAACACACACGCGGGGCGCGCGCGCACACGCGCGCACACACACACACACACACACACACACACACACACACCAGGGGCTGTATGCAGTGAGGAAGGCCGTCATAAGGAACCAAGAAATCAGAGTCGCGAGGGCTTTTAAACGTGTGAAGGCTTTGTATGTGTCCTCCGTGTGCACGGAGTGCAGAGGGAGGGGACAGAGGGCGGCGCGCAGTGGGCTCGGCCTTTTCTCTGTGCCTGTGTGTTCCCCGTTGTCAGCTGGCTCAGGTTTCTAAGCGCTGCCAGGGGCGGGGGCGGCATCCAGCAACCACCATCACCTCGGCAGGCACCCTAGTGGTGAAACAGGACTCATTTGTTTGGTGCAGAGTGGTGATGACCTAGAAGAGACTGGAGTGTGGTTAGGTCGGCCCCCTGCCATCCATTACACCTGCGGCAGATGGCTCCAGTGGTAGAATGGTTTTGTTTGTGGGACCCAGGAAGGGAGGAGGGGGGAGGGGGCAAGAGCCTCGCCCCAATATTAGGAAGTGCCATAAAGAACCAAAGGCATGAAAGAAGCCATGTTCCTACTATCAAAAGCAATCATGTGTGCCAGTGTCCATGAGCGAACCTGGGACATGTTAGTGACCTTGGTGCTGACCCCAATTGATGACATAGCAGAATTTTAGGATACTATTTTTTGTCAAATGAATTTTTGATGAAGCTCCTACTCCTACACACACAACACCACACACACACACACACACACACACACACACACACACCTGTCTCCAACAAGATGCACACAGGTGTCCGTGGAGCTCTGCTCTCTAAAACCAAACCTCTTTGAGCCCCTGTGCATTTCACCACAACTGAAAAGGGGGCCACTCCAGATGTAGGAACCCTTCCCCTTTTCCCAAGCGATGTATGCGACCAGTCCGCCAGCTCCCACACACACAAGTATGCCCTGCCCAGACACACATGTAGGTGGGGTTTATCGGGGTTTCGGATGCATCCATTCCATTTTCACAGGGAGGGATGTGCTTTTGCGGTCAATATTCCCATCCTTACAGCCCTTCTTTCATGCTCCTCGATCAGGAGGAAAGGAAGCCACACACACACTTACACAAACACACACCCTCCCAGGCATGCCCACAGGGAGGGCCGTGTAACAAAGGAACAGTCTAAGGACAGTTTAGCCTGTCTTCACTCCTTCATTTTCTTGCTAAACAAGAGGAATTAAAAGAGAACTGTATCTAGGGAGGCCTAAAAAGATGGAGAAGCCTTGTCTCCACCCTTACTTCACAAATACATCACAACAATGGATTATCCTCCTGGAATAAGAATCAATTTCACTGGCCCAACTTTTTGTTCTAAATTTAAAAAAAAAAATCCTGTAATTAAGGTTTAATATGCTTATGTTTGGGGAGTGATTGGAAATACAGAGAAATCCCATCATTTTGACACTTCAATTCTGTTTTTCTATTTATTTAATGCCAAATCAATAATTTTAGAGTCGATAAAATCAAAGAATATCAAGCAACAATGAGAACCCATTCTAGCTAAAAATTTCAAGCCACAATTAAGCTACATCCTACAAACCCCATGCTTTCCAAGAAAGGAAAACATTGCAACCCCTGCATTTTGCAAGGTGCTTTCAATACCCAAAGATACCACTGAAGTGGGTTTGGTTGATGGTTGCTTGCTGTGTGCCCAGTGCAATTATTTTTCTGTGAAAACTTCCATTTTGCAAGGAGAAAGTTGACTTTGATATGCATTAGGGTGCAGGATTCATTGAGAGATATGCCATTAGCATATACCATTGTTTATTCGTTATTATAATACAGGTTTACCCACACATCATACAAACTGCTAAGGGCCTGCTCTGGGATGTGAATTCATATATTACCAGAACACATTTGTAAAAACTGAGTTGAGAAATAGGCTTCCTGAGCCTTTTAAAGATAATACTTGATCTAAAACTCAAAGCTAGGGGATTCCACTTCCATTTAAACAAAACAAAATTAGCAAAACTTTTGCAACTGTAGAGAACGCTGGCAAAAATTTAGCCCTTACCAGACCCCCTCCCCCTTTTTTCCTCAATACACTTTAGATTCTTGTTCCAACCAATATCTAAAGTTAAAAAAATGTATTTCCAAGATGGACTGGAACTTTCAATGAAACATTTATTTTTTAATTCTAGGTTTATAATGAGTAATGTTTTTAAAGAGGGGGGATCTCAAGTTTTTCTAGGAAAAGAAACGTATTTTAATATTCAAGCCAGTTAGCACCCAATCTCATTCCGTCACGTTTCTTAGGCCCAGGTGCGCCCCAGAACCTAGCACAGAAACGGAGGCATCTGGGAGACCAGGGAAGGCTGAGACCCCTGCTTTCCCCGCCCATGCTGGGACCACCTACATCTCCTTTTCGTATGAAATGGTTCTTTGCAAGAAAATATTAATAGAGAAAATAAATGTATGATACGCGGATGGGTTACTTTCCATCCTCGTCCTTGGGAGATTTTCTTCGGGATCTCCATCCCTTGACAACTCCTTCCGTCTTTGCCAACCGAGAAGCATTTACAATCACATTTATCGGGATCCAGATGTGCCCTTAGGTTTCAAACATGTCACCACCACCTAAAATGTGCCTCTACTTCCGGTGCAATCAAGGTCCCGATTCTTATAGAAAAGCTACCAAATTCTCAGTTCCTGGAGGCGGGGAGAGCGCGCTCCAGGTGCGGGGTCCGAACTGGAGGGCTTGGCGGGCCGCTGCGCTGGCGTCTGCGTCCTTGGCTCTCAGAGTTCCCCCCTTAAGGGAGGATAATGAACTCTGCTTGGTTCCCAGTTTGCAAAAGTACGTCCTTAGTCGGAACGGAAGCAGGGGTGGTGGAGAAGAGGCCTGGGCCATGAGCCTTAATAGGTCAGGGCTCCAAAGCCCTCCTGGGCTTCTCATCAAACCGGAGGCAACGGCCGGTCTTGTCTGCGGGTCCCTCTGGTTCCCGGGGAGGAAGATCCCCGGGCTGGAGGGCGTGTGTGCCCTCTCGAGCCGTCAGTTCCATCCCGCAGCCCCCCTGGGGTCTCCAGAAGCACAGGCTGTGCCCTTCCCGGGCCAGGCGAGGCCTGGAGGGGAGAGCCGAGCCTGGGGCGCAGACTCCCAAACCCGCGCAGCGGGGCGCCCCCAGCCCAGGCCGCCTCGACGGCCCCGACAGCGCCGCGCGGCCAGTAGGTGTCGCTGTTCCCCTGCTGGCCGAGCGGGGAGCCACGCTGGCCCCGGGCCTCCCGTCTGCTTCCCCGGAGGGTTCGCAGACCCTCCAGGCTCCCGGGAGGGCCGCTTCCCGCACTGCCCCCTCACCTGGCCAGGACCACTGCTGCTGGCCGGCCTCGGGGAGAGAAAGAAGAGAGGCGTCTGTTGGGGCGGAGCACGGAGCCCCGACGGAAGCAGTTGGAAGCCACCAACTCTCTCTCCTTTCTCTTCTCTTCAGGCGCTGTGGTCAGCGACCCTGGCACTGGGAGCATCCTAGTAACATCCCAATGGGGGTTGCACCCGGACTCCACACCGTCTTTAAGTTATAAATAAGAGGTTGAAATCCCAGCCTCGTGGGAGCTAGCGACATAAAGAGTGGATTAATTTCGATTTCTTGCCGACAGACGAGAGAGAGAGAGAGAGAGAGAGAGAGAGAGAGAGAGAGAGAGAGAGAGAGAGGAAGGAAGGAAGGAAGGAAGGAAGGAAGGAAGGAAGGAAGGAAGGAAGGAAGGAAGAAAGAAAGAAAGAAAGAAAGAAAGAAAGAAAGAAAGAAAGAAAGAAAGAAAGAAAGAAAGAAAGAAAGAAAGAAGCCAGGGCCTGGCCACAAGCCTGAGCTACACGTACCATCTTGCACACTATTCTGCAGGCAGAAAAGCCAGCGCAGGAAGGAGTCAGTATTTGGATGTGAATGTCTTCCCCCAAAACATTGCTTGCCAAGTACTATTCCTTTCGAAAACCTAGCAGTGAGCAGGTCTCGGGGATTTGCACTGAGGTTCTTGGCCTTCCCTGGCATCCTGCGGCTCTCTGCCCTCGGCCTCGGGGAGCCGCGCAGGAGATTATTAATCAGAAGCGCTCTTTTTGTGTGAGTCTCAAAAGGAGGAGGTTTGGCTTATGAACGCCGAGAGGGACATTTACAATAGGTACGTCCCAGAGGTGGCTGGAGAGGGCGTTATGATTTTGATTGTTTTGTGCAAGGAAATCACTGCTGCGATTTGAAGATAGGGCGGTGGGGGGACCACATTGAAAGCATTACATTCAGAACCCCGAGTTACTGAGCTAGCATGCAAAATGCGACTGGCTATGCATTCAAACTGACCTGTACATGTATATTTTCTGTTAACATGTGGGGGCATTTTGCTGTAAATTCTTAAGACCCACGCTTTTGTCTATCATATTTGTTTTGTAAATATAACCAATTCATGAAGAGAATGTAACCATCGATTATCAAAGAGGAAGAAAGAAAAAATCCTTAAAGTCCAAAAACACTTGGGATCACTTCTTCCCACCCCTGGGCCTGGCTCTCGGGTGTGGGAGGGCAGGGCTGGGTGGGGGCCCGGGTCTGCAGGGCAGGCCTTACATTGCTAATGGGAGGTGGCCGCAGCATCTTTAAATGTCACGCCTTTCCCTGTGGTTCCTGAAATGGGCTCCTTCCCGTTCAGTCCCATATCTGCTATGCAATTGTCAGTAATTATTTCTGATTGAGAGAGCAAATTAATCACTCGCTGACGTGGGTGGGGGGAGAACACACGTGCCTAATTGGAGGTTGTGAAGTTCGGTGAAGTGGTATTTTTAGCTTGGAAAGTCCAAATTCATGTATTTGGGTATCTCTCCCCCTCCCATCGTCTCCCCATTTTACTCTCTCTTTCGCACAATCCTCTGGGCTCCTTTCTCCCTCTTTCTTCCCATTCCTCGGCCTCTGTCTTCCTTTCCTCTCCCCTTCTCTGTCCACCCCCCCCCCCACCATGCCTCTCATCTTTCTTCTCTCTCTCTCTCTTCCCCCCAACCCCCCCCCCCCGTCTTTCTCTGTGTATGCATCTCTCTGCCCCCACCCATTTATTGTCTGATCCTATCAATCAAGTTCATATAAAAGTAGCCAGTGGGAGACCCACCACCCTCTCTCCGGAGCGCCGGGGCACTTTGGGGAGGCGTCGGCCGCCGCCAGGTCACCGGCGGGAGCGCTGGCCCTCGGTGCAGGTGCAGGGGCGTTGCTTGCGGAGGAGTTGGGGTCTGTGCGAGGCGTGCGGTGCTTATTCAAATGCCGCTGCCACCGCTGTGATTCGCAGGGACTCGGCCTCCTAGTGGTAATGCGGGGCGGGGGCGGGGTGGGGTGGGGTGGAGTGGGGGTGGGAGGGGAGGTGCGATGAGCGGGAGGGGAGGATGGGGGCGAGGGCGGGGTGGGAGGGGGCTCCGGCACCGCGCTCCGCTGCCAGGCTGGGACAGAGCACCCAGACCCGCGGCAGCGGCGGCAGCAGCGGCGCTACCCACCCTCAAGCCCGGCACCCTCTGAGCCAGCGAGCCACAGCGCCACCGGCCCCGGGGTAAGCCACGCGCGCGCCCGCAAGGACAGTGATGGTTCAGAGGCTCCAGGTTACCACCACGCGCCAATGAGGGAGATTAGAAACAGGAAAGGAGATTACGGAGATCAGATATGTGGTGTACCCCCTCTGTGTCCCTTGTCACAGAGCGTGCGCATGCACACACGCACACACACACACACACACACACACGCACACACATGCATGCACAGACATCCGTACATGCACACGTTGCTTGCTGCTACCATCTCAATATAGGCGCCGCCGCTCTGAGCCCTGCCAGTGGCCAGTGTGTTTGTCCCGATCCCTGCATAAAGGCAGGCAGGTGTGTGCCAGAATCCAGTTGGTTGAATTGAGGCCAAAGTCCAAGAGACATTTGACCTGCCGAATTGTTCCCATCGGGCAGGTGACCCCAGACACTGGGCAGTTCTGCAACCAGTTGTGGAATCTGCAACTATCCATAAGATGTGCTGAAAATGTTCTTTTAGAAAAGATCATCTTGCTATAAATGGCAAGGCAGGGGCACACCGAAAGGATGAGTGTGCCTCTGTTTTTTAATGTTTTACGTGCAGCCATCTGACCACTTCTTATTGGGTGACATAGCGTAGGAGCACTTGGGTGTAAGCTTGGAAAAACTGCGGCCAGAGGTAAGGCTGCAAATGCCATGAGAATTAAGGGTGTTAAAAATGGATGCTGGAGAGCCCAGCATGAGAGATGGGATTCAGCTGTAGCTTTAAAAACGGGGGAATACATGTGAATATTTATACAGGAAAGCCATTGGGGAGGGCTGACTCTTGTCCTGGGTGTCTGTGCAGGTAAGTCATTCATAAGAAAAGCAATTACCTGTGCATGTACTTGGATTTGTTTAATTGAATAAGCTGCATGAGTGCGTATTTGCTGTTCTTTGTGGATTCCGTCTTTTAAAAAAATAATAATAGGTTGGGGGGGATTTTAAAAGTGGATTTGCACATATATTTTTTTCAAAAGCCATTGTGCTGGACTGATACATCACCAGGAAGGAAATCCTACTCTATAAACAAGATTACCATTGCTTGAAATCTAACCAAAGGCCTGTATGTTTTAGGGCATATCAATTGGCTTAAGATAGCCATCTGTTTTGTTTGTTTGTTTTCATTTCACAGTCAGGAATTAAGGACACTTTTCAATCAAGGTAATGTGCCTTGTTCCCAGACATGCTAAAATAAAAGGAAACTCAGTAAATTTTGAATGCAGCAGATAAGATACAACATACAACATGGTTGAAAATGCCTTCTTTGCAAAAAGGCTGTCCATTGCCATGTCTACACATTTTAAAGTAGATTTTGTTGTTGTTGTTGTTGTTTTGCAATAAGAAAGGCTAGAAAGCAATAGGGCAGTCGTGAATCCAGCACTTTTCAGTTAACCGACACAGAAATTCTTTAGAAATCTTTGGAGCCACTTCCCGTTATACATACATTATCTAAAATGCACTGGCCCAAACTGTGTTTTGGTTAATATGATGTTAATTAGACAATCAAACTTTGAGTCCTGAGCAATGGACATTACATTACAATCCATCAAGGAGGTATGTCAGGAAAGAAAAAAAAAAAAGTGTCTTTTCTTTTGTGACCAAACCAGGAGGTTGTACAGCTGGCATTACATACATGACAGATGTGCATATTTGGAGCCTAAGTAAACAGAAGCAGGCAGGCAACTGTGCATATTTATCTAGCAAGAGACAGCAGCATACACTCGCCAAAAAATAGACGGAAAGGAACAAGAGAAATAAATAGACATAATAAGATAGCAAAGCAGGAGAGGGTAGAATCAATAAAACGATACAATCTGAACCCCCCCCCCATTAAAAAATGCAAATATATCTTTACATATGCATCAGTATTAAAAATAATACACGCTCGAACCAACAGGAGAGGGAGCAGGAGGAGGCGGTGGAGGAATAGGGGTGGAGGAGGAGTAGGAAAGGAGGAGGAGGAGGAGGAGGAGGAGGAGGAGGAGGAGGAGGAGGAGGAAAGAATGGAGGCGCCGCAGAGCCCTGATTATGCATGGGCTGGAGCTGCCTCCTCTAACCTGTTCTTCTCGGAGCCGGGCAGCCGGCGGTCCTCAGCCGCCCACAGAACAGGAACCGAAACAACCTTTTCCCGAAGGCTACAGCGTTTATTTTTCTCTTTGGGGGTTTTGGCGGTTGTTTCACGGGCTCGCCAACCGGCCCCTTTAATTAAAAGCTTCAATAAAAGGCCATCGCGCCAGGAATGCACCGGCTCCTCTTCGCGCAGGATTTGCATATTTTTTTAATGCCCTAATTTCCTTGATGTATGTAAATGTAGCCGGACGTAGAGGGAGACGGGGAGCTGACGTCAATGGACGTGACCTCGCAGCTAAACCTTGAACGTGAAGCCGGGATGGGGGAAAACACGGAGCGGCGGCCGAAGGAACCCGCCAGTGCGGGCGGCGGCCGCGGCGCCAGCCGAGCCCAGGCCCGAGGGGCCGAGGGGGTCCGTGCCAGCCCCGGGGGAGGACCAGCCCCCCTCCCTCCTCCCTGTCCCGCCGCCAGCCTCGCCAGCCCTCCGCCGCACACGCAGCGCTGGTCCTGCACCTCCAGCCCCTCCAAGTGCATGTCATTCTGCTTCCCCCAGAAAAACAGCACACCCCAAAACAGCAACCAAAGACAGCAGACACACCAAATCGAATCCCAAAATGTTTTAGATGATGCTCGGGTAGCTTATCAGAAAGAAGACTGACAATGGAACATCGTTTTTTAATTTTTAATTTTTAATTTTGCTTTTTTTCCACAAGAAGAGGAGGGGGAAACCTCAGACAACAGCAAATCATTCCTAAAACACGATAAGCCACACGTGTTTCCAGTAGGGAGAGGTAAATGGCCCAGGCGACTGGCGGGGGCTTCTCCTTTCGGTACCTGTTTACCTGCTCAACCAGTAAGCGCGTTGGCTTCTTTAACAGCCATGGACTGCGTCTTAATGGGGTGGGAATGTTGTGTGTGTGTGTGTGAGTGTGTGTGTGTGTGTGTGTGTGTGAGAGAGAGAGAGAGAGAGTGTGTGATTATGTGTGTGTGAGTGTGTGTGTCTGTGTGCGTGATTATGTGTGTGTGTGTGCCTGTGTGAGTGTCTCTGTGTGTGAGTGTGATTATGTGTGTGTGTGTGATTATGTGTGTGACTGTGTGTGTGTCTGTGTGTGATTATGTGTATGTGTGTCTGTGTGAGTGTATGTGAGAGTGTGTGTGATTGTGTGATTGTGTGTGGCGCTGTGAGCCAGATGATGAGGGAGAACTGTGTCTCTCCGCAACCATCTCTGGGACTTCTCTGTAGGACACGTAGGCCAGACCGAGCTCCGCGGCTGGTGTTGGAGTTTCTCCCCTTAGAAAGGAGGGGGGGGGGTGATCGGAGGAGGAGGAGGAAGAGGAGGAGGAGGCTCTCTTTGAACAGCGAGGCCCTTCCGATTACATTGTCTGGGGAGGGGTGTTGAGGTGCGAGCCGTTCCGAGGTGGAGCCCCTGGCCAGGTTTAGCCCGCTGTGCTTTCCGCCGCGCTGGGCAGCCTGGGCGAGGAGGCGGAGGCTCTGGCCCCGCGGCTGGAGGCCTTTGCGCCCCCCCCCCCAGCCCTCCTCCAGCCCCGCTCCGGCGTGTGCGTGTCTGTGCCCGCACCGGGCAGGGCTGCCGCAGGCCTCTGCCCATCTGCTCCGCCTCTGCCGCCGCCCTCCCCGGGCCGCTAGGAAATGCTCCCGGCCTCCTCCGGCCGCGGCAGAGCTGGGCACGGAGGGCAAGGCCACGGCCGGCGAGGAAGGGGCGCCGGAGGGAGGCCGCGGTCTCGGTTTCTCCCAGTCCTGCCCTTGGCCGCCAAGGCTGCCGATTCTTGGTCGCACCCGCAGCCATCGCTTTGTTTTTCTGCCGCGCCCGCGGTCACGGAGCCCCACGCCCGCGAGGGGAGTGTGGGCGGGGGCGGGGGCGGGGGCGGCGGGCCGGGGCCTCCCGCCAAGGACGCGCCTGGCTCTGCGTCCTCCCGCTGCACTTGGCGGGAAAGCTGGGGCCGCCAGTGGGGCTGCCAGCCCGAGACTCCGATTGCTGCTGCCCAGCCCCCTCCCCCCATAGGCATCATTTACATACGGGCCACCGGTCTGAATTTTTGCAGCCCCCCTTCCGCCTCCGGTGGCACGCGCGCAGCCCCCCGTGCCCGGCTGCGGCTGGCCCCGGCGCTCACACAGGCCCCGGGGTACAGCCGCCCTCGCCAGGACAGATTCTTGCACCCTCCTGCTCGCGCTGACACCCCTCACAGTCTTCCCCATCGTGCTCCAGGAAGCCCATCTTCCCCGCAAGATCCCCACCCTTCTCTCCCCGCACACTCCCACTCCCACCCTCCCACACCCCCCTGCCTCTGTCCCTGCAACACACACACACACACACACACACACACACACACACACCCTTTTTCTAGCCTCTCAGATAGATAATCCCCCATGGCGCATCCCTGGTATCTTTTGAATAGCTCTGGAGTTTCAAGAGTAAAAATCCTTATAATGTATTGCTTGCCATTAGCAAAACACATTTCATGACCACCACAAAAAGGAGGGGAGGAGTGAGCAAAGGGGGCTTGAACCAAAAGACCTTTCTTAAAAAAAAAAAAAGAAAAAAGAAAAAAAGTCTGCAAGTCAAAAGGTTATTCTCCAAGTTTGTAAATAAAATACCAAAAGGAAGAAGGTAGCAAAGACCCACAAGTTTCACAAAATGGTGCACTGGAAAAACAAGACAGGGCTATTCTGAGAGAGAGAGAGAGAGAGAGAGAGAGAGAGAGAGAGAGAGAGAGAGAGAGAGAGAGAGAGAGAGAGAGAGAGAGAGAGAGAGAGACTAAAGGAATCAAGAGAGAAAAACCGGAGGGAAAAAAAAGAAAAAGAGAGAGAAGAAAATAAAAGGTAGAAAAGGCAAGAGAAGTTTCCAAAGAAATGTGTGCTTTGCATTCTACAATAGGAAAATGTAGCCATTGCCCTCCTTCAGACGAGACATTTCTAATTTGTTCCGTCTGTCAGGAGGGGACTATGAGAGGTTTGGGTGCAAATTCATTATCTCTGGCGACGCAGGACGCAGTGTGGGGACTGAAAAAGACCGTGGCAATGGATGAACAATGGGGCTTCAGTTCATCAGTAACAAAAGCGGTGGGGAAATTGGTTGGGTTTCAGAGCACGTCCTCCTCGGCAGAGGGGGCTGGACTAGACCTTGGACGGCCCCCCCAAAAACTTGCCGAGCCTCGCACACACCACTTCACTCTCCACTCGGAAGCTCAGGGAGCAAGTGCCTGGCCTTGGGGGAGGAGGGGGAGTTGGCTTTTTTTTTCCTTCTTCGTCTTTTGCGCCCTTCTCTCTCTTCCCCCCAGAAGGGAAGGTCCGTTGAAACTATTTTAGACCCAATCAAGCAAGAATCACCATGTGGAATTGAGCGGCAGTTTTAAACGTGCTAGGAGAGGGGTGATCTGAATTTGCTTTTCTTTTTTTATTTTTATTTTTCCTTTTTCTTTTGAGATGCGGAAAAGAGCCTGTGTGTGGACTGCGGCCGCTCTGAGACTGGATCTTGTCTTCTGGACTCCTGCCCAGCAGCGGGACTTGGGGGGCAGCACTGCCCGGCGGAGGGAGAGCAGGTGAGTACCAGGCGGCCCGCAGGCGACAGCTCAGCCTCAGCGGCGGCACGGGCCCAGCTCCGCCCGCAGCCCGGCCCGGTCCCCTCTCCGCCGCCGGTGCCCGCAGAATCCCGCCCCGGGTCGCCCCCGGGTCGCTTCAGCTAAGGATGGTGTGTCTCAGATCCTGAACCTGTTGATCTCACGAGTTGTCTTAAGTCAGGGCTGTTAATTATCCAGCAGCCTGACCCCGGCTCTTGCAGAGAGAAACCGGGAGCATTTCGTGCTGGAGAAAAAGGGAATTTTGTATGTAATTTTGTGTTGGTGGAGGTAGGACTTTCTTCCCCTCTTAAAGCTAGAGCCAAATGCGGTTATAGTTTGCGTTCCTGGATTCGGCAGCATTCGCATTTTGAATAATTATGTTCACCCCCTCCAAGTGGCAATTACCTGGCCAGGAGGAGAGCGTTTGATTGGATTTCCGTGGAAACTTATCTTCCGTAGCTAACTCGACCTGGTGGATTTCTACTTCCTTCTTCTCTTTGCATTTTGGATTCTGGGAGGCAAGAAGCCGCTTTACCGGGTTATCCCAAGTTAGGTTCATCGATATGCAGTCATCTGGGTTAGTTATTGGAGCTTGGGATGCCAGCGGAGCCCGGTTTTTGCGGTTTGCATGGAACCCAGACTCCGCTGAAGGAGACGAGAGACCGTAGTCCTTCTGTGGCCTGGAATTATCTGTAGGAACCCAAGGGCAGTGGGGACCCAGGCAATGTATTTGCTTTGGAGACTGTTTTTGCATTTTCTCTGGCAAAGGTATCCGCAGTGCCTGAATGGAGGACTGTCTTGAGGGGTCAGAGCAGCGGTGAGATTGATCAGAAGTTAGACTGGGGGCCTGTCAAGTCACGGCCACTGTTGGAGGCTCTTTGGGACCAGTGACTGGCTTGGGTCCACAGCAGTGGGGTCGGCTCTAGGCTCTAGTTTCTTCCCTTTTCTAATGCCCACCTCTGCCCGCCACCCTCCTTCTCCACCTTGGTACCAGTAATTAGGACGCTGTCTTGGGAAACGAGCTCCCAGAGTCAGGATTGTTGAACCAGTGCAGTACTTTCATTTTGCAAAACCCAATAGCCCCACCCCGCCACTCCAAAATAACAATAAGCATTTAAAAATCATAAAAGGAAAGCAAGCTATTTTCAGGAGTGTTAAGACTTCTTGAATATATTGAGTCTTGGGGGGTGGGGGAAGGGAAAAAGAAAACCCACCACTTTACAGCAATCAGGTTTTACATTATTCATTGATTTACTGGAGGAAATAGCCAATCAGGAGCCGTAGATATGAATGCACATCTCACCGTGCTGTTGCCTTACAGTAAACTATTTGCATCTTTCTAATGGATTGGATATTTATCCAGGGATTCCCATTGTTTGAAAGGTTTGGAAATTTAGTTCCTTAAACATTTAGAAAATACGACTTTGTTCCAGTCTTAATATTCTTGCATGGAAGAACTCTCCCTCCTCTTTTGTATGGCAGGTAACAGTATTCAAATCCCTAGTATTTTTTGAAGTCCCTCTTCCCTCCAAGCTAAAAATAGCATAAAAGAAGAAAGAAAAAAATTAATTTCCAAACACCTCCAGATTCTGCATATTTTGCATTCCCATTATCATGCATGTCTCCATTTAAATGCAAATTAGCATATTTAACTCTGTAGGTGCTGAAGCCCAGAATACATTGTATTGGGGTTTTCTGGAATCTCTTGTCATTGTAAGGAATCATTGTAATTGCAGTACTTTAAATGAAGCCAAATTTAGACATGCTTATGTATATATTAAAACTATGATAATTTTGTTTTCTTGACTGTTTTTCAGATGATGCTACAAAGAAGTATAAAGTGAATAGACATCCCACCAACCAAAGGTAATTTCAAAATTTACACTTGACAAAATTGCAAAATTAAAGTGATGTATAAAATATTATTTACTGAGTAGCAAGCCTGCAGTGTATTGCACATCTCCCATTTCATGCAATAGATACAATTCCAGAAAAATCCAAGTTTCCATATATGTAATTGTCATTCCCCCTCCCCCCCCAGGTAGCCTTTGTATATTACATATCAAAGATAATGTAAATATAACCTGTAAATACCTATTAAAAAAAGGAATTTGGGACACAGAAGAAATAATAGGATACATTTATTAGAAAGCAAGCCAGTCAAGTACCTTGCCTGAACTATACAAATAACTGTAAATTAAATGGCTTTTATGTAGAAAATGGTAGTCTTGACTGTATTAGTGGACTGTGTTTTATATGCATGAGAATCATGCAAACTCAATATTAAAAAGGATTCTGGTGATAGGCCAATTTTTTATATATTCTACAGTAGTCTGAATAGGATTCATAGAAGTGCTCTAAATATTAGTGGCAAACCTGATGAATTTTCATTTATGGAACAGTATAATTCTGATCCAAATATGTGAAAAATCATAAATTTTCGCTTTTAACTTAAGCAGAGATTGTTTATTCCCTAGAAAACCAGGATGTTTCCATTCATGTTTCAGCCATCTGGAGACCTGTAAAAAGATTAGAAAACAAGCATGACAATCACGTCCTAATCTACTGGCCATTAATGGGAATTTATTAGAGAATGAGCATGCAAGCCATTTGAATTCAGTATATTCTTAAATATGCAGATTTCAAAATGGGTATTCTGTAGCTCAGCTAAATAGCTTTTGAAAAGCAAAAATATCTGGAATAAGAACATGTAAGTGTTAATAGCTGCTCCTAACAATGTGGGGTAGACATTGCTAGGAATCTTTAGAGCACAACTGTTTCAACCTGTCTCATATACATTTCAACATGTCCTTGAAATGTGTATGACAAACTATGATATGAACCTTGGCAATTATCAAAATAATAAGGTGCTCAGTGTTAAATCTTGCTATATATATTTTTTATTTCTTCATACTTAGAAAGATGATGGTTAAGGTAAAATATTTAATTGGCTGTTCGGTTAATGAACAGACTGGCCATAATCATTATGTTGACTATTTTCACTTTCCGGGTTCTCATAATGAATCTATGTTACATGTATTAGGCATGGAGGCCAGTCCTGGAGTCAGCTGATATTACTATGTGGTATTGCCTTTAAAGATGCTATTTTAAGACAGTATCTTTTGTAGCTTCTAATTGTAGAAGCATCTCAAATGTTTAGTGTCTTGGTTTTCATGATAGTTAATTGGGTTCTAAAATGCATTTAATTGTTAAATGTGGAACTACAGCAACATTAATTTGCAAATTCACACAAATATGGGGGTGATACACAGAGACATACATGCATTCATGCATCAGATCTCTTTATTTGCACCAACATCCTTCCCAGACATATATAAAGCAAAAAAGATATTCCAAAAATAACTGGCACTTTCTGGGGTTTTTACTTACGGAATTGAATTCATCTAATCATATGCTTGTTTTATGTAGTACATGCCCAAGTCACTAATGATTCTGTTTCTAGGTCTTGGAAAGCAAGGCCAAAATAATTTCAATATTCCAAGGCAGCGAAGCTCATTAGGATTTTACATACTGGCAGAAGTGACATGAACACATACCTCCGTGATATGTTCAATTCTTATCCAGTAGTTTATGTTGTGACCTCTTAGTTCAAGAAGAAACAGTAACTCTATAGGAGTATATTTCTCTCAATTAGTTTATAGTTTGCTATATATATATATATATATATATATATATATATATATATATCACAATACAGCCATTTCTTATTGTACTTCCTGGACCAAAATTTGATAAGAAAAATAGATAAGTGATTTTTACAGTGCAGTATTTTTTCAATAATCAGGACAAAAAGGCTCACCAAAAAGTAAATTAATAAAAAATTAGGGAAAAATGACATTTGTGTTACTATATCATATATTTATCTGGTAGGATGTTGTTGTTTATACTCTTGATTGGGGGCTTTTCTTAGCAATTCTGATTTTCTTTACTTGCCAGTAAAATTCTATAGAATTTACATATGTATGCTCTGTATGTAATTTGGTAAGCATATTTCACTCATGTCTTAAATGAATAAATTACTGAATCAATGAAAAATCATATTTTAATTCTGAAAGTATTTTAGTGATTGGGGGAAATAGTTAACCTATAGAAATGAGAGTATTTCGATAGACTAGTGATGTGTGAAATGAATATGGAGATTTATGACATTTGATTGTAGCATCTAGGTTAAAGAATAGTAATAACCCCAAACATAACTCATCATTTTGGGAAACAGTCCAGAAGACTTACCCATTGTGAATATACATCTTATATGGACTCCACCTTAGATATTCTGTTAAGGGGCATCTGACTGTTAGAACTGCACATATTATAGATGCATTAGACATAGATTACTCATTATGAAGGAGAGAAAAGAAGAGAGCTCCCTTAAGTGATCATATTTACACTCTGGAAAGTCCTAAGAAAAGGTATGAGGCTAATTAATTAATACAATGTCCCCCTCTAGCTAGAAAAAGGGTGGGGGTGGGGAAGAGGAAGGGTTCTGCTCTTCACATGCAGGTATTTTTATGTCTTCTTCACTGCAGTAGCATTTTCTTCTTTCATAATTTCACAAAGGAGCCTAGTATATTTTGACCTGTATGAAAGTTGATGTGTAAAACTATAGACAAAGGCTCAACATTTATTGCAGTAGAGTTGTGCACAACATTAGAAACTATTGCTGCAGTGTTTACCTGTTCTTCATTCTGAGTCACACACCCTGCAGAGAGTTATTTTATAAAAATTGGGATGAAGTCGGCTTGCTTAGAGCATTCATTTTGAACTTACAGAGCAAATGCTGCCCTATCGCCATGGTACATAAATACAAAACATGCCTGAGCTGTGAAAGCCATTAAAAACACACCACCAGAACAAACTGTCAATGCATCGACTCGCTGACTAATACAGAGCTGGTTCCTAGCCCCAGAAAGCAAGGCCCTGCTTTAAGCAATGGCAAAGTGCCTTCCATCTGTCTGCCCATGCAATCTGCCATAAGAGAAATTCAGGCAAATACGTTCCCCAGATCTGAAATGCTTTTATCTGTCCTCAGAGAGAGATTTCTTCCAGTCTTTGGATATTAGAGCGATCTACACTGGCACGGAGGAGGTAAAAGGCCGCGGGTTGCTTTTCCAGGAGCAGTCGGTAGTGCTAACGGAAGAGATGTTGATTGAGAAAATAGGGCTTGTTGCAATGCTGCCGCTGCTGCTGCTGCCTCTGCTGCTGCTCCGGCAGCAAGCAGGCCTGGGGCAGTTGGCTGATCACTGATGCATATCAATAACCGTGTACTTGAGATTTCTCATGACATCATCATTACCTTGGTCTCCAGCGGTCTCGAACCTTTGACCTTGCCGGGCTGGTCCACATTTTGGCAGTGAAAGCCCTTCCAATGATGGCCCTTTTCTCCTTCTTTCAGACCGGGGGCAGCAGCACACCAGCAAGACGGCATCTTCTCTTTCCCAGCCTAGAAGCTGAAGATCGAGGATCTTCCCCCTCAAACACACACACACACAAGACATTGCAATCAAGCTGCCACCACTTGGTAAAAAGCTCATGGTGCTTACCCCAAAAGGATCAGGAGCAGATCTTTGAAATCAGCTGTCACTTCTATAGAATGGGATGTGTTTTTTTTGTTTTTTGTTTTTTTTTCTTCCTTCCTCCTTAACCTGCGCTGGAAATTGCTGCTGGCTTCACACGTCTCTGTAGAGGGAGGCTGAGGAGTCTTGCGTGAGAATGAAGCAATTTACAATGCAAATAGAGGCCTCGGAAGGGACGGATGCTGCTGCTCACTCGTATCCGCTTGCTGCACCTTAATAGCTGGTTTTATTTTCTGATATTCATAGATGAATTGTTGGCTGACGCTGCCGGAGATTACTCGCTGAAAGGGGAGAGGAAAAAAAAGTTTGGAATAAACTTTCGCAGCCACAGATCTCGTTTGGATGTTTTAGCCGCACACACAAACAGAAACCAGGTCACATTTACATGCAAGGAGGAATCTTGAGCGCGGCGAGTGCCCCGGAGGACGACGACTCTTCGGTGCTGCCAGAAAGATCGGGATCTGGATTCTGGCCAGAGGAAGACAGAGGCGTGTGAGGGAAGCGAGTTGTTATCTTTGGTTATCTAGCTGTATGAGTGTATTGGTCTTCATAAAGCTAGATAACCGAAAGTAAAAACTCCTTCAAGATCGCCGGGGAGCGTGGGAGAATGAAAGACTACAGCCAAGAGACAGTAAAAACCAGAAAGGTCAGGAATATTTATTGAATCTAACTTTGTTTGCGGTTTTTTGTTTTCCTTCTGAGTAAAGGTGGGGTTTTAGAGGAAATTAAGTGGCACACACATGCCGAGATATGAAGGTGCCAGGTACTCTGAGGAGGGGTTGTTAGAAAGGAGAATTGTATAGTGCGAATGAGGTAAGAGGCATGTACAGTGTGTCCTACTTAAAGGCGAAAGTTTAAATATAAATTATTTTTTTTCTTTTCTTAGATAGCTGCTGTAGAGGTGCCTGGTACCCAGTTAAAAAAACGATGTCATATTATGTAGACTTAGGCTGTTCTCTTCTGAATCCCCTCCTCTGAAAAATTTTAAGATTATTCTTGGAAACTACATGTATTTGGGGGTATATGTCAGATGATATGAAATTGGACTTTCAGCAAAGTTTATACTGGAGGGTTCATGATTTATGTCTACTGAGGACTTAGAGCTAGTAGGGAAAATGCAAAAAAAAAAAAAAAAAAAAAAAAAAAAAAAAAAAAAAAGCCAAGGCTGATTTTTATTCTTCTATTCAAAATACAAGGACAGATGCTTCTCTGTTCCAAGAGGGTTTCCTTGAGGAAGCTACTGAAGCAGAAAGACATGATGGAGACGAGATCGCCTCCCCTCTTGTCAAAGTGTTAAAAAATGTTCTGTCTTACTCTGCGCCTAGCATTGGAAATGAAAGTGACATTTACGCCACAACCCACGTGTGCGCCTCCTCTCTTTTTGTTTAAGGATGATCAGGTCTATCCAGGAAACAGCTCTGGCATCCCAAACTGAAATAATTAGGACGTATATAGACCTGACAAAAATGGGAAGGGGGTGGGGAATCTGAGGGTCTGTCTTGCCTAATTGATTCGGCTAAACGGAATGCAGGAGATGTGAACGGCAGGACGCTCCGATTCCCACGCTCGGGGGCAAGTGGTAAAGCGGGCCTGGCAGCCTATGACAGACAGCCCTGTTGGGGGGGAGGGGTATAAAGAAAAAAAAAATCAAGTGCACACCATACTCATCTCCATCGCTTAAAAAAGTAGAGGCATTTCCCACCCACAGCCATCTGCAGCCTCCCAAATGGCAGCACCAACTGGCCTGTGGCTGCTGCATACTGTCTGTTTCTGTTACTTTTATAACCACTATTCAAACTGGCCGTCATGAAGTTTGCCTCCCTTCTTTGGCTGAGATTTCCAATATTTAAGGAAAGCTTGTAGAAGGCAGTCCCAAGAAAGCTCCATTGCTGCCTGCCCTTCATGCCAGGTTCTCAGTCCATACTTTTGGTCCTGGGACCCCCTCGGGGCTTTTGCTTTGGGCGAGATGTATTTGAAAATATATCTCTCTGTATAACAGACATTACCATCACTTAGTCAGATTGTTTACTTCTTGCATAATATATCTAGAAACTTGGCTGAATTATGCTGGTAGACACCTTGGAAGTGAAACTATAAAGTCACCAACCTATAGAAAGTTCATCACTTGACAATATGATAAAAGTTTGTTCTGCTATAGTCTCAGCTAGATACATTCTAAACAGCCATTTGTATTTAATCTAAACGTGACTATGCTTAGCAGACACTTTGGTTCTCTGAAGGTCCCTATGGTAATATTTTCAAAAATGTCCTCAATTTCCCCACATGTCACCAAGCAAACATTTGTATAGAAATGTACACATCGATACAAACATTGCAGTAAGAAAATGCCCACCCTGGCCTGTTATCCCCCACATGGCCTACATGACTGACAATCCTAAATCCCAGCTCTGCCATATTTCTTCAAAAGCATTCCACTCGCCATTGTAGCGTCAGCTCCCTTTAAGACTTCAAACTCCACTGATTGTTTCAGTGAGAAACTCTGGGAGACTTGAGTAAGGTACATTCTCCATTTGGCTCTGGAACACGTGCCAAAGTTTTATTACTGTGGTGACTGTTGAGAAGACCCTTGTTTATTTACCTTTGAAGCACTGTTTGTGCAAACAACCTTTCATTGTTAAGTGCCTGTATTCCTTTCATTTACTCCATGTCCAGGGGTGCTATTTACCTAGACCCATTGTCTACTACAATTAACATTTACATTACAAAGTGTGTGGTTTTCTTTCTCAAGGAGGTTCAATTAAGGCAATAAGATGTTTGCTGGGGGAAACCTATTGTTTACTGAAAGCACTCAATGGAGTCAAATTACTGACGCTTTTGCCTACATCTCGGTCTTTCATGTAAATATGTTAAATATAACATTTAAGTAAAATAAACAATATTATGATTCTGTGTTTGCCATTGTCATATCAAACTTGCTTTGTATCATACTAATGTTACATGACTTATCGATCAATAAAAATGCATTTCAATGTTATTATTTTCATTTTATTTTTTGCTGTTTCACTGCTCTCGCTGCAACATGTCCCAAGTTTTCTTTTTTCTATTTACACATCAAACTTTTGGCATTTTGTTTTATTTGTGTGTGTTTGGGAGAGGTACTGTATCTGAGCTTAGGTCTGCAGGCTGTCTGAGGTAGTCTCTACCATGACCTTATAATAAGGTGATATTTCTTTGAAATCTGAAATATTCCAAAGGCATGCACATTTAAGTCAAAAGAAGTGTAAATATCAGCTAAGTCGTCCTTTGAAAGCTAGTTTTAACATTGGCAGAAACTGGATCAAGTTTATTTAGCATACCACTGCATTGTAAAACAGTTGGGAGTGAAGTTGCAGGTTGCGTGAGTATGCATGTTAACTAGTGGGAACCGAGCGCAGCCTTTGTGAAAGGGAAGCAGCAGATTGCTTGTGCAAGGCCAATGTTAAAAAGGCAGCTGAATTTAACACCATCTGGAAGAAAAGATCCCTTCACGACTTTCTCACACCGTCAGACAAAACTAGTGTCTCTTGTTCCGAGCCCTTGTCTATGCAACCATACAATACTGAGTCATTATACTTTTGCTGAGAGAAAATTTGAGAACACAATATGGGTAACCAGTGAATGACCAAGTTTCATTGTGCCCGCTTAAGTCGATTGAAATCTACGTCTAGAGCTATGAATGGTAGTATTGTTTTCCTCCCCAGGGCTGTACTAAATGTCAGCACAGTGTAAAGAAAAACTTGAAGTCTGCAAATAACTTACCAGATCTCAATTATAATATTTTCCCACACTAGAACTAATATCATTGCGAGGGGCTACATTGCAGAAATACAAAAAAAGAACCAAAAAAAAAAAAAGAGTTCATTTAGAAGTTATTTTATCCAGACAAACATTTTAATTTTTTGATGGGAACTTCAGTTCAGGCTGCAGGCTGGGTTGAGAAGTGGAATTAATTACTGGGAAGTTCAAGTTACAAAAATGCTTCTTGGGCAATTAAAATAGAATAAAACAAAACAACTGGTCCCATCTTAAATCCTCCTTTCTTAAATCTAAAGGGACTCTACTTGGGTTGTGTTGCTTTGGTGCTGCTTAGAATGTTTCATATAAATTTAGTTTAAATTTTGCTTTAAAGTTCGCCGGTATGATTGACATTGCAAAAGAACATCATACATGTACATTTAAAAAAATATCCTGGCGCCTCCATAGCTGGATTCTGCTGCCCTCAGGAATACACCTCACTTTATAGTATACCCACTCCCCATGTTCTAACTTTCCCCCGTGATGTGTGTGAGTCAGTTATTATGCTTAGGTTTAACATTCATAGGATCTATTTGACTCTAAACAGTCAGAAAAGGGAAACAAAACAGTTCAAAAAGTTTAAAAGGAGTTGGTTGTGTATGTTTTATTAGGATGTCTATTTTAAGTATAATTGACTTTGCAATTCTGTTATTGTGTCACCAAGTGTCCCATAGTTCTTAACATGTAAGTGCAAAACAATGAGTAATTGCTGTTTTGCTGAATAATATATATATGAGTTCCAATGTCAAAGGTATTATTTTGTGTATTTCTAAATAGGAATGTTAACTGCAGGTTTTGACATCTAGAATCTTTTCATGAGATACTTAGAAATAGGCTGATAAAATGACACCTGTAAAAGTAAATATAAAGATATAACCAACTTATTTCCCTTGTCCTACTTTGTACAAGAAAAATAACAATGAAAATTCACTCAGAGATAGAAATTATAAAGGATCTAACATAAAAACACAGTCATACAGAAAAATCCAAATCAACAAAAATAAAAGTTGTATAGAGTTAAAAAAGATGTATAGGAAAACTTCTGCAATACCCTTACATAATATGAATGAATATATTCACCAGTATTAACCCCTTAGTGAAGTTAAAATTAATGTGCATAATAATGAAATAAATTTATTATTTACATTCAAAGTAATTTTCCCCCAGAAGTGGCTTTTCTTTAATACTTCTTAAACACTAAATTTCCACTACCAGTATTCTGTGCTTATTTTCAAAATTAAAACAATTTTCTTATTTGGAAGAATAGGAAATTTTAATTTGATTTTATGGAGTTTATTATGAAAATTAAGAAACCACTTAAGTAGTAAATAATATATAAGATGAGTACATTTCAGGTTCACAGATGGTCTTCCTCTTCATAGACTACATATAGACATTTCAAGCCAGTTTAGCATATTAAGATTTTGACTTTTTTTTTTTTTTTTTAAATGGAGAGGTGAAGCCCAAACTTTTATTTTCCAGTATGGCTAGAGAATAGATGAGATATAGGCAGTATAACTACCTAATTTTTGTCCATGGATCTGTATCTCTGGAAGGCTGTTGTGGCTTGAGAATATTGATACCCCTTTCCCACTCTGTCTTTCTGTGACTTAGCATTTCTTTAATTAGAGTAAGTAAAACCCACCATGCTATGTTGCTTTTGGATGGGTGCTAGGGGGAGGTGGTGAAATGGGTAACATGAGATATCTTTTTAAAAGTTACTAGGTAGCCGAAACCGGTTTGGCTCAGTGGTGGAGCATCCGTCTGAGGATTGAAGGGTCCCATGTTCTATTCCAGTCAAGGGCATGTACATTGGTTGCGGGCACATCCCCAGTGGGGGGTGTGCAGGAGGCAGCTGGTCGATGTTTCTCTCTCATCGACGTTTCTAGCTCTCTATCCCTCTCCCTTCCTCCTCTCTGTAAAACATCAATAAAATATATTTAAAAAAAATAAAAAATAAAAGTTACTAGGTAAAAAGACAGCTATAATACTGGCCCACTGTTTTAATACTCATACTTTGGACAGTTAACCATGGCCCTCAGCGGTGGGACATGTAAGGTAGCTCTTCAGTGCCTCCACATTTTAATGGACGGCTTTGTTATCTTGTTTTTGTGTTCTCTGGTGCCTCCACACAAGTTAACCTAGTACAGCAATCCGCAGAAATCTCCATTCCCTTTTTTGGGAATTGTTTGGCCTAATTGTGGAATTCATTCTGAAGGTGGTGAATGGCATTGAGAAGTAGACAGTGATGATTTGCTGCTGAGGAATATCTGCCTGCCTTCCATCAGGGCCATGCGAGTGAGTGCACTTCTCAGAAAGGTGACGACCTCTCTGAGGTGGGAGCTTGCGGCTTTTTGCTTTGCGGCCAGCTGTCAGACCACGGGGGTGGTGGTTAGGACTTTAAAAAGTGAAGATAATCGACTTTATTCGGGGGGGGGGGGGGGGGAGTTCTGAGCCATCTTTGATCAAAGGGAGGCACATCCGTGTATTTTGGTGGTTTGAGCTGAGCCCTGGCACCATGTATTCTGGAGATCTAAACATAGCCAGGCTTAGCGGCCGCGGTGCAAGGTGCCTGGCGCGGGGGTGCGGAGGGGAGGGCGGCGCTGGGAGTGGCTGCGGGAGCCGCGGGGCCGGCAGCGGCCGGGGCGCGGGCGGGCGGCCGGGCAGCGGCGGGGCAGCACCGCGCCTCCCTGGCCGCCCGCAGCCCGGGCCTCCGCTCGGGCCTCTCCTGGAAGCGGCGTCTGATTGGTGTTTCCCGGGAGACCGGCGGCCGGAGCTGCCGGGGCTGGTGCGCCGGCGCGCGCGCTCCCGAGGCTGGCGCACGGCGGCGGGGGCGTGCTCGGGGCTGCGGCAGGGAGCCGGGGCGGCCTGCCAAGTTCGCTCGCTGGAGCTCGGATTCCGGAGCCCGCCCTCCAGCACTTGCAGACCGCGGGGCTTGCAGACCCCACGGAGGGCCCCCCTGCCCCCACGCTGAATTGCGTCGGCGAAGGCTGTTATGCGGTTTTTGATTTGCCCGCCTTTCCTCCGCGCGCACCAGCCGAGACCTCGGTGCTGCCTCGGCGCCAGCGAGGGACCGCGGTTGCTTAGGAGTCAATGAGTTGGGGTGGTGGAGGTTGGGGGTGGCGTCGGAGTTGTCACGCCTGGATGTCTGATGGAGGCGAGATACCCCCCTTCCCAGGGCCCCTTCCTTCTTCGGGCTGGCGGGGGACTTGGGATTCAGGAAGGGGCTTTCTTGTGCTGGCACTCAGTGTCTCTAGTTCTGCACAGGCATCTTCGAGTATGACCCAATGTCACTGATAAAGATAATGTGCGTGCCCCCCACCCCCATCTTTTTTTTTTTTTTTTTTTTTTTTTTTTTTTTTTTTTTTTTTTTAACCCAGCACCTTGCACCCCTTACCCCTCTCCCCCGCCCCACCCTCGCGAGGAAGCTCCAGGGGGAGGGAGTTTTGTGAATGCCCAGCCTGGGCCGGTGAGCGCACTCAGCCCTGGGCCCTTCCCAGAACCAAGGAACACCTCTACCCCACTGCCCCTTAGGGACTCCTTCTCCCTATCAGATGTGCAAGAAACATTCATCTCCTTGTTGGGTGGATACAGTAGACCTTGTCCAGAGATTACTTTAAAAAGAGATCTGGGTCTTAAGCGCGTACTAAAGCCCGTTAATAACATCATGCATGGACATTTAAACTTGTTGTAAGTTGCAGAAAGGATTAGGGAGAAGTCACGCTGTGCGCAGCTAATGATACCATCTTAACTCAACCGGCCTAAATCCACCTCGGCCCCGCGCAGGTCTGGCTCTGAGGCCCTCGGGGGAGGTTGGGAAAGTTGAGGGTTTTGGAGGAGCTCAAGGAGTTGGGAAACTGGAGGATCCTCCCTTTGAGTGATGGTCATTTGTCCTTGGAGGCTGGGGCGCTCCTGCGGCTGAGTGGCTACCAGCCCCCATGAGGGCCCAGTAACTACATGGACCCGCCACGACTCATGGGCTGTGCTTTAGTGACACTGAAGGGTACTTACCTACATGTTAAAATAGGTTTAATTTCATTAACCAAAAAAGGATGGTGCAAGATCTGTTGTGAACTCAGATGAAGTTTTGGGATTCCAAAAGTTTTGGCTTTCTGCTACTGATCGATTTGCATTACAAAGGCTGTTTACTTTCCATTCTTCTTTTTCACAATGTAGTCTAGCTTAGTATTTCACAGCTGAATACCTAAGCATATTCTTAATTACTTACTATTATAGGCTTGCTCAACAGGTTTCAAACTGATTACTGTTTTAAGAGAGTTTGCAACTACTTTATGACAGGGCCAATAAGAAATAATCTTGGGCTGGTGTGGCTCAGTGGTTGAGCGTCGACCTATGAACAAGGAGGCCACAGTTCGATTCAGGGCACATGACGGGATTGCAGGCTCCATCCCCAGTGTGGGGCATGCGGGAGGCAGCTGATCAGTGATGCTCTTTCATCATTGATGTTTCTCTCTCTCTCCCTCTCCCTTCCTCACTGAAATCAATCAATCTATCTATCTATCTATCTATCTATCTATCTATCAATCTATAATCTTGAGAAAATGCTTTGAAAATACTGTTATTAAAATACTCATTTTAACAATATCCATTTGGTTCTGTCACTAAACAGTCATCTGAGGGATTTCTTGAGTTTTTTGTTTTGTCTTGTTTTGTTTTGTTTTTAAAAGGCAATGGCCCTGGAAAAAAAAAATTTAACTGCACCTGGCTATTGCAGTTGTTTTTTAAAGTTTTAAATTCAAAACTGGCAAGGTTAAAATGTTTATGTCTTTTATCATTAATTGCTAGTGGGAGATTGGAAATAACCATAGATGCTGGTCACTAATAATTGGTGAAATCCTGTGAGCCACTTCAGAAAGGGGATTGTGTGTATAAAAAATAAACACACACTTTCTTTAAATCAGTCCAACAAAAATGATTTATAGATTACTATCCAGATGTCTCTTTGTCTTTTAGGGAAAACAAATTAGGTACATATGTAACCATAAACACACACACACACACACACACACACACACACATACACACACACACACACACACACACATATATATGTGAAATTTAATGGAATGGAAGAATGTCTAACAACTTTTAAATTAAGAAATATTTTTGCTGAATGAATATCTAAGATACAATTCATTTATGTATTTATCAACCCTGTTCTCATGAAAAAATACTTCCTATAATTTAAATGGAAGTAATACCTTCATGGAGACAATAAAAGATTTAATATCATTGAAATTCAGAATCCATGGACTTCCTCCCAGCCAGGGCTGGAACTCTTGTATAGTAATAATAAAAGTGTACTTAGTCCTTATTTTTAATTCAGTGAGAATTATGAATGTACCTGAAACTGTTGCATGAATTTAACTGTCTTCGAGAGGAGCTCAAATAATAAATGTTAGTCCTTATTTTCAGAAAGCACATAGTTTATACATAGTAGCTGTTCAATATATATTATTTTATTATATTGACTTCTCCTTAAAATATATGACCTGTATACAAAATTAAGTTGGCATTGGCTGACAGAAATCTGAAGTTGAGGATATTCTACAGTCTGTGGAATAGCTTGAAAACTATTCAGAAGTTTTTAAATATGAAGCTATTACTATGACTAATTCATAGAAAGTGAGCTTTAAAAGAATGGGGAAAAAAATTTGACAGATCTTTATCTTTTGAGTTTGTAGCATATGCCTCTTGAGTGATTCCAGTATGAAAATAGCTAGACAGCAAGAAAATAGGAATAGAAATTAATCGACAAATTTATACTTGCCTGTTTTATAAAGCAACTCAGTGTTTTGTGGATACTCAGATGAATAAGAAATAGAAAGTTTAGCAGTCCCCAAGTAAAGTTAGAAATTGCTGAATAACAGATTTTTACACTGAAGACTCATGGGACTCCAGTGATTCAAACAGCATAGTAAAATACTGCATATATTTCCGCCAAATTTGTCTCAGATGGACTAGCCGCTAAGGAGGAATCCATAGCATGACTGAGCGAACAGAAAGTGCGTTACCTTTTCACTAGGTAATCCCTGAATTTGCATGCTGTGCTCATGGGCAGGAAAGAAGCCTTGAATTTTTATTCTTTTTCTGGACTTTTGCCTTAAGATCTATATTTTTTCAACTCAAAATTCAGGAAGTGAATAATATTTTAAAAACTGATAATTATCATTAAGACAAAATTATCTTTTTAGTCATTGGAAATAAAAAGTTGGCTTATTTAAGTTAAACTTAGCTAGTTCCATTATAATAGAAATTGTATCATTCACTTTTGATTTTTCAAATTGTATTTTATACTAGAAAGAGCCCTTCTGTATAAAAATGTAGTTTGAAAAGGAAAAATATTTATGCTTTTATCCTTTTAATTGATCAAATATTGCAGTGCTAGATTTTCAAATACCATGTGCATCAATACATTATTAACTCAGTCTAATGTTCAGAGTCATTACCACATTCATGGGTATCTTCCTGATATCTCTCTAGTCCACTGGATTTTGAAGTGTGATTATGTAAATTTTCTACTAATAAATAAATGACTATTATTGTACTTGAAACACCACTCAAATTTTTAAGACCATGGCATCTAAATAATATATTATGCATTTCTTAATTATTTATCAAGACTAATTTAAAATAACTGTAGGGTAAAGCATACATTTATTTTTAAATAGACATCCCTTACCCAAATTTTTTTTTGTGTGTGTGTGTGTGTGTGTATGCCAGGTTAAAAAATATTTCAGATGATGAAAATATAGATAGATGAGTTAAAGGTTGATGAGCAGAGTGAGTAAGCAGTAAGTTTATCCTTCAAAGAAACATCTCTGGTTTGCCCAATAATAAATACTATCACCCTGATGTAATCTTTATGGTAACTGATCTTCATGCCAGTTCATAAGGGTATTTTGGTGATAGGGGAAACCATGTTTAAAATTTAAACATTTGTGTAGAAAACTCCTCACCATTCCTTGACAAGGAAAACTTAGCAGCTAAAATATTGCACCCATGGTTATTTTGAAAAGCCCTTCTATAAACACAGTAAAAAGTTATAATCTTGAGTTATCAAATTAGACAAGGGTTATACAATCTAGTGATACTAAATTTAAAGAATGGCTTCCTCCCCCCCCCCCCCCACTTAATTATAGCTCTAGGAAATCACAATAATCGAAATGAGCCCTGTCATTGTTTAACATTGCAAGGCTGTGTTCAGAACTCTCCTTGCACTGTCTCTTTAACGGAGGCGCGCATGTGTATTTTACTTGCATAAATTCTAATTGCAGAATTCACTCTAATCACCATGCAGAAATCATCTGAAGCCTCCTAAGTTCATGAGCTACACACTTTTCTTTTTTATTCTGCAGACCACACCTTATCTGGTGCTAATGAAATACAGGAGATTGATTGCAGAAAATCTTCAAGGGAATATTTGCTGTACCACATATAGTAAGCTCCATTTGGTGCATTAGCATTTAGCCATTTTATGCAAATTTAGAGAAAATGACTCATGTATATGATTTAATATGCATCAGCGATAACTCATACCACCCTTATAAGAAAAAATAAATTAAAAATTCATTAGAAAACTAGACTAGTGTCACTACATGGTTAAAACATTATTAAAGCATATTTCAATGTTTTGCTTACACTGGTGTTCTCATCATGGTGCCACCATTTCATGACAAAGGCCGTAGAGGAGAAAACATTCAACTTAAAATGTCTGCTGGCACACATCGCTGGATTTGTGTGTCACTAAACAATGAACGAGCATAGCCTTGAATACCAACTATTTAATTAGCACTTTTGGAAGCCATGCATAGAAAATAGCTCATTTACATGCATCTGCTTAGCGATTAGTCCCATAAAAAGCTACCATTTTTTTTTTTGTTGTTGTTGTTGTTTAATATCGTGAGCATTTTACCATTCGGCCATGAAAAAAAATCAAAACATATGTTATTATTTAAAATTCTGAAATTCAGAGATTTAATTAATGCAGGCAAAAGTCTTCATATTTCTCTTCAAGATATATTTAAATTATTTAATTTAACCTTAAGTGTAGCATAAAAGGCTGGATACAAGTAATAATTAAGAACTTCAAAGGGCAACAGAAACCCTCTAACAGTCCTTGGTTTAATTAAAGTCTATTATTAGAAAGCTCTCAAATATACAGTTACATTTAATGACAAGTGATGACTAGTAAAAGCAGTATTTGAAAGTTATGAGTATCTTATTCTAAATACAATTGATAGCAAGTATTGCTATAATTCCATTTTGAAAATAAATGACATGTAGTTCTTAAAAAAATCAAATGGATAACATTAAAAACCTGTTCGTTTGAGATGCTTTACTTTTCATTAATTCTCTAGTCTACACACACCTGTCATAATCACAAATTAATTGTATGTTTCTTAAAAAGCATTTCTGCCTATTTAAATGTCTTTAAGAGGGTATATATTTTTTTCTAATGCAGAGGCCTCTTTATTAATCCATGTACACAAATGTGTAAGGATGCATTAACAATAAAAGTGGGCTCCACTAGTACATTTTGAAATATAACATTCTTTTTTGGACTATGAACTGATATTTAATCTGATAGTAATGAATTATTTTTAGATGTTTATATTATCTACCATATTTGTGTGAGTAGACAATTGGCTGAAAACCAGGTGATTCTAAATACACTTTAGAATGTGTATAAACCATACAGAAAATAGAAATGGGTCACTTATGTAAAATTTGCTATTTATTAGAAATAATTATACTCATTGGACTAGTTTGCTTTATATGTATTTATTTATATAGGGGATTTAGTTGGAATTTGCATAGTTAACATTCAGGGCAGATGAGTGAGTAGTGTGTGTGTGTGTAAATATATATATATATATATATATATATATATATATATATATATAGTCTTAAGTGAAATTGATGAACAAATATTTCAAAATTTTATTTAGAAATCTCACTGATTCTGATTGTTAATTATCTTTAGTAATTGGTTTAGAAGCCATCTATAATAAAAAAAATGCTTACTTATTAAGTATATAAAATTTACTTTCATGAGTAATCTATTATTTTGAAACTAGAGGCCTGGTGCATGAAATTTGTGCACAGGGGTGAGGGACGGTGTCCCTCAGCCAAGCCTGCACCCTCTCCAATCTGGGACCCCTTGAGGTATGTCCAATTGTCCATTTAGGATTGGGCCTAAACGGGCAGTTGGACATCCCTTTCACAATTCAGGACTGCTGGCTCCCAACTGTTCGCCTGCCTGCCTTCCTGATTGCTCCTAACTGCTTCTGCCTGCCAGCCTGATCACCCTCTAACAACTCCCATGCCGGCCTGATTGATGCCTAACTGCTCCCCTGCAGGCCCAGTTGCTCCCAACTTCCCTCCTCTGCTGCCTGGTCACCCCTAACTACACTCCCCTGCAGGCTTGATCACCCCCAACTGCCCTCCCTTGCAGGCCTGATCCCTCTCAACTGACCTAATCACCCACATCTGCCCTCCCTTGCAGACCTGGTCCCTCCCCTGCTGGCCATCTTGTGGCGGCCATCTTGTGTCCACATGGGTGTAGCCATCTTGTGTGTTGCAGTGATGGTCAATTTGCATATTACTTTTTTTTTATTAGATAGGATAAAAGCCTGGTGCATGGGTTGGGGCTGGCTGGTTTGCCCTAACGGTTGTCCCAGATCAGGGTGGGGGTTCCCTTGGGGCATGGGTTGGCTTGGGTAAGGGGTCTGTTGTGGTTTGTAGGCTGGCCATGCCCTCCCGGTGACCCAAGTGGAGGCCTTGGTATATGGGATTTATTTATCTTCTATAATTGAAACTTTGTAGCCTTGAACAGAGGCTAGGGCAGGTCAGGGCAGGCAGAAGGCTTGGCTTCCTCCATCACCAGGGAAACCCAAGCCTCCTGCTCGCTCTGTGGCCACAGCCATCTTGGTTAGTTTAATTCGCATACTATCTCCTGATTGGCTAGTGGATGTGGCTTGTGTATGTAGCAGAGGTATGGTCAATTTGCATATTACTCTTTATTAGATAGGATATGATATACTCTCTCCTTTGTTCACTGTAGGCCAGGTAACACCATCAGGTGTTTGGCTTAGAAAGATTGTATGGATTAAACATGTACAATAGATATGAATCTATACCTGTGTAGCATATCAATTCATCTATCTATATAGGTAAATAATGTGATATATATAATAATGGGATATATATATCCCACTCTGTTAGAAAAGTGTGCTTCTCATATCTTTTGTATGACATTTTCTTTAATTTGAACAATTTTAACTTCAATTTCTTATTTTATCCTCCTTGTAACCAATATTATTATTATTATTATTATTATTATTATTAATCTTTATTGTTCAGATTATTACAGGCGTTCCTCTTTTTTTCTCCAATAGCTCCCCTCCACTTGATTCCCACCCCACCCCATGCCCTTACCACCACCACTGTCTTCATCCATAGGTGAAAGATTTTTGTCCAATTTCTTCCTGCACTCCTCAGGCCCCTTTCCCCCTGAGAATTGTTAGTCCACTCACTTTCTATGTCTCTGATTCTATTATATTCACCAGTTTATTTTGTTTTTCAGATTTTTTATTCACTTGATTTTTAGATTCACTTGTTGGGTAGGTATGTATTTGATGTCTTTTTGTTGTTCATACTTTTTACCTTTATCTTTTTCTTTTTCTTCCTCTTCTTAAAGAATATCCTTTAGCATTTCATGTAATCCTGGTTTGATGGTGATGAACTCCTTTAAATTTTTCTTATCTGTGAAGCTCTTTATCTGACCTTCAATTCTGAATGATAGCTTTTGCTGGATAGAGTAATCTTGGTTGTAGGTTCTTGCTGTTCATCACTTTGAATATTTCTTGCCACTCCTTTCTGGCCTGCATAGTTTCTGTTGAGAATCAGCTGACAGTTGTATGGGTGCTCCCTTTTAGGTAACTAACTGTTTTTCTCTTGCTGCTTGTAAGATTCTCTCTTTGTCTTTTGCCCTTGGCATTTTAATTATGATGTGTCTTGGTGTGGTCCTTTTTCGGTTCCTCTTGTTTGGGGTTCTGTGCGCTTCCTGGACTTGTAAGTCTATTTCTTTCACCAGGTAGGGAAAGTTTTCTGTCATTATTTCTTTCAATAGGCCTTCAATATTCTGCTCTCTCTCTTCTTTTGGCACCCCAAAAATCCAGATATTGGTATGCTTAAAGCCATCCTCGAGGCTCCTTACACTATCTTCACACTTTTGGATGGTTCTTTTTTTCTGCCTCTCTGGTTGGGTGTTTTTTGCTTCCTCATATTCCAGATCTTTGGTTTGACTTTTGGGGTACGTTGATCTACAGTTGAGTTTCTGTATATTCTTTATTTTAGATAACTTAATTTCTGACTGGTCCTTTTCCATTTTTTTGGTATTCTCATTAAGGTTCTTGAAGGTCTTACTAAGCTTCTTGGAGGTCTCATCAAGTTTCTCAAAGGTTTTTAGAAGATTCTTGAATAACCTTATAAATTTGGTTCTGAACTCTGTATCATCCAGAAGTTTACTTTCCTCCATCTCTCCCATTCGTGACATGCTTCTGTGTCTCCTCATTTTGGCTGCCTCCCTGTGTTGATGGAGTGGCTTTGTGTGGTTGGTGACTTATAGGGGCCAGGAGCTCAACTTCCCCAATCACCTGAGGTGGTCGCTCTTGGTACACCCCTTTGTGGGCTGAGTGCAAAGTCTTGGTGTAATTAAGCCTTGATTGCTGTTGGTACACTGGGAGGAATTGACCTCCAGGCCAATTGGCTGTGAGGATGCTATAAAGGAAGAACTGCTGGGCTGGAGACGAGTCTTGTTTCAATGAGGCTTTGGTGCTCACTGAGTCTGTCTCCCAAATGTGTGACTTATGAGTGTGAGGAGTTGAAACTGACCACTAGGAACACTGGGTTCTGGATCTCCAATGGGGTGCAGCTCAACTACTGTCTGAGGCCACCCTGCAGGAGCTACAGGGAGAACCACAGCCCTCTCCTCCCTGCTTGGAGTTTGAAGGCTTTGGAGCTATCTGCACCAGGTTTCAAGTTTGCTAAGTTAAACTGCACTAGAGAAGGCCATTCATATGCAAAAGCCGCTGCTTGGAGCTTGGGTTTGTTTGTAGATTGTGCAGGGCGGAGTCTCAAGGCAAAGTCTCAGTGCATCACAAAGCTAGGGCGTGGCTAACAGCGATGGCTGCCTGTCACTACCTCTCCAACTATGTCTCTGCATCTTCCCACGTCTCGCGCCGCCGCACAGCAAACAATTATTCTTGCACGCAGCTCTGCAAGCAAGCCACCCTCACTTTCTGACCCGATGGCAGACAGTCTAGTTTCTCCCCAGAAACTGGATCTCAGAGATTGGGAGATTGTCTCTCTTAGGGTTGAAGAAAGCAATGTCTGCCTCCAGCCAGGATCCGCCCTGTGCGCCCCTATACCTCAGTTTTTCAGCGCTTGTGCCCTGAATGCTCCTTTCTCTTTCAGTCTAGTTGTAGAG
Organism: Pipistrellus hanaki; assembly: GCF_964339955.1. Classification (NCBI taxonomy): domain Eukaryota; kingdom Metazoa; phylum Chordata; class Mammalia; order Chiroptera; family Vespertilionidae; genus Pipistrellus; species Pipistrellus hanaki. The sequence continues at coordinate 43,340,046 of NC_140506.1, read as the reverse complement.
GTTCCTTTAAGCCAGCTGGGTGATAGGTGTTTTGTCTTTTAGTTGCAGTTTTGAAATTGTTGTGCAGGGCAGAAGTTTAGGTGTGTTTATCTACGCCGCCATTTTGGCCTCCTCCACCAATATTATTTTTTATTTGCTTATGCTATTTCCCCTACACAGACTCTCAGAATTAAGGTTGGTATATTAGGGAACTTACCTGTTTGAATATCCTGTATCTAGAACAGTGTTGGATACATAGTAGATCCTCAATAATTATTTGTTGATGAAAGAATACATAAATTTAAATATGAGATTAATATTTCTGAGATAGATTTTGCTCTGAGCACCTGAGGAATTGATTCACATAGATAGATTTGTTTCCCCAACATGGGATTCCTATTGAAGGTGCCAGCTATGTTGAGACTATTACTCTTACTAGATAGAGTAAGACTATTGTTTGCTTTGGGGGGTGAGTGATGACTGCATGCAAATTCTAAGCTATAGTTCAAAGTCCATTTGGAGGAAAATTGTGTATATATTTGATATGAAGAATAGTCAGTGGTTCCTGAAACAGGGCAAAGTTAGCTAGATGCTTGGGAACTGAATCACAAAACATAGAGTTATTAACAATATATTCCAAGCAAAATATTTTGCAAGTGATTTTAATATTTTATTGTACTCCAATTAAAATATCTAATTAATAAAATCATGCTCTTGTAAGTGGCCTGAAATGCTTATAATTTTATTTTTATTGACTTTTTTGTTTGTTTTTTTTAGAGATAGAGAAACATCAGCTTGTTGTCCCACTTACTTATGCATTCATTGGTTGATTCTTGTATATGCACTGACCAGGGGATCAAACCCGCAACTTTGGTGTATTGGGAGGATGCTCTAACCAACTGGCTACCTGGCCAGGGCCTTGGAATTTTAACTAGTTATAGAAAAATAAATGTCAGTCAGAGTCTTCCTGGAGCCTAACCTTTTTTTTTTTTTTTTTTTTTTTTTTTTTACTAAATCAGGATCATTTTTAAAAGCTCCCTTAATTTTTTTTAGATAAGGGAATTATGAATAAAGATATAGTTTATGTTACTAGAAATTAACCTCTGCAATTCAAGAATTACCGTATTTTTCGGACCATAAGACGCACTTTTTTCCCCCCAGAAGTGGGGGGGGAAAAGTCCCTGCGTCTTATGGTCCAAATATAGCCTACACATATACTGTAAAAAAAAAAGTTTTTTTTACTTGCCCGGCTCTGTGTGGTCTCTGTGTGCTTGCCCGGCTCTAAAATGGTTCTAAATGCTGCTGTTTACTTTACAGAGTTGATTACATGTGTTTATGACTGTGATGTTGGGTTTTAATGCACATAAAATATTTTAGGACACTATTTCAGAATCTTTTTTTCTTCATTTCCCTTCTCTAAAAACTGGTGTGTCTTATGGTCTGGTGCATCTTATGGTCCGAAAAATACGGTACATTGATAATTTAAGTCACTGTTTATATTTTTTAGCAGAAATTGAAATATGTGATTTGGTATAACAGTGAAATATTATCTTTTTACATTTTCACATGACATGGGTTCAAAATAACAAATGTAAAATGAGAAATTCAAATCAATGAAATACTTATTGGGCTCTTATGTTTCCACCAATAATGTTCTAAACTCTTTAGAAATAACCAATATCAAGTTATTGAGTTCATAAGCAACAAGAAATCTATTCCCAAGATCAGATAGTTAGAAAAGAGAGTCATCAAAAGTGCAGCCCTTTCTTATTTATGATGTACCATTGAGAAAGAATGTTCTTGATTTGGGACTTGGGCTAAGCATTTGATAGCCCCGTTAACTGTTTTAGATTATGAAGGTACTATTTTAGTCTAAGAATAGATTTTTGGAAGCTGCAGTTGATTCTATCTTGGTGCAAAAAGGCACGAAAGGATAACCTGCAAGATGTAGTAGGTTTCTCAAGTCATCTGCCTGACCTGAACGTCATGACTAACTTTGGAATCTGGTAAAATCTAAATTTAAACTGAAATTGTCAACTGGCCTTATCATAAAGCAAAGCAGAGAATTCAGGTTATATATTTTATCTGGATCATTTTCATGCTTTTGCCTTTTAATTAGAAAAGAAGTCTCTACTCTATAAATGGCCATACTATTTACTACATTAAAGGTAGACTTAAATATGAGGAAATCAATTAAGAATTTCTGGGCCAATAGAAAATCTATTAATCAGCAAGTATCTATTGAATACCTTATAGGAGCATACCATACAAGGATATATTTATATGTTTAGGAGTATAGCCTTGAGAGATGTAGAGATGGGAAGCTTTGGAAGAGAACTTACAAAAAGTATAAGAAATGATGCTAACTTTTAGAAACATAGATCTGGTTGAGATTAGCTTAATAACTATAAAAATTCATGAATAATGTAAGATAATATTGAATTGTGTGGTATCTATTAACAATATAGAAATACACAGTAAATATAAATCAGTAAAGATAAACATGCAAGGGACTATTAGTAGGGAAAGTAATATTTGCAGCTTTGAATTTGAACACTGAAAGAAAAGAGGGATTAGAATTAAGACAGATAGAAGGAAGAGCATCAGAGCTAGAAAAACAAAATGATTGATGATGACCTGGATGCATGAATGAACAGAGCATATTTTTGAGAGTGAGAAGAGAGAATAGCTTCATATTCAGTAATGGTGATTAATATTTGTGGATAGGTGGATAAGGCCAGATTATTTATATTCTTGAAACTTCCATTAGAGATAGATATGATGATGAAAATTATGGATAGTTATTTTTTTTCTCCTTTGATATATTCAATAAATATTTATTGAGCATCTACTATTGCAAAGTAATGTGCCAAGCTCTTGGGGAGCAATGCCGAATCAAATCCAATTTTTGCCCAACCTCATTAAATTGTATCCTAGCAATACAGGTTGACTTTAAACAACCAACTACCCAATTGCCTATGAATTATGATTAATTTTACAAAGGGGTAGTTCAGGGTATCATGAGAGAGTATAATTAGTCTGGGACAGGGACAGAGTTAGGGAAGCTTGCCTTAAGTAATGTTTGAGTTGAGCTAAAGGAGGAGTACAGATGACTAAGCAAAGTGAAAAGGGGATAGGTAGAAGTTTATAGTTAAAGGAGACAACACATATCAAGGTCCATAGGCAGCATTTCCACATGTTTGAGAAATTTCAAGTTCAGTGTGACTAGTCCACAGAAATACAGGGAAAACAAGTTAGGATGGTCTAAGATGAGGTTAGAGAGGCTTTGTAGGGTCTTGGTCTTTGACATAAGCCTGGTGAGAATCCACTGAATTATTTCAAGCAAGGGAGTGGCACATTTGGATTTACAATTTAAAAAGATGATTCTGACTGGAGTGTGGATTGGAAGAAGGCAAAAATGGGTGAGGGGAACCAGTTATGAAACAGAGAGTGGTTGAGTTCAGAGATGTTGAGTAGTTTGGACCAGGGTGTTTGTAGTGAGAATGGAGAGAAGCAAATAGATGAGAGAGATGTTTATGAGAGGTGTTTGACCAGCTAAACAAATTGAGGGAAGTAGTACTGAAAATTTTTTAAAAATATATCTTTTTATTGAATTTCAGAGAGGAAGTGAGAGATAAGAAACATCAATGATGAGAGAGAATCATTGATCAGCTGCCTCCTGCACTGGGGATCAGGAATCAAACTGAGACCTCCTGGTTCATAGGTCAATGCTCAACCACTGAGCCATGCCATCCAGGCAAGGAAAGTAGTATTTGAAAAAGAGTTTATTGTCAGCAATATTCAAGTGGGCCAAATGAGTCTAGTACAGAAATAGGGAAACCAGTTGGAGACTGTTATAATAATCTGAGAAGGTGATGGAACCTATAATTGGGAATGGAGAAGACGTTTATAGACACATAACTTACAGATTTTTAAAAATATATATATTTTATTGATTTTTTTACAGAGAGGAAGAGAGGGATAGAGAGTTAGAAACATCGATGAGAGAGAAACATCAATCAGCTGCCTCCTGCACACCCTCCACTGGGGATGTGCCTGTAACTAAGGTACATACCCTTGACTGGAATCGAATCCAGGACCCTTCAGTCCGCAGGCCAATGCTCTATCCACTGAGCCAAACCGATTAGGGCTCCAATTTCTTATCAGTAACTAGAATTTATACTTATTTATAGAAATTTACTAGGATAATTCTTTTCCACATATATTGTTTCTATTTCAATGTATTATAATGTTTAAACTTGTTAAAGTTACCAAGTATATTTTTCTTTTAAAACAATTTATCTTTTATTATTTTATTTTTATTGTTTTCCAAAATATTTCTTAATTGCCTACATCATAGTTTTGAGAGTATTGGTGCTTTCTAATCATATGTGCTTAATTATTGTTTTGGAAATTCATGTTTAGACTTGAATCTACTATTTAATGATTTTAAATAATAAATTTTTAAAAATGGGCACAGGAATATATTATTAAAAGTAGGTTCTCAGGCTCCTGAATTTCACTCCCCAGAGGTAGCTAGCAGTTTCTTGAGGTTTGGAGACTTTTAAAATTGAAATTACTTTGTTTATGTGAAAGTACCTTTAATTATAATTATATTGGGCACTTAAAAATTATTTCACAATTTTCTCTAAAGCACAATGTTAAGCAAAGATTGGCTTTAAATGTAAGTTATTAAGTATCTCAGAACCGTTGAGGTTATTTTTGGGGAAAGCTTCGGTAAATTCATATTGTTTGTTCTTTTTAAAATTCATATTTTAGAGACTTAAACGAAGTTCTGGGCAGTGTTCCTTCAAAGCTATTTATTTTGCCTCAAGAGATTTCGTCAACATTGATGTGAACACAAGAAGTTCATAATCATGGTTTAGTTTGTAAACTGTTTCCCTCACAATCTCATGTACTTGACCAGCTTTCAAAGTTAGCTAATCTCTAAACTTTAAACATCATTATTAGTCTTCTTGTCAACTTCCAACCAATGAAAATGAGTTACAAGTTTCAGGACATAGTGTTCTCAGAGAATTAGAGAAGATGCTGCTCTAGCCCTAACCTCTGCCCAGTGGCCTCTTGTAACCACAACAAGATCAGCTAAGCAGTGGCCTAATATCTGTAAGTCCTCCTATTAGCAGGTTAGCAATTATTGTGTTATTATGCTGAAATCCCCTTAATTTTTTAAAAAAATATAATATAATTTCACAGAGGAAAGGAGAGGGAGAGAAAGATGAAACATCAATGATGAGAGAATCATAGACAGGCTGCCTCCTGCATGCCCCAAACTGGAGATAGAGCCCGCAACCTAGGCATGTGTCCTTCCGGGGAATCGAGCCATGACCTCCTTGTTCCTAGGTCTACGCTCTACTGTTGAGCTATGCCGGCCCAGCATCCTCTTAATTATTACTGTTTGTTCTTCCATCAGCATTTAAGTTAAATTCAGACATTCTGTCAAGTTCTTCTCTCTAGTTCCAAACCTAGCCCTTCAGTTCAGATCGTCCATCTTGGGAGCAACTGTGGCTGCTAAAGGGAAATTTCACAACAGTGCTACCAGGGAGGTCCACTGGTAGGACGGAGATGGAGCATTTTGCAGCTAGGTAAGTGAGTAACTAAATTTTTTTCGGTTTTCTTAATAGCATATTATAAAGGAAATTTTGAATATCAAGTATATTGTCAATCCATGCCTAAATTGGGGAACAAACCAAGGATGTGAACAAGCATTTCTTTCTCACCCATTATCATTATTCTGACTATTCTAGAACTGACAAGGAAAAGATAATTGAGAAGAAGAGAAACTATATTGAATTAGACTCTGCTGGAGCTTTACATATATTGTCTCATTTAATCCTTCCGAGAACTTCATAGCTTATGCTAGCCTCATTTTACAGAGCCAGAAGCTGAGGATTGGGGAGGTTATTTAAAGCAAGTAAAGAAAAGAAGGGACAAAAGGAGATATGCACAGATATCATAGGATCAGGTTCAGAATATGCTTATATTTAAACAAATAAGAATTAGGATATTATGATTTAGTTGTCTATCTCAATAGTTGAGAAAAGCCTCAACTCAGTAAAACTTCAGGACATTGAATGTATAAATTACTGTATCAGTTCATTTAAATGGGGAGGGGGAGAGACTATTTGACAAGGGGGGGATTTCCTAATATCTACAAAATGAATTAAATATTTCATTCTAATATTCATATGCTATTGTATCATAGGTATAATCTATAAACACATGCTTGTTGCTTCAAATTGCACATGTTTTGAAATTAAATCTACATTTGTGATTATTTTAGTACTTTAATTTTTAACAAAACATAACCTTTTTTGTGAAAAATTTTCCAGCTTTATTGAAATATAATTGACAAATGAAAATTGTGTATATTTAACATGTGCAATGTAATGATTTAATATACATATACCCTGTGAAAAAATCACCACAAATTAATGAACATATCCATAACCTCACAGTTACCTTTTGTGTGTGTGTGGTGAGAACACTTAACTTTTAGTCTGTTAGCAGGCTTCAAATATACAATACAGTGTTGTTAACTATAGTCATCGTGCTATACATTAAATTCTCAGAAGTTATTCATTTTATAACTGAAAGTTTGTACAGTTTGATCAACATTCCCAAGTTTCCCCCACCCTCGAGCCCCTGACTATCAGTTCTACTCTCTGATTCTATGAGTTTGAATTTTAAAATTCCATATATAAGTGAGATCATACAATATTTGTATTTCTGTGCCTGGCTTATTTAACTTAGCATAACGCCCTTAAATTTCATCCCTGTTATTACAATTGGCAGAATTTCTTCTTTTTTTATGCTGAATAATATTACATTGAATATATACTAGTATACACCACATTTTCTTTATCTACAAGCAGGTTGTTTTATATTATGGCTATTGTGAAGAATGCTACAATTAACGAGGAAGCGCAGATATGTCTTTGAGATCCTGATTTCACTTCCTTTGGATACATACCCAGAGGTGGATTGCTGGATCATATGGTAGTTTTTGTGGGTTTTTTTTTTTATAATTTTTTGAAGAACTGCCATACTGTGTTCTATAGTAGCTGTACCGATTTACATTCCCATCAACTCTGCACAAGCATTCCAATTTCTGCAGTCTCACTGACACTTTCTATCTGTCTTCTTTATAATATAATAGTCATCCTGACAGGAAGGAGGTGAATCTTGTTGTGGTTCTGGTTTGCATTTCCCTGATGATTAGTGATATTGAGCACCCTTTTCATGTTCCCGTTTGTAAATCTTCTTTGGAAAATGTCTATTCAGGTCCTTTGACCATTTTTAATCAGGTTATTTGCTTTTTTTTTGAGTTGTATGAGTTCCTGATATAGTTTGAAAATAGCCCTTTATCAGATACACTGTTTGCAAATATTTTCTCCTACTCTATAGGTTGCCTTTCATTTTGTTGATTGTTACCTTTCCTGTACAGAAGGTTTTCTTAATTTAATGTAGTCCTACTGATTTACTTCTGCTTTTGTTACCTGTGGATGAAACTTTATCTTTAATTTTATGGAAAGAAAATGTGCGTTGGGATTATGTTTACCTTATATGCGACTGTACAAATATATCAATACTAGTGCTAAATAAGTGCTAAATGACAATTTTCCTTTGCCTTATGTCTAAGTGTGTGAGGAGAGGTGTCTTTGATGATCAAAAGAAAGTTAAAATTAATCCACATTTGGCACTCTAGTATTGCTTCAATCAAAGGTATACTAATCTTTCCCCCCCTTTAAGCCTCTGAATTTAAACACCCAGATGAATTTGTGGTTTTGCATGTTCTGCAGAAGGTCTGGGCAGGCTGTGTTGTGAAGCCTGACATTGCCTAACTGCATGGAAGGAAAGTTGACAGTGGGGACACCTGTAATTGTATTTTAGTAATGGACCCTCTTTCTTTTTGGGGAGCCTTTTACCTTGATAGTTTTTCTTTCCCCCCCACTCTCATTCCTCCTCGAAGATATCCAGTTCTTTCTTGTCTTTTTTGATTTCTATTATTTTTGCTCTGGGGACAGGATTGGAAGAGACTAATTTCTGAGGTGGAAATGACTGATATGGTTTAATGTCTTATTTCTTAAAACACAATGTAGGTCAAAGGAATGAAACTGTTTTATTTAACAAACATTCACTTGCTGTTCTGTGTGTTTTATAAATGTTAACTCATTCAATCCTCACAATAGCCTGTTAGGTAGGTTTTTAATTGTGGAATTTCAGATAATCAGTGGGGAAAGCTTGGGACTCAATCAATCCTTTTATATTAGAAAGCATTTCATAGCCGGTTTGGCTCAGTGGTAGAGGGTCAGTCTGCAGACTGAAAGGTCCCAGGTTCGATTCCGGTCAAGGGCATGTACATTGGTTGCAGGCACATCCCCGGTACGGGGTGTGCAAGAGGCAACTGGTCGATGTTTCTTTCTCATCGACGTTTCTAGCTCTCTATTTCTCTCCCTTCCTCTCTGTAAAAAAACAACAAAAAATATATTTAAAAAAAAAAAAAGAAAGCATTTCATGAAATCAAATTCTATTTGTACGGCCAACCCCAGTTTTTGCTCCCACAGTAGTAATCAGGAACCAAGGCAAACTGAGCACAATATCTTATGGTCTATCTTGTCTGTGGGGCAGTGATGATAGCCAATGAGACCCTCACAATAGGGCTTTTATGGACTCATACTGCAAGTAGAAATGTTCACACTCAGCAATTTGCTAATTCTTGAATTTTTACTACTGCCATGATTGAAGTGTAAGTTAATTTTTGTTATAAGTAAACTCACAAAACTTTAATATCTAATATTGTAGTATGTTAAAAAGTGGTTTTTTGAATTTTGTAGTATCTTAGTATGATTCCAATTTTAAATTTATGGAGTTATCCATAAACAATAGTTGCTTTCAGTTTTTAAACACACACATCTTCTTAGAGAAACTATCTCATATGAATAAGAATGAATTATATTTATTTTTGGTAACGGTGCTGTACAAAAGTATCAATGTTTTTAAGGCTACCATAAATTGTTTTTTATTCATCATTTAACCCTGTATAATGTGTAATAAAATATTTAAATGTAAAAATACATTGTCATTATAACTACTGAGCAATAATACTTTATCAAGAATCTCTAAAAACTCCTTCTAAGTATAGGAAAGACTAAAAGGATTATAATTCACACACTACCTATTTTAATAGAATTTTTACCCATTTTTTAGAGTATATGGAAGAATTACTAAGAAGGATTATGTAAGCAGTGAAAACAATAAAGAGAAAACAAATACTAAAAAGACTATACTGATTTTAATTAGGAAGTATCAAATTTCAATTGTAATTGCAATCATTGCTTTAGTTCCTCAAATCTCACATAATGAATTGACAGGAAATCTGTTCACTCTAAAACTTATTATAAAATAATTCCAATTGTATTTGATTTCTCAACTGATAATTTATCAAATAAATCTTTAAAGAAATATTACAACTTTTTGATTAAGGTTAATACAGATATGCCTATAATAGTAATTCTCAACTAATTCTATACTGATGATATAATTAAGTCAGACCAAAAAAAATGATTCAACTCAATTTATCATTATTCATTTAAATGGCTAAATCATATTCTATGAAACGTTTTGTTAGTACTGTGACATTTATAACCCTTAGGCAACTGGATCTACCCAATATATAGGTCCCAGGACAAATTCTACATACACATTGGTAAGAATTCAACATTCCTTATGAATATCGTTTAGATTAGAAAGTGTTTATGTCGCAGCAAGCTCACTTTGTGCTCAAGAGGTATAATTCTAAAAATATTTTTTGCTATATTAATGCTTGCCAACTTACTATTTAATAAAAATTGAATTATGGATAATTTCCTTTCCTCCACCACCTACCACGAGGAGTTATGGAGAAGGAAAATAAAAATAAAAATGTACTGCTA